>NC_000073.6:74482319-75082319 GCF_000001635.26 Mus musculus
GTAGCACTGAACTGCTCCGAAGCCAGCTTTATCTGCACAGCTGTAAGGTAATATGTAAACTGCAAAAGGTGGGTTTTCACATGTGAGCCCTATAATGCTCCCAACTAAGTCCTGCAGTGGAATGACAAGGACATGGTAGGTTAGAGTTCACCCTACACTTACATACACACACACACACACACACTAGTCTAACCAGATGCCAGTGTAGGCCAAATAGCAGACTTGCCCTTTTTCTAGATCTAGGGTAATAGCTACTGTGAAGCAAATGGTTTCCCTAAGCTGGCAGCAAAGCTATAGGTTGGGGAGTTGTCCCTTCTGAATTAAAAGCAGGACTCCTCATGTTTATATGAGCTCTTCCATTTTGCTGTTTTTCTCAAGGTTGCCATGGTAGGTAGGTAGGTAACAAGCAGTTCCCAGCCAACTCACATGTGGGCACTCTGATACAGAACCCCACTTGTACCACCAAGCTGTCCCCCCAGGCCAATTCCAACACTTGCTTTTAGAACTGTAGGTTCCTAACACCGTATGGCATGTATAGAGCCCCTGCAGTATACAAAGCTGAGCCCAAAGGAAAACTGGATACTCTGAGCCAAGATCCCATAAGAGAGAGACTACACAACAGTAAATGCAAGTTATTTTACACTAATAATGAAGAAAAGAGGGGGGGTGTACTTTAAAGCAAAAGAGAAACAGACACCCCATGTGGGAAAATGCAGGAAACCCATGGGAGACTCAAAGCTCCCAGCTGTGGGTGGCAGAGAGATCATGCTGTAAGCAGACTTCCAGCTCCTCTCATTTCTTTCCTCCTCACAGAAAGGCTGGAAGGGGTACTCAGAGAAGCCAAGCTATTCAGGCAAGGACACCTGGCTTTCATCTAGAGTTGGGGGCTGGGGAAACCATGCCCTTCATCAGGTCATCAAGTAGTGCTTGAGGGATGATCTCTTGCTGCCCAGGGAGCGTTTGTCTTCAGGGCTGAATCCTGATGGGTCATTTGTTCTTCTCTCCCCCACAGACCTAAATAAGCTCTCACCCTTTTCCCAGGAGAACCCCAACACCCTCCCACAGAATGAAATCCACCTGCCTGCTTGCCTGGACCCTGCTTGAGAGCTGTTTCACTCATAACCTACAGGGATCCTGAAGAAGTGATTTCACATGGTAGCTGCCCAACAGCCTCTAATTGCATGGCTGGAGGATCTCACAGTAATGCTGAGGAAGGGTCATAAATTTAAAAGGTTAATTTCCTCTCTACTCCCTATTCCGACTTCTGTTCAATAAATTACCTTCCGAAACTGGCAAGGTGGCAGAGCCCAAGGGCAAAGATCAAGAACTCCTGATTGCATCCCCCATTAACATTTGGTAACTCTGGCCCAAGACCCTTGCCAAGGCTTGCAGAAATGCCAGGTGGTCAGAAGGTGACAGGACACCTTACCCATGGAAGAGGTGGCAGGAGGCAGAACAGAACCTAAGACAGGGACACTCACTTAATAACCAGCTCAGGCTGGTATGGAGCACACCCTGAAAGAGAAGTGGTCCCACTCTGATTCCTAGGCACACTGGCAAACAGCTAGGAGAGGCTGTCAGAAACCCATGGTATGTGTGTCAGGGGTGAGCTGGGGGTCAAGGACATTGGGCAACGGATGTCCTTGGATCATCTTGTTGTTGATTTTCAGGTCCATTAAAAAAGGTGTCATACATTTAAGCACTGACTTGAAATTCCCTATTCTAGCTGAGACACTTCTGTACATATATGCCAAGGGCCAGGGTCTGAAGCCGGGATCCTAAGTTCAACCCTACTGGGTCAGGCTCAGTCACTCCACTCCCTTCTTCTCCAAACAGACTTGCAGGGAGAGGCTCAAGGGCAATGAAGGGCTCTCATGGAGCTGGCATATGTAAGCTTGGTAAATACCCTCATCCATTGCTACTGTTTATACTGAGAACAGGTAAATGTCAGGCCTCTGAGGAAGGTACTGGAAACAGAGACGAGGTTGACCTGAGCCTGGATCAGGAAAGAACACAGAAGCCTGACTCTTTCCACTCCATGTAGGAATAACTGTGACTAAGTAGGACCCAAGAATGGGAAGCATAGGGAATGGATGGCTGAGGTCCAGGAGAAAAGAAGGAAGACCAACCACACATGGAAGAACGAGCGAGGGTACAGGGTAGGAAGGAATGCCAATAGTTCCTAGTGCGCAGTGAGGAAGCAGGCAAAGGCTGGAAACACTGTTCCAGGGCTCAAATGCTCAGATTCAATGCATGATGCTGCTTTTCTAGCTGTATAGCTATGGGCAAAGGACTTTGGCTGTCTGTGCTACCTGCTAAGGCTTGGCTGGGCCTACAGAAGGACTCGGTGGTCAGTGCAAGCTTCCACTGCTAAAGACAGCAATGTGGGACAGTGATGGGTTTGGAGCTGAGTGGTTTTATAGTAGCAGGGAGATTTTGAGCAAGGCACGAATAATGAAGAGAGGAAGGCAATAAAGGATGTGGAAAGCTGTAGAAGACCCAGAGCATGGTGAACATGGCTCTGGCAGGCCTTGCCCTTCCCCGCTTCCCTCTGTTTTGCTAAAGCTAGTCACCAAGGTCTATTCCATTATTTAGCCTCTTTCTCCTCTTTAAGCTGACCACGAAGGTCCATCTATTATAGTCTTGAAGTCTAGCAATCAAGGGCCCCTTTGGCTCATCTAATTAACATGTCCAATCAAAAGAAAACTCATCCTGACACTGGGTTTCCCCTTTTCCTCTTTGTAAAATGCCATTTGCCTATGAGCCATGCTTGTCTCCTCTCCGTACAGAGGCAGTCCTTTGAAACTCTGGGGCAAATGACTCTCCCCCTTCTCCCGTGCCCCCTTGTCCTCTTCTCTCTCATTTTCTATCTTTTGACTTTGTCTCTTGTTCCCTGCTCTTTGTCCCTCTGGGGCAAGTAAATCTCCTTTGTGCTGCGACCTTGGACTTGGTGTGTCTTGTGTCAATTTTGGTCCTTGGCGGATGAGTATAAGCTGTGGGCTAGAATCCATAAGGAAGCAAGAAGCAGTAACTTGGGGCCTACCTGGCTGTTTTTGTTTTTGTTTTTGTTTTTTTTTTCCTTTTGGCTCACCTATAATTGGAAGGTGGAGCCTCACTGCAGAGCCATGGCTTCTTCTCTGTGTCTAAGGCAGATTCTAGGAATAGAGAAGGCCATAGGCTAAGGGGAGCCTAGAAGGTGGAGCATCAGAGTCCAAGCTTAGGAAGCCTACTGTCCCCAAGGAACCTTAACTTATGCTTGGTGCCCACCCATCCTCCACTGCACCTCTGTGATTCCTAATCACAGGTGGGCTTGATATGCACATAATGCTAAGCAGGAAACGTAGCTCCCTGCTGTCTCTGGAATCTCTAAATTATCAGTCACCTAATGAGTACATTAATTAATTTCCCCCTGCTATGACAAAATGTATGACAGAAAGCAACTTAAAGACAAAGGTTTAGTTTGAGGTCACTGTGCATCATGGTAGAGAAAGGTAGACCAGAAGGAGCAAGAGGCAGCTGGTCGTAATGTACTGTGTCTGTCCACAGTCAGGAGGCAGAGAGTGAATGGCTGCACTCAGTCTGATTTCCTCTTTTTATTCAGTGCAGGGCCCCAGTTTGGGGAATCATTCTGTCCACATTTGGTGTAGCCCGTCCATCCCCAGATAAACCTCTCTGCAAATACCCTCCCTGACACCCCCACAGGCTTGCCTCCTAGATAATTCTAAATCTAGTCAACATTAACCATCACAGGTAGAAAGCATTCATTATAAGGGCTCTGGGCTCAAATTCACTGGACCCTGGCTGAGTGAATTCATTTCCCAGTTTCTTGACTTGCAATTTAAGAGAAATAAACACTTTTTGTGGCTATCTAGAGGCTAAATCTGCAAACTTCAGCACAATGTTACAGCACAATGTCGGACGGGAGGAGGAGACAGCAGTGCTCGGTGGCATAATGGAAAATACAGTTAACAGCGGTGTACTGCATGTAGCTCTACAGAGCTACAGGGGAGGAGTTTGAATGCTCCTATCAGAGAAATGATAGAAACTGAAAGTGAGAAACATGCTGATTACTGTGATTTGATCATCACCCAGTGCATGCAGGAATCAAAACATCACATTATGGCATTATATATATATATATATATATATACAATATATGCAATTATTGTGCTAATCAAAGAATTAAGTAAAATAAACTAGCTTAGGGTCACTATTGCACAGCTCTTAAATGGCTAAGTAAAAAATCTCATAGAAGCTTATACAATTCTACTTCATCTCTACTGAAAGCTGTTGGTTTACAGATATTTGAAAGCTTCACACTGAAATTCTGAAAACCCTTAAAATTTGAATGCACAAAGAACAAACATGCACATTATCATCATCGTCATCATCGTCTTCATCATCATCATCATCACCATCGTCATCTGGAACAGGGTTGGCACACAGAAAGAACTATTACACTGTTGAAAGGAACCATTTTGTTAACTATGACACCAGTTCCCAGATATCAACAGCCAGTGAAATGAGATTTCCAATAGCATTGCATGTAGCTCCCGGATTCACCCCCTCACTTGGCGTTTAGATTCACCTCCCTCAAGTGTAATTTCACCCATCACTTGGGGGTTAAACAGAAAAGATGCTTTCATGTGGAAGGGAAGAGGACCTAAACTTTTCTATGGTCTAGCCTTGCACAAAGAACTTGAGGATATTAAACTTCAGTGTCACAAAGAGCTCCCTAGAGAGTACCCCTGTTTTAACGATGAGCAGAATAGGTCTTAGTAAGCTGTAAGCAACTAGCACAAGGTAGATAGCAGGTGGTGTGTGTGTGTGTGTGTGTGTGTGTGTGTATGAACCCAGAGATAATTTCTATTAATTGTTCATAAAGTCACCCATTCCCATGTGTATATGTACACATGCATTGACATATGTTTTGCAGGAGCCGTCCACCTTGTTTCTTGAGATGAGGTCACTCACTTTATCTGGGGCTCAGAGATTCACCCAGAGTAGCTGGACAGCAAGCACCAGGAATCCCCATGTCCCTGCTCCTCCACACTGGGGTGATAAGTGTTCACTACCACACCCGGCCATTTCTTGTGTGTGCTGGGGATCACAGGTCCTCCTGTTTACATGGTACGCACTTGACTGACTGAGTCATATCCCTAGCTCCAATTCCCCTCTCACTCAGAATAAAACTATTAAGAGGACAAGGGGGAAATTATAACAATGACAAGCCATCACTGAGGGCTTAGTAGGCACCAGGCAGAGTTTGGTCTGCAAACTCTGCTCATTGTAGAGATGTGAAGATCAATGATAAATCCACCGGCCCAAACTGCACATGCTCAGAAGTTGGGGAGGTATTCCTGTGTCACACTGGAAGCATATGCAACATGTGTGTCTGGGATATTCTCTCCCATTCTTCCTAACCACCATTTCCATGCTGTACCCTCTTCTATAAAACAGGCTCAGAAAACCTACTTTCCCGAGTGCAGTGTGGGCAGGGATAGTCTCAGCCGCCCCCCAGGACCTGCCATCAAGAGCTTACTGCTCTGCTACCTGCTCACTAGGTGAAGCAAGAAGGTGACAGCTGGGCACAGAGCCCTTATTAACAGCCTCTCTAATGAGCCCTCTGGAGCATAAGCAGAAATGTGTTTCTCACGCCAGTGGGTGGCTGCCTTTTCCATCCTCAGCCAGGAAGCTAGCAGTTACTTAACCTACACAATGAATCCCTTTCACCCACTTCTCATGCAGATGGAACCCCCAAAACAGGGAACTGAAGGGTCCTAGCCCATGATCCTTTGCAAGATGGACCTGTACTCAGTGCAGGAGTGAAAGACTCCATGTCTCATGGCAACCACACTTGTGGAACCCATATAGGGACATTTGGTAGCTATGAGGGAAAAGGGACAGGCCATTAGAACTTAGGAATGTGCAGCCTTAATACCCAGAGAGTCTGTCTGCACAGAGGACTCTGGGGCTCAAAGGCACTTTGAGACTCTGCCACCTCTCAGGACACCCTCACCCTTTCCCTTGGAGGAGCGCCCTAGCTCCCAGCTGCACCTGCAAGAACCTCATTATCTCTAGGAACCTACAGTCCCTGGAGTCAGTACATTCGTTTCTAATTGTACAAAAAGATCTGGTGCCGGGAACAGAGCCCTAGAACCAAACACTGGGTCCTTATACCACTGTTCAGATTCTCAGGGCTCACACCCTGCAGAGCAGAACTGCAAGAAAAAATCTTTGTAAGGGACAAGTGTGTTCTGCAACCTGAATTCTCCAGCATAGGAGATGGCAGCTACTTGTGGAGTTGTGAATGTTCTAACACAGGTGAGGAACTCAATGGCCAATGCCATGTGGCTTTAATGAATTTACAGCCACATGTGGCTTATAAGTGTCCCATAAGAGCATCCCTAGATGGTACGTAGGGGGAAAAAATCACCTGTTTTTTAAATCTAGAAATCAAGGTGGGGCTTGAAGTGACCTCTGCTTAATAAGAATGAGTTGAGCACTTCCTGTGTGCCAGCAGAACATTTTCTAGCCAGATCGTTAGTAAGGGAAATACCATCATCCCCATATTGGCTATAAATAAGTAGCCACAGAGCTAAGAAGGGGCAAAGAACCAGGAGGAAAGCCAGCCAGCCCTGGTCAGTGTCCAGGCCTCTATCAGAATCCACACAGGGTAATACTATGGTTAGCTTAAGAAACAAGGCTTATGGTGTTCTAGCTGTGAACAGCTGCAGAGATTGTAGCGACCCAGCCTTCCATTGCCTCTCCTGTTCCCAAGGCTAAGAATGTTATCCTCTCAAACAGTTTGGAGGTCTTGAAAGATGCCATTGTGCCTGCTTCAAGACAGATGCCTTCCAAGACGAGGTCAAAGAGAAGTGTAAAATCTCCTGAACGAGCAGCTACCACAGACTCATAACTGCTCAGCGACAATTCTGTACAATTCACACACCTGAGATTCTGAGAAGTCACTAGGAAGGAGAAGTTTTACTGAATGTAAACTGTACCCAATGCACCAGGCACCCTGAGAATGACCCTTTCCTGTCCCCAAATGTCCCCAAATGCCCACCACCTTTCGTTAAGATTCGCAAACATTTCATTTGGACTTTTCCCTTAAAAATGTACAAATTGTTTAAGAGGTTAAAACTCAGGAAACAGAGCATTATTTTTCCATTAAAAATATGCTGAGTTTATTCTAATCTAGAGTAGCACACCTTCAATGCCCAAGCTGGTTGGATTAAATTGTTCTCTTCCTAGCAGCTAACAGTGATAGACTAGATTTTAAGGTGAAGGTGGCAGAGGGGGAGCACTTCCTATCCCTTCCCTGCCCTGGGACTTCTGATTTTTCTCCCCTCTCCAGCACTCTCTCTCTTTTGCTTCCCTCTTTGGTGCCTGCTTTCCTCACTGGAGCCCAGGTAAGACCACACTGGCAAACACACTCCATGCTGCTTTTTGTCTCTCTTCCAACTCAAGAGGCCACTTCTCCCATCATCTGTAGAGAGAACGGACTTTTAACATTTTCTCATTTAACCTAACAACCCTAATCAGGAAAGTCACTGGATGTCAAACTGCTCGAGAGGGCTCCCTCCGAAGAGTGTTTCTACCCAGAGCTCAGTGGGTTTTGCTCTTTGGTGAGCTGAAGTTATAGCCAGGCTCCTGGAGGGCAGTGATCCACAGAATGATAAGGAACACTGGAGAAGGTTCTTTGCCAGTTTTCATAAAGCAATTACAAGCCTGAGCTCCTAGCAACTAGTAAGGCAATTCAATGAATTCATGAATACAATATCATTTACCTGGCTGCTTCCAAAATGATCTGTGTGCCACATAAAACAAAACAAAACAAAACAAAACAAAACAAAACAAAGACCATCAGTTTCAATGTGGCAATGTTTGGAAACATCATGGGAAGAGAAAATCACCTATCATGTGTCTTATGAGGGACAAGCAGGGTGGTCACTCCTATTCAATCCCCAATTCAAAGGCCTCAACCCTAAAACTTCTTCCAGTGTCAATATGACATTCTAAGTCTTGTGTGCATGTTATGTGACAGTTTGGAATAGAATGGGTCCAGTTGTTGGTGCATTTGAGATTTCAAAATTCATGATTAGGTTTGTTCAACCAGTAAAGCCCACACAAATCCTCCAGACCGTGAAAAGGCTCAAATCTGAACCACTTCTGGTCCTCTGACTATCACAAAACAGACACTCAAACTGTGTGGGTCATTCCATGTAAGGGACCTCCTGCCTGAAGCAGTTGGG
The DNA here is from genome assembly GCF_000001635.26 of Mus musculus. NCBI lineage: Eukaryota > Metazoa > Chordata > Mammalia > Rodentia > Muridae > Mus > Mus musculus. The sequence goes on from NC_000073.6 coordinate 74,490,578, forward strand.
ACTACAATGAATCAAGGATGAGGGTATCGGCAGGAGACAGAGGGGAAGCCAAAGAACAGCAAGGAAACTGCAGAAAACTAGAGGGCAATGAACACTAATGACTAAAGACTAATGACAGAGTTAGTCTTTAATTCTGTCCAGAGGAAAGTGGTAGAAGGAACCGTTCAGAAAAAAATGAATGTCAAAGGCAAGTGCACAAGCTAGGCCTGGAATGGAGGCACACACTGGCAACATCGTCACCCAGGATGTGGAGGCAGAAGGATGGCCCCAAGTCCAAGGCCAAACTGGTCTATGCAACTAGAACTAGAACTAGAACAACCAAGACTACAGAGTAGGTGCCTGTGTCCAACAAATAACAGACAAGTCAATAGCCGAGAGCAGGGCATTTTAGATCTGACAGAAGTTGTTTTATTTCCCCCTTGGAGATAATTAACTTGGACATTAACACTAACTGTATATTGCTTAGCATTAAGAAAATATTAATAGTACTGTGATTTTTTTAAAGACCATCATATCTGGGGCTAGAGAATTGACTCAGCAGTTAAGGGTACTTGTTGCTCTTGCAGAGGACCTGGGCTCTGTTCCCATCACCCACATGGTGCCATCTGTAATACCACATCTTGAGGATCTGACACCTTCTTTTGATGTAGGTAGGCACCAGGCCTGCCTGTGGGCATTCATACATACACACAGACAAAACATTCATACCCATAAACTAAAACAAATTGTTTTAAAAGCTAGAAAAAAACTCAACAGATTAGAGGTAAATATTGATGATTTATTACTTATTTCTACAATGTGTATGTGCACAAACACACTCACAGAAAGAGACACAAAGAGAGTGACAGACAGAGTCAGGTAGAGAGACAGTCAGAGAGATAGAAAAGGAGAGATGGGGTGGGAGAATATTACCAGCCTTATAAAGGAAGATAAACCTTGACAAACGCTGCAGCCTCAGTGCCCCGGGAGGACATACTTCTAAATGAAGTAAGCCAGTCACAGGATGACACATAGCACACGACTATTTATATGAGGCACCCAGGGTAAAGTTTATAGAAACAGAGGTAGAACAGTGGCTTCCAGAGTCTGGAGAAGAAGCGGTGGGTAGCACTTCAGACGATCAGTTCCACGTTCAGTGGAGAGGGTCTTCAGCTCCTTTGAAAGCATGTACTCAGGGGTGGCTGAAAATGGCCTTTGCCTCCCCCAGCCTTCTGCAGACGTAAGTTCATGTCCAGGGTCACTCTGCTGCTCACAGTCTCCACACGTCCAGGGCTCAGCCACCATAAATGACAAACACTGTTCTGGCTTCGGAGGCTTTGTGCCTGGCACTGCTTTATCTAGCAGAGCTCTGCATATTCCCTTGTCCTTCTCACAGTTCCATCTGTGATCCGGAAGGCCCTCCTCCCTCTACCTGTCCCTGATGTGATCTAGAAGGTTCTACGTTTGCTTCTTCTAAGTCCACTTGCCAGGGTCTGGGCATGCAAAACTCAATTCCAAGTTGCATAATCACCAAGGATGTATACTGATTAACTGCTGCTGGGCCAAAAAACGTAAACAAAGCCATCTGGTGAATAAGATTTTCTTATTGTAGGAAAAGGGGGTGGGCGTTGAAAACAACTCTCCCTCTTAGACTGTCCCTCCCTCCTTCTCCCTGTCTTTTTCTCTTCCTTCTCTTCCCTCCCTCCCCCTCTTTCTCTCTCTCAGAAAGAAAGCTTCATCTGATAAAGTTTCCAATTTTCCAGGGAGCTAAATCCTGAGAACACCAGGATTCTCCTAGGCCAGAAGTGGCTGGGTGCTTCAGTTGTTAATGATGAAATGACAGTAGGAAGTACAGCTGTGTTTGTACACAAGGGACAGGGCAACGATGAGGTAGTCAGGTGAAGTCACAGTGTGTGTGTGTGTGTGTGTGTGTGTGTGTGTGTGTGTGTGTGTGTGTGTGGTCTATTCTGGTGAGCCTTATCAATTATGGAGGCCAGAGATCAGTGCCAAGTGTTTTCCTCAATAACTCTTCCCCTTGTTTTTAGGTGGTTTTTCATTAAACTTGGAGCTATTTCAGCTACAAAGGCAGAGCAATCAAGTCCCATGATCCACTGTTCCCACCTCTCAGTCCTGGCATTACAGGACACATGCCACCATACCTGGCTTCTACATGGGTGTTTAAGATCTGAACTTCAGGTTTCATGCTTGCACGGCAGGCACCTATAGCAGGTCATTTCTCTACTCCAGGTTAAGTCATGATTCATGTCCAGCTTGACACTTGTAGGACTGGATTACCATGGTGACTGCATAAGCACATGTAGGGGTAGCAAAATGGGTAGCCAAGACCAGGAAGATTAGGCACCAGGGCAATGGATGGAGATCATAATCTCAACCTTGCCATTCACCAGCAGGAGGACCGTGGACAATGCTCACTCTCCTGTATCCTCCGTGTATCCACAGAATATTACTTACCTCCCTGGACTTCCTGAGGAGAGAATGAGCACGTGTCATAGCTCAGACCCCCATGAATGGCAAGCTGGTGCTTTCGATGTCATGAAGGTCATTATCCAAATTCACAAGCACTTCAGACGCTTGCCTGAATACGCAGACAACTGTGACGGTTTCTTTGTGAAAATAATGAATACTAAAATTAAACACTGGCTTGCGACCAGTAAGAAGGATCATACTAAAAACTAAAATCAGATCCACCAATGTGGGCTATGGCATGTTCTTTCATCTTCCCAATGGCCTCTGAATCTTGCTTTCAGCACCAGGATCACAGGTATTCATGTATATTTGGACTGATGTGGTAGAGTCACCTAGATGAAGGCAGGTGTCATTGCCCCCATGATATGGATGACTACAGACAAAGCCAGGGTGGGGAAAATGATGGCAAGATAATAATAAATGCTGCCTGGTTGCAAAAGGTTCTTAGCATCCATACACAACTCCTGAACCTATTAGATCCTCACTGTGCTAATGAGACTTCTTACTGGGAATTCAAATTCCCTTTGTAAACTCCATTAGCAACCTATAAAGCAGGTGGGCAAATGTGAACCTTTCATAGGGAAGCGAAGTCTTGTCTAGAAAGGGAAGCAGGGAGAAACCACAGCCATGCATATTGTATTCTCAGAGCATCAGAGAGATGGATTGGCAGCTCTCTTTGGAGATAAGCCAGAAAGAACCAAACTCACACATATATTTTTTCTGTCTCTGTCTCTGTCTCTCTCCTTCTCTCTCTTACACACACACACACACACACACACACACACACACACACACACACACACATACACACACACACACACACACACACAGAGAGACTTCTGAAATAGGATACTATGGTATAAAACCATTTTTATCTGCAGAGGAATTTTCTTGAATGGAGCAACTATTCTCACTAAAATTTTGCCAAAATGTCAGTCCAGTTCAATTGTTTCCCCAGATGACTACTTGGGTCCCTCATGACTCGGTCTTTGATTTGCAAAGTCTCAAGAGAATATCTTTTAGTAAGAACACATGGAAACTTTTGACTCCCAGAGTTCAAATTCTATTAATGATTCCAATGCATTTTTAAAATGTTTTCCCCTTAAAACAGCATTAACAGAGTTTTGATCTTATCTGTGTACTAGTTCAAACCAGCACAGAGAATTGCTGAATATTACCCAAAATATCCATAGCTAGGCTAAAAGAAGGGATGGAAAATTTCAGCTCTACAAGAATTTCTTGCAAGAAGTGGTGAGATGAGGGGGGCACAGGAAGAGAGCAGACAGGTGTCACCAAGTCCACTGGGAACACATTCTGATTTCCCATCCATTTCACCTAAGTTGTTAGGACAGCAACTCTCCAGGGAGCCGTTCAAATTGAGACCCCCAAACTGAGTAATAGTCAGCCCATCTCAGCACAATCTAGTCATATCTAGATTGTGTTCTTGCTCCTTCGCCTGCTTGCTGCGTGAGACTGAGTAACTGCTAGATCCTTGGACTTCCATTCACAGCTACGACTGAATCATTGTTGGGAATTGGGCTGCCGACTGTAAGTCATCAATAAATTCCTTTACTATCTAGAGACTATCCATAAGTTCTGTGATTCTAGAGAACCCTGACTAATACAGAAGTATTCTAATACTAGAATCAGCACATATCTAGTCCACTCCATATTGTCTAACACCAAGGTCAACCCAACCTAAGCACATTTTGGGACTTTAATCATTTGGGGGTCATAAGCCTAGCTAAGATGCAGGTATTAGTTTTGCTTTAAAGAGCATACATACATCTCAGTCTCTATATAAATTTAGAAGGGCAAGAATCACCCTAGCTACACTAAGCACATCACAGAACCTTCAGCTTGAAGAAGCCCTGTAAAGTAACCTCATTGAGTCCTGGCATTTGTAAGGCAAATTGCAGGATTCCAACTATAAAGATGATACTTAAGTTTTTATGAGTGTCCATTAACTAACTAAGACTTTGATATCTGCAGACTGCATCTGTGGTGTGGACTAAAATAAGCTTGCCGGCGCAAGTGCTCTCTCTCTCTCTCTCTCTCTCTCTCTCTCTCTCTCTCTCACACACACACACACACACACACACACACACACACACACCGACCGCATTCATATACACATACCACTTGGCAGAAGTGAAATGGCATCGCTGAGCTGGATGGAAGATATTCATTTAGCTGATTCATTTCTGACAATATGAAGTCATTAGAGGGAGTTAAGGCAGCTTTGGCAACTGCAAGCATTAAAGAGAACAGGGTTGGTTATGTTTCCCATTCAATAAACGGGGCCATTGACTAAGCTGTATGTACTCACCGCTCTCTGCCTACAGAAGTGATTTGCTATTAAACACATACTGCTCTTGTCAAAAGCCTGACAATGGGTTATTTTTGCATGCTTGAGTTTGGAGGGATAGAGACAAGGGGTGGGGCATCCCTCTTGACCTCTGGTCCCTAACCTGCAACTTAAATGACTATGAAATGATAAAAGCAAGCACTAAGCCAAAACCTTCAGCCTCGCACTTGTTCTTTTATGTGTTGAGTCAGGAGCTCTGCAGAGTATGATGATGCATATCTTGGTGCTGTGAAAAAGCCAGCACTTCCTTCAGAGGCCAACCACATCCCAGGAGTTCAGCGCTAGTTAAGGTTTGAATATAAAGTACCATGCCTAGTCTCACCCACAGGATGTAGTCCCTAGTAGATGACACTTGACAAGGGGAAGTCCTGAACCTTAGAAGGTAAGGCTGAGTTGGACCAACAAGATCACTGGGGCAGCTGAAGGCTAAGCCTGTTTTCCAGTTCTTGTTGCATTCTCTGTTCCTTGCCCTCTTTGGTGTAAAGAGCCCCCTCTTTCTATGCCATAATGTCCTGATTCATCATGAGCCAGAACCTAGAGCCAAAGACCATAAACTAAAATCTCTGAGCCAAGAGACAACCTTCCTCCTGTAAGTTGGTTTTCTCTGGCCTATGGTCACAGCATTAATAAAACTAACCATTATATTCATCTTTCAAGGTGTCTGGTTGACTCTCAAGAGGGAAGCAATGCAACCCAAGTCCTACATGACATAAAAGTGTTTGGGTCTAAAAGAGGTGGGATCTTGCCTATAACTGCAAGTGCTGAGAAGGATAATTTACATAACCAAATAAGCAGGATTTCGAGGGTTGGACACCAGCTTCAAGCACAGCCTGGAACAGCCTCCTGCCCTCTGATTCTCCAGGTTGACTCTCTCTGTCACTGTAGTCATTTCCTCTGTGTGTGGCAGCCAAGATGGACATCGGACTCCTTGTGCATTCTGGGTTCTTACCCAGAATGTTCTAGAAAGAAGGTGACTGGTGTTTGTCTGAATCCAGAGTAGTTTCTGATTGACCTACTCATTGGGCCAATCACTGTAGACCATGGCTTTTCTCTATGTCATAATTGGCTATCCCTAGACCATATGGCCATTCCTGTAGCTCACAAAAACCACCTGATATAGGAAGGCTATTCTTCAGTATGAAAACGAGATGCTGGACAGACAGACTCCAGCAAGTGTCTATACTATTCTTCCAATACTCGTTAGCAATGGAGGATGGTTAACCCAAGTCACAGAGACAATACCACCAAACAGCATTGCTTTCTACACAGAAAACCCTTCATACCATCTCTTCTTACAGAATGCTTTTGAGGGGTGAAAAGAACACAAAGAAAGTCAATGTTGTTCTTAGAAAAAGCAAATAGAATAGAAGTAAACTAGATGAAAAAACACACCTGTTATGGAAGGAGATCTTAAATAGTCTTTTATTTGAGAACAATACTTGTGCTACAGTTAAGGAAAGATAATAGGCCTGTATTCATCAGCCAGGTGCAGCAAAATGGGCTGTGGTGAAGCCAGTCTTTGATATTCTGGTGGAAGGAAACTGCTTTTGCAAGAATCTATACCTCGACCTCTCCAGTCTTCTCTCTTCTCTATCACCCACTTCCTTGCTATGTCTGAATGTCTCTTTGCAAAGATGCAGTCATCCACACAGTAGACATGTATGCCCAACCAATCCAAATTGTATTCCTTGAACATTCCAATGTTTCCTTTAGGGAACTGTAGAACTTTACTTTATTTATTACTTTATGTCAATGGCTCATTGTTCTTATTTTTATAAGGCATTAGGCATGGTATCAGCAGGATCAGAACCATAAAAGCCCATGAAAATTCCCCCTCATCTCTGCCAGGAAGTCCTGATACAGGTTACCAGTGTTGACTCACTGTTTTAGTTTGAGTATGAAACACCCCCCAAAGGCAAGTGGCCCTGGTTGGGGAAGTTGTGGAACCTTAAGGAAGAAGGGCTTAGCTTGTAGAAGTAAGTTTCTGAGAAGACAGGCCTTGAGGTTTTATGGCCCAGGCCTACTTCCTATTCTGTTTAGACTTCCTGTTTTAGCAAGACGTGAGTGAGGAGTTCAAGCTGCACACTCTTAGCACCCACCACCACACCCTCCCGTCATAATGGACTTTATCCTCTCAAACCATGAGCTAAAACCAACCATCATTGCCTCAAGTTGTTGTGTCTATTATTTAATCAAAGGCTGGGGGATTTCAATGAGTTAGCAATGCAGTCTGCTTGGAAAACAAGCATCTTAAGTCTCTCTTCAAAATAAGCAGCTCTGAGTGGGGCTAGAGAGATGGCTCAGAAGTTTAGAGCACTGGCTGCTCTTGCAGAGAACTGGAGTTCAACTTCCAGCACCCACACAGTGGGCCACCGCTCCCTATAAGTCGTGTTCTAGGGAATCTGATGCCCAGTTCTGACTTCTAGAGGGACAAGGCACACAGGTTGTGAACAGATCTACATGCAGGCAAAACCTTCATGCAAGGGCTGTGGTGGCTTAGTTCAGGACTAAAAAGGTTTCTATTCATAAGTGTCATACCTGCTGCTGACAATCACGACCCAAGGACACTTGTCTAATAACCTGTCCTCAATGAGATAAACCTGCCACTTCATCTATGCCTCTGTTTCTAGATTTGTAAATGGAGACACTATAAAGATGATCAAGGAAATGCTTTTTGATTCTGCCCTCCCCTTAAGATACATAATACTTGTTGCTTAGGAACAGTGAGCCTACCAAACCCCATCATATTGGTAGGGTGATGAGTTCACAGCAATAGGAAGCCCAGCCAGTCTGCAGGAATGAGGTCCATGGAAGAACCAGAATTCAAATCTTGAAATGACTGCGAGAAGCCTAATTCAGAATGCTCATGGTAACCAAGGTGGTGAGCCGTGATGTCCCAAGCCACCGAATGTGAAATATATGCATTTAGAAAGGATTGAAAATCAGCTACCATCACAGGCAATTCAGAAGCCCCAGATTAGGACTTTGGGTGAGTTGTTTAACACAGTGCCAAACACACTGAAATGGCATGTCACCAGCAGCTGGGATGAGGGACTGGAGAGGGGCCAAAACAAGCTGACCACTTCCAGTGCCATTTAGTTCAGAAAAAAGAAATTAATGAGAGAAACTTCAATATCAATGAAGTTGCAAGAATATAATGAGCTATGCTTGCTCCCAGGAGGAACAGCCTTTCAATTATGTCTTTTAAAAGAATTGCAGTCACAGTGTATTTGATCCATACCCGACCCAAGCTCTTTGTGGAGAATTAGAACACATTTTACCCAATGTCAACTTAAAATAAAACTCATCTGAAGCAAAATAACTCTTTGCTCCCAGGGCTCTAAAAAGAAGTGTGGTTCTCTTTGTTGGCTGGGTGGTAAGCTTGTGACCTTTGTACTAACACTTGGCAGGTGAAATGTGAGAATAATTCTCTTTGCATCATTAGCTAAAACACAGAGGGCTGATCTCGGTTGCAATCTAATTGATAACAAAGAGTACATGATACTTCAGGTCTAATAGATATGCCACAAGGCTCAGAACAACTGTGCTGTGTAATCCAGCACACTGCTAGGGTCCCTGCTCCTCCCATAGGTCCTCTCCAAGATGCCCTGAGACAACTACTTTCCTCTAACAGGATCCCACTCCTTCCAAAATAGCCATGCTCAGAAGACTGTGCAGCCATCCCTCTGTCTGTGTCTGCCACTTCATGTGTTAGTATTGTGCACAAATCTGCTAAGCACACATAAACAATTCAAACTGGTCTGATTTCACCTCGATCCCAATCTGCATCAGGAAAACTAGATCACACAGGTGGGAAAATTATGCATACAGCCCACCTCCCCAACTGATGATTGCATAGCAAAAAGGAGGAATTTAAATGGACTAAATGGACTCCATGTGTTATCCCATGCTAACTTCCTCCTTTGTGGGTAGAGAATGCTGCTGTTGTTGTTTGATTTTTTTAAATGGCACTCAGGATCAAACTACAGGCCTTTTGTGTGCCATCACATAGTCTACCACTGAGCCACAACTCTATGCCTCCCAGTGTGTGTGTGTGTGTGTGTGTGTGTGTGTGTGTGTGTGTCTGCGGGAACGCGCACACACATGCATGTTTCTATGTATGGGTGCATGTGTGTGTGGTTGTGGTAAAAGGCAGAGGACAGCTTTGAGTGTCAGTCCTCAGGCACCAGCAACCTTTGATTTTGAGAATGGTCTAACCAGTCTGGAGCTTGGCAGATAACTGAAGCTGTCTGGGCAGAGATCCACTGGGTTCCACGTGCCTCTGCCTCCCTTCTAATAGTGCCACTCCCTGGGCCAAGAGTACACAAACCACCACAACCTCCCAGTGCAGGGTGTTTTGCCCAGCAAACTGATGGACTGCCCCATGGTTCAAGCCCTCCGAATATTTGAATTTGTCTTATGACAGATCCAGTCCTCTAGCCCTTGGCATCTCTTCTTAGGAGCGGAATTGAGGATGAAGCCGTTAAAGAAGGAAGCCTTAGACTTTAAGCATCCCTTCTACCTGGCAAGGCTCAGGGAAGTTATCACACTACAGAAAGGTTGAGGGGTGTGTGTACAGAAATGTGTCTGCTGGGCCCAGAGTGCACAATGAGAAAGGGTTTGAGGAAGCTGTAAAGAAGGGAAACTCCAGCACAATATGAGGCAAACTTCCTGACAGCACCGATGGCTACAGCTAATGATAACGGAAGAAATGGACAGGTTGCATAGTCGACAGTGTTGGAGTGGAAGGCAGACTCCACCAGCTGCCTTGTTCCGAGGGGCCTGGGTTCTGAACACGCTTCATCTTTATACATAACGGACAATGGTGCATCTCTTTCCAGAACCTTGACGTGAATAGAAGCTATGCCCACCCATGTTCATCCTGCCCTCATGCACCTATCCTAGTTTTGACCCCCACTCTTCACCCTACCAGCACCTGTCTTTATGGACTTCAAACAGAGTCCTGTGTCTGCCTCCATCATGGATCTTGGCATTTCCCAAAGGTTTCAAGCTCTCTGGTGGATGTCCTTGATTCTGCTTGAGCCTGGATCACACCCCCCAACACCCACCCACTGCCTTCTGAACAGACCTCAGATACACCTGGAAAGTGCGGCACTCACACCCACAGCCCCGCTACATCCAGCTCAACCATTTTTGTAAAGTATGTTAACCTGCAGTTTACCCATGTGCTTCATTTGTAACAGCAAAAATTCTGAAAGCTCCTTTCTAACCATTGACAATATTACTAATATGATGCATGCTCACAAGGGAATATTTTGTATGCAGCCAGAACCATAGAAGAATATTTAGTAACATGGCAAAAAGCTCATAAAATATTAAGAGAAATGAAATTACAAAGTCTTATTTATTAGAAGCACATTTTTTTGCTGAAAAGCATATCAATGCAGAAAAAGAGACTAGAATTATATATACTATATAGCCATATTACTCTTTTTTTTATGTATTTCTGAAATGGCCAATAGTAAATGTGTAACACATTTCCAAGCTGTTTAAAGAAGAAAAAAAAAAACAAAAAAAAACCACCTTTGTCATTCTCATTTCACCTTTCTCCTTCTTAAACAAACAAAAAACCAAACCAAACCAAAACAAAAAACCAAACCAAACCAAAACAAAACAAAACAAAACAAAAAAAAAAAAAAACAGTCAATAACAAACTAAAGAAGCCACCAAGTAAAAGGCCAAAGTAAAGGAAGCCCACACGCCATCTAACTCACACTGTCATAAGAAGCAAGTTCCACTTGATATATTTTGAACTTGGAGAGACAAAAGGACAGCTAAGAAAACTAAGCTAATGGATGGTCACACCATGGAGCTAAGGCATGACGGGACTCCTAAAGGCTTGACTCTTGGACCTCAGGAATGCACAAATGGGTTTTCACCACAACCCTGCCCATTTGGTCCCTATGGGAACAAAGAGTGCCACGTGCCACCCTCGGGTCATTATCCAGCCATCCTAGGAGGCTGAGCTCCACACGCTGCTGTATTGAAATGGAGTGAAAAGGCGGCCAACAGAGCTGAGTCCCCATTCATCTAGTTTTGTCCCGCGGTAAATGAGTTCCCTCAACTCCCTCCTCACTCTAGAAAGGACCGGCTTCGGAACAGGGCTAGCCTTGTGAGAGGCCCATGAAGGAATCCAGGAGCATTTCGAGAGCTCAGCTAAGAGAGTCAAAGGAAGGAATCGCTTTAGTGAGAAATGCTGGGGGGACCTGAGTTGAACTCTTTCACTTTTGTCTGCATGCTGACCTACTGTGCGGGCAGCTAACAACAGGTCTGGTCTCAGATGACCTGTAACCTAGACAGTGCAGGCTGATTCTCTTGGCCCATGCAGCTTAAAGGATTCCTTGGAAAGAAGCCCGTATTTTTCCATATATAATATGTACATTGTTTCTGTCTCCGATCCAGTGTTAAGTTAGGCATGTTGACAAAAGGCCTGCGTTTCTAGAGCCAAACTCAAAGTTAGCAAATATTCTCCCTTTCCAAACAGTTCACCTAGAGCCCCAGCTTCATTTTCTTCTGATACCCCTCCTCTTGGCACTGTGTTCCCTTGGATATTTCTAAAAGCAGAGTTGAGTGGCTTCCAGATCTAGAGCCTAACTAAGAAGAGATAAATACTGTGACAGTCTCAGGACCTTGGACATGTCTTCATGGCTCCTGCCATAGGAGAACACACCAGATATTCCCTGCATAGGCTGCAGTCTTCTGAAACTGCTCCTGGAGAATTCAATTTAAAAAAAAAAAAAAACAAACTACCTATGAAGGCCAATCTGTGCAAAAGGCCTGCTTTCAGCCTCTCCTTCTAAACAGACCCATGAAACCATTTCAGAGAGACCTGGAAGATCTATCAGCACTACTATGCACTAGTCTGTTTGCCATGGTTTAGAATTTGGTGAGACAGACTAGAGCACTACACTATCCATATACTGTGCAAAAATAACACTCAACTGACTCTTCCATAGAAGAAAAGAGGAGCCCAAGTATAAATTTGGCTGATACAGTCTTCCTACCGAAAGATAACTACAAATCTCATATACCAGATCAGAAATTAAAAAAAAAAAAAACAAAAACAAAAACGAAAAACAAAAAACAAAAAACCACCTTGCCTTGTTTTGTCCTACCAGCCTTGGTTCTACCTCCCATCTCCCCAAAACCCAAATGCTCCCCTTGGCATAGAAATCATACTTCATTTGACTGTTCAAGAGACAAACTCAGCTTTTCATTGGCCAATTCCTTCAGGGTGATGTGATCCATTACTGCTACCAGAAAACTACTCTCCCAAGGACCTAGGAAAGCATCCTCAGTCCAAAGACTACTCAGCTGTAGTCATGGATACCAACTTAGCAACTTGCTGGCTTAACAGCAGCCAAAGGAAAAGAATCACCATAGTCACCGGCTCAGTGGAACCCCGCCCCCTCCAGGTACATGACCATAGAACCCCGCCCCCTCCAGGTACAAGACCATAGAACCCCGCCCCCTCCAGGTACAAGACAAGCCATAGCATATGGAGGAGGGGACTGTGCATCTTTGCTTCAACAGTTCTAAGCCCTGTGACACAAAGATGTCCTAACTGGGTTTGGCTTGGAGAGCGAAGGGTACATGCTCCACTTTTCTCTCATTCATAGGCTCCTCCTACACAAAGGTCATCCATCGATCTACAATACACTTGTTCAATCAAAGCATCAACTCTCTGGGAGGCCTCTGGGTGGAGATGTGCGCCCAGACATCCTATCTCAGAGAGCTCAGGATGTGTAAAGTAGAGGCTTGCTAGATAGGAAGCTTATGTCAAATTCGGAACAAATTCTATTTTAACTTAAGCCTGCATAATTAGCTGTATACTTCAAGGCACACTGCAGTCAGGTGACACCACAATCTCTCAGGTAGAGGTCATTCTTTTAAAACTCCACATTCCGTGGTGGGAGATGTTTTCTCATTGGAAGTAAATGCATACTTAGTAAGTCAGGGCTAGAGACACTTGGTAAGTGACCATACAACTCTCCACCAGCTCTTGGTCAAGGACACCATTTGTCACATGAGCAAATTGCCACTTAGCTGTTTCTTGAAACCCTAGACCTTAGGGCTCTTCCATCTTTGCAGTATAAAATGTCAGAACCTACTTCAACAGAAAATTGTTCTTTAAAGTCTGCACATTCTTCATTTCTTCCTAATACCCAGTTCCTGAGCAGGTTGCTAGTTGGAACACTACCAGAAGTTGCCAACTTTGAGTTATAACAAATGCTTACAGTCTAATCAATTGCCTCTTTAAGTCCAAAACAAAAAACAAAACAACAAAAGAAAACAAAACAAAAACCAAACATGCAAGAACAACAAAAAAACAAGAGGCAGTTTTGATTCTTCAAAGTTGAGGTTTCCTAAATGAAGACCCCCCCCCCAACAGACCTTGGTAAACACTGGAGTATCAAATATTCCTGTACCACAACACACACACACACACACACACACACACACACACACACACACACACACAAAGCAGATTAACCCCAAACCCCTCCAGACCATATCTTCCCCGCTGCAACGTCTGCATCTGGTAAGATCCAGGCAGCATCTAAGCATTCCTTGGAAAGATTTTCAAAAATGATCTAATTGCATTGCTCCTAGATCAGGCATGTGAGACTTTCTAGGAATCCAACCGTGGAGACCGTTAGCCAGTTCTGTAAACCAGTGCTCCAGCAAAACAGGGTCCAACTTTGCACCACTACACCAACCCAGACAGCAGGGGCAGTGCCTACCTATGTAGAGCGAGGAGTCCTTTCTCCGCACGTGGTCGTCAATATAGGAGACCCCCAGGGGCTGCACGGGGGTAGCACCGATGCCCAGGAGCACCTGAGCCCCAATAAGCAGCAAGTACATCATGTTCGTGGCTGTCCGGTTACGGCAGATTAGGTCCGGGTCGGGCCCCTCATCACTGCTGGACCCATTGGTGGCACAGACATCGCGGCCTTCTGCTCCCCATCGGATCTCGCCAGCCTCGTACTTGTACTGGTGGGTGAGGAACTCAGGCAGTGCCGAAAGCAGGGCGCCCAGTGCCATGACAATTCCACCACAGCCGATGAGGCGCGGTCGGTGCCCACGTGCTCCGAAGTAACTTACGAAGAGAATCAGCGCCAGGTTGCCGATCTCAAAGCTGCTGGCGATCACACCCACATCGGCGCTCTGGAGGTTGAACCTGCGTTCCAGGGTGGTCAACACGCTCACCTGAGGGTTGCAAAAGGAAAATTCAAAGTCCATCTTAGGAGACACGCAAGGGGACAACCCCCTGCCCTTTCTGGACCCTCCCACATGCCCGGTGATGTGGCACCAGATACAAAAGGCAGGTAGAAACCCATTGAATCAGACAAGCATTTCCTTCATTTGATAACCCTAATTCAATGAAAGAATTCACTTTCTTAGTAGCAAAGATGATTTTGCCAATAGATGCCTCCATCTTCAAGGGTTCCATGTATCTCTGTAGAGGAGACCTAGGGAGTAGTCAGGAATAGGTCCCAAAGTCCATGTGTCTTTCCCAAATACATGCTATATATGAAGTCTGTGGATGCTCAAGATAATTGGAAACAGGGGCACTTTCTACCAAGATACCAGTCCCCAAACACACAAGTAGCAAAGCAGACCAGCTAGGTTAGCTCAGTAGAATGTGCTCCATCCACACATCTCCAGTTCTTATGTATGCTAAGGAAACACACAGCCACTGAACTACATTCCCAGAATTCTTTTCACTTTTCGAGATAGAATCTTACTAACTTGGCCATAATGAACTTGAACTCCCTCTCTGTAGGCCAGGCAGTCTTTGTACTTAGAGGCTAGATCCTCCTTCAGTTTCCCTATAGCTAGGCTCACAGACTGACACCAAGAGGCCTTGTCATGGGATGATATTTAGCACTATTTCCTTCTGGAAGTCTCTAAGTGACATAGGTTTCCCTAAAGGATATCTAATATAACAAACAAACAAACAAACAAACAAATAAAACAACCAAAATCCCTCTGGACTGTTGTAAGCACTGTAGCCCTGCTAGGATATTTTTATGGGATATTTTTATATTCCCCCCCCCCTTTTTTTGTATTCCTGTCTGCCTGTGTTTGTTTAACAATATTTACTAAACATATGTTTTTTTGCCTGGCAATGGCCTGGATAAAATGGACAGAAAAAATGAGGGCACCTGGTCTTAAGAGGCCACCTGGCAGGAAGGTACACACAGACATGACTGAAACATAAATTCAAGGGGCAATACGCTATTAAAAGGCTCATTAGAGGGAAAATGTAGTACTCTCCTGTTTGTGAGTCCCATGCCCTGCATCACAGGAGGACAGCTGTCCCTGTTCTGAGAGATCTGGCAGATGATTGGGGCCCTCACCGGGCAGGGAAGAACACTTGACGCAAAGCTACGAACAAGGGGAGCATGAGTTCCTGATGCAGGAGAGAACTGACCCAGATCATAACAAGCCAGGAACTCCACTGTGAACAATGGAGGCGGTTCATGCCATGCGGTGGTGGGAGAGCAGGCGCACGGAGAGAAAGCAGAGGTGAGTCCCGGCTATTCCTTAATCTGCTGTGACCCCGGCCAACTCAATTACCTTCCCTCAGCTTTGATTCTGGGAAATCAGAACCCTAACGGCCCTACTGTGCTCGATATGAACACCGGAGTAATAGTGCAAATCTACTGGCCCGAGAAGCCTTCCATTCCAGGGTGTGATAGAAGAGGGAGACGGTAAAGTACGAGGACCAGGCCAGGCATCTGTGGCCAGACTACATGGGTCCCTCCTAACTCCAGGTAACCAAGTCACTCTGAGCTCTAGCCGGCTCACTGTGAAATGACATAAGATCTAGGGCCAGGATAAACCTAAACCATACATGAGGAGATGCCAGGAGAGGAGAAGCTGCAGCTCTTAGGAACATTCTGGCATTTCTCTGGTTCACTGAGTTTGAAAAGCCTAAATATCACATCAAGTAGGGGAAAAGGTTTGCCGGAAGAATGCAGAAATGAATGCTAGTGAACCAAAAAGACAGGCCCTTATGGAAGTTGGGGAGTATATATACAACAGCACAAAATGATAGACAAGAAACATGGGAGAGGCTTTATTCCAGACAGACAGCACTAGAAAGTCAGACTGTTAATGAAAGGGCAGGGAGGAGAGTCCCAGAGAGCTAGCCTTCCTCTAAGATTATACACAGGGGTTTGCTTTTAAATACCCAGCCATCCACAACCTTCCAATCCTGACCCCTCTGCTGGAATCCAAGCACATATGCAGACATCTGTGATAATGATGATGACTAGGGTGCCTCTGTGTGCTCTTACTATCAAAAGAACAGTGTGGCCAGGTCACTGTTTGTCACCTCCTATTTAAGCCCTTTAGCCCAGAGGATCTCAGCCCCAGTCAGAAGTCCTGAAGCAAGAGATGAGCAGCACCTGGGCTCTCACAGTGTCTG
Source organism: Mus musculus (assembly GCF_000001635.26). NCBI lineage: Eukaryota > Metazoa > Chordata > Mammalia > Rodentia > Muridae > Mus > Mus musculus. Next base: position 74,506,870 of record NC_000073.6, read on the forward strand.
TGACTCAGCCGAGGCCCAAGGGTAGTTTTGAATCTGATCTCCAGCTGACCAGAAGGAAGGTGAGAGGCAGGCTGCTAAGGTGGTGGCACATCATGGGGATCTTTGCTTCAGTACCAATCCATGGGCCAGCCCCACAGAGCAGCTTTGGAGCATCTGTCACACACTTGATCAGCAAGGTTCCCAGTCAGGGTCCAATTCCACTGTGCTTTCCAGCCAAGGGCAACCCACAGCTCACTGCCCCCGCCCCTCGCTCCTTTCTCCGAATAACAGATTGCGGTTGTTGAGAAGAGAAGATAAACAGGCCCTGGCCTGGTTACAATGGCTCTAAAATGCTCCCAAAGATGTGCTTTCTGAAAGCCCTGGGCAAGGGAAAAGAAAGGCTTCAATTATTTACTTCTTTTGGCTGTAACAAAAGCATGTGCGGTAGACCAAATGCTCTGGTTTAAACAGGTGATGTGGTGTGTAGGAGTGATAGGGAAGGTGGACTAAGGGCCTGGGAGGTGTAGAGCAACATACTGAGCCTGGAAAGATGACCAAGGAGGTTTGGATGAGAAGAGATCTGGGACTAGCCAGGTCAGTGTCCCCATGCACCAATAGACACCAGGAGCAGAGCAATCTGATGGTGTCTTAACATCCCATTGCTGTGACAAAATGCCCAAGACAAACAATATCCAGGAAGACTTGACTTGGGTTTGATTTGAAGTTTTAGCCATAGTCACTGGGCTTCATTGTTTCAGGTCTATGGATAGGCAGAGTAAGATGGTGGTCACTACACAGTGGAATAAATACACAAAGCTGCTACTTCACGAAGGCCAGGAAATCAAAAGATAAAGGAAGGAAGAAGCAGAGGACCCACGGTCCCCCCAAGGGATCAACCTAATGACTCCAGTACCCTTTCACCAGGCACTAACTTGGGAAGGTTGTCTGCCTCCCAACACCACCACAGGCTTCAATGAAGCCTTTAGCACACAGCCCTGGGAGCATTTAAGATGTAAACCTCAACAGGTAGATCTGCAGGTGACATCTTCCACTGTGGTATTGGATGGTTAGTTACATGGTGCAGGGAGGGCTGAAGTGAAGTCTCATCTTATTCTGCCATGAGACAGAATAAGGACAGACACAATAGACAACATATCTGACCCTGAAACTCCAATGAAAGCTCCAACTCAGCAAACAGGCTCCATCATAAACTACCTCATGATATTTACATTCATGAGGCCAGGGAAAGATGATGGGGATAAGGACTGCAGTAGGCAAGACACAAAATAGTTCTTCTAGAGCTAGATCATGTCCGGGGATCCAGTCCAGGGTCTTTCCTCCTTGCAGCCTCTTGTGGGCCCCAGGGATGCTCATCTTAGACCAGCAGTTAAAGTGACTGCAGCCATTCCGAAATGGTGCTTTGTGGATCAATTAGATCGGAGGCTAATGTCTTCACTCATTTAAAGCACAGTATTCAGAAGCTGGACTAATTAAGTATGCATGAGACCATATAAGCCACTTGTAGCTTCTTTTATGTGGCAGAGACTAATCCAGCACAGAGGGAGCGGAGCGCTGAAGGGAATGGCTGCCTTTACTTAATGGGCAATGGGGTGGGGGATAAAGGAAACAGCTGGATAATTAGAGACAGAGACAAAGGGACAGGGATTCCAGAAGGGAAAGAGAGGAGGAAGAGCCCTTACTCTGGGCCAAGTGGAAATGAAGTTAGTGTGAGAAGTGTGCAGGATCTTCCAGGCTTCTGCTGCATTAACTAAGTGGAAGAGAAGAAGGAAGGAGGGAGGGAGGGAGGGAGGAAGGGAGGGAGGGAGGAAGGGAGGGAGGGAGGAAGGGAGGGAGGGAGGGGGAGGGAGAAGGAAGGGAAAGAGTTAGAGAGGACAAGAAGGAGGAAGGGAGAAAGCTACATTTCAGAATCTCATGAACTCTTATTAATAACAGTTCCCAGGGTGGAGCAAAGACTCAGTGAAGTTCTTGCTCAACAAGCATGAGAACTCAAGCTCAATCTCCAACAATCATGTACAAAGTCAGTGCTGGGAAGGTAGCAGCCCTGAGTTCCCTGGCTAGCAAGTCTAGACTATGTAGTGAGTCCCAGGTCCCAGTGAGGTACCTCAAAAAAGCAAGAGAGATGGCTTGTGAGGAAGTATACCTGAGAAAGATTTGATCCCTGGCATCCACCCCCTATACACACACACATGCACACATGCACAGATGCACTTGTATACATGTGCACATACACATACATGTGTGCCCAAAGGGAGGACTTGGATCCACATTGATATCAGTACTGTAGGATAGGGTGGCCTACGGGCAAACATGTCTGAATCCTCCCCTGCTCTCTAAAGAAGTGGCCCAGGGGAAGTTACCATGTACTCTTCAGGAGGATTCCAGGTTCTCAGGACTGTGGTGGAAGATTACAATCTTCTAAGAGACAAGCCCATATTTTCTGTCTGGTTTGGGTGGTGGGGCTGGCACTGGCAACTGCAATCACCTGGGGAGCTCTGTGCAAATAACAGTGCCTGCTCCCTAGGCCTGTGTCACAAAGGTGATGATTCTAACACCCAAGGTAGAGGTGTTGTATGTATACCTTTGATATATGTGTGCTTAGGGCACTGCAACCTCATCTATTCTTTGTAGTGGGAGAACCTTGAAGTCAGTATGAAACTCCTGATCTGAAGGTACTAGGTCTTGTCAGGAGATGGATATATCTATCCCAGGCTGACCATGAAGTCACTCTGTAGCCCAAGCTGGCTATAAACTTGAGATCCTCATCATCCTTAGGATCATGGGCCTCTACCATCATGCCTGACTCCAATCTAGCCTTGATTGAAGTTTTGTTCATCAAGACCATCTGACAGAGTCTATTTCCAAGCCTTAGCAATGGGTATAACAGAGCATGTTCTTGTGAGTGCCACTGGGGCCCTGTAGCCAGCACTCAGTAGGTATATATATCAACCAACTATTCTCAACACTGGCCTACATGATCTGTGTGCTTTCTTCAATTTAATCTGATTCCACAACCCCCAGTGCCTGCTGTGTGGGCAATTCCGGAAGCATGACTGTGATTAAGAGACAATCCATCCATGGCAGAACAATACCATTTAGTGACAGCAGAGGCTACAGCACCACAAGAGAGAGGCAGAACAATCAAGGGACTGACAACACCGGTAGTTGACCCAAGACACAAGAGTGAACTAGATTCTAAAAGACATAAAGTAGGGACTGGAGAGATGGCTCAGAAGTTAAGAGTACTGACAGCTCTTCCAGAGTCCTGAGTTCAATTTCCAGCAACCACAACCATCCACAACCACAACCATGGTGGCTCACAACCATCTGTAATGGGATCCGATGCCCTCTTCTGGTGTCTCTGAAGAGCACGACAGTGTACTCACATACATAAAATTAATTAATTAATTAATTAATTAATTAATAAAGACATGAAGTGGTAGGAGTTGCTGCACTATTTCAACAGCAAAGATCAGTGACACAAAGAAAATATACCAGGTGGAGAGTTCTGGCTGGCTTGGAGCAAGAGGAAATAGCACATGACTCAGGGTACTGAGTGGAGTCATCAGAGATAAAGCAGCCTTGAAGGCAACACTACTATGGATCTGGGTTTGAGGTCAATGGGGGAATGGACGCTCTTGAGCAGAAGTTATCCTTTAGAAATAGCATAGCATTCTACACAGTATGGAATGGGGGAGACTGCCTGATCAGCTACTCAAATTGTCTTGGTAAGAAACGATATCCACTGGCTTACTGCTGATAAGTCATTAAGAAAGGACATCAGTGTGGAGGTGACACCAGACTCAGATTCAAAATCCTGGAATCATGGGGTCAAGGGAGGGCCCACATCAGCAAGCAGATACTAACAACAGCACAAGAGGTGTCAACCTCGGTATGGTCAAGGACAAAGTAATGTGGCTGCCTCTCTCAGGGATTCCTGGAAAGAATTTGACACACTTACTCTGAAAAGAGTGAGACAGTAAATATTTTAGACTCCCAGGCCATGTGGTCACCATAGTAACACTGGCATCTGCCACTGTAGCCCAACACAGCATCCATGGAAACCTGTACACAAGTGGACATGGCTGAGTTCCAGTAAAACTTTACTCAACAAAACAGGCAGAGGGACAGATTTGGTCTATACCCCTTTATTGACTGCCCAAATCTTGACTCTACACATTATATCTTTAGCTGATAATAAAAACTTCTCACTCATAATAAATGTATGTAACACTCTAGTTACAAATGCCAAAAAATCATTTCTAGACACTTCAATTCCATTTTGTGAAGGTTTGGAGGTTTGTTTAATATTTATTTTTAAACCCATGCAAGCGATTTGTAAAGTAACTCTCTTATCCATCCTTCCAAGGACATCTCTTTCTGAACTAAAAGGACTATTCTCTGCTCTCCGCAGCCAGTATTTAGTTTCTGTGATAAAACTATAACCCTGATCTTAGCTGAAGGAAGTCCAGTGTGCTATTCTGTCTCTCATCCAAACAGCCATTCCTTGTGGTGGGAAGTTTGGTGCAAAACACACTCACTTGTGAGGTCTGCACAGCCAGGTGGCCCAGGACATCAGTGTCCCTGCCTCTTGCTCTTGCTCCAACCACATGATCCACAACTGGGCCAGGTGAAGGAGACATTTGGCGAGGCTGCTTTATGTCTGCTGCAATGATTGAGCACAAATTGGGCTCACGGGATAACTGGGCATAATTTTCAAATCAGTCTTGCTTAAAAGGCAGAGAACGAATTAAACAGAGAAGCTTTTGAGACACTGTGGCCCCAGGCATTTGCAAGCACATCAATGGTAACAAGTTTACCAAGCATTCCTGTTATTATCAGAAGTGTTCTAACCAAACTTTATTTTTTTTTTAAAGCCCATGAGAATGATCTCAAGGTAAATTTAATCTCTTATCTGTCATGCCAAGGGTATGTCTTTTCTCCTTTGAAACGCTCTTGTTGTCAAACCTCTGCCTCCTGAAGGCTGAGATTAGTCTGTACCACCATACCCCCATTAAATATGTCTTCTTATATAGGGACATAAGTGAGATTTTAAGAGCTTCATATTGACTTGGTCAGTCTGGGCAAGACAAGCCTCAAGACTCCATTTTTAGTCTTTTTGTGAACAATGATCCCCCCTGTTGAACAAAAGCCCTGGAGCCCAGTAGGCACTGTGACCACAGGTTGGCCTGGTCTTCAGCATGGCCCCGCCCCCAACCCCACTGCAGGACCCTGAGCCACCACAGTTCTCCCGGGCCCCTCACTCACGGTGGCACTCTTTGGATTCTGTTCTTACATAGCCTGGCATAGCACTTTTATGATCACCTTGAATAACAGTATCAGTCTCTGCCTGCTCTGCCTTACAAAGACATCACTGGCCTCTCCTCTAAGAACCTATCTCTACCTCCTCCTTTTCTTTCCTCTACTCCATGATCTGCATCTTTCTTGGACCATTTCTCCCTCTCCCTTATACTGTGGGTCCTCTCGTCTTTTTCTCTCCCTGCCACCCCCTAAACAGCCCTAAACCACAACAGAGGCAACTGATTTTTATGATTCCTTATACTCTTTGAATTTTATGTCCAATTAATTAGCTCTAAGAGCATGTGCAATAGTTTATGATCCTCCCACTCAAGCTAAAATAAAATAAAACTACCACTAAAGATAATTACTTCCAATATGTAAATCACATCATGACCCCTCCACCAACCCCAATAGCTCTTCCTTCTAGCTTAGATAAACAGGTTTCAGGTCCCCACTACCCTCAATCAACAGAGCTCTCTGCACTCTATGCCCAAGCTGTGAAATTATTGGCAGATATGTAGGCATTAGGCCAAGTCTTAAAACAATTGGTATTGAGCCTTGCACACCTCAACCTAGAGCACCGTTTGAACTCAGAATTGGTATGGTGGCTGCTCTGTTTTATTGGAGAACAGGAGAAACTCAGTTCCCTGGCTTTCAGATATAGGGGACAGGCATAAGCCTCCAAGAGATCTTGGAATAAGGCTCACACTAACCATTCATTTCAACACAGGATGCTCAGGTAGAGCTGTCTTGTGTAGAGTCAGCCTCTCTGCATGCCTCAGAGTCCCAGAATACCACTGTGTCCATTGAAAAACCCCCATTTGGGCTATGGAAATAGCTTACCCAATACAGTGTTTGACACACCAAACTGAGGATCCTAAATTTAATCCCCAGAACCCACATTAAAAAAAAAAAGAGTGTGAGTCCAGTGGCAGTGGTTCACACTTCTAATCCCAGCACTTGGGAGGCAGAGGCAGGCAGGATGTACTAGTCAGAGGCCAGCCTCATCTACAGAGTGAGCTCCAGGACAGCCAAGGCTATACAGAAAAAACTGTGTCTCAAAACAAAACAAGACAAAACAAGACAAAACAAACAAAAAATTATAAAGACAGAATTCAATGCTGGACCTTTCTTACAAGGAATATGAGAGTAGTCCCTTCAGGCAGAAGGGGGAAAACACCTACAGAGATTCAAATATGGACTCTGAAGTAGTGTTAAACAGATGGCTCAGTAGATAAAGGAGCCAGCAGCCAAGCCCGCAGACCTAACTCTGATCCCCAGGATGGACATGGTTGAAGGAAAGAGTAGACTCCAGCAAGTGGTTCTCTGGCTGCTATATACATTCTGTGGCATGTGTGCCCCCAGTAAATAAATAAAGTATAAAAAACAAAGAGCACTGTAAAAGTTACCATGTGTGCAATACAAAAGGTTGTGTGTATGTATCTACTCTTTCCCTTTAAATAATAATTTAAAAAAGCACATGATAGAATAACACAACTGCACTGCATCCACAGTCTACCCAGGTGTCACAGTCTACCTACAGCAATCTTATCACTTGGGAGCAGAGAGAATTGCAGCAGGCTGGAAGCAAAGCTTCTGTAGTTTACAAGAACTCAGTTAGCGTAGCCCTGAAGGAGACTGTGCTCCCTGAAGGTATATATTTGTAAAAGCAGTCACTAAGAGAATTCTCTGAGGCTCAAGGGAAAAATGAGTTAAATAAATAAGAAACTAGTTAACACAAAGGAAGCCAGTAAAGAAGGAACCAGAGAAACAAAGACATGAGACACAAGACAAATCACAACATGGCTGATAGAAACTCAACTTCCATCAACTGATCACGGTCCCCAAAATACATGAAAAGAGACTGACAAAATGAAAGGAGAAATTGAGCCATAATGGCTGTACAGGTTAACAGCCCACTCAATAACTGATATAAACAGCAGACCAAAAAAAAAAAAAATCAGTAAGGATGAAAAGGATTTGAACAATGCTCTCTCCCATTTTAAGCTCAACCAGAAAATGACAAACAGCTCATTTTTCAAAATCGGCAAGTGTCATTTGAATAGACATTTCATCAAAGAAGATGTACACATTTCTAATAAGCATCTGAAAAGATGCTTAGCAACATTAGTCTTAGAGAAATGCCAATCAGAACCACAGTGATATATTACTACACGCCCACCAGAGTGTCTGTTTAAAAAGACACAGAGACCAAGTCTTCAAATACTGCTAGTGAGAATGTGAAGACAATGCGAACAGATGCTTTGGAAAGTGGTGGGGCAATTTATTAAAATATTAAACTTTATTTTATAATGGGGTAATTTCTCTCCCAGAGCTCTACTGAAGAACGATGAAAACCCATACATCACAAAAGCCCCTAAATTGTGGCAGTGTGCATCAGAGTCCGAAACGACTCAAATATTCATCAACGCACACAGAGAAACATAATGTGTTACATCCATAAGTCTGATGGCAATGTCATCTACTAAATCAATATCATAGAGTTCCAATAGAAGGAACAGTACTCAGCAGTGAAGTTAAATAAACTATTGATACATGTGGAAGATAAATAAATCTCAAAAAGACAACACTCCATTTATATGAACATCCTGAAAAAGATTAATATATATCAAAAGGGCACTGGGAGGAAGGCTCAGCAGCTGACAGCTGTTTGTAACTAAAGTTTCTCTAAATCTGGTGCCCTCTTTTGGCTTCCTCAAGTACCGCGTGCACATTAGTGCACATACATATAAGCAGACAAACACTCATAAACATAAAATAAAAATAAGTAAATGTTTTATGTATTTAGAAATAGAAAGTACACTGCATGGGGCTTGCTAGAGCAGTAACTGACAGGAATCTGGGAATGAAACAACTTGATGGCTCATTCATTTATTTTGGTGTGTTTTTCTGAGACAGTATCTTACTTATATAGCCCAAGATGGCCTCAAACTTTCCTGCATCTGTCTCAAGATGCTGGGATTGGAAGATATAGTACCACCATAGCCAACTGAGAACCAATTTTTACAAGAACATTTCAAATTAGAGTATGATGATGATCATATAAGGATAGAAATCTGTTAGAACTCACAGACTGTATGTTTTAGGCAGCTACATTTTGTTACCCAAATTGTGTTAATTACTTCTGTGTTGTTGAGATTTAAACTATCTGACATGGACAAGTTAAGGCTTATTTGAAGGCTCATAGAGTCAGAGGGCTGTAGAGCTCCGAGAGAAAGGATGCATGAAGAGGATTTGTGGCAGTAGGAACAGGCCACAGAAAGTCAACAAGCAAAGCAGGACTGTAACAGAGGCCAGACATAACCTCCCAAGCCCCACCTCTAGTGAGCTAGTTCCACCAGATAGATATTCCCTGGGGGTTGGGGGGGGGTCCTTTTAGACTTGACATAAGCTAGAGTTATCTGAGTAAAGGAACCTCAATTGAGAAAATGATGCCATGAGATTGGCCTATACTATAGGCAAGCCTGTAGGAACATTATTGTTGTTGTTGATTTAGCAGTACCCAGCATCCTCCTCTTCATTATTATTATTATTATTATTATTATTATTATTATTATTATTATTATTACTGATTTGGCACCCAGTCCACTGTAGGTAGTGGCAACCCTGGGTAGGTCATCCTGAGTTATATAAGAAAACAGGATGAGCAAGCCAGGAAGAACAAGACAGCGAGCAGCACTCCTATATGGCTTCTGCTTCAAGTTTCTACCCTGACTTTCCTCAGTGATGGAGTGTGACCTGAGCGCTTCCTTAGAAACACGAGCAGATATTGGTCCTGTGGACTGAGGCTGGGCTGAGATAGCTCAGTGTCCCCTCACAGTACTGAACGAATCTATGTGGGCACCAATGGGAAGATTTGCATTTGTTAGAAGTGAGGGACATCATAAAGTGCAAAAACACTGTGCATGATAATTTAATAAGGCTGTGGTGATAAACAGCGCTGCCGCACTTGGGGGCTTGGAAGCCGACACAGAAGCAGGCTGGGTGCGTACTTGCCACAGTCACCCTCAGTGTTCAGATGGGGAGGGGGTCAAGAAAATAGCTCCAATCTCTCATCAGCATTTGAAATGGGCTAGGTTATAAAAAAACAAAAACAAAAACAAACCTACTAGAAGCTCCATGAATCAATGGTATTGGCTGGGAAGCCAGATGGCAACCTGAAGCCATTTTCTCCCAGTAATCAAATGCTACTTCCATTCACAAAGCACTTCCATATGGAATCCTCCCTCAGGAAAACACTCTGTGCTGCCCCTGGATGATCAATACGGTTGAATGAGCTCCTCCTATACAAAGGAATACACCAATTTTCAAACACCCCTAGAACCTCCAGCCTCATAATGGATTTCACTTACAGCAATGCTTGCAGCAAAAAGCATCTATTAAACTTGACATTCCCTCAGCCAATTCATTGTTTCCTTAAGGAGTGGATCTACAACAAGAGGCAGGCCTTTGGAGTCAAACATCCTCTCTGATGAAACTGATCATCCCACTGTTAATATCTCTAGTGAGGCACACGTCCTTTCTCCTATCTAACATCAAGTAAATATGTTGTGTTAATAGCACAGAGTGGATGTACCCAGGAATCACACTTGCTGCCTACATGCCCAGGGGCCACACAGCTTTTAAGGCTTCTTTTTCATGTAAAACAGATCCCCTCAAATGTACTTCTAGAGATTGGACTTGAAGAGATGTGCCCGCACTGCCACAGGCTCTGAAATAATTGCCAGGGAAGTCCATTCCCTAGGGACCACAAAGGATCAGGGACTTCTGAGTTCTCACAGAGCAAATTTTTTGTGTCTCTGGAGGCACCTAAGTCACAAGTCCCAGGGGTGTCCGTGTGGATCCGGAGGCAGGAGTTCAGCCTGGAGTCTTGAGTGTTCTTCCAGGCTAATAACCCTCTCAGGCACACTTGTGACTCAACATATGGCTCAAGACCCCTTGGGGAGGGGCAAAGACCCTTTCACAGTGCTCACCTTAGACTACCTGCATATCAGCTATTTACATTACGATTCATAACAGTAGCAAAATGACAGTTATGAAGTAACAACAACAATAATCTTATTGGTTGCGGGTTATCCCAACCTGAGCAACCCTATTAAAGTGTTGCAGCATGAGAAAGGTCACTAAAGGTCACTGCTGGTGCCTCCATGTGGCAAAAGCCTATGCAAAAAGGAACAGCCCTCGATAGTTTACAGGAGTTCTCTGGGAGTGACCTGGTCCATGAATCTCTTAGAAATGCAAACCTCAAAACTGCCCCACTCCTGGGTCAGAATCTGTATTTAGCAATGTCTCCAGGTGGCATGGTCATCCATGGAGATCAGAGGCACACACTAGCTCTTGCCACATGACTCACAAGCTCTGCCCAGTCACTTCAAGGCACCCCCAAATGTCTAGCAACCTCACAGGATGAGATAGAAGGAGAGGAGCTCACCCAGTGAGAATTCCTAGTGCCCTGTACCACAGTCTCACTGGACTTGGGAAACATGGCTATATTAACTGGGTAGTTCTCCTATGCTTTCCTTTTTGCTCATTTCACACAGCCAGTTATCTACAACAACAACAACTACTGCTACTGCTACTGCTACTGCTACTGCTACTGCTACTGCTACTGCTACTGCTACTAGGATGCAGGTAGCTCTACCAATGTCTTTGCTAAAGACTTACAATCACCAGAACTCTGACCAACGAGTTTCTGTGATTTATAAGCTACTTTACACTTTCTTGTTAATAGCAGCCCTGCATGGCAGGAGAGTTCGAGTTCGGCAGAGACAGACATGCTTCAAATACCCCATGTTCTGTAAAGCTGTAGTCGGCTTTGTTCTTCTGCTGAACCCTAGAAACACACACCAGTGACCCCATGACTTGTGCCGACAGAGAAGGAACACAATGAGCTTCAGGTTTAGATCCAACAATCTATCATCTACCTAAGGAAGTGGACCTTTAATGGGTAAGCCTCCTCTCAGCACCTTGGGGCAGCTGTGGGATTTAAACCTCTAGGGGCAAAAATTGAAACACATGGTGATTAAAATGCAGATATAACTTGAGCTGCACACCACTACAGTCTAAAAAGGCCAATGCTTTCCTTTCTCCCTCTAATCTGCCTTTCTTAGGGATGGGGTTGGGGCAGTTTATCCTCTTGGTGCCACACAGAGACAGTTTAATGAAACAATCCAAGAAATGGCTTATCTAGGTCAGGGGTCTGCACACTGTGACCCTCAGCCAAATCTTACCAGCTACCTGTTTTGCAAGTAAGGCATCCCTGGACCAGAGCCATGGCCTGTTTGTGCAGTCAGCATGGCTTTGTCCTCACAACGACGGCACAGATCTGGTAAGTGAGAATGCAATAGAGACCGTGTGGCCCGCAAAGCCTGAGACCTTACTATCTGCCTGGTTGAAATAAGTGTGCCAAGCTCTGGCCTAGAGGAATATAGATGGGTTTGGTTTGACTGTCGATTATGTATCAAAGACACCATGAAGCTCCAAGTCTCTCTGTCTTTACCCTTGGAATTGACCATAAAGAATAGCTGTGGATTACAAGTTGGAAAAGCCAGCCCTGCAGAAGAGAGTGGGAAGAGACCAGTTGATTGGAGATAGGTTAGATTTGAGGCCAGCAGCAAGGTAGGACAAATGATTCTTGAAAAATTCTGACAGTGGGGAGCAGCTTGGCTATGATACACACTAGTGGCTCAGACACAGAGTTTTAGGCAGCCTTGGATGACAGACTGGCTTCAGTCAAAGAGGCTCTTTTCAACCCAGGCTATCCTTGAGGATAGTCAAGGGCAGGGAGTCTTCTGCTGGCACCCTTCCCAGAAGAACTTGAGGCTGATCACAGTGGTACAGCTATATCCTTGCTGCCACCACCTCTCATGTACCCAATATCTACCTCCCACCATTCATACTCTGCAAGATGCTATTAAGAACCAAGGTCCTCTAGGAACTCTCTGAAATAGCTTTACCAACTTAGCGATTCTCTCATTCATGGGCTTATAAAAACAGGAATCCCCCACGAGCCGGGGAGTGGGAAATCATAATCACAACATATTGCATGAAAGAGAATTTATCTTCAATTTAAAATGTAGGAGTCTAGAATAATCAGAGGGGCATGTCTTTTACCTTTTAACAATTATGTTTTGGCAGAATGCACATGTTAAATAATAGAAATGATATTGGTAAATTGGTATGTGCGTTTGAACTCACTAAGAAGATGGCTCTGGAATTGGGGTTCACCCAACAACTCAGACCCAAGCATGTTTGTCTAAAAGTCTTCTCCAAGGAGCCCTTCCTTGTCTGGGATGGGCTGAACTTCCTCTGTGACAGGAAGATTCGTGAACATCCAAACAGACTGCCGTGGAGAAGAGTTATGTCACGAACCGTTTCCAAAGGAGGTGTCTATTGTTTATCCCAGGATGTAAAAGTGCCTGGGGTGGGAGAGAGCATCCGGAGTTCAGCACATAGCCATATTTACTATCTGCCTGGTAAGAGTGGGTGTGTCAGCCATGACTGAGAAGAAGGTATCTGGAATTACCTCAATCAGGAACTCCAGCTGATTCCCTCAATTTCCCTAGCTACTTTCTGGTGGATGTGAGTGCTGACGAGATGATCTGATGATGTTTCTGCAACCTGTTACTATTTGTTCTTTGACTCAGAAGTCCCATTTAAGGGGACAGTCACTTTGCTCTGCCTGGGACTCCATCTGTGGAGACCCTCAGACAGCAGCCTGGAGGGGACTTCCCTAGATAGTTTCTCTGTGAGTGTTTTGAGTGCCCAATCGGATGCTATTAGCTCTGCTTCTATTTGTTCTTTTATTTGGAAGCATTCAGTGGAGGGGATATGCTGCTTTGCCTGGGCAACCATGGTAGGGAACTCCAGCAGGCTTCCTTAAAAAACTTTGACAGGTGATTTCTGCTGTATATTGGTAATAAGCCTTTAATTTGGTGAGTTGCTTTTCTGCTGTTATTTGGTTTTTTTTTTTACTTGGAAGTACCAAGGAGATACTTTCCTCCACTGGGGACTCTCTACCTGGAACTCCAGCTAAGTGCCTCCACAAGGATTCCCCAGTCGAGTTCTGCTGAATATTTTGAGCACTTGATCTGATGATCTTTCACTCTCTTATTCATTCTCTTTTTACATTTGGCTTGCTATACACTCAAAAAACTCCACATATTCAACACTGAAAATATGGTCATAACGGGTCCTCCTCCAGACCATACAAAATAATTATTGTCACATTATACCAGGTACTTGTCTAAAAGGACTGGATACCTGGTCCCCTCTCCACTAGGCCTTCATTTCATCTTGGCCTCTGAGCCTAACAAAGGCAGCATCTGGACATCAGGACAGGAGTATGATTCTCACAAGTACCAGAAGATCTGGCAGAAGGTTTAAGGAGGCAGTCCTGACCAGAGAGTTCTGGGAGAAAAATTACCAAGGGGGAACCTTAAGGCTACATCAGTGGGCCTTTGTGAGAGTCTTAAATAACACATAGCCCCTGCCTGGTGAGGGTTCAGGTGTGGGGATCTGACAGAATCTTTTCAGAAGTTCAGTGATGTCTCTTTGTCTAAGGAGGTAGAGTAACAGACAGCATAGTGAACATTCTATCTCTGAAAGATAGTGAACAGCAAAATGCCAAAGGCAGAGGGATATCACTGTTGGGGGGGGGGTGCTCTGTGGGCCATTAGTAGCCTCCAGGTTTCTGCAAGAGGTCCCTGCAAGGTACAGAGAGAGCCCAGAATGTAACAGGCTTCCTGCAAAATGAGCACATGGTCCCATCACTGACAGATACTTAACTTAGAGATACAATAGCAGCAAGGAGATGAAAATGGATGGACGGAGGGACAGAGAGATGGAAAAGTATACAGTGAGGCATGGCAAGGAATGTGCTCATTGTGGGTATATATATACATATATATGGGAAATTGTAAACTATTTCCCCCTTAAAGTAAGTTATTCTTCAGTGTAAGGAAAGCTGCTCAGGGCAAACAGTAGTTATGAACTAGAAGTCAGAGAATCTTAACAGTTTCAAGTGGTGCCAAATGAAATCATCCCCCAACCATGCCAGGAAAAAGAGGGAACCCCAAAGAGCAGACTTCCACTTGAGTGGCACCGCTGAACTGCCTGAGCAGAGAAGCAGGAGAAATAGCCATGACCCAGGGCCTGTCTCCTTCCTGTCACAGAGTAGCACCAGTCACACCTTGTCACTTACAGACAGGGGAGAGAGTATCTGAGGCTCAGTGACTATCAGCAACAGGGTGGGTGCAGGGGCTGGGGATGTGGAGCAGCATTTAAATCAGGTCCCTCTGTCCCCAGGAAGTGAGTTCAATCAAGGAAGCATGGTGTATCCTTACATCCTGCACCAGTGGCCAGGTGACCCTGGGATGCAAGGAGAGGCAGGGTGAGCTCAGGACCTGGGACCCAGGGATGCTGTAGGGGTGAGAATAAGGAAACAGCCGTGGGTAACAGCCTCAGGAGAGATAACAGAGTCATGCAGGGGCTGGGGGACTTGAATTATTTTCACTGCCCTCCAGGTTCTGTAATGTGTGTGTGTGTGTGTGTGTGTGTGTGTGTGTGTGTGTGTCTAAATGTAATAAAGTTTTTAAAAGGAAGCTCTCAGGCTGGAAGACAGATCAGCTGGTAAAGTGGTAAAGTGAGGAGTTTGGTTTAATTCCCAGATCCATGTAAAAATGCCAGAACTGGCTGTGTACACTTGTCTCAGCGCAGGGAAGGCAGAGATGGTTGGACCTCGGGATACCACTGGCCAGCCAGTACCAGGCCAATGACAAAGTCTCTCAAAAGTATGTTTCTCAGCTTCTGGGGAAGAACACCTGAAGTTGTCCTCTGACCCCCTTATGTATGAGTACACACACACATAAGCACTGGCACATACATATGAGCCCACACAAATGAAAATACGCATGTACAAATTAAAAAATAGACACCTCAAAGAATAACAGTATCCGGTACACACAGCCACCTACCATGTCCTTATCTGGGCATGCTGATTCTGCAACAACGAGTACTCAGATATCATCTATAGCTAATGCTAATCCGGGTGATTCTTACAGAGCGCCTCGTGTGGAGCGGGTGCTGTGCAAAGCACTTTTACAAACTGATCTTCCTGATCTGTGCCCTACAACTCCAGGAAGCAAGCACTGTCAGTATTCCACTTGGCAGGAAAGGAAACCGAGGTTCCTCGTTCCTGATCAAACCAGTTGAAGCAGGCACAGGGCCTGGGATCCCAGCAGGCCAACCCCAGCATCCCTTTATCTGTTTCAAAAATCAAACAGTGACATATGTGTCACTTGGAGAGCTGCACCACACCACAGGACTGAACAGGAAGCAAGGAACAACAGCAGGAGTACCTAACAGGGACAAAGACCACACATGCCTAGGAGAGCCAGCTATCTGTGAGAAGGTGCCATCAGTCTCTCAGTCTAGGCTGGGACCAAGGGTGCTGCGAGCCCTGCAGAGAAAGCACTGACTGGGCTCCTGATGCCAGCCTGTCCTGCATTTCAAACATCAACTGCGATAGGAAGGTGGCATTCTGAGATCCATTCTTTGCAATGCAAGCAAACCACAAGTGTGGGTATAATTAAAACTCTTTTATTTTGATCGGGGAAATAAAAAACTATCTGAACTCTGCCTGATCACTACAGACAGCAGAGTGGTGTAGCATCGGGGCTCATCTGGCTTTTTCCTCTTTCTTGGGAGTCTATCTGAGGAATCTAATTATCTGCTATGTCCTCAAGGTGTGCCAGGCCCTGGGCACAGTGCTCAGCACAAACATCATCTCATTAAATTCCGATCCAAACACTGTGGACTTGGTATTACAGACTTCTGAAGCTCAGAGAGGCAAGGAACCTGTCCAAAGGTATAGAGCTCGAGTGGCGGGATGATATTTTAGTTCCTAAGTGCTTGTGCCCAGTGCAGTGTCAGAAAAACCCTGTGCCTATCTCAGACCGTCCATCACAAAGACAGAGAAGAGGAACTAGGCTTCCAAGGTTCTGAGAATTCAAAATTTGTCATTTATGGGAAGTGGCAAATCACCTCTGCAGGGTACCCCTGGCTCCTGCTGGGTTTCTGAAAGGCAAAGGCTGCCTAGCCATACTGAGCGGCCACATAAGATGAAGCATTGTGTGGTCCCAGCTGCTGTGGGGCCTGTGTGCATACAGGCAGTGCCATGTCACTCAGTGGGGGAGGGAATATGAGTGACTGCAGGGTCAAAGCCATTAAAGCCAATGGCTATCCCAAAATCAGAGCCTGGTCACGGTTGTGGTAGACAGTGATACGCAGAGTGGAAAAGCCAGGCAAGAAACAATACTGTATCCTGAGTTCTGGACAAATGACAGCAGCAAGAAGGAAGGAAGGAAGGAAGGAAGGAAGGAAGGAAGGAAGGGAGGGAGGGAGGGAGGGAGGGAGGGAGGGAGGGAGGGAGGGAGGGAGGAAGGAAGGAAGAAAGGAAGGAGGAAGGAAGGAAGGAAGGAAGGAAGGAGGGAAGGAAGGAGGGAAGGAAGGAGGGAAGGAAGGAGGGAGGGAGGGAGGGAGGGAGGGAGGGAGGGAGGGAGGGAAGGAAGGAAGGAAGGAAGGAAGGAAGGAAGGAAGGAAGGAAGGAAGGAAGGAAGGAAGGGACAGGAAGGAAGGAAGGAGAGGACAGGAAGGAAGGAAGGAAGGAAGGAAGGAAGGAAGGAAGAAAGGAAGGAAGGAAAGAAGGACAGGAAGGACAGGACTCTGGATGAGAGAAGCAAAGTCTTGGTACTTCCAGCATATCTGCTGTTGAGCGCATCTCAGATCTGCAGCACTTTAGAACCTGCCCAAGGCCCAGCACTCACACAAGCCCAGGAAGTGTTCTCTGACACCTGTTCTGTGCACATGTCAGGCCATTTGCCTTGCCATAAACAGCCATAAAAGCCAGACCAGATCCCACAGGGAAACTGAGGTTTCACCACTCTATAGAGCTTAGAATGGAGCAGGGGACACACTCCTTCCCACCTCCCTGGTCAGCCACCACACCTACGGCTGGTAGAGTTGTTAACCTCAGTCTCAGGTGCCAAAGGACCACACAACTATGTGAAGTTTGAGAGTACAATTAGATGCTTGCCAGCACCTGCCATCCAGCCGGGACTCATGATTACTTACAGGGCCAACATTTAAATAGATAGACCCAGTGTCATCGCCACGCCCCACTGGGTTCCTGCCTAGAGTTGAGCTCAAAGATTCCAAACAAGGAAGGGGAAGTGTGAGGCTTTGAATCCACCATGATAGGATACCCAGAGCAGTGTCAGTGAATTCATAAACACGATGCCAGGAATGAGGCTGAGGTCAGGACTCAGCATCTGCCCTTTCTCAAGAGGTGTGCTCAGGAGTCAATCACCGAGTTCCTACAGGGACCGCACAGAGCATGGTGAGCTTGGGCACTACACAGAGTCACATGGCTAAGACTGCCATACAGGCAGAACAGGAGCTTTCTCAACCCCAGACAGGGTCAGTAGGCGTGGGGCTAAAAGGAAGAGTTCAGGAAATATCACTGAGAGACACAGGATGTGACAGCTGATGTCACTGTCCAGCTGATAAAGTCAGCTGGCAAGAAGAAAAAAAAAAAAGATACATTCCTTCCAGCTTCCCATGGGGATTTTATGCTTTGTCACTCCAGAAGAGAAATATTTTCCACTGTCTAGTTCCAAGAGACCAAGGGCAAGGGCAGGGCTCACTGAAGGAAAGAGACAACCAGAAGCCAATAGCAGGGCTGGGGACAGATGCTGTGGACATGGACTGATCAGATCTTCCCAGTTAACCCTCTGGTCTTAGCAATTGCCTTCTGCTTCCTCTGCTGGAGACTTGCCGTCCTTCCTAGTTCTAACCCCAGGGCTTTTGCCTTTTCTACTTGCTCTGTCGGAAATACCCTAGCTCCAAATAATCCTTAGAAATTGATGCTGAACCTCGTCTAAATCACTTCCTTTAGATGATATTTACCCAGAGAGAGGCCATTATACAGAAAAGACTGTATTAATAGAATTCCCACCCCTCTAGAGTCAAAAAGAAAGAAAATGGGGAGGGACAGAGGAGCCCATTTAGACGGTCCACACCTCAAACTGCCCACTGTGCATGGAATCAAGGCAGGAGAATTCTGGGAAGATATGCCTAACAGTCACCATAGGAGATGGAATGTGAAGCCTTGAAATGTTGGAAGTCAATCAGGGGTCTATCTGAGCATCCAGGGAAGACTACAGTGGAGGGTGGGGTATGGAATACCCAACTGACAGCAGTCAGGGGTACTTTTTCCTGTTTCATGCTATCTCCAACACTATGGGGTCAGGCCACAGGAATAAAGAGCAAGGCATATAACATTGTCACCGGAGGCGGCTCCCAAACTCACTGCTCACTTAAGGAAAAGTAGGCACAGCCTCCTACTGTTAGGACTGGTCCTCAGAAGTGAGCCATAGAGAGCAGAGATAAAGAAAAGCCACTATAACGTGGGCTCTTGTCTCAGTCCTGGTAAGTAAAGTACAAAGGAACCAGGAAAGAGAAGACTTGTGTCTCTTGAAGAAGACCAGCAAGGTGACCCAGAGAACAGAATAAACTTGGCACCACTACCCAGTACCACCATCTGCTTCCTGCATGCCAGTGTGGGGTGGCAAGGTTCTTTCCTACTGAAGGAGTGTAACTGCAGAAACCCCAGGCCACATTCTCTGAAATGCAGGGATGCTGCAGAGAAGAGATAAATGCACTGGGGGGGGGGGGGGACACACCCAGGATGGGGACAAACACTGATCAACTCCCACACACTCGGTTTTCTCAGACCTAAGACTTCGCTGTGATTTAGCTATTCCTAACCAGCTGACTGTTGCAGGGATCCAACAGTTCGATAGTGTTCCCTCAGATGACAGCTTGACACAAACCTGGAGTCATCTTGGGAAGAAGGAGATGGAAGTGTTGAATTGTCTCACAAACTGCTCTAGGAACATGTGTATATAGTATATTTTCTTGACTACTAATTGATGTAGTAGAACCCAGACCACTGTGGGTGGTTCCATCCCTAAACAGATGGCTCTGGGCTACATAAGAAAGACAGCTGAGTGTGAGCCTGGGAGCGAGACAGTAGGCAGATCCTGCACAGTTACCGATTCAAGGATCTGCTCTGAGTTCTTGCCTTCCCTTCCCTGATAACACACCGTAACCCACAAGCCAAGTAAGGCCTCTCCTCCCCAAGCTGCTTTTGGTCATTGTCATTAAACTTCCTTCACTGGCAGAGATATAAATAATCTCTAGCCTTTCCTTCTATGGTCCCAACCACAAACTAAAGTACCATCCCACCAAGGTTTACTATGGAAAACTAATGAGCTAGTTACTCATAGAGCAATGGGTGATGGTCTATGATCAGGAGCATGAGTGACTTTAAGGCAACCACAGTGGGGGGTCTGCAGTCAACATGGATGATAATTGCCCCATGGCATGCAGGTAGAACCCTCTCCCCTAGTTCTTCCCTGTCTTTATCAACGAGTCCTTCTCCAGACTCCATGATCAGCTGCAGGTGCAATTAGAAATGTACTCAACTGACTAGGAGGGTTGGTTAGGAACCAGATGAGGGTCCCACAATCCTCCCTGCCTCCTCTTCCCCCTATAAGAAACATCAACCGTCAACAAGCCCAGCTATGGTCATCTTTGGTGAGCATAGGCCCAATCAAACTCCTGAAGGTGATGGCGGTGAGGCTTGGAGGATAGTCCAGTACAACAGCTAGGATGTTTATCACAACGACAAAACGTAAACTTGAACAAATAGAAAATCCTTAGAGCAGTACCAGACATTAACTATTAGTGTTGGCATCCCTGGAGTTAAATGAGATGTGGAAAATACTCAGGAAGGGACCTGATGTAGAACAGAAACCAGAAGAAGAAAAAAAAAGCTTAACTTGAATAAATCATCCTGATATTGTAAAATGTCAAAAGGAAACCAGAACCTAATTATTAAAGCTTCTAGAGAGGTGTGAATTAGGAGCTCACTTAAACTCCATTTAGTACCAGAAAATTGACAGCTCAGAATCATTTCTGATTTTAGTAATTCACATAATGTCTGCTGAAAAAAATCAATAATAGTGTCTTTATTTAAGATGAGCTTTCCATTTTACTTTTTCAAGAAGGCTCTGGAGGGTGGGGAGACTGCTTAGGAGGTAAAACCGCCTGCAAGATTGATCCTAGAATCCACATTAAGAAAAAAGAGAAAAGAAAGGAAAGGAAAGGAAAGAAGAGAAAAGAAAAGGAAAGCCAGCTGCCAGAGTACACACCTGGCTGGCATTTGTGAGACGCTGACAGACTGAGACCAGGAAAGCCCCACAACTGTATCATATTGACTATTCATCTTATATTCTGAGTCTAATTTGGCCATTGATGACATTGCCTTGTGAGGCTCTTCCTGGGACCTTGTAAATCAAGCCAGACCTTTGTGTGGGTCAGGCTGTCCACAGGGTGGCTTACATGATCGGTGTAATAACACTTATAAAGACCATTCTGCTTGGAAACCGTTAGAACCAGGTTTCTGCACACTGACCAGTAGAACTCATGGCATCATTCTGAAAGTGTGAGTCACATGGGGATGCAATGCCTTATACTTACTGAGAGTTAGAAACACAGACATAGAATTTATCACCGACAGTCACATATAATGACCTAAAGCAAGAAAGACAATGACAATGACGTAACTGCAAGGGGAAATCCCTATGACCTGGCTGTTCTGTGGAAGGAGATTTCTAAAGGCTCCAGCGAGCTAAAGCAAGGCAAGTATTACAGAGGGGTTTTCTAGGGAAGAACCCAGGCACTGGGGCAAAAAAATGAGGTAAGGGACTGCATGCTTCAACCCCAATGCGATGCTGCTTTACCAACGAGCCTAGGGTCCATGGCATCTCATGGTACCTCAGCTGCTACAGAAATTATAAAGCAGATTATAGTGTCTCTGTGCCAAATTTCTCTCTTCGAGCTAAGGACAAATGGGTTTCAAAACAGTAGCATTTCTATCCCTGGCGTAAGTGGACCCCGGGGCTGTTTACTGCCAGGTATAGAAGTCGGGTGGGTATCTCGGGAGGTTGAGATCATCTGACACAGAACTGGAGTCTGGACAAGGCAGAAGCCAGTGGCTCCTTCAGAAGACCTTGTAGCTTACCTCTCTGCTTACACAGGATAGTGCCTGCCTGCTCTCTGGCTGCTGTCCCAGCCATGACTGCCCTCTTCCCAGGCACTAACTGAGCAGTCCTGCCAACTTCTTATACAGCAAGGTGATGCCACAGCTCCTTGGGATCGTCTGCAGACTGAACCCCAGAGCCCTCCAGATCACAATTCAACCAGCTTAGAGAAAATTCTCCTGGCACATTTCCATCAAGATCAGTGAATGAAAGCTTCTCTAGGGTAGAGCTGGGAGTGGGAGAGAGAAGGCCTGAATCTATTACCATGTTAGTAAACCGCAGAGCTCTCCACTTGACCATCTATTCACTGGTCTAACAAATATTTACCAAAGGCCATCAGCTGGCTACCCCTGAATGGAGATCTTTGAACACAGAGAGAAGCAAACACAGGGCTTCAACAATACATCCTTTAAAGTGTATGAATGGCTTGTTCCCAAGTCCCTCTCATTCGATGTCCCTGCTTATCAAGAACATGTTTTAGGAAGGGACATAAACTTCCTGTCCTCTCCCTGGCCACCAATCCCCACAGACCCTCCCCCATGTGGGTGGATTTCCCCATGTAAGGGGGACTCTAGTCTTCTGAGGTGATCCCTGTTCACAGGCCCCTGTCCCTGTCTGAGCATACAGTCTTCAAGACAGTTACACAACATCCTTGGGTAGCAGGCTACCTATACACAAGGTTGGTCCCATCTATTGTATCAGAACCAAACTCTCTAGAAAGGACCATTTACATCTGAGATATTTGAAAGGATTTATTTTTAAATATACTAAAGTTCAAAGGGAGTGAAACTAAACTTAGCCAGGGAAGGACAGGAAAGCTGGTTGCACTTATGTATGACATTCCAGGCTAATGTTCAAAGATAACAAGGGATTTTTGCAAGATAATGACTTAAGTTGCTTCTGGGGAGGGGGGAGTTTCAAAAGTTCCCAAAGTTGCTTCCATTTCCCTTCTCAACCATCTCTGCTTGCTCTTTGTTTGCCATGGGACAGTCACATCCTGTCAGCTTCAGTAGAGAGTCCTAGAAAGCCTGTGAACTCATTGATAGACTGAGAGTCTCTGGTGTTAAAAACTTCCACTCCCTCACGGGGATTTTTTGGAGTGGCTTTTAAATAACCCATGTCAGTGCAAAGCCTTTCCTTTCTGTGGGTGGAGGTGGAGGGAAGAGCATGCAGTCTGCTGGCTGCAAAAGACAGCTTTGTGTAGCAAGTCTCTGGGTCCGGCAGCTTAACCCACTTCCAGATTAGCCTCCAACCGGAAGCATAGACCTGTGGCTGAGGGGCTGAGAAAGGCTTGGATATTTAAATGCTTTAATTGCTTCCCAACCTTGGGGATTTTTCTCTTTCGTTTTCTGCCAAGTGGCACACATATTTCAAAATGAAAACCAGCCAATGAGGTTAAAGAAGAGTCTGTCTTTGGTTTTCAGCTTCACAGTGAATTTCAACATCTCAATGATCGTCCTCCAAAGGTTTTAGGTCAAGCAGGCCAAGTAGCTGGTATCATGTCCTCGTTTGTCACAGGCTAGCTCTCCAAGAAAGGTAACTGTCCACTCCTCACCTTGTGAGTACTTACAAGATCAGTGTAGATGCATACAGGTCTAGAGCTCTCTAGACACCTCTGTAAGGAGACTCTGTCCACAACACAGGTGCTCCATCCTGGTGCAGGATGCAGTTAGCCTGCTCGCCAGCAGGCTTTTCTCTAAGATCACACTGGCCCTGCTGCTGCAGGGCAGAACCCAGCCGAGAACTCTGAAGACTGGAACTTCTCACAGTACTTCCCTACTCTGTACTGAGGGCCCCATCCATACCCACAAACACTTCCTGCTAGTTAAAATGGTTAAAATGATGAGCATGGCCCAGGGTCTTTCTAGGTGGGACTGATGTATCAAACCAAAGTACTTCTGCACCAAGAACTATCACTCAGCAATAAAGAGGGATGAATTATTAATACATGCAACAACTTGGATGGATCTCAAGAGATTTGTGCTGAGTGAAGAAAACCAATCTCAAAGGGTTGCACGATGAATGATTCCATTTCCATTCCATTCTTAAAAATGATGGCGTGGGAGAGGTGGAGAAAAGGGGAGCAGTTCCCTGGGTGAGGGAGCAGGGGAAGAGTGTGATTATAAAGGGACTGTGGCAGTGGTCACATACATCAACATATGAAAATGCTCATAATTAAATGCACATGCGTGCATGCGCGCGCGCGCACACACACACACACACACACACACACACACACACACAGAGAGAGAGTGAGCTCAGGTAAAATGGGGATGGATGTCTTTGTACTGTATCTCTCTAGGTTCCCTACCTGTGAGACTCCACTGCTATGGATCCTTTGCCTAAATGAAAAACACCTATGGTAGGACATCTAAGCATTTATAGTAATCAGACCACATCCCGGAAATCCTAAAGAAATCAATGTGCTCAGCAGTTGGAATTATATAAATCCTCTGACTTTCCCTTTCGCATTTTATTTCTCAATTTGCAACATATAATATTGCACATGTATCATGCTAGCTACAACTGGAGGAGTTCACTGCTCTCTTAAACACACTCATAATTTCCCCCAAGTGCTGTATAAATTTAAAACCATTAAGTAAAATGATTTTATACTGGCCTTTTGGATGTTTCTAACCCTCACCTCCACAGACCACATCAGTGTTTCCATAGTAACTAATGTGCTTCAAAGTGGCAAATGCAGATAGAGGCTTAAAAAAAAAAAAAGAAGGTGACAGAAACCAGGCTCATCACAGTGTTCATGGTAAGCAGGACATCAATTGTGGGCGCCAGTTCAGGGACAAGAAATAAATATTTCAAGAGAACCCTTACACTAGCAGGTATGCTGTGTGATAGTGGTCTATTGAATTACACTATTGGCTTTGAAAAAGTGGCTGCCTGATTTGCCACGCTAACTCCTAAACATCATACATGTGAGCAAAAAGCCTACGAGCACCCACACGTGTGTCAAAGGCGTATTTCCAAAACAGCCACACAACTTGAAAAAAAGATTGTCAGAGTGCCTAACAGAGAATGACAAGTTCTAAAATATTTTAGTGACAGGAGGAAAAATAATGCAATTGATTAAGAGAGAAAACTGGAAAAAAAAAACTGATGGAGAGAGAGGGATAAAAATCAAACAAACAAACAAACAAAAACCACACCACAACAACAGAAGCCCTGATTCCTATGACTTTGATGAAAGAAGATATGAAGTGTGATTTCCAGATGTGGCCTTCCTCTCTGTCGCTATTCCCCTTAGATGAGGCCCAAATACTTTCTCAGTTCCTCTGTGGTTGTTTAGACACCTGGGAACAAGGCCCTTTCTTGGTATAGAACCCCAGGCTATGCGTGCTAAGGCAGGGAACTTGGAAGTAACAGTTCTGGTTTCACACAGACCAGAATCTGGTTTTAGCATAACTGAGTAGGGTGCGTCTATTGATCTGTCCCTGTCAAAATGTCACTCTCAGCGCTGTCACATACAGAACAGAAGCGCCAGGAAGTCTCCTCCACTACTGCCCATGTTGCCAAAATCAGTGTCTAGAAGAGGGTGATGACAGACACCCTGTCTCGCACGCACCCAAGGAGCTCATTCCTCTTGGTGACCTTAGGTAGACACCAAGGATAAGGAGCACAATGGAGCCTGTGGAAAACACTGACAGATTTATCATGTCACTTGGCAATGGTTTTGCCTCTGTGGCATGGGACTTTGTCTCATTTTGCAGTACAATCTCTGTGTCCCTGCCTAGTATCACCTTTCCGAAAACTGCTGAGCTGTCCTTTCTACGGAATGGTGTATAAACGGCCCTATCACTGAGGGGTAAGAGGACTTCCCATCTTCACATCTCCCCCTACTTCTAGCTACATACTCAGATGAGCCTGTGGTCCTTGGGTTACTTAGCCTGTGTCCCTAGGATATATACTTGAGATGATCACCTCAGGGAGACAAACTTTAGTCTGTCTCGTAGGCTCAGAGCTTTGAGTCCATGATCAAATGGGTGTGTTGTTTGTAGGCTTGTGAGAAAGCATGATGTCATAGGAGGTAGGGAGAATGGCAAAGTGAATCTGCTCACATTAGGGCCAGCAAGCCTAAAATCAAAAGATGGAAGGGCTGGGACCCTACAGTGAACTTTCAAAGGCATACTCTCAGTGGCCAAAATATCTTATATTAGGTTCCACTTCTCAAAGGTCCAACCATCTATCAACAACATCAAGCTAGGGACCAAATATTTAACACACGGACCTCCCAGGAACATTCCAGATTAAAACCTATAGTAGGACTTAAAATGCCTTGAGGCTCTTTGAGCTGTGCTCCTCCTGATACACCTTTTTTTACAGGGCACAATACTATTTGCCAAAATGAATACAGACTCATTTTTGTCTACTAGGATGGGCCTAGAACTCAAAGCCTCTCCTTACCTACACATAACTTTCTTCCAACCCAGCTATCTTCCTTCACTGTCCAGAGCATCCCTTGAGATATCATTCCCTCCTCCTCTGCAAACATTTGTGTGCTCCACTGTTTATCCTCTATCTTGCAGGGTCCACTTCCATCTCTGCCCCACTTCCCATGCAGCTTCGAAGGCTTCATGGTCTCAAGATTTTGCTGAAAGGACCCAGATATAGCTGTCTCTTGTGAGACTATGCCAGGGCCTAGCAAAAACAGAAGTGGATGCTCACAGTCAGCTATTGGATGGATCACAGGGCCCCCAATGGAGGAGCTAGAGAAATTACCCAAGGAGCTAAAGGGATCTGCAACCCTATAGGTAGAACAACATTATGAACTAACCAGTACCCCAGAGCTCTTGACTCTAGCTGCATATGTATCAAAAGATGGCCTAGTCGGCCATCACTGGAAAGAGAGGCCCATTGGACTTGCAAACTTTATATGCCCCAGTACAGGGGAATGCCAGGGCCAAAAAGTGGGAGTGGGTGGATAGGAGAGTGGGTGGGAGGGTATGGGGGACTTTTGGGATAGCATTGGAAATGTAAATGAGGAAAATACCTAATAAAAAGTAAATAAAGAAAGAAAGAAAAAAAGAAAGAAAATTCCAAAGCAAAAAAAAAAAAAAAAAAAAAGAAGAAGAAGAAGAAGAAGAAGAAGAAGAAGAAGAAGAAGAAGAAGAAGAAGAAGAAAAAGCCACTGTTATATTCCTTTAAGAGTAGCACCGCACCTCTGTTGTCCCTAGGAAAGCATCCCATTTGCCTTTACTGCCCATGTGATTCTATCTACCATCCCAACAATGCCTGCAAGAATGTCTAGTAAATCTGAGAATGCTGACTGTCAGGTCCAGAAGGAATAAGGTAGTATCAATGAATAAAAACATGTAAGGGCAAGTCAAGGGAGAAGGAAGTCTGATGTTAAAATAAGAAATGAGGGCTGGGATATGGCTCAGTTGCAATGATGCCTGTCTAGCAAGCATGCCAGCAGACCTGGGTTCAGTTCTCTGTACTGTATAAACCAGATGAAGTAGTGCATGCCTGTAACCCCTGCACTCAGAAGGTAGAGGCAGGAAGAACAGAAATTCAAAGGCATGCTCAGGTGTATAGCCAGTTTCAGGCTAACCTGGGCTACAGAAGACCATACCTCAAACAAAAAAACTAAGTACATTACAATTGTCATCTTCACACTAGATTAATTTAAGCAGTAACTAGTTATTTAAGTTGTTGGCATAACAAAAGAAAAGGAGAAGGACTATTTTTGGAATTAGATTAAATCGATGCCTCTGATCAATAAAAACTATCTTGGTGGTCAGGAAAGAAACTGAGTGGCAGAAGGTGAACCCCAGAGAACAATCATGGAGACAAAGTCTGTTTCTGTCCCGTGGAAGAAGGAATGCACAGAAATGAGTTCTTATACTCTAAAGACTCCAGAGACCTGCATTGAAGCTGAACAGCAGAACCCTAAACACAATGGCAAAACCATGTCTATAATTACTTGGTGTGGTTGGACCAGCCATGGGACCAGAGAGAAGGCCCCTGATCAGGCAGCATGGGTGCTCCAGAACAGAGCACAATCACACAGTGGGGCAAACAGGAATGAGGGGAGCATCTCCTAAGGTCATCAGGGAGGTTCCTTCTATCTACAACACAAGCATAGGCAGGCCTGTTCAACTGATTACTTGGGGGAAAGGTCTACATATCTGAAGACCAACTCTTATGGAGAGCCCTTTAGGATCTCCAGTGTCCTGGTTGGAAAATCCCCTAAGAGTCCATGCCTACAGATTTTGCAATAGGCTAAATAAGGATGTGTAAAAGCAACATGCTTGAAGGAAGGTGCCTTCTTTCTGCTCTAGTATAATATACTGAAAATGGTAGGTATTGACACCCAGGAAGTAAGAGCTGGGAACAGAAAGTTATCAGGCAGGTGGTATTTTATCCAGGGAGTTGAGTCTAAGAAGCATGAGACTCTGGAAGACCAAGGTGAGACAGCGTCTGTGGTCTGTGTCACCAAATCCATAAAAGAGTCAGCATGATTGCATTCCAATATGGCTTAACTCCCGCAGTCAGAAGGCAGGCTGGATTCATCAGTCACTTGTGGTTTTAGGATGCCTGCTCTAGAGCTACTGCTACTACTCCGTAGTCACTGAGCTTCAGCTACCACCTCAGGCCTTCGTTACCACAGCAATGAAGCCCTATGTGCTATTCCCAGTGGCCTGTGGAAGGGATGACAGCAAGTCCCTATTTGGTATGTCACAGGAAGCAACATATGTCACACAGATAACAGCCCCCTGTGGCAGGGACTCTGACCCTCCCCAGGTTATAGACAGAGAAACTGAAGACTGCACCCACAGTCACCCATGATGGACAGATCACAAATGGAAGCCAGGCAGTCTTGTACAAGAACCACGTAAACTGGAAAGGCAGTGCTGACATTAGGCTACCCCGCCGTGGGAACAAACCACAATACACACAGAGAAATGAGAAACGAGAAGAAGTCCTAGACAGAGAACTCAGAAACAATGTCATTATAAAAATGGAGCAGGGTCCCCAATACTGAGTTACGCATGGGAAGAGCACCCCCATGTTTGAGGGCTGACTAACCCAGATAACAAGGGCCTGAGGTATCCATCCTGTGCCAGGCAGAGGGAACTTTTAGGAAATGGAAGACACTGTGTCTACTGGTAAGGACTGTCTCCTCTGTGAAAGGTATATCCACACAGATGACTTGCCACCGTCAGGAGAGTGAACATCCCTCTCCTATGAAGAAGTCTACAAGTACCACCCCTCTCAACTCACAGTCAAACTTCCCATCATGAACTAGGTCCACCAGACACCGTGCCATGGGGTCCTGAAATCCTTTACCAGTTTTTAAAACATCAAGTAAAGCTATAAATGGCAAAGCAAAAAGTAACCTTCAAAGTACCCAAAGTACAGGGGCAAGAGGACAGTGGGTAACAGCTAGAAGGAAGCAGCCCAGTTCAGAACAGGGAACAGTGTTCGAGGGAGATGGGATCCACAAGCAAAGACTCAAACAGCAGCAAAAGCTGAGTGTGTTGGCGCACACGTGCGATAGCAGGAGGAAGAGACAGGCAGATCCTAGGGACTTGCAGAATCCTGAATCTTACTTAAGAAGTGAAGAAAAGCTTGCTGACTGTATGCTAACTGCTACTTTTCAGGTTTGGTTTCGAGAAACCGGAACACAGAAGTATGTATAGACAAAAGTGGAATTACCCTCACATGACAGAATTCACATTGTATTCACATTTGAAGTCTATTAATCCGGCGTCCCACATGTGTAAGATGGTGTTGTGCCCATGTTTATTTCTGAGAAACCTGAGATACCTCCATCAGAAGTCCTACAATAAGACCACCATTTTGGTGAATGAATCCCAGAGAATGTGCACTGAGCAAGGGCAATGCAAGTCCGTGCTGAGATTCGGAAAGGTGACCATTTGTTGAACAAGTCAACACTCATCAGGGAGTCTGCTCACTCTAGCATCAAGCATGCTGCAATTTTGTGGGGACTGAGAAGGCAAACTTCTTACATAAGGGCTCTTGCTTCTGAGTGGCTGGCTGTTCAGGCAAATATGCAAGTGAGGCTGAAAAAGTGCAGGTGACAACATGCTGAGAACA
The DNA here is from genome assembly GCF_000001635.26 of Mus musculus. Classification (NCBI taxonomy): domain Eukaryota; kingdom Metazoa; phylum Chordata; class Mammalia; order Rodentia; family Muridae; genus Mus; species Mus musculus. The sequence continues at coordinate 74,536,431 of NC_000073.6, forward strand.
TTTTCAAATACTCTTGTCACCTGTGGGAGCCACCAGGCCCTGACTGGGGAGGAACCGACAGCCAGGGACACTTCTCAGACCCAGGCAAAGGCGTGTTCAGTGTTTTCCTAGGTTAAAAAAAAGGGAGGGAGTAGTGTTTTCTAACAAGTAATAACATGTTAAGATAGCATTAAAACACTCAATATGCTTAAACATTCTACTTAGCTCTGGAGCAGGGTGTTGTTCTCTCTCTCTCTCTCTCTCTCTCTCTCTCTCTCTCTCTCTCTCTGATAGGCATGAAGGGGCTATGAGAAACAAATAAAAAGACCTGGGAGGGAAAAATTAACTAAAGTTGCCAGCTCCATCACCCTTGAAACCCTTCAGACTCCCTATTGTAAATGCCCAACACCAGACTGTTGGAACCGATTTTGAATTCTTGAATATATATATAGGTATATGATGAGAGACCCTGGGGGCAGGACTTGAGTCCAAGCAGGAGAGTAATTCTACTTTCAACCCTCCTTATATCCAGCCTGAGGTTCATTTCATGCAAGCATCTCCGTTGGGCTTGCTCTGCTTTATGTTGAGCAGTGACAGGGTTACAGTCATGGGTGGCATTGTCCACTTGTGTCCTTGTGGTGGTCTTCCCTTCATGGTGTCTCAGGATTTTGGGTTATTTTGGATGGCAATGCATCTTGGACTGTCTATCTTGTAGCTAAGGATGACCAGCCTGTGATAGGTTCTATGTGCCCACATCTGTGTGAGAACTACCTCACACACATACTTCCCCACACACATACACACCCCTCACCCTCAGAACATCTATTTCCCCTCCCACGGAGGCTCCATCTTGGCACTGTTCTTATGACCATCCCTTTCAGTCTCCTCAGACCACAGCGTAATTCTGGGTAACACAACAGAGAAGGGCAGACAACAACTCTAAGACATTACCACCAGGAATGGGGGCGGGGCGGGGCGGGGCGGGGTGCTGGGATGCAGGGAGGGGCATGACACAGACTTTGGAATGTTATTGGAGACTTTCTAACTAAGCTGAGACAGTGAATATCAAATGCAAAAAATCCCCAAACTTGACTCAATTTAAAGCAGAAATATCCACACGCCAAAGAGTGGGAGTGAGGTGGGAAGGGTGGGGGTGGAGAGGGTGGGGGGTGGGAAGTGCACCTCAGTGTCAAAATCCTTTTAAAAATGCAGAAAAGGGAGAGGAACAACAGGGAGTTGAAGTAGGAAAACATTGTAGTCTCACCCCCAGTTCCCTAAAGAAGAAAAAAATGCAGAAATTAAAATCCCCAAGGATGGAAGGGGGCAATCTGAAGAGTGATGTGTAGATCTCCTTTCACCTGAGGAACATCTACCAGGAAGAAAAGGCAAGGGGAACTCTGCAAACCCTGGAACTGGATCTCTGCTGGAAGGAAATGAAGACTCTAGGGTACACAGGGAAAGGGATGGCTGATTACATATCCTTGCACCACTTGTGAGTACAGTGTGTGTGTGTGTGTGTGTGTGTGTGTGTCTGTGTGTGTGTGTGTGTGTGTGTCCCCGAAGTCTGAACCCTCTTCACAGGACCTTTTAAAGATCCAGAAGTAAAAGTCACATCGCTCAGCCAAGCTGACCAGGTGCTGGGAACACCACCCTCGTAGCCTTGTTCCATCTCAACTACAGGCTGTAGGAAAACAACAAACAAACAATGCCCCGAAATGGAAAACCAGGCTTCAAACTTTAGATTGGTGGCAACAGAGGAGTAAGAGGAAGCTTCATAACAAAGATACAAGCTGCCCAAGACAACAATAAACAAACAAATTACATGTGTTGGGCAGCTATGAACAAGGGTTCCTTGGGAAAAGGGAAGGCGGCTAAGACTAGGAACTCAGCCTAGCAGGAAACATAACCAAGAAAGAACCAGAAGGCCTCTGTGCCACAGGATTTAACAAACGTACGAGATCAATACACAGAGAATGACATGGAAGAGAAAAGTAGAAAAGATGAAAACAAGGACAATTGGGAACCTAAAAAAATAAATTGGGAGCCAAATAAAAACATGCAACAGAATCCACAGAGAACTGAAGAAACATCAGTTTGCTGATTGGAGACTTAAAAGCAAACACAGTGGATTTAGAAATAAACAAAGAGTCCAAGCAAAGCAAACAACTGCAGAGTGCAAAGCCAATTCAGGACACAGAGAACAGGGGCCCTTCCTTCAGAGAAGCAGAGGAAGAAAAGTAATCAGACAAGACCAGAAAATGCTGAACACATCTACAGTTGACTCTGACGGCTGAAAGAACGTATATACCTAGTTCCAAGGGAGAAGCCATCCTCCATGCTTGAGTAAGCTGTGCTGGGAGTCAGCTACATGCCACAAATTAAGAAACCGCTTTTCAGTTGTTTAGTTTGAGGGCAAATACTTAAAAGGGGTAAGAAAGTCTCCAGAAACCACCAAGGATGGAAGATGGTGATTTGAGTTTCACTGAAGGAGATTCTCTACTGAAGTTCTATGAAATTAAATGTACTCCTTTTATACTTCGAAAACATACATGTTATAAGTTACATCTAGTCTGCTGTTTTCCCATTTGTAATAGAAAGAACACAGAGATGAGGCACGGGGGCCCAATTTACAAGAGCTAGACTTGTAAACATCTTATAATTATAGACTTATAATTCTTTGACTTTGTGGTGGTACAGAAGTACTCCTAAACAACCCTCTGGAGAATATATCTTTAGTATTCTATAAATTACAGTAGTACAGAGTACATTGTGCAGTAAACAAAGACAAGCAGTTCTGTACTGCTCTAAGCTGGTGTTCTGAGCTCATTCTTATCTTTAGTACAGTATCCAGTAAGTTACAATAGTAGAGGATACATCGTGCAGTAGATAGACAGTTCTGCCCTGCCATAGGTGGGTGTTCCAAGCTCATTTGAGGTAGGCTGCCCTGAGCTACACTATTCACTGGATGGAGGGATAGCATACGCATTTTAGGCTTATGATGTTTTCAACTTAAGATGAGTCTGTCACCATATCACCATAACCCCACTGTAGGTCAAAGACCTTCTGCATTTCTGCCATAGCTTCTTTTCCTGTTGTTACAATGAAATAATCTGACAAAAACAAGCAAAGGGAGAAGTGTTTGTTTTTAACAGTTCATAGTTCAAGGCCTGTCCATCATGGCAGAGAAGAAAGAGAAGGTTGAAGCGACTGGTCATTGCATGTCCACAGTCAGAAGACAGCAAGAAATGCATGGGGGACAGTGGTGGGCTCACTCTTTCTATCCCACACAGTCTAGAATGTCATGCCCAGGAAACAGTGTCACCCAGAGACAAGATGTCACTGAAAAATGGTGTGATCTAAATGGGAGGTAACTAGATCATGGGAGGGCATAGTCCTTGATTGCTGGAGCTCTCACAAGGCAATGCTAGTTCTCATGGGGCTAGGTCATTGCATGCAGCTGGCCCCTCTGCATATGGCCATTCACTTTCTGCTTCTTTGCTATGTTGTAGTGTAACCAGGGAGACCCTTGCCATGTGCTGGGACCATACCCTGTGAAAGTTCTAGTTATTTGAATCACAAGCCAAATAAGCCTCCTTACTCTGTAAGCTACCACTGATGGTGATCTTATGAGAATAACACAAAACTAAGAGAAAAATGAATCAGCTAAAAAGAAACCTGAAAGAATAGAACATGGAGAACTGTACCTAAGCAACACCAACAAGTATATAATATACAATTGCGCATCCTAAAAATGGAAGAGATATCAGTTGCAATTCTAAAAACTGAAACTAACTAACTAACTAAACAAACAAACTAGAGTAGGACACACTTTTGCCCAGAGGGAAACCATGTTAAAGAAGTCCTTAACGAGTCCTCAACACCCATTGGCTCTATTCAGAGGCTAGCTTCTCTCCTCAGTCCTACTGACTGTCTGTGCCAACAAGGGGTGCCCCCTCTGCTCTTTACCAGATTCTTTCAGAGGGCACTGCAAATGGACGTTTCAACCGTAAATTACACACCCACTTTTTGTTTGGAGGCATGTCCTGTGTCTAAACACAGTTTGTTCTCTGACCGGCTTTAAAGTTATCGAAAACCGATTTATCCAAGGCCAAACAAACGTATGAAAAAGAAAGCCAGATAATTCAAAAGAGGACTTCAGTACAGAGGGATCACTGTGTCCTCAGGGCCAGAAGCTCAAACATAGGGCCCTGGAGCTGTCATCCCCCTGTGTCAACCCCAACCCTGGCAAGCAACATATTTCAAGACAACCAAAGTACAGAGGTTCTAATCCTAGTGACTACCCTTGCCAACAAGGGGTGCCCCCTCGACTCTTAACAGGAGTATGCCTTCAGCCATACTATTCCAAGGGCCCATAGCTATCCCCTTGAGTTTAAGCATGCCCCTGATGCAGCTTTCCTCTGCCAGCTGGCAGGCTGGATTCCAGTGGCATCTATCTTACCATACCACTCCAAAGCTGGGAAGACAGAAGCTTTGCCAAGACAGGTGCCAGCAGCCCCAACACTGCTGATTGGCTAGAGACTGCAGAGTACAAGGTTTGTGGTTGTGGTATTCGAATTCTAGACTGCCCTTCCTCCGTGGAGTCCCACTCCCACCCATTTCTGAGGCCTGTCTCCATCCACCTCCTGCTAACTTCATACCTGACCAAGGATGGGAAGATCACCTTAGCACCCCAACTATAAACACCATCTCTCCCCACCCAGGCTCCTCCCAACACCTCCCACTTCCAGCCTGACTCTGCCTCTGGAACCTGACCCTACACTGGCCTGTGAGGAAACCAGACCAGATGCAAGGTGCAGTCCTGCCTGGAACCAGGACTGAAGACATCCTAATAAGTGAATCATTAGTGAAAATCTGATAAACAGGCCATCTTCCCTGTTGGGAGGTATAAACTCCATAAGGACCACACCTAAGCCCACTGTATATTGCTTGCATCACCTAAGGAAGTTGTTAAACTTAATGAGTTTAGCAGAGACCAAGCTAACATCATTTTTATAAAGAGCCTATACTCTGCCAGCTGCCAGGCTGGATTCCAGTGGCATCTAGAGTGGGCCTAGGAAGTTAAGACACTATCTCTTCCTTCAGCAGTGCTCAGAGAAACACATCTAGGATGTGTGAACCCTCCCACTTACACCACCAGAGGAGACTGCAAGTCAGCTTCTCTTAACTACAGAAGTGTGTACACAATGTGTACGTAAAAAATATATATGTACATATATATGCACGTGCGCGCGCACACACACACACACATATATTTGTATAGTTATATAGTTACATAGTTATATAGTTATAGTTATATAGTTCTATGGTAAATTTAAAAATGTGACACCATTTTGCCTAACATCTGAGGCACCAAAAATAGTTGAGAACAACAGCACCATCCTATGACCTCTACAAGAACAGGATTTAAATAAAGCATGAAGATCCCAGCCCCAGTCCTGATCAAGAATAAAGTACAGGAGAGCTTCTGGCCATTGGGGTGAAACATGGACCTGGGGTTCAACTACTTGTATGTAGGAGGTGAAGAGCTCAGCTGTGATATCCACAGAGAGGAATGGTGGGGACATAGAGAAGGTGGAGCTGGAAGGACAATGCAAATAGCACCCATAGTGCAAGCCTGCCTGGAGTGGCCAAGTCACCAATACCATCCCAGAGACCTATGCCTGTCTCCATTACATCCTCCCAGGCCCGGCAAAGTTTGGCACCAAGTGTCAGGGACAGTAAAGAGAGGGAAAAGAAACGAATAACCTGCTGAGAGGTAACGAGGCTGAGCTGTGCACCTGGGGCCAGCCTGGCTCAGTTCACTTGGCACAAACAGAAAATCGGCCACAAAGGCAGCAGACCTGAGCACAAGACACTCACACTCCTCACCTGGAGTCAGAATCCTCATTTTGACTCTGATAGCCTTAGAAGCCAAGGGGCCTTGAGAGAGTTTTAATTGTTGGCCCTTTCTAGCTCTTTTTATAAAGAAAGTACTCCCCAAAGTGTCAAAGAACAAATAACATGAATGTATATATTTTCATGAATGTATATATTTTCCCTAGGTTATAGACTGATAAGATAGCCACTAGAAAATGTGAAGCCCGTTTGTCTCAAAAACAAAAAAGTGAGGGTGGGGGATTGAGAGATGGCTCAGCAGTTAAGTGCACTGATTGCTCTTCCACAAGTCCTGAGTTCAAGTCCCAGCAACCACATGGTGGCTCACAACCATCTCAAATGGGCATCCAATGCTGTCTTGTGGTGTGTCTGAAGACAGCAACAATATACCCACATACATGAAACACATAAATCTTTGGGAAAAAAAGTGGGGATGGAAAGGGGGGGGGATTTTGAAAGTATGAGAGAATTGTGTGCTTTTGTTTGCCTGTTGTTGTTGGTTTTTTTTTTTTTTTTTTTTTGGTTTGTTTTATTTTTTGATGTTTTTGGTTGTTTTTGGTTTTTGGTTTTGTTTGTTTTGTTCTGTCTTGTTTTGTTTTGTTTTGTTTTGTTTACAGTTTTTACCAAAGTCATACAGGTTTAGCAGAGTTTTTACAAAATGCTTGGACCACAAATGTTTTACATTTGTGGGATTCTTTTTATTATTATTATCATTTTGAAATATTTCACTTACACAGCAAGCTAGCTAGGGAATCGTAGCCAGGTTTAAACATTCAACTCATTTATGTTTTTTTTTTCATGTATATTCCTCATACACATGGTCTGAAGGTAATTTCATACAATATTTTGCTACAGCCACATTTGACCACCTGTCACACAGGAGTTCGAGCGTGGAATGTTCCAGTCACAGAGTTATGTCAGCTCTCAAAAGTTTGACAATTTGAGACGGGCGCTTTAGATCTCAACATCAAAGGTGCCTAAACGGTGTTTTGGTCCAGATGTATTTATGTTCATTAATTTTAAAAGATCTTTCCACGGGCTCTGCTTCCGGGCTACCTCCTCACACCTGCCAGCTGACAGAGGCAGGTGCTGGAAGTGTGGCTGAACAATTGGAGACGTGTTAATTCAGTGGCCCAGTTTTGTCTGGTGTAAAAGCAACAAGTGTGGACATCCCTGATATATGATGTCCTTCTATACCCTCAAGGGGACTGATTTCAGGGACACCTCTCATACCAAATCTACGTATGCTCAAATCCCTTCTATTAAAAAAAAATCCCCCCTCCTAGAGAGACTGGGAGATGTGGCTCAGGGGGCACAGTGCTCGCCTAGCATGGACCAAGCTCTGAGGTCATTCGAAAGCACAGCATTAAAAAAAAAAAAATCAAGCCTAGTGGAGCATGCCAGTCTCCTAGAACCTGAGGAGAGGAGGCAGGAAGATCAGATGACAGAGAGAGTTTGAGGTCAGCCTGGACTGCATGAAACCCTATACTTAAATCTTTTTAAATAATTTTATATGTATAAGTGTTTTGCCTACATGTATGCATGTATGTATACCATGTACCTGCCCAGTGCCTCTGGAGAGCAGAAGGCATCAGATCTCATGGAACTGGAGTTAAAGATGGTGGTGATCCCTTGTGAGTACTGAAAACTGTCCTCTGGAAGAGCAGCCAGTGGTCTTTAACTGTGGGCATCTCTCCAGCTTATTAATAAAACTCTTTAAAAGGGCCGGCGTGTGACTGAATTTAATACTTACTACCTCAAAAAGAATAAAATAAAACGACTGGTATTTGAACACAACCTATACTGATCTCCTTGTACTCTCTTTACTTATGGTAGATAATTAAATGTGAATGCTATGTAAATAGTTACTATACCATATTGCCTAAGGGAACAATTGCAAGACAAAGTCTATATATGTTCAGTTCCAAGGCAAGCCTTTTCCCATTATTTTTGCTCTGGGAGTGGTTGAATCAATGATTAAGAAGTCTCAGATACAGACATCCAACTATATTTAAGAAGACCTATGCACAGATCGCTGAATTTCAGGCCCAGGCAAGCTGGGGGCAGAGAGGCAATATGCAGCTACGACAATCCAGTCTACCTATGCACTTGGACTTGACTGGATGGCTGCAGGCACTACGGCTTCAGTCTGGTGTAAGTCTAGCCTCCCCACCTGCTCCTGCCAACTGCCAGCTGCAGAAGGGTAGAGCAGCCTCCCGAGTCTCTGATCTATTTATACAAATCTACACAGCCTGGCAAAGGTAACCGGGAAGGTGCTATTTTGTGGTTTTTGGTTTCTCTTTGGCTGGCTGAGAAAGTGTGTTGTTGGCGCTTTAAGCCTACTTACCTACACAAGTATTTACCAGCGCTGGGAGGGTAATATACATACTGTATAATAAATCAGGAGACATGCCCTAATGTTTTTCATAAGGACCGGAATGTCTTATCTGAAGCTCCCTGTATCTATTTCAAGATACCTAGTTCCACTGAAGTCTTTTCTTCCCAATTCTTTTCTTGTGAAAAAGAAAACAAACAAAACAAAACAAAACAAAAAACCAAACAAACAAACAAACAAACAAAAAAAACCCAACCATAGCCTATATTTCAGGAGGTACCTTTCTTGCCTCAGTTCAGCTAAAGAGTGTTGTGTGGACTCCACACATACATAGTTTCAAGGAAAGGATGGCTAAGGTTAGTGGTTGTTGCACAGTTGACTAATTACTTGGCTAGCACTCACAAAATCCTGGGTTTTTGTCCTCAGTGCTGCATAAAACCAGTCAGGGCAATGCACCCCTGAAATCTTAGCACTTAGGAGGTGGAGACAGGAAGATAGTCCTTAGTTCAAAGCCAGCCTGGATTACAAGAGATTGAAAGTAGGTGCCATACTGGAACACGTGCAAATTGTAAGCATCACCCCTTAAGACACAACAAATTCCCAGGGGTTGAGAAATGATATAGCCCAAGGATGGTGTCTGTCACAACCAACGGTGTATAGTTATACCTGCAGAAGACCACAGCTCTTTGAATGCAGTCTCTAAAGGTGGCCTTTAAGGAGGAGAGCCAAAGTGACCACAGGCCCAAGGTAAGCCTTGTACATCATGAGGGTAGGGAGGCCTAATGCATAAGCCACAGCCAGCCTGGACCCTGGGGGATTTCCATAGGTGGCCCTGTGGGTCTCCTTCAAACAACAGTGACCCAACAGGCTGAATGCTTAACCAAACAGCATCATTCTTGATTTTACAGGTTGGATCGCAATAATTGAATCTTACATAAGAAAAAGCATATGGGTCCAGCTGTGTAGAAATTTTCGTCTTCATTAAGGGAATTCTTAGCAGAGTAAACACACAATTTCAGGTACAGTATTCCAAGGCTTATGTAATCACCCAGGGCAGTTTTCCAACTTGCTTTTATCCAAGGTGGTAATTTCTCATTCTCATCAGCAGAAGATGGGAGAGCAGATCCAACCATTAGAGAAAGAGCACGCCTGTTTTACATAAGCCTCTTCCAAAGGAGGGAAAAGACAATAGCCATCCCCTATGAATAATTTACAACAGTCTTTAATTGAAAAATACCACGTGGCACTGTTCTTGCTACACCGAGCCTGCAGGGGCAGGGGCAGAGGTAAAAGTCATTTCTCCCTTTGGAGGACTTCTTGGACATGCGGACAGTGATGTAAGAGGTTGCCCGCCATATTTCTATTTTGGGCTGTATCTCCAGATCTGTCTGTTGAACGTCTATTGGTTCCCTACTTATTTCTCCTAACTCCGCAAAACCAGAAGCTTGGGTGTCTGTGGCGAGGGACTTCGTCGGCTTTTAGGTGTGTTAGGCTGAGAAATGAAATGTCTCCTTAGGCCAGTGTTTCTCAACCTTCCTGACATTGTGACCACCCATAAAATTATTTTCAATTATTTTCAATGCTACTTCATAACTTTAATTTTGCTATTGTTATGTACCATAAATATGATACTCAGATGGTCTTAGGTGACTGCTGTTAAAGGCGGTCATTTGACCCCTCCCCCCAAAGGTGTTGAGAACCCCCACATGTTGAGCGCCACTGCCTGAGGCTCATGTGTTGACTGTGTACTATTCTAGAAGGCGGCAGAAATTTTAGGAAGTGGAACCTGGTCTGCTAAGTGGGTCATTGAGCTGTCTTTAAGGATGATACCTGGCCCTCAGTCCCTCCCTCTCCTTTCCTTTCCACACATGCCTTCTTCCCTGATGGTCCACCCAAATGCACTGTGTTGAGGTGCCACGAAGTGAACTTTCTGGGAAAAGGAGCAAAATAAGTCTTCTTTCTTGCAAGTTTTTCTCTTACATATTATAATCTGTTTCCGTAACAAAAAAGATAATCAATACAAAAGTGATCAAGGAAGACTCCCAAAGACTACCTGAACAGCCAAGTTCATCATCTAGAGACACAACACTATCTTGAAGAACAACTTGCCAGATAAACTAGAATCAGCCCCGACACTGTAAAGTACTCACAGGGAGTGTGGAGGGAGAGGGGGATGAACAGACATACCATGGTAGGACAAGCCCTGTGTCCAACCTAAACTCTGGCCCAGCAATCGGCTGCTGCTACTTGGCCCTTCTGCCATGATCATGTGGTCCACTCATCACTGCCTATTCATGTGTGTTTACAGCCATAGCTGTTCCCAGGGTTTTCAGAGAGCTCACGGTTAAGATTTAAGTAAAAATCAATACAGTCAGTGTTTGCTTCGATTCCTTACCCGGTGAATCGAATGGTGCCTTGCTTGTCACCTTGCTTGTCACATGCCTGGGGAACAGAGTGCCAAGGAATAATGAATAGCTATTTATGGAGGAAACAGGAAACAAAGAGAAGGGTGGGCTTGTGGATCACCCTCCCTCATCAAATGTAGGGCAGGGGACAGACCATGTTGCCTTTTGCTTTAAAACATTTTCCATATGTGAGTTTCATCTAAATCCAGGAAATTTCTAACCATCAACTATTACACCTTAAACAGAGAAATCACTGTTCTAAAGTCCAGAGAGAAGCAATCCATGACTGGAGAAACAGTCGGCATTGGTTAGCATCATTGTGATTAAAGAAAGTGGTCAACTAGGTCCAGAGTCAGAAATGGTTTCCATTTACAGGGGAACTGGACTTAAAGCCATAAAGAAGAACCAAATGACCTAGGGAGTTGCTGTATACTGAGACTCATACACAAAGGAATGTTTCCCCTGCCTATATTGTCATTGGAAAGCTCAGAAGAACCCTCCCAGGTGTGGCTTGCTGCAGGTCATTGCCACAGAGGATCCAGTGCTTTTAACCGTGTCACCACTGAGTCAGACGGCTTTGGAGGGTCTGTGAATCTCTAGGTATACCCTTGATCCCTTGGGAAACCCCAGGTCATCTGAATCTGAAAACCTTTCCTGGTATATACGTGATAAACGATTCACCAACATGAGCCCATTCCCTTCTTTTTCCTTCCCAAGGGCAGGCTTAACAAGTCTCGGGGAAGGAAGGCCACTGTAAAGGTTACACACGGAAGGGTGCTGTGTTGAAGCCTTGCTCCTGAACAAATCCCAACAGCCAGGAGCAGTGGGAATGGGGACATTGATGGGAAACAAGATCATATCAACAGCTCTTGGTTCTGCTTCTGAGAAAGCAACGGCTGTGACAGGAGACATGTTCACAAATGTGCTTGTAGAACCCTGTTACTGCAGGAGGAAGCACCCAGATGAAGTAGTGGAGCACTCCATCTTTGAGCCCCTTGTGGGCAACCCAGCTGAGCTTCCAGGTTTCCAGCCTTGTCTGATACAAGGCTCCCTAAAAGGCAGCATATGTCCCAGACATATGTTCCTTGGTCATCTCCCTCCTGACATCTCAAGGTCCCCTGAAGTGGCCACTCAGCTTATAACCAGACACGTAGAACAAACTTCAGGAGCTAAGATCACCAAATTTGGAAACAGAAAACCAAATTATATGAAGGCTTCCAAAGCTGAGGGTGCTTCAAAGGAACCTGTTGGTACTTGTACTGGAGTGACAGGAAGCACTGCCCAGTGTGAGACCAGCAGTACCCTTGTCCCTCCCAACCATCAGCTTTTCCAACTTGTAGTATCATGGCCCATAACAGGACATACATCAAGGACTACTGCTATGGCTTCCCTATGGACACCACAGACATACACAGACACACACACACAGCTCATTGAGAATCTTCAATTTAAAATGAATTGTTGCAATAAGCAAGTAGAAGAATTAGTAACCAGGGTTTAACTTACTTCATATTTTCAAACCCATCTTTTTTTTTTCTCCCAAACACAAGTGTTTATTCAGAAGTCTAAGCTTCCTATGTCTGTATCTCACTAGACTAAAGCCAGAACCTGACTGAAGTAATTTTATTGTTCAGTAGTTGGCACTACAATACCATTATTTTCTCAGGAAGTATGCAGAGCCATGTTAATAGGAATGGCAAGGCTTTCTTGGGTATTTATGACGCTCCAGATGGAGTTCAAAGTGCTCTCCAGACCTGGGGCCGTGACTCCTCAGTTACCACAGGGGTCACAACCCTCTTCATTTTAAAGGACAAAAAAGCAAGGAAGAAAGGGGTAAAGTCATGGGCCTAAGGGCCAGAGACACCAAAAGGGACAGACACAGGAATGAATCTCAGGCATTCCAGTGATAATCATCCAACGAACCTCCACTGTCAAACACATGTCATTCTCTACCTTGGACTTTTAATCACTTAACTCCGGGTTTTAATCATTGACAAGCAATCTCTCCCATGCTAACACATGAACATTTAAGACAGGCTGCCTTAAATACATGTGTCTCTGAAACACATTAAACTCACTTACCCTATGAATCGAGTTCAATAATTACTCTTCTGTAGATAAAGAAGTAGAAAGTTGAAACAAAACGAACAGGGGCAGGAAGCAAGGTTATCTCTCTGAGGCACACACTACCAAAAGCACTTCCGAGAGGCAATAAAGATACAGCCAAGTAGTCTCGGGAGAGCCTAGAGTCCATTTGAAGACATACACTCAAAATTATCATTAAGGAATATAGCTTGGTGACAGAGCACTTGCTCAGTCTCTGCAAGGTTCTGAGTTCAATCCTCAGCACAACTGGAAAAAAAAAAAAACTAAAGAAATCTACAAAATCATCATTGTAGTGTTTCTTTCCAAAAAAAAAAAAAAAAAAAAAAGGAAGTATGTGGTATTCAGAATTGGCCAGATATGTATGCAAATAATATAAGCAGGCATCCATGCGCAGACCATGAGTACCTATGCAAAGCAGGAGTGAAGGAAAGGTCAATACCATGACTCTTCATGGGAGTGTGATGATTAACCCATACCTCCTGGGAAACCTGTCTGGATGTGTGAGCCTCCATCTCCATGTTTCCCCAGCATCACACTCACACAACCCCTGGCCACACTGCTGAGTAAACAAGACCCAGAGAGCCGAACAGAGCCCCCCACCCGTAGTCTGCCATCAGATCCCAATCCAGAGAGCTTCCAGCTGCAACAATGCCTGCTCAGTTCATTCACGGACCATGCAAGAGAAACCTCAGGAAACCTGACCTGGGAAGATGCCCTTCCAGCAGCAGGTGGGAGGAACCAAAACAGACCAGAACAGACACCCCACATTGCCAGGCCTCTGGACGCTGTCTCTAAGGTATTAACGTTTAACAGGGGGCGGGGGTGGGGTGGATGGAGAGCAGACTTAACAGAACTCAGGAAAGAACTCTTGCCCTCTGTACAATAATCCACTTAGATTACCTCTCCATAGTACCCCCCCCCCCCCAAAAAGCAAAGGTGTGTCTGCAAACATAGGTGAAGAGAACTCTCATAAATACATCTTTTTTCTTAAGGAGTATAAGTTAGATATTTTAAACCAAGCTATAAGGAATAAGGTCAGAGTGATTTTTTTTTTTACTACCTGGGGCTATAGAGTAATTATGCAAATAGCAGGGAATTTGTCATTATGACTAACCATAAGTGTATAAAATAATTTGATTAAGTAAAAGACAGTTACCTTAGTCATCATACTAATTTGACAAGGGCTTTTAAAATGTTTTTCAGCCGTCAGCTTCTAGACTAGCTATGCAAGAATCTGTCTTCTCAATGATGCTTCGTTAGAGGAAAAGGAAAGAAGCAACCATGGCGGCTGCACCTCGCTCACTGACTGTGAACCCTACTGAAAGTTCTCTGGCCTAAAAGTGAGGGACTATAGAGCAGAGAGACAGAGCCTCATTACCCTAGAAACACAACCTCAGAAACACATCTACAAAGCCAGAGAGGGAGATGCCCACCTCAGCTTCCTGGGAATCGGCCTGAAGACCCAACTCCAGAGCCAGGGGCTGGGCTTTCTTGCATTTGCATTCCCAAGAACTTGAAAGGCATCTGAGCTCCATTCACAATTGCCTAAGGTGTCAGCAGTTTTAATTTCCTGTCCGCATCCTTATCTCCTCAAGTCCTCAGGAATTTGATAAGGCACACAGCACACAAACCAGTCTCTGCAGGGTTACCTCTCAGGAATAGCCAGCTCACCACCTCTCGGTAAGCCTCCATGATGCACAGATAAAGTCTCCATAAATCCTGCAAATACAAGCTGGAGCCTCTGAAAGCAAACACCCCGGTACCGGAAGTACACATGGTCCTGTCTCGGGGGGGGGGGGGGGGCAATAAGAAGCACAATGACCACTAAATTCAGTGGACCTCTTCTTAGGCAAAATCAACATCATCATCATCACCACTACCACCACCATCATCATCATCACCACCACCATCATCATCATCATCGCCACCAAGTTGTTTATTATGCTGCAACATAATATTGTTCTAAGTGCTGATTTCAGAGTCCCTGGCTACACAGGCTGGCACCTAGATTACTGTATTGTCCCACCAAGATCTAGATGCCAGGACCCACTTCTTCACTTGCTGGAAAGACCTTGGGACCCAAGTAAAAAGTGGCAGATTCTCAGACTAGTGTGCCTTGTTATATACAGCTCTTTTGAGTTTCCTCCCCAGGCAGGTTAAGAAAAACCAACCTCTCTCTCTCTCTCTGTCTCTCTCTCTCTCTCTGTCTGTCTCTCTCTTTCTCCCTACCTCCCTTCCTCCCTCCCTCTTCCCCTCTCCCCTCCAACCCTCCCTCTCTCTTACTCTTCTTTAACTGCCATCCCCACTCAGGGTGCTCAAGCACAAACACACACACACACACACACACACACACACACACACACACGTATGTACGTGCACACACACAGAAGTCCTACTTTTCAGAGCAGCTTCTCAAGTCACCAGCCACTTCCTGCCTCACTTCTGCAGTTGGGAAACATAGACCAATGTCGCTGAGGACACATTAAGGACAATGAGAAACCTGTCTTTGCAGGACGGACGACAAAGATGGAATGACACCAATACTTAAAAATGAAAAGGCACACAAGGAGATCACACACACACACACACACACACACACACACACACGGTAGCTGCATAGACTTGTGAAACCAAATAGGAAATAATGGTCCTGGCGTCATATGTGCAGTCATCCTCTTGGCTGAGAAAGGGAGCCCTGTTGGCAATGAGCCATAGCCAGCCCTTCATCAGATACCTGAAAATACATTCCCAGCAGCGCATGCTGATTCCCACTGAAAAGACGGGTATCTACCCATGGACCACCTGTGTTCATCTGCAGACACAGGGTCTCAGGTGTCCTGCAACAGACCCAGTGGAATTTTAAAAGGAAGGAATCTGCCTCTCCCTCAATAATAACTTAATTCCCCAAATATCCACAGAATAGGCTCCTGTGGCTTTAAGAACAGTAAAACTTTTTCCTACCTGCCAAAGGACAGAGGATGGGAAGCCTCTAAACAGACCCAGAAGATCAAAACCTGTGGCAAGCTGATTGGGCCAATCCACCTCAGCCACCATTCTTCCTGTGTGGTTCTTAGAGTAAAGGGACCTCCCCTCCGTGGCACAGGGCAGAGCAGGGTCCCTGAGAACCTTCTCTTTGCACTGCTAGTCATCAAAATTAATTCGATGTCCTAAGCCTGTCCTCTCTCTCTGGGCCCCCATCAGCTTTCTGCAGGGCACCTGTTGGCTCCCGTTACCCAGTACCCACCCCCAACGCATCAGACTTTCCATCACGGACAGACAGAAGTGACCAGATACCACCAGCTGGTGGATAGAATGCCTCCTGTCCTATCCTTGTCCTGCGATGCACGGTGACCCCTCACCTCCCAAGGCCAGACACAATGGAAGCCTTTTAACTTTCTAAAAGAACAAAGGCTACTCCTCTGCTTAAGGCTCTTCTTCACTTCCTTCTAAAACCCTAAGCCACTAGAAGTGCAAACTCCTAATCTCAGATGTTCATCATTCCTGGGATGATGAAGTCCAGCCTTGCTGTTTTTGCCACATGTGAATACCACACCCTTAATGGAGCCTGGTGTAAGGCAAAGAAGCTGTTAAACAGGAGCCAGCTGTTGATCGAATAAACTGCCTCTTTTTACACGAAGACCTGCTTAGATATAATTTAGTTTGCATATGCTTCGGTACGGAGTCACACTTATCAGTAGGAATGTGCATTTGCCTCTAGAGACACATGTAACTTCTAAGTGTTTTAACAGTCAAATCTCTTCTTTAAAAAAGCTGCTTCTCCAAACATCATCATCCTCACCAAGCAAAGGCCACAGTCTACAGCTTAGTATGACAACCACAGAGAAAAGGAATACGTTTGGGAAAACAGAATACTCAAATGTTCTTTTGGCCCCAGGGTTCAGGGACAATATTATACACAAGACAGAAATGGGGAGTTAAAAACTGTTTATCTGGGAAAGGGTGACAAAAATGCATACGATTTCTCAAATGCTCTACAGTTCAGTCACCCCAGGAACAGAATTGACTCTGTAGAGCCCCACCCCCACTTCCAAGTCACCACATAACTATCTTTAACCAAGCGCTATGTCCCTTCATCTTATTAGCCTGTAGGAGCCTTGGGAAACTGTTGAGAGTTCTGGCTACTCAGCGTCTGGCCCTCATTAACTTTAACCCTGGGCCAGGAATGAGGGATTCATGATAGCATCAGGATACACATAGCTCTATCTCTGGATGTGGTTATCCAACCGCTTTTGAAATCTTGTCCAATTCGATCTCCATCAAATGTGCTCACTAACACTTAAAATCTATGACATTTGATTCCAGTTTCAGGTCAATAGCCAAGTAATGATTTAACACTATCCACTCGAAGACATCTTTTCCTGGGTAGACAGAATAGGTCTGGAAGTGCACTGTCTGAAACTCAAGTGCGGACCACCTGAGCAAGACAGAAGAAAGCGACAAAGTAGGTACTTGGTAATCCTTACAAGTGGATTCCCTGGGCATAGTAGGTGTCCATGGGCCTTTGGGCATCAATAATCCCTTTCTGGAGACAAATAAAGCAAATACATATTGTACAGATGATCCACTCCCCGTGTGGGCGAGCGACCATGATGGGGAATTAAGGTAGAACTACAGAAACTCGCAGCTGCTCTCCAGGTACTATAACTTTATCCCTCCACAGAAAGATGGCTATTGGGATCTGGGTGGGACTAGTCCCCCTGCAGTTACCGCTGAGCTCAGGGCCACACTCGGGCGCCTTTTAAATTCCCCCAGCAATTGGTGGATGGAGAAAGAGCCAGGGGGAAAAAAGATGCATAATGATTCGTTCACCGGGCGGATGAAACGGAGAGTAGAGGACGCAGGATGCTAACTGGCTTTTCCTCCCATGTGCAGGTCACCTGAACCGCGATGCCTTCCAGTCTCTGAGGAGGCTCCCTGAACTCGCCATATGGCTCCGTTTTCAAGAGGGGAGAAGAAACAGTTTCATGCCCACCTGCCTGCGGCATCTCCTTTCAGGCACCCCTTCCCTAGCCCCTGCCCGGCGCGCGAGCTGCCGGCATCCACGGTCCCGCCCGCTCCGAGCTCCGGCCGGCAGCTCCCCCGGCGGCCGCCTCTGCACCAGTCGCCAACCTCCGTGCCGGGCCGAGGTCATGCCCGCCTGCCCCCGGAGCCGGCGAGGCCCCTTCCCGGTGCCAGGCGGCAAGCCCGAGAAGCGCCGGCAGGGAAGGGGGTCCGCCGCAGAGTTGGCACCCGGACTCACCAGGTAGGCGCCCACCGTACCCTGCGCCAGCATCAAGGCGCACTCAGACACCAGGAAGATCTTGATGTTGGAGAAGCAGGACACCTTCTTTTTCTTCTTCTTGTTCCTCTGCGCCTCGTCCCCCTGCAGCTCGCCGCTCCGGCCGCCGCCCGACGAGCCGCCCGGCTTCTTTCCCTGCATCCTTCCCCCGCCGCCGCCGCCGCCGCCGCTTTCCCGCTCGCCCCGGGTGTCGTGGCCGTTGCCGGGCGGGGGTGCGTGCCGCGAGGCTGCGTACTGTCCCCGCCCCGGGCCCGCGGCGGCCGCCCCCGTCCTGCCGCGGCTAGAGAGGTTGAAGGCTCCGCTCCTCGCTGCCGCCGCGCTAGCTCCCTTCCTCCTCCTCCTCCTTCTCCTCCTCCTCCTCCTCCGCCCTCCCTTCGCCGCCTCCTCCGGCTCGGGCTGTGCCAATCACAGGGACTCCTCGCGTCGCCCGCTGCTGCCGCCGCCTAGCCTCTCTCGGACTCTCGCCGTTGCCTTCACCGGCTTCCCCTGGCCCGCCGGCTTCGCTTGCCTTCACCCCTAGCGCCCCAAGCCCGGGCCGGGGCCTGATCGCCGCCTTGAGCCCCGGGCTGCGCCGCTACTGGCTGCGGGTGCGTCCCTGGGAGGCACGAGGGGACCTGCTTGGGGCACTAAGGGCTTGCTGATGGTCAAGGCCGGCGGGGTCTAACTACCCAGCGAAACTGCAAAATCCAGGAGTCCTGGTGGGGTAGGAGGCTGAGCGAGGAAGGTGCTACCCGGCCACTAGGAGGCATTGTGGGGCCCAGGGCACCAAGGCGGAAACTGGGTGGTACTAGGACTAGCAATGAGGTGCAGAGATGGGAGTATCCAGGCACCCTACTTCTAGTGCGGGTACCGGACTGCTAAGGCCGGAGAGAAGAAGCAATTTTCATAAAGAGAGTATCGCAGGAGCTGTATTCGGCTTGGTTTAGGGATTTCTAAGGACAGACGTTGTGCTCTGGGGCTCTGGAAGATGCCGAGATAGGAGCTGCCATTGGCTCCTTTGGTTTGCCAGCCTCTGCTCCTGCATTCAGTGGCTACTGGACATATCTAAACCGCCCATTCCCCGAAAATGGGAGAAAGAAACAGAACCTCTGAGAAGGGAAGTTAGAGCTTCAGGGAGTCTCACATCTTCCCCCAGCCTCCAAGTACAGGCAACTGCAGATCACAAGGACCCCAGCAGAGGGCCTTGTTTAGTTCTCCAGCGGCCTGCGGTTGGAGTTCAGGAAGGGATGAGCCACAAGCCTGCTGTGTCCCCACCCCTCTCCTGACTATTGTGGCCCTCCCTGGCTTGGCCTGAAGGTCAGCATGCAGCAGAGCCAATTGTCATCAGTCCTCCGCCCCTTGCTCCCCAGCATTCCCTAGGATTTTGGTCCACAAGGCGCCTCTGATAGGATGTACTGATTCAGGCAGCAGCGTTTGGAAGCTAAGAGAAAAGTGGATACGAACAGAAAATACCTAGCATTGTTGTCCACGTTAGTGATGGAGAAGCCAAAGCCTATTTGGAGAACTTTTCCTTGCTTTCCCAAGGGCCTATATCCCAATGCCAAGGCTTACATTCAATAGTGCATAGCAATTAGCACCGGCCATAATTTCTACTTTCTTCCAGAGAAATTGAGTAAGAATAGACGGTGGCACAGTGGGGGTGTGTTGTTTGCCTTACCATTTAAATATAAATTGCTTCATCCATCTGTCTTCCAGACATGACCTCACCTAGTCTTGGTGTGGTTTTCAATGTGCCTCCCCTTGTCTGGGGTACCTTCGGCCTAAATTACTCTCTGGCATCACTCTCTACAGTGTTCTTCTCTACCAGTGGTATTGTATCCTGGAGTTGTTAGGGTCAAAGCCTGTGTCCTGGCAGCCCTAAGAAGCTAGGCTCAGCCCCCTGTCTTCGGAATGCCAACTGAAGGAGCAAGTAACAAAAGAAGAGAAGAAAGATTATTCATTGTGGCTCCATTGGGAAGAAGAACAAATAGACAGGTCTAGTGATCTCCCCACTCTCTAACTGATTCTTCCATGTTCTGCATGAGCTTTAGGTACAAAAGGATATGAATCACTAAGTAGTCCAGGTCAAGGTACAGTCTTGCCCATCATTAACCCATCAACATCTGGGCTCCAGTCTGCTATGGGTGGTCTGACAAATTGTCAACTAGCTCTGCCAACTACCTTCCTGGAAGACAAGCTCCTCCTGTGGCTGGCACCTTGATCTTCTGGCAGCTTGAGATTGGTAGAGGAATTCCAATTCCTTCAGGACTGTTAATTCAATAGTCTGGTAGCCAAAAAGGGGGGGGGGGGCACACTTGTCTCTGGGCTCGTGTGTGGCTCTATTACACCATGGCTGAAATCCTTACTGTTTGGCTGTACCTTTCCCATCTCTGCCACCTCTGGGTATGCATTGCCAACCTTCTTTGGATCTTTTGCTTCTTGTTCTTGATCTTTCTCATGACTCTGCCCTTACATAGTCCCTCCTCACTAACCCTGATTCCTTTGGTGAGCTGGAAGACAGGGGGAATCTCCCTCTGAATGAGTCACAAGGCTGAAGGTTGAAATATCGGGGTGTGTTAGTCTTTGAGACTCATTTACATACCCTGCAATCACACAAATACCGATGTTCATTTTGTGCTTGCCTTGACCAAGCCCTCAGTATAGAGCAGCACCTTACCATAACCCCACAGCAACCTTCTAAACTAGATGGTGCACTTAGCCTTGTTCAGGGAGAAAACTGAGATCTAGGAAGGGGAACTAACTTGACCCATGCCACCCACTCACTCAGTCAAGGTTGGCAGAGCCAACAAAATGTCTACTGTTTCATCCTGCAGTCCTACCAGGAAGGTGAGAGTCACACCGTTCTCCTTAAAGGCAGAAATTCAGAGAGATGTAGTAGCTAGCCCAAAGTCACACACCAAATTGGAACAGGACTTCTGTCTCAGCCCGGGCTCTCTGCTTCAAATCACTTTGCCTCATGTAGACTCAGGGGAAGGCAACTTGACTTTATTTTAGATTTATAACATGAACTATCTTTAAATAAATTAGGCATAAATGCTGTCAGAGGTAGGGTTCTAGATTATGCATGTCTGTTCTTCCTGTCATTAATAGTAGCTGAGTATGAGTGCCATAATGCATCAGAAGATTTAGGAATCCACCAGGCTAGCTGCAGGCTTACAGTGTGGAAGAAGGAATTTTGAGCACTTAGTTCAATGCCCTTCCTCCTTTACTTGTCTTAGTCAAAACTGTGGCTCTAGGGTGATGGGATAGGTTTGTGGGCAAGAAGTACTTCCATTTTGCCATCCCCGACACACAAAGGAAGCAGGAGAAAACTAGCCACTATTGGGTCTGTTTGCACAACTCACCAAAGAAGCTTATCAAGTGGTTCTTTGACAGCTAATACCTTGAGAAAAAGTGACAAGTGGCTTTGTGGCCAAGGATGGAACCTGCACGGTCTAGCAGGAATTGATAGGGGACTGAATGAGAAGAGAAAGGAGAAAGGAAGATCCAGACCAGGGGCTTAGCTCTCCCGATGCCAGGGTCACCCCCCCCCCCCACACACACACCACTGTTAGAAATAGACAGTCCACAGTGACTTGGAGAGTAAGAAAATCAGAGCCTACAGTCCCAGGGCATTTCCTCAACAAGATGGCCTTTATATTGCCATAGAGAAACTGGAAACATTCCAGGGGCCACCTGAGGTTGTTTTTGGTCTACCTATCCCCTAGTGGTTAGTAGTAAATTTAGGAATGGGTCAGTGGTCAGTGTCCACAGAGACCTTGCACTTCTTTTGGATTTTCAACTACTTCTCTGGACCAGGTAACTCTTTAGAGTTACAAAGAGAATATTGCTAGTACGACCTTGGCTCTCAAATTCTTGTTAAGTTGGCTAATGACAGTATTCTGGGTATTGGAAAGCCACACAATCTTGAAATGTGACCCAGGAAAGCCAGAAGATTTGCTGACATGGAAAAACAAATTGACCTTGGAGTCCTAAAATATTAACATGAATAGGTAAATATGAGTGGTTAGTATTTGGAGAACTTGCCTCTTCCACTGAAGAAGAGAAGTGGGTTAAATTTTTTTGTGAATACACACACACACACACACACACACACACACACATTTTCACACCACATACACACATGCAATCACACATGCACACACAGAGACACAAACACACATATGCACACACACATAGACACAATCTCTCACACACTTACACACAAAATAACACAATCTTCCACTGTCACTGGGCTGTGGCAAGATTTCACAGCAAGTGGCCTCGATGTAAGTCAACTCACTGAGAAACTATTGTTCAAGTAATTCACATGAGTCATCTTTGCAGCTCAATTTTGTTCACAGGCAAATACAAGGTTGAAAAATAAATTCATAGAATGATGTCTGATTGTCATTGGAATGGAAAAATAGATGTTGAGTTTCTTACACTGCAGATGCCATATTTTTTTCAAAAGATATATGTATGTGTGTGTGTGTGTGTGTGTGTGTGTGTGTGTGTAAATTTAAAAACTATATATGTGTATACGGTATGTAATACACACACACACACAGAGTGTTTTTTTTTTTTAATTTACCAATCACATACTATGTTCACCCAAGGATAGAATTAAAGTGAGGCTAACTCCTCTGGCTTGAAAATAGTGTTTGTGCTGAGCTGAAGTTTGCTTCTATTCCTTATAGTCTTTCTTTTCCCCATACCAGTTTGCCTGACAATATCTGCCTAACACATCCTCTGTTAACTACCCACTATATTCTGAGATTTATATTTAATTATCTCTCTTAATTTAAATATGTCCTGAAGAATAAAACGGATAAGCATATATGTGGATCAATCTTCAACCAGGTGAGTCCGGAATTCATGTGGAAAAGGAGAGAATATGAAAGCATGGGTAGAAATTGGAGAATTAACTGGAGATAAATAGAGATTTTGAAATATGCTTTATTCATGACAGCTTAGTTTTGAGGTGAAAGGGAAGAAATAAAAATATATTCTTAGCACTGTCTTTGCTTTCTGGATCTCCCCTCAGGCTGGACTGCTACTTTGGAAGTAATTAGAATTTGTTAACCCAAATAGGCTATTTGAATCTTAGTATAGAGGAAGACTGTCCATATGCATCATAACTTGAGAAAAAAAATCCACCTAAAATTAGGTTGAAACCAATATTGGATTTTATTTTAGTGTGATATTTGTATTTGTTTCTGGTTTTTAGCTTTAGAAAAAAGAACCATCTTCCAGGGAAATGCTGGTTATTTTTATTCTGACGGAGTCATCACACTGCTATCCTTCCGGGAAAGTGCCTGGTCACTAATGACTGAGATGGGCATGTGGGGGTAGAGTCCACTTGCTGTTTGTCTTGTGTCAGATTGTTGTTTCCTCGGCACATTTGAGCTACAGAATGAAAGTAAAGATGCTGAACTTCAAATCACAATTGTCCCCCTGATATTTCTTTTCCAACATCTGTTCAATTACCAGTGAGCATTTGAAGAGGCTGGCAGGACATGCAGGGCACAAAGCATTCAGGATGCTGAAAAAAGCATGTCAGATTCCAGAGGAAGCTGCCCTTAACACAGGAGCAAGGGGGAGTACCCTGTCCTTTCATAGGAAGGAAGAGTGTGGCTGTGTGTATGGATCCAGGGTAATTTCTCAGTCAGAAAGCCTGAAGGATCCCTCCTGGTCTGCCCACCCACACGCCCTGCATTCTCACCTTCCTGGGTCTACCTGTGCAGTTGTAGCTCCCAACAACATGCCATGGGGACTGGGTGAAGGGAAAGGTAATTGCAGAATATGCAAATGATATAAGAAGATGTTGATATGGACAATATAGTCAACATTGTAGTTATTATCTAATATCATATAGCAAGCCAAACCCTAACTTAGTGGTTTAAAACAGATACTGACTTTGATCAATATTCATTCTTCAATCAACAGTGAAGACCCTGGGGCTGGTTGTCAGTTAAGGTAGCTGCAAGACTGTGACAGGGGATCCTGTACCTTCTCACTCAGATTTCTCTGACCGTCTCTTGGTCTAGGAAGACTCAAATACCTGGGGGCAAGAACATCTGGAACTTCCTATTAGTTATTTTGCTTGTTGTCAGGACCATGTATCTAAAGGAGGCAACTTTAGAGGCTTAATTGGACTTCCTGTTGGAGGTTCTACATTCTGTCTGGCAGGAAGGACGTGGCAGCCGGAGCTGGGCATGGCTGCACACATTGCATCCATAATCAGGATGCAGAGAATGGACAGTGTCCCAAGTGGCCCACTTCTTCCAGGGAGACTCTCCTAAAACTCCCAAATCCTCCCACACAGCACCACCGACTTGAGGCTAAATGTTCAAAAACATAAACCTATGGGGGGAACATTCAAACTATATCAGACTCCTTGAACAAATAATAACAGAAGGCAAATTTGAGCTTTGTTTTTATAAAAGAAAAAAAGATAGTCATTTTAGAACAGTAGACAACATTTTAGGCAAAATTGCTAAATAAAAAATGCACAGACATAATTGTGAAAAAATTTGTTTGCATATAAAGAATGTTTTTTAAAAAATTCTACAAACGCCCGGGGGAAAATATAAATGCTACGTAGGGTAAAGAATGAGACAATGAGTTGGCAGTACAGCACAACATTGAATGCCCCAGAGAGAACAATTTAAGTGGTTCTGGGACAACACTTAGGACTAAAATGTCAATTTGTGAAAAAGACAGTACAAAGGGAAGCAATCTAGTGAAGATGTGAGAAAAAGGTCCTCTTGTGTACTTTTATTGGAAAGCCAAATGTTGTCTTCTGAGGAAACAAGTAAAGGACGAAAACCTCACAAATAGCAAAAATGCATTCTAAATGATCATGACAGTCCCATCTAAACATACCAAATTAAGTTCTGGAATGTTGAAAGAAAAATATTAGACTAAATGCATTATTTTGCTTTCTTGAGATTATGAGAAAAAAACATAATAGTTAATTTTTATCTGTGTTTCTAAATGATGTTGGCAAAGAAAATCTGAGGAAAGAAGGGAGGATTAAGATGGCCTCTGTTGGTAAAGTGTTTAACTAGGCAAACACACAGCCTGGACTACATCCTTAGGACCACACAGTCTGGACTCCATCTGAAGGACCACACAGCCTGGACTCCATCCCCAAGACTGTACAGCCTGGACTACATCCCTAGGACCACACAGTCTGGACTCCATCTGAAGGACCACACAGCCTGGACTCCATCCCCATGACTGTACAGCCTGGACTCCATCCCTAGGACCACACAGCCTGGACTTCATCCCTAGGACCACACAGTCTGGACTCCATCTGAAGGACCACACAGCATGGACTCCTTCCCTACGACTGCACAGCCTGGACTCCATTCCTAGGTTCACACAGCCTGGACTTAATCCCTAGAACCACAAAGCCTGGACTTCATCCCCAGGACCACACACAACACACGTGGTGCACAGCAGTTATCACAGCAGTTGGGAGATAACAGCAGCAAGATCAGAAGTTATGTCCCTCCTCAGCTGAATGGTAAGTTTGAGGTCAACCTAAGCTACATGAAGCCTAAATAAAGGAGGGCGAATCCACTAGGAGGAAATCAAAGGAGGGAATCAGAGCTTTTGTGTTGCCGCTGTGCTTGGTGCCATACACCTATAAATTGTTAGGGAGGGAAAGGCAAGAAGATGGCAAGTGTGAGGCCAGTCTGGGCTAGGGAGTAAGCCTTCATCTCAACTAACATTATAGGCTTTGTAGCCATTCATCTGTAATCCTATCATCAAGGAAGCAGAGGCTTCCAGTTCAATGCCAGTTTGTGTTACATAGTGATTTCCAGGCCAGCCTACATAACAAGAACTTGAGTAGAATAGCAACGGAGGTTAGAGGATTTATGAATTGGGTCATTAGAGAACATATAGGCTCAAAGTGGTCATAAAAAGTATTAAAATATGGGGCGGGGGGGTGGCGGGGAGATGACTCAACATGTCAGTCTTGGTGACCTGATTTTGATTCCCCAGGACACACATAGTGGAATGACAGAACCAGCCCCCACAAATTGTCCTCAGACCTCCATGTACCATGGGACTCACAAGCACACCTGTGCACATGCACATGTGCACCTGCACACTTATAAATAAATGCAATAATTTTTAAATCCTAAGTTAAGCGATGATATACTTAGTGTCTGCAATTTCTGTTGTCATTTTGAGGGGTTGTATATTCGTCGGGGGTGTGGTCCTTTGTGCACACTCATGAGGGATTATCTTGATTATGTGAATTGATGTAGGAAGATCCATCTAAATAGCCAGTAGGACAACTTCCTGGACAAGGGGTGCTGGCCTGAGTAAAATGGAGAAGAGAAGCCGATCTCTTCTCGCATCCTTCTCTATCTCTTTCTGGATTGTGATGCAATGTGACCAGTTGCCTGGAGCTGTTGCTGTCTTCTTTTCTTCCCCACCATGATGGGCTGTACCTTGAACTGTGGGCTTAGACAAGCCCATTCCCACTCAAATTGCTTTTCTTCTTCCTTTCTCTTCCTTCCTTCCTTCCTTCCTTCCTTCCTTCCTTCCTTCCTTCCTTCCTTCCTCCCTCCCTCCCTCCCTCCCTGCCTCCATTCCTCCCTTCCTTCCTTTCTTTTCTTTTCTCTTTCTTTCTTTCTTCCTTACATTTCACCACCCCTACTTCTGTCTCTGTGTGTTTATGTCTGTCTGTGTGTCTCTCTGTCTATGTCTTTCTCTGTGTCTGTCGCCCTCTCTGTTTCGGTCTCTATATCTTTCTTTCTGTCTTTCTCTGTCTCTGTCTCTATTTATCTCTGTCTCTATCTCTGTCTTTCTCTCTGTCTCTGTCTCTCTCCCTCTCTTTCTTTTTGTGTTTTTTAAAGACATGGTTTCTCTGTGCCTGGAACTTACTTTGTAGGCCTGGTTAGCCTGCCTCGGCCTCCCAAGCACTGGAGTTACAGGCATGTGCTGGCACCCCCACCAGGCTTGAGTTGCTCTTCCTCAGGATGCAGTTTATTAACTCTTCTCTATCCCCCTTTTCTCCCTCCAAATCTTCCCAATATGTCTTCCCACTCACTAATTCCTGACCTCTTTTAAAATCAGTCATTATTTGGGGGTATTTTATCACAGAAATGGAAAAAGAAACCAGGACACTTAGAAAAATGGAGAAAGAAAAAAAAAAAAAAACAAGAAAAATGAAAGAACCCAAGCTAACATCGTGGGTTTCTGAGTCAGAGAATTCCTGTTACGCACTCACGGGGGCTTTGGTTTGGATAGTTTAGCAATACTTAGAACCCTTCTTCTCTTGTCTGTAAAATAACAAAGAGAGAACAAAATTGTAAAGTATAAAAGAAAATAAACAGGAGAATTTTATACATTATGAATGTACTACTTAAGAAATATCACGTAATGTTGAGAAGCCAAAGTGACTATGCATTTTTTGGGGGGGGGCAAATTTCACCTGAGTCTAAAGAGAGGTCATGAACTTAGTATCTGCACACAAGTGTGTGTGGTCCACCTGTGTCTGCGTTTTGTAGTTACAGATGTGCTGCCATTCCCAGATCTTATGTAGATTCTAGGGATCTGAACTTGGGCCTTCATACTTGTAAAACAAAAGCACTTTGTTTAATGACAGATCTCTCCAGCCCATGAGCTCTTATTTTAAAATATTAAAAATATTTTAAAAAGAAAAATTGGAACAATTAATTAGGAGGTATGTCATTCTAAATACTAAGGCATCAGCAACAGTAAATGAAATGGAATACTACAAACTCAGAAACTGGCGAGCCGAGAGACAGTAGAGCAACCATCCTGAACCAGACTCAGGTATGTATCCCAGCTTAATAAAAGGAACACTGCAACAGTATTGTTTTAAAAAATGGAGAAGGAAATGTTATTCATTAAATAACTGGGAAAAGTGATGAACTCAAGCCCTGGCCTCATCATGATCACAGCCTCAAGCCAAAACAATAAAAACAGATTGATTAAAAAACACACATAGACAAATCATTTTTAAAAATAATGGCTCTCTGGTGAAGAACAGGCATTCTAAGTTTAAAAAAAAAAAAAAAGCTATGCAAGTAATTACCAGGGAAACGCTAGACAGATTTTACTCTGACACCACTAAAACTGCTAAATGCTCTACCTCAGGAAATGTGACTCAAAACAATCAAATGACAAATTGGGAAAAGTTGTTGAAGCAGAAAGGCAGACTGAGGATATCATTAAAGGAGCACAGAATGCACTCCTTCAAATCAGTAAATAAAATCCCAATACCACAAGGAGATACAGACAAGATCCACTCAGAACATGCAGGCTCCAGGAAACAGGAAAAAATGTCCTCACCACTAGTGAGAAGGATATGAAACAAATTTTGTTCACCCACATATGTGGCAAAGCCCTCTTTACATTAAATGATGAATGAGTGTTGTGTGTGTGTGTGTGTCACCTATGCCACAGCACATGTAACAGAGGACAGCTTATCACATCTCTTCTTTTACCATAGGAGTTCAAAGGATCAAATTTAGGCTTGACATCCAGTGCCCACTGGTCTATCATGCTGGCTTTCTTACTTAAATAGGAAGTTCTGTGAGGGTCTTATGGAAAATGCTGCTTCACAAAGTGCTGCCCCTAGTATGAACTCACACATATTCTTCGCAAAGTGATCAGCTACTACCTACCTGGGTCCTCAAACTGCTCACTTTCTTTGCCACCTAATTCCCTGCTAATGATTCTAACCTAGGAACGTAATTGGAGACACAAGTAAAAAAGAGAACTCCTGTGTTTTACTATACAATGTTCATTGAGTCATTTTTATAAGATGGAAAACGTGAAGGAATCTGTGTCTTACAAGACTGGCAAAATCAGATTTTCCTTCCATTCCTTTGTTTAGTTTCAACTATGTACCTTTCCCTCTGTTTTCTTTTGACACAATATCCCACTAAGTTGCCCAAGCTAACCTTAAACTCACTCTGTAGGCCATCAGACCTTAAGCAAGTAATCCCCTGCCTTAGCATCCCAAGTTGTTGAGATTACAGGTACATCTTATCAGGCCTAGAAAAAAATCCTATATTTTTAAGCAAATTAAATTCTCAACTATTAAAAGGTCTTTTAAAGAAATGTCTGATTGGGGAAAGGTTCTTGATAAGGTGAGTTACAAAAGGATTTCACACTGCAGCATTGTCAACTATAGCAACACACACACTTGAGACCGTGGGCTCCAGAATCAGGCAGACTGCATGGATTTGAGTCATAGTCTGCCATGTGCTAGGGATATAGATAATTAATAAGCCAGACACAAAGGCTTTACCATACATTTCACTTAAAGCCAGACATAAAGGCTTTACTCTAAATATTACTACATTTATCCACCTTGAAGATGGGAGTAACAACAATTGTTAGCTTAGCATGCTGGAAAGATCAAAGTATTGTTTAGTGTTAAATATCTTCCATAAACCTAGCCCATAAATGGAAGATTTTATATTCAAACAATTAAAAATTAACATGCATTGGGAGTATAATTTTGAAACATTTTTCATTTTTTAAAGTATATTATACACATTTCATCATAGCAAGACCAAATTGTCTTGGTTTATGGGCATCCTCTGAGACCACTACATCCCTCCGGCTCTCTACCTCCACTCAATAGGTTAGAGTGAAACTGAATAGCTGTCTCTTTGCTGTCTTAGAGATCAGATCTGACCTTACCATGCTCTCTACTTTCTAGCCTATGTCTTCCACATTCTTATCCAAAGCCCTTTCCGTATGTGGGAAGACGATAAGGTCCCAAGATAGTGACCCCTCAACCTGTTGTTGGGAACTAAATGAGTTAAGACCAATGCATATCTTGGACAGTTTCAGGTCTCCTAAATGAAGAGCTCAGCAAGCCTAGGGTGGGAGCCCAGGAGAACATTCATCAAACTGTATGAAACCAGGATCTGCAGAAAGGATCAGACTAACGGAGATAAAACTGGAGGAGTGTGGGTGTGTGGTGGGGGAGAGCACCTGTCCTCTCCTAGATCCAGTGAGCAGAATGTTCAGGGATGGGATCTTTCTTCACATTCATGTAGTTCAAATTTGGAAGAATTACTGAGCGACATGGAATTGCTGGTAGAAGAAGCACAGGTGAAGGAGAGAAGGAGGGTCTTTCCACAGAACCCCAGACACAGACAAATTTTGTTGCCAGCAAAGCCAAGCCCTTCTTGGAAGAGACAAAGCCAACATGCTATCATACTGAACAACTGTTCTTCTAGAGTTCAGCATGCAGACACTTTCCAGTTGACCAACAACATATGACCTGCACTTGGCTAGTTTTGCTTCTCAGGGCCACAGCGAGGTGGGTAACAAAGATCAAGAGTGGTCTTAGGTTCCTGTAAAGACAAGTAGAAACCATAATTTAATCCAGAGTTAGAGCTACAAAACACCCAAGGTTCAGGCTGAAGTCATTTGTTACATCCCTACATTAAAAAGTCTTAGTGTTCAACAAGATTTAATGCACAAAGATAATCGGGTGCAGTGGCTAAAATATAATAGTGTTAGAATATGGTAATGGGCAGCCTTGGGGGCAGTTTTCTGAATCTAATAGTAGTAGTATTTTGTTGTCTATTTTCATGCCTCTCCTCCATCCCCCCCCCCAAGTCCCCCTTTCTGGAATACCCAGGCACTATAAATTTCAGAGATACAAAACAAAGGTGCCAAAAGGACAAATGAGCCAACTTAGAGGTTTCTTATTGGCCAAGCTACAATTTGAGCATCAAAAGGAACATGATAATTTTGGTTAATTGAAATATGATGAGTTTGTGGAAGGCCATAATTTCATAATGATACTCAGAAAGAAACTTAATTTGAACTATACTATTGGTAATTAGGACGAACACAGAAGTTTGGCTATAAAGGGATATGTTTAATCTTTTATTAATTTTAATGAGAGGTGGTTAATATAAATTGGCATTTTATTTCTCCTATTAACTCTGCTTGATTTAAAAAAAAAACTAGTGAAGCTCATTTCTGTCTGCCTGAATATGAAAGAAAAAATATCAGGAAACAGTGAGTTGGGAAAATTGCCTTGGGAAGACATACAGAAACTCTAGAAACACCAAGAGAGGCAAGCAGTAGAAACACACAAAGCCAGTCAAAGTTTCAAAACGGAATTCTAAGAGAAGGAGTTTGTCAACTGTTTTAAAGGAAGGGCCTCTGGCCTTAATTGAACTTCTCCCAACATGAGGCTGCTAGTTTGCACTGGGGTTGTGTGACTTCTGGGGGTAAGAGAAGAGCAAACTTCTTGCCCCAAATAAGACACAGATGGCAGAATGGAGACAGAAGTCAACCCAAGCCGAGCATGATAAATCACTGAGTTTCTCAGGGTCACTCAATCATGGGTGGAGGATGATCTAATATGGTGATGAGGAACCTGTGTTTATGTCAACATGGAATCAGCTCCTGAAAGCAGCATCTGTAACTTTAGTGGTTTTCAAAACTTATTTTTAACGATGGTTTTTAGGCTCATTACCCTCCCTTGTAGCCCACCACCCACCAGAGTTAGTGGAAAAGAAAGTATATGGGGGAGGTGGACCTGTTTAGAAAGGTTCTTTGGATCATTGAGCCTCCACAGGGCCAAGGGGCTCCCCTCCCAGTGATGCCAGATAAGGGCAAACATCGGACTGAGTACAGAGACCCCAGTGGAGGAATTAGGGGAAGGAGTGAAGGAGCTGGAGGGGTTTACAACCCAATAGGAAGAACAACAATATCAACCAACTAGACCCCCCCCCCCCAGAGATCCCAGGGAATAAACCACCAACCAAAGTGTACACATGCAAGGACCCATGGCTCCAGCTGCATATGTAACTAAGGATGGCCTTATCTGGCATCAGTGGGAGGAGAGACACTTGGTCCTGTGGACGCTCAATACTCCAGTATAGGGGGGATGCTAGTGCAGTGTGGAAGGAGTGGGTGTGGGGATGGGGAGCACCCTCATAGAAGCAGGAAGGGAGGGGAGATGGCATAGAGTGGTTATAGAGGGGAAACAGGGAAGGGGGATAACATTTGAAATGTAAATAAATAAAATAATCAAATAAAAATTGAAAGAAAGAAATGTCAAGCTTTAAAATAAACTTTCAGCCTGGTATCCATTGTGTCTTGGGATAAGTTCCACAGACTCATGCCTTCATCAAGAGGTCAATCAAATCCTATGACCTTGGCTATTTCTTTTCTTCTTTGTATAGATAGGAAAACCTTGACTGAGAGAGAAATGGCACAATAGATAAAGGGACAGACTGCTCTTACAGAGTACCTGAGCTCAGTTACAAGAACCCACATTAGGCAGTTCTCAACTGCCAATTACTCCTGCTCCAGAGGATTCCAACGCCTTTACACACACATACACATACACACACACACACACACACACACACACACACACACACACACACACAGAGAGAGAGAGAAAGAGAGAGAGAGAGAGAGAGAGAGAGAGAGAGAGAAAGAATTAAAAAATTAAATTAAGTAAAAATGTAAAAAAAAATCTTTAGTGTAATCTTAAGACATGTAGAGAATGGGTGGATGGTTCAGTGGTTAAGATCATTTGCTATTCTTTCAAATGACCAAATTTGGCTCCTGGTATCCATATTGGGCAGCTCACAATGGTCTGTACTATAGTTCCAGGAAATATAATACCCTCTCTGGCTTCAGTGCTTGCCTGAAACCCACCCCATCCCCACATCACGCGCGCGCACACACACACACACACACACACACACACACACACACACAGTTACACACACCCCACCCCTACCAACAACAACTACAACAACAATCTTTAAAAGAAAATGTAGGTACAATTAAAAAATTAGAGAAGATAAGATATTGACATTTTGAAAGGTATATAAGTAGAAATACAGTGATATTTTGTATTACCATTATATTTGTATATGTTTTAATTGGTTTTATATGTTTGGAGCACTTTAAGGAATGTCAAGGAAAACACAACAAATTTCCCTTTAAAACAAATGACACATGGTGGATTTTTATGAGCCTTTCCAGGTTAGTTTCCATTGCAAGTTGGAGAGTAAATGTCAGGGCAGAGTGGGTTATGAGCTGATATAAAAGAATGAGGCAGAAAAGGAAAATAACTGAGACAGTTATCGTGGGAGAAAAATTTAAGAATATAGTAATAAACAGAGGAATTAAGATTAATATTTTAAGGCAAGACTTTGAAAAAGTGAAAACCAATGCAAGGGAGTCTATGGTGAACAAAATAGTGTCATTTTCAATGCGAGATGGAAACTAAGGTGCTTATAAAGGTTTATTTTAAGGAACTGGGTTGTACAGGAAATAGGAGAGGTTGGATAGATAAAAGAAACTGCAGGTCCAGGGAGGCAGGCTGTCTTGCTTGCTTGCTTTAGAATCTGAAGCCCCTTGAATCCTACTACCCTACTTAGCTTGAGCTGTCAAGTTGACACAGTCCAGAGTTACCTAAGGGAGCCTCAATTTGGGGTTGGGGTTGGTCAGATTGGATTGTGATCCTGTCTGTAGGGACATTTTCTTGATAACTAATCTAAAAGGGCCCAGACCATTGTGAATGGTAACATCTTTGGGGCAGGAGCTCCTGGGCTGTATAAGTATGAAAACCTACTACACTGGAAGCTTCTTAACATATATATATATATATATATATATATATATGAAATAAATGTAAATGGAGTCACGATGTGACAAGTGGAGATAATGCCCCAACTAGACATCTTTAACCAACAAGTGAAATATCCAGTGCCAGAAATGGGTTAAATCACAGTTGAGCCATTGTCCAAAGGAGACCAAGGAAGCTCTGAAACAACTCATGCTATTGACAAGGCTATTGGTTGCTTTTCACAAACTGATGGTAAGGTCCTATGGCTAAAGGTAACATTTACATATCTTGTTAAACATGGACAGGTTGAACTGGCACCTAACTATAACAATCACGCTACTGACGAGTGTTCACTGTACTAAAAGGTACTCTGCATGTTACCAGAAGAGAAAAGCAGCCACCAACCCGGCTGCAAAGCCTGGAATCTACAATGTAGTGCTGGTCGCATGATTCACTGGCATGACAGTGGCACAAATGTTGTGGTGATAACCAACCATTTTCTGATTAGACTTAAAGTCACTCCACGAGATAAAACATGTGACTGAAGCTGTTCCTGTGACCAAGAACCTGAGACTAGATAGGTCAAAATCAGAGAAGCTTCCTCTTGCAAATATATGGGCACTAGCATAGAGACCCACAATTAGATAATGTGCAGAGTGTGAGAGACTTTGGAACACTCTTTCCTAAATGGGATGTCTTCATCAAATTCTTCATCAAGACTAGAGAAGTATGCAAAAGAGGAGGCAGAAAGATTTGACACCAAGTGTCTTCTATACACAGCAAGAGTAATCCACATATGAATTCACAAAGAATGCAGAAATGCTCAGGGCCTGCACAGGTTCAAGACAGATTTTGTTGGGTAGGTGGAACCACCATTGAGACAGGGAAGTGGACATGAGCTCCTATCCCTAACCTAGAAGCTATGTACAATTGACATTTACTTGCAAAGAAAACTTTGTCTTCTCCAATAGAGTCTCATTGAGTATATAAACTACACTTAGAGTCAGGTACTGGCCATGCTTAGCAGTAGCTGGCCAATCAAAATGAACTCAGTGGTACTTTTATAGACTTTTTGTCTTGTGCTTGTATGTTTGTTTGCTAGGGAGGGAGGGATGGAGGGATGGAGGGAGGAGAGAGAGAGAGAGAGAGAGAGAGAGAGAGAGAGAGAGAGAGAGAGAGAGAGCTACCTGAGACAAGGGAACATGCCAGCAAGCAATGGTTTCCCATGATTTCTGTCCCAACTCCTGCTTGAGCTCCTGTCTTGACTTCTGTCAATAGTGAATTGTGAGATGGGAGTTGTAAGATTACTTACCTTTTCTTTCCCTAAATTGCTTTTGGTCATGGTATTTATTGTAGCAGCAGAAAGCAAATGAGAACACTAACATAACTAGCCCCATGCTTATCAGGCATGTGGGAATATTTGGGAAATTTGATGGTCCACTCAAGCAAATGGGGTCTTTCTATGGACAAGGTACTTGAGTAGAATATTGAGATTTTTTTTCCTCCAACTAGAGACACAATGTGACTAGCCACCTCATGGTCACACAATCATGCCACAGCATGCAAACTGTGAGTCAAAAAAAAACCACTTCCTTCCTTCCTTCCTTCCTTCCTTCCTTCCTTCCTTCCTTCCTTCCTTCCTTCCTCCCTTCCTTCCTCCCTCCCTCCCTCCCTCCCTCCCTTTTTTCCTTCCTTGCTTGCTTCATTTTTGTTTGTAGGAGAGAGAATGGTTTACTTAATCTTAAAATTCCATGTTACATTCCATCATTGTAAGGAAGTCAAGGCAGGAACTTTAAATAGCTTATCACATTGCATCACATCTGAAATCAAAAGCAGAGAGAAGTTATAGTATGCATGCTTGCTTTCTCAATTTCTTGACTATTTACCCCCTTTTAAAGGAAAGTAGAATATCTTCTATCTATTCTTGGACAGTGTCACACATATACAAAGTGTATCTTGCTCATAAATTCCAACAACTCCCCTCCTGTTCCTTTCTGGCACCCCAACTCTGTCTCCCTTTTACCTTCATGTCCATTCAGATTTTGTGTGGGTTTGTCTTTTAAATAACTCACTGAGTCCAACTAGTAGGTTATTGACTGATCTCATTGGCTTGACTGTATTCACGTCTGGTACAATTCACCATTGCTATTATGCATGGCCAGGTCATGTTCAGAAGACAGAAGTTCACAGCATTCCTCTACCTCATCAGGCTCTTACATTCCTTCCACCACATCTTCTGTGATGTTCCCTGAGCCTCGTGAGGCATGGGAAGTTGATCTTGATGTCTCATTTAGAGAAGAGTACTCAATATTCACTGATGTTCTCAGTTATGCTGATCATTACAGAGAGAAGAATCTCTGACCAAGATTGTTAGGCAGAACTAATCTATAGTCCCTTCCTTCCTTCCTTAAGTGCATGTGCCAGATATTTTAGCATAGCAATGAAATATAACTGATACAGATGTGAATTAAAGAGGTGAAGTTTGAGCATCACTGCCTGATGCTTCCCCAAGATCCCCTTCTAAGCTACTCTACAACATTTATAGGCATGTACTGAAGGAAATAATGAAGGAGAAAGGTAATAACATAGCTCTGACTCCAGATTATAGGCAAACAAGATGAGGTTTTCTCTCCAAGAATCCTGTGCCTCCATTTTTCCACATTAAAGTCAATCAGTTATCTTGCATTTGTTCTGTGCTGTCCTAGCCTTGAGTCCCAAGAGCCTTGGATGCAGTAGCAGCAGCAGCAGCAGGGATTTCTCACCTATTTTCATTTTTCTTTGAAATGTGGGGCAGGAAGGAAAAGAAACAGGCCTTGTATGCCTAAGCACAATTCTTCAGCTCTTGTTCTGAGACTTCAAAGTTTAACATTGGAATGAAAGGTTATTCTCCATAAGCCTATGAGTATCCCCAGGAGAAAGGGACAGATTTAAGTTTCATCGAATTTGGGGAATGATCTTGGTGTGAGCTGGCTTCACTGGCTTCTCTCTGGAAGAACACAAGAGCTGCCATACCTGAGCATGCTTGTCTGATTTGAACTTGCTGGAGATACAGCAGGCTGTTCCACAAACATGAAGCTGACAACCCAAAATATAAAAGTACCCAAGCTAACAAATAGTACAGTTATTTTGCATGGAGTCATAAGAAATCAAACAAGACAGAGAACTCTGAAAAGGTACTGATGGTGGGGAAATGTCCTTAGTCAGCTCTTTACTCGTTGCTGTGACAACGTACCTGAGAAGAAGCAACTTAAGGGAGGAGGGGGATTATTCCATTTACAGTTTGCAGGCAAGTTTAGCATGGTGTAGGTTTGGCTGCTATGATGGCTCTTATTCTGGTAGTACAGTGAGGCATCTGGTCACATTACTCCCGCACTCAAGAAGCAGAGAACGATAGTTGCTGGCACTCAGCACCTGTTCTCCTTTTGGATGGTATCCTAGTCCTCATGGTGATACCACCCACTTTTAAAGATAGGACTCCTCTCCTCAGTTAAACTTCTTTGAAATCGTTATAGGCATGGCTCTTTGGTGATTGTAAATCCAGATGAGTTGACAATAGTGATTAGCTATCACAGCATTTTGGTGACTGATAGACTGCTCACACCTGTGCTTGTACACAGTCTTCAGTAAACGCCCTCAAGACACATCTGGGGAATTCCAATACTCTATTTACACAGAAAACTATCTAGGCCCCCCTTTTATTGTAAGATGAATGGGGTGGGTATCTACTGAAGCACTGAACATAAAATGCTTTAACAGCTAGCTGAGTGTTTCTTAATTCAATTTAGCATCCCAAATCAACCAACCCAAGTATGTCTATCCATTTTATGATGTCATAACCAGACACTTCACACTGGATAAGTCAGGGGGACAGAATTTTGTTTATTCTTACTTCTGGAGGTTCTACAGTCTAAGATCAAGGTACTGTCAGCTTGTCCCTGTGAGGGTGACACTCTCTTTCCAAGATGTCATGTTGTGCAACATGCATAAGGAAGGAGTACCATGTCCACACATGGCAGAAGGACAGTGAACAGAATACTGCACAAATCCCCCATTTTAAGCCCTTATTCCCACTCATAAAGGTGTAGCCTTACAGCCTAATACCTTCTTACAGGCCACATTTTTTATTAATCATTTTATTCATTTACATTTCAAATAATATCCCCCTTCCAGGTTACCCCTTCATTTCAAATGATGCCCCCGTCCGGTTACCCCTTCACAAACCCCCATTCTATACCCCTTCTCCCCCTTTCCTTTGCCTCTCTAAGAGTCCTCCTTCATCCACCCATCCACTCCCTCCTCACCACTCTAGCATCCCCCTATGCTGGGACATTGAGCATCCATAGAATCAAGGGCCTCCTCATCCATTGATGTCAGACAAGTCCATCCTCTGCTACATATGTATCTGGAGCCATGGATCCCTCCTTGTATACTCTCTGTTTGGTGGTTTAGTCCCTGGAAACTCTAGGAGGTGGGGGGGGGTCTGGTTAGTTGATATTGTTTTTCTTTCTATGGGGTTGCAATCCCCTTTAGCTCCTTCAGTTCTTCCCCTAGCTCTTCCACTAGGGTCTCCAATCCGATGTTTGGTTGTGAGTATCTGGATCTGTATTGTCCAGGTGCTGGAATAACTTGTTAGGGAACAGCCATACCAGGCTGCTATCAGCAACCACTTCTTGGCATCAACAATAGTGTTGGGGTTTGGTGTCTGCAGATGGAATAGATTCCTAGGTGGGCTGATCTCTGGGTGGCCTTTCTTTCAGACTCTGTTCCTTTTTTTTTTTTTTTTTTTTTTTTGGTCCCTGTCTTTCCTTTGGACAGAAACATTTCTGAGTTAACAATTTTGAGATGTGTGGGTGGCCCCATCCCTTAACTGGGATAGTCCACATTCTTAAGACAATGACAGTGACAACAGCTGGGTTTGGAGGCCACACAGTCAAAGCATGAAGCAAATATAAAGAAGAACAGTAGACGCAGCATAAAGCAGCTGGTTTGGTGACTAAAGCAATGACGAGTGACTGGATAAATAAGTGTATCATGATTTACTGGTCTGCCACTCACTGCCTTATCTCAAAGTTGAAGGGTCATCTCCAACTGAAATTCTCATGGCAGCATGAAGTGTGGCAGTTTATTTTTCTAGCATATAATTGCTTACTTGGGGTTCAGATGAAATGAAATTAAGGAGATTATCCTCCTTTTCTGCCCAACATTTGATACAGATGCAAGAAACCAATAACCTAAGTCCCATTCCTGATTGCCACTTGCCCTATCTTTGAAGATAGCAGACAAATGACAGACAGACAGCATACGCTAATTTTCTCAACTCCCTAACCATACTTCTAGTCCCAGGGACCACACACACACACACACACACACACACACACACACACACACACACACAGGTTTCTCACACAACCCAATACAAATAGAAGAAGAAAAGACTGAACATATGTTCAGGAATCCCTGTGTCCTCAAACTTTAAGAGCGGCAAAAGCTTGGCTGAGAATAATGGCTTTTATTCCATCCCATCTGCATGAGCTCACCTATAACTCATCAATTCCATGGCAGAGAGAACCAGACAGATCTTCACTGTGCGCTTTTATCATATAACTCTTAAAGCAGAACTCTCGAAATACAAGAAAAGGTGCTCCTATCAATTGGTCTTATAATGAACTGGAACATCATCCTCTATGAGTCTTGCGACAACTACACCAGCAGGGAACTTCTGGATATTGCACATTGTGAAAGAGATGTGTGTGTGTTTCTGTTCACCATCACATAATTGAAGTCACAGAAGACACCTTTGTAGAATAGCTGGGTGAGCATTGGCTCATGCTCAGATAAAAGAGGATTGCTGGAATGGTGCCTGCCCCACACCAGCTCGAATTTGTGCTTGCAGGAACCTGTTTCCAACCATACTTCTTCAATGCCACGTTTCCTAATTCAGTCAACTCTTGACATCCCAAATGAACCAGCTCAACTATATTTGTCCCTTTATGTTGTAGTAACAAAATACTCCACACTGGATAACTTAGACGAACAGAGCTTTATTTTCCTTAGTTCTACAGACTGTCGAGTCCAAGAAGAAACACTGTCAGGTTGTCTAGTGTGGATGATGCTCTCTTTCCAAGATGACATGAAGATCAAAGAGTAAACTCCTACTGTGGGGTATTTGTCTTCAGTGTTGTCCCCTCACCCTACACAAGCTGTAGGTGCTGAGCATGGAGCACGAATGAAACTCTGTTGTCGCTGTGACTGTCCTTTCAATATAGGAATGTGACACTTTAACTACGTTTACAGTTCTTTCAGTTATTTCTATGTATTACTAGAGATAGCCACTGCTAGTGAGTAAAGAAAGTGGACAAGCAGAAACCAAGGCATTCTTCAGGCTGAAGGCAAAATACAAAGTAAGAAGAATGCAAGGAGCCTGTATGATAGAGGGAGCATGCTGGCTGTTCCTGCTGCAACAGCTCAGAGATAGTTCCTACCCATTCTTTCCATGCCTGTCTTGGTCAGGGAACAGATTTTCCCCTAAAAGAAATCACATTTCTATTTGGCCCCAGACAGATTTCTAGGACCATCACAGTAAGATGCCCATAGCTATCACACAGTTTGAACGTCAAGTGTCTGATACAGGTTATAGACTCACACGCCAGACATGCATTTCTAGATGGTAATGCTGATGCTAGATGACAATATCACAAGGTCACCATCTCATTTATCAGTGAGTTCACAGCTAAATAAACACTGAGGAGGTAGGCTCTGTGGGTTGGCTTAGAGGAGGCTGCTGTGGTCATGTCTTTAAATGGTACACTTTGCTCCTGGCCCTCTCCTCATCGTGTGTGTGTGTGTGTGTGTGTGTGTGTGTGTGTGTGTGTGTGTACACGATCTCACATAATATTGATCCAAGCATTGCTTTCTAATTACCATCAGGCCTATCTTTTAAAACATTCCTAAATATGAAGAAAGGAAACCAAATATTGTGGGAAACATAGCCTCCAAACATAATTAAGAGGCAGTGTGAAAGCCCTGGGGAGCCTCATCTAGTGCCTCTTTCTTCCTTGTACTACACTCTGGAGGCCACAAGATGGGGAGGGTGTGGTGAACAGCTGAAGAAAGCTAGTTTTCACTTCTTACAATTGGGGGTGCCCCTAACAACTATACCCTGTCCAGTTGGAGCTGATAGATTCACTATGCGCTTCTTCATACTTAGGGGAATTTTTCCTGGCTATGTTGATGAGTTACATTGGGGATGGAACTGGGATTGAAGGTTAAACTTCTTTGAAGGACAACTTTCATTAATGGGAAGTGAGGCTTCAAGCTAATAATGGAGTCTATCAAAACAAGCGCTGGAACTTGGGAGATGCACTAAAGCAAAAAGTCAGAATGACACCCAGGTTTTACTTCCTTAGAAGGAATTAGAATGTTGAACTAAAGGAAATATTCTTGATGCCAGGGTGGTGGGCCCACGATTATTATGAAAAAATGCATTCAAAGCAGTGTTTATAATTGTTAAACAAATATGCCATTTTTCTCCCTTGTAAATGAAGCAGTAACTCTACTAGAATACCAGGAAACATCAGGAGGTATATGCTACTTCTACAAAAAGAGGCTGTGTACAGATAAAGTCCTCCTCATAGCTTTGTGTATCATGGGAAGAAGAAAGGAAGGAGTTTGCACACTAGAAGTTGGCTCTAACTACACTGACATCCTTGCCCAGTGAATATCTAGGGAGTACAGGACCAGGCAAATGTTTTTGGTCACTTCATTCTTATCATCATCCTTTGGCTTTCCTCTTCTGCATAGTGTGTGTGTGTGTGTGTGTGTGTGTGTGTGTGTGTGTGTGTGTGTGTGTGTGTGTGTGATTTTAGTGTGTGAATGTTTGCAAGCCTCTTTCAATGAAAAGAAATTTGCATCCATTACAAGAATATGAAAGAAAAATGAAAAATAATATGAAGACTCAGTCCTGAAAAGTAAATGCTTTCCAATTTTAGAAAGTAAGTAAAGGGGACTACGAGGGGACCACGGTGAATCCAGAAAATCTTGGAGAAGTTTTCCTTTTCTATATTTTTTCCAATAAAGCATGTATTGGGCATGCACGTGAGTATGGGTGTGCATGCGCATATATGTGTGGTGGAAGAGTGGCAGCCTTGGAGTGGATGCTAAGGTTGGTGAATATTGCATGAGCTTGAAAGTGACAATTTCTATTTTTTGTACATTTCCAAGGGATCAGAGCACATCGTACACAAACACCCCATATGACATTGTCAGAGAATTAGAACACAGTAAAGTTCTCTAAACACTAAAATGTGCTGCACATAACTTTAATCTTTCTTTCATTGCTATTTTAGGCTCCCAAACTTCTGTGTTATTACTACGAACATAAATTATCATCATGCAATTCTGAAAATCTACGTTGTTCACACTTTTCTGGCTATTTTATTCTTAATGAATGAGAGAGTTTCTGAACAATACTTTAATTACTGTACAGAATTTAAAATGAATGTGCAGGTCATACTGAAGTGTGACTAGGAAAGCAGAAATGTATTGTAAGGAACATGAAAACTGCAACTCATAACTCTTGGTGATGATTTCTCAAATACAATCCTCAGGGATTACCAAGGAGGAAGAAGGCATGTTTACTTGAGGTGAGAGCATTTAAATGAAGCAAGCTCTGCAGATAGCAGTCAATTCACTGAGATCAGAAGCCATTTCAGGCGGGAGGAAGGATGGGAACACAGAGCCAGGGAGGTGCTGAGTAGAGAGCCTCACTTCTCAAAACCTCAAAGTGGTGGCCTGTGGAATACTAGCATCTACATCCCTCACTTCTGGCTAGAAATGCAGGATCTGGGTACCAGGAGAAGACTGGGCCATTGAGAGCAATGCTGCTTTTTCAGATGATGGGAGTTCATTTCCTAGCATTGTGTTTCACTAACCTTCAGCTCCAGGAACTTATACCATCTTCTGACTCCATGGGGCATTTTCATACACAGTGGACTGATACCCTCTTTTGACTCCACAGTGTGTGTGTATGTGTGTGTGTGTATGTGTGTGTGTGGTGTGGGTGTGTGGTATGTGTGTGTGTGCGCGCGCGTGCGTGTGCACATGTGCAAAAGAGAGAGAGAGAGAGAGAGAGAGAGAGAGAGAGAGAGAGAGAGAGAGAGAGAGAGAGAAAGAAAGAAAGAAAGAAAGAAAGAAAGAAAGAAAGAAAGAAAGAAAGAAAGAAAGAAAGAAAGATTTTTAAAAAGAAATATACAATTCCAGGAGGCACATACTCCAGTCCTGATAAATGAGAGCTTAAATCACTCAGTGATTCACAGACAAGTCTGGAGAAACCTTGGCTTAGCATATTGCTTATATGCTTTCCAAATGAGGCTAAAAGTGTTGTCTCCCTGCAAAAGTCCTGGTACCATGAAAATAGATTTGGTAGATTGCAGAAACCATTGATATCTTAGAAGCAGAAGCTGAATTTCAGCTTGAACACTAATCCATCAGGATTCATGCTGTCCTTACTGTGTGGTAAGGTCCAAAGAGCCCCCTGATGTGATAATCTCTTGAACTTGAAGGCCTAACAGAGTCCAGCAGACTACAGATAATCACCACAACTGTCAGTGCCTATTTGCCACCCGCTGTGTGACTGCCATCAATGGAGAGTATCACTTTGATTCCTGAACTTTATATGACTATTAATAAGGAGAAATAGCTTTACAAAGATTTAATTTTTAATTAAGCATGGTGTTTTATTCCAAAGTTGTTACTATAACAGAATATCTATGCCTGAATAATTTAAGAAGAAAGAGGTTCACATAAGCCTTGTGGTTTGGATATTATAGCATCTATTAAGGATCTGGTGGCTCATTCATATTACAAAACCAAGTGTTTACATGTGAAGATGGACCAGTGTATATGAGACTAGAGACTTGCTTTATAACAACCTGCTCTGCAGGAACTATGGGAGGCCTTTGTGATGGGCAAGCCCCCATGATCTATTTATCCTTTAGAGGTCTCAACAGGAATACACTGAGACTCAAAGTTCAGCCTGAATGTCTGAAGGCACAGACCACATCCAAGTCATAAGAAGAGATTTCAGTAAGCAGAACACAGGCATGGCATTTCTAACAGGGCCTGGCTTTGTGGCTGTGGCATATCTAGCATTGTGTCAGGCCTTGGGGAATCAAAATGAGCTATACTCTTAGGAAGCAACTCAAAGCTGATACAGAAGCAAGCAGGAAGCCAACTGTTTTCAAGCATCAGAGAATGAGTCCAGAAGCTCTCAGGAAGCACAAGAGATCCCCAGGTGAGTGCCTGAGGCAGGACTCATGTCTAACTTGAAGAGGAAGAGCTGCACAGTGCATTACATATGGGAATGTGTGACTTCTGGGTAGCAATAAGAGGCAAGGAGTAAGGCACAGCAGTTGAAAGGCCTTCCTATGTTGCCATGAGGCCAAATTGACTACCCACTAGAAAGCAAAGGCCATGGTATGGGTGATGTAAAGGTTCTCGGTATCCTTTGAGATGATGGACTCTATAAGTTCCCTCTTCCCCGCTGTAGGGTATTTCATCTAAGGTCCCTCCCTGTGAGTCCTGAGAGTCTCTCACTTCCCAGGACTCTGGTGCATTCTGGAGGGTCCCCAGGGGTTGCTTGTTACCATTCTCTCTGCTGGCCCTCAAAACTTCAGTCCTTCTCCCTCACCCAATATCAGATTAGGTTCCCTTCTCCTACCCCAATCCCCTTCCACTTTCCCCTCCCAGGTTCCCCCCTTCCTCCCCACCTGTGATTGCTCTCTTCTACCCCCCCCCAAGTGGGACTGAGGCACCCTCACCTGTGCCCTTCAGCTTGTTGACCTTTTTGAGTTCTGTGGACTATATCTTGGGTATTCTGTCCTTTTTTTTTTCTTTCACTAATATCCTCTTATTAGTGAGTACATACCATGCATGTCCTTTTGGGTCTGAGTTACCT
This sequence comes from Mus musculus, assembly GCF_000001635.26. Lineage (NCBI taxonomy): Eukaryota > Metazoa > Chordata > Mammalia > Rodentia > Muridae > Mus > Mus musculus. The sequence goes on from NC_000073.6 coordinate 74,581,002, forward strand.
CACTCTGGATGATATTTTATAGTTCTATTTATTTGCTTGCAGAACTCAGGATGTCCTTGTTCTTAATAGCTGAGTAATATTCCATTGTGGAAATGAACCACATTTCCTGTATCCATTCTTCTAACCTGAGTGGAGAATAGAGTTAGGAAAGTGGCAAACATAGTACCACAAGGTCCTCTGCAGCCAGCAGGATACATAGCCTTATAAAGACTGGAGAGATCACACGAGTATACATTTTATTGTAGCAAATTCACTGTGTGGAAGCACAATATATTTCCTTACAACTTGTATCCATTACCTCCTTATTTTTGTTTGTTTTTATTGTTGTTGTTTCTAGGAAAGTGATAGTTATGTAATTGATAACTGTCAAATGAGCGGCTTTTCAAAAACTCATAAATGAGACATTTTGGTCATTTTACTCTCCCGTGGAGAGTGACCTGGACCATTTAATCCCAATGTTTGCATGTTTGAATGAGAATCACCTCACTTTGTTGAACTGAAGTTTCCACTCAGCTTTTTGGGAGATGCTAATTATGGAGCTTGGTACATTTGACCAAAATTGTTTTAGTGTCTCTACTTGACAGTATTATCTAATTTTGTTAAAAATCCGTGACAGACATGAATCTTTCCCCCAAAGTGTACTTAATTAATTCAGCTGCCTTTTAACTTTCAGCACATCTGAAAGGCTTATTTACTCTGGGATGTTCAGAAGTGGATGAGGACATGTTGAGATGAAGTGGCAGAGGCATAAAGTATCTGTATAAATACATCCAACACATTGCTTTTATTGACAGAGAAAATCCATCATTGATTAAACATGAGCTATGTCTAGGTTACTCAGCAACTGTCATGGTTTGAATCTGAAATGTCCTCTGCTGGTTCATGCCTTTTCCTTCCCTTAAACCAGCGACACCTTTTGGGGGAGACAGTAAAACTGAAGACCCAGGTTCTAGATAGAAGAAGAGTCTTACTCTGGCCATTTAGAATTGTAATAGTTCTCTGCTTCCTAGTCTACCACAATATGGATAGCTTCTGCCACACACTCCTTCAGCCATGCCATAAGGGGCTGAAATATAAACATAGTATAAATAAATGTTTCCTTTCATAAATTGTTTCTTGTATATATTTTCATCATTGCATTAAAAGGTAAATAAAAGAATTACCTTGGCACATGATCTTCATTTCAAATCCACAAGAGATCCATGACATAGTTCTTTCCAAGCTTGTGGGTAAACCTCTGTACAGGCAGAGGTTGATGTGAGGTATTTGCTCATGCTTTCTGGGGTTTTCCAGTTCTGAATTAATCTCAATAGCCACACTGTTTCACACACTGCTAGCTCTTGAGAAATTAAAAACAACAACAACAACAACAACAAAACCCTCAGTCACTTCTTTTGGTTATGGTAGTAATTATATTTTCCAGGAAGCTAAAGGAGCCATAAGACAGAAAGGCATATGGTACCTCATGCCTGTAAGAACACCAGTGGTGTCCTGTGAGTTGATTTGAGATACGAAGGGTGATGCTGTGTAGGGAGGAGGCTGCCTCAGAGTTCTTTGGAGAAGTAACAGGTGTGAGTGTGGTGAAAGCTTTTAGAGGGGTGTCTGATGGTATAGCAACTGGAGATTAGCTATGACAATAGTGGGTCTTGCCTGATGACTGTCTATGTAAACACACCGATCATGTTAATACCATATTATAATCAGTTGGGCATTATTCCTGAGACCATCAACTCTGGGATTTTGATTTTTATGAGCCTGTTGGTTTCATCTGGACCCCTCCTATGCCTTCTATGATAAAGGGAATGGTGGCTATTTACTGAGTAGTTATTGTGACCACAGTTTCATTTCTGCATCATTCAATCAATCTCTCCTTTGTCATGTGAAGTTTAGACTGTTGTCACTGCCCAGGGACACAGAAACCTAAAGATCTGCTTAAGTTTAGATAATAAGTAAAAGGAAACTGTCTTGTACTCAGGTCTATTGATCACAAGGCAAATTCTTAGAACATCTATACATTTTTTACTATATACATACACATGTATTTGATATATATCCATATGCAAACATGACTTTTCCATCTATTTGGTTATTTCACTGACTGTAAGCCAAATCATAGTACTAACTCATATCTCAGGAATCCTGAAGCCAAAAACAGTGGCTGCCACAAAAAATTGGCAGGAAGTAAAATGAAAGGCTAGAGGGAAGAGAAAGAAAGCTGGGAGGGCTTATTGTTAATATTTAATGCTCTATCATTCTGGTTTTTCTACAGGTGAATACAAATATTTTTTGCATGCTTAGTGTTTATCAACCTGCATTTTAACTTAATAGCACACAGTGAGCTTCTTTCATGTTGTTATTATTCTGTAAAATTGACACCCATGTTAAGCAAATAGCTTATGTAGTCCTCATTCTTTTTCTCAGTGGAAAACAGCCCTTTCATCGAGAGAAAATATAAAAATGCATTACCTTAAGATTCTATCATGAGCTGTATAAGCTCTAAGCGTCTGTCATGAAACCAGTTCACCACTCCTCTCCATGAATTGACCTTTTCAATTTTTTTTAAAGTTATTTTTGAGACAGAGCCTCATGTAGCCCAGGCTGGCCTTGAGCTCTGTATGTATCTGAGGCTAGTCCTAAATTCATAACTCTCCTGAGTGCTGAGATTGTCAAGCACTGCATTATACCTGGCTGGTCTCTTGTCTTGACTTCCTATACCTTTGGCTCCTTCTGTCTCAGAATGACGGGAAGCCTGAAGGGAACCTGAAGACAGAGTCCTTGCCTTCTCCTGGCACCCAGGGTGGCCATGGGACCTCAGAGGCATTTTTGCCAAGAGGGTAGAATCTGACTAAGCCCTGGATATCCCCTGTCTTAGTGGGTCTGCCAAGGTCTTTTCAGTCTTTTTCTGGTTTTGCTCAAGTTGAAGAATGCGTGGAGTGTCTTCTGGTGAGACATCTGCTGTCCTGGGTCCCATTTCCCCACCTGTAACTGAGGTTAGGAAGAGATGTGCCCTTCTTTCCTCCCAGCCTTTCTCCCCTCTGCTTCCTCGTCATGTAAGCATGTACAGAGTTGTAAAGGTGACCCAGCAGCGAGTTGTTTCCCAGTGACTTGTTCCGAATGTGTAGTCTCCCCTCCCCTCCCCCACCTTCCATCCCCCCCTTTTTCCAATCAAGCTGTTTCCCCTGTTCTTACCCTATATAAGTTGCAAATAGTATCGCTGAACAGTAGGGTGTGTGGTGGTTTGGGGCAGTCTGACTTCACTTCAGTGTATGACGTCTGTAGCCAATGGGAACGTGAAATATTGGTGCGATCACTGAACCAAAGGGATTGTGTTCTGTGACTTTGGTACTTTGTTTTGTATTTTTGTTTCATATTAAATACTTTCTTTCTGTTAAAAAATGCATTACCTTAAGATTCTATCATGAGCTGTATAAGCTCTAAGACTTTCATTTTATTTTATTTCCAACTGAATCTTTACACACAGACAGACACACACACACACACACACACACACACACACATGCCATTCTAAAGGAAGTATTATGTAGTTCTAAGGGAAAGATTGAAAATGTTTTTGCCAATTTTATCTCATCCCAGAGCCACAGTACTTGATAAAATGGAGTTATGAACTCTACAACAGAGTAAGGGGAACTATCGAACTCAATTTATGCTGTCTGCACTTCCAGAATAATTTTGTTTTGTTTTCAAAGCCTAAAGCAGCTCATGGCCAAGACCACACATCTCATCATGCATAAATGTGGCTTAGCCACTGATTTGGAAGCTGAATCTCTTGCAACCTTGCTTTCAGTACTCAGCGTTTTCCCATCAGGGCTTAGGGCACTTGGAGCCTAATGATTTAATCCCAGCATGCCTAGGTTTGGAAAGTTCAGGTAGCATTAGGACATCTGTTGAGAGCTAGACTTGTGGCTGTTCTGAAGCAACTTCCAGTCTTGCTTCCTGTGGTGGAGCTGAGACCGGCCTGAAATAACCAGGGATGGGAGAGGGATGGGTGAGGGCGCTGATGGTTTGTTTCCATTTGCCTCTGCCAAATCTTGCTTATTCTTTCGCCTCTGCAGGTAGACTTGACTCATCCCATCCTAACCAGCATTGTAATTTCATTTTTCTTGCTATAACCAACATACCTGGTACTTTACAAAAAAAAAAAAAAAAAAAAAAAAAAAAACAAAAACAAAAACAACAACAACAAAAAAGGAGGTTTATTTACCTCACAATATTCGAAGTCTAAATTCAGGCCATCTGTTACCCTTCTAATTAAGGTCAAACTCTATCATTGTCTGGATAGCCTTCTGGTGCAAATGGACTCCCTTTATTAGCAAAGCGTCTCCTTCTCTGATTTTGTCTGGGGATCTCGAAATCCCCACCCCCACCCCTCAACACCTGTAGAATGTTATACAGCCATGGTTAAGATTACAGGATCAACTTTCTTTTTTTTTTTCTTTTTTATTTATTTTTATTATTATTATTTAATTTTTTATCATTTTTATTTGATATTTTCTTTTTTTTTCAATATTTTATTAGGTATCTTCTTTATTTACATTTCAAATGCTATCCCGAAAGTCCCCTATACCCTCCCCTCGCCCTGCTCCCCAACCCACCCACTCCCACTTCTTGGCCCCGGCGTTCCTCTGTACTGGGGCATATAAAGTTTGCAAGACCAAGTGACCTTTCTTCCCAATGAAGGCCAACTAGGCCATCTTCTGCTACATATGCAGCTAGAGACACAAGCTCTGTGGGGTAGTGGTTAGTTCATATTGTTGTTCCACCTATACGGCTGCAGACCCCCTTCAGCACCTTTTCTTTATTTACATTTCAAATGTTATCCCCTTTCCTAGTTTTCCCTCCAAAAATCCCCTATCCCCTCCCCCTGCTCCCCAACCCACCCACTCCCATTCCTGATCCTGGCATGCCCCTTTACTGCGGCATAGAACTTTCACAGGACCAAGGGTCTCTCCTCCCATTGATGGCCGACTAGGCCATCCTCTGCTACATATGCAGCTAGAGCCATGAGTCCCACCATGTGTTTTCTTTTTGGTGGTATCAACTTTCTTTCTCCAGATAAGAACCTGTTTGGATAGCACCTGGGATTCCTGAAATGTTTCCTTATGCTTATGAGGCATCTTGGTATCTTAAGCCTTCAATCAGCCAATGACATTTGCCTACCCTGGATATTCCTATCCCCTTACCCCAAAACCATTGAATCACCCCAGTAAAGTTGATCTGTCTTCCCACAGCTGGCCCTGGTGTGTTATTACCAGACATACTCACAGGGCTTCTGAACCATCCTATTCTTTGTCTCTGTACAATTCGCCCTTGTGGATTGATCTCAACCGACTATCCTTGGTGGAGGTGGGGGGGAGTCACAGAAACCCATCTGTTTGGCCTCTGGTGAGAGCCTCCTGAGCCACATCACAAAATGATTGAGGCATGGAAAGGGAACTAGTCTAGAATAGTCTATCTAAAATAGTCTAGAATAATCTATGACCCAAAAATACAGACTAGGCTTTATAACCCAGTATGTGAGACCAGCATTAATTCCTTCTGAGATCAGTAACTTCAATGACCCAGTCCAACCCATCCCTGAATGGACCCTACCTCTTAAAGTTTCCACAGCCTCTCCCATTGCCAAATGGATGACCAAGCTTTCAGTATATGAACCCTGGGAACAGGCTTATCCAAACCATATTGGGCCATGGGACCGGCTTGATTTTCAGTTGTCTGTGGAAGCTTTTGCCACTCTTTGGCCTCATTTTCAGAGTTCTGAGAAAGGGCACTGGGTATGTGTATCTGACTAATTATACAGTTCGCACACAAACACCCAGGGGTGTAGGGTTATAGAGATTTGGAAACTAAGAAATGTAGCCCCACTAAGCCTTGGATTGCCTCGGCAAAACAAGAATAATAAATACACTGTTACATTAAAGCTGTGAGAATTAAGTGAGGAAATAAGTTCAGAGTGAACATTGTAACATTAGCCATGGACTAAGATCTTCTTCATTTATTTAATCAATAATGGGTATTAAGGATTGACTTTACGGCATACACTGAGATTCAAATGATGAGACAAACAGATATGATTCTTTTCTACAAGGAGATTATATTCCAGTATATTTAGTAAATGCTAATGAGATTTACTATTATCATATGTTTCATCAGTTATTTACTGAGATGCAGAACAGACCAACAGTTAAAGTTTTAAATTCATAAGCCTTTATTATCTGGATGTGAATACGCTAGGGATTTTGGGCAGCCAGGCTGAGTGGTTGTGGCTCAGGTCCACTAGTGATATTTCCTGGGCTTGTAGCTCTCTGAAATCTTAACTAAAGCTGGAGGACCTGCTTTAAAATGGTGCCACATATCTCTTACTCACTGCATGGCCTTCTCATTGATGCCAAATTCTCCTCATAGCATGGTAGCCAACTTGCCCCAGAATGAGAGTTCCACAAAAGAGACCCACATTCTGTCACTTGTCCCACAATTGATTTTTAAGAACTGGAGTAATAATTCTAACCACATTTCATAGGAGGAAATTTGGCCTTCATCTTTTAGAGTAGAGTTTGGAAGAACTTGTGACATTTTTTTTTAACTACCACATAAATTATGATGAAGACTTGAGAAAAGAAAGTAAGGCGAGAAAAGAAAGCCAGACTCACCCAATCAGTGCTTTCTAAAGTGAGATGGGGTGGTTTCCTGTGAGAGGCCACAAGAGCTAGGGTGCTGATTCTGTAGAAAACCATATATGTACCACATTTTCTGTATCCATTCCTCTGTTGAGGGGCATCTGGGTTCTTTAGAGCTTCTGGCTATTATAAATAAGGCTGCTATGAACATAGTGGAGCATGTGTCCTTCTTACCAGTTGGGGCATCTTCTGGATATATGCCCAGGAGAGGTATTGCTGGATCCTCCGGTAGTACTATGTCCAATTTCCTGAGGAACCACCAGACTGATTTCCAGAGTGGTTGTACAAGCCTGCAATCCCACCAACAATGGAGGAGTGTTCCTCTTTCTCCACATCCACGCCAGCATCTGCTGTCACCTGAATTTTTGATCTTAGCCATTCTGACTGGTGTGAGGTGGAATCTCAGGGTTGTTCTGATTTGTATTTCCCTGAGTACTACTCAGCTATTAAAAAGAATGAATTTATGAAATTCCTAGCCAAATGATGGACCTGGAGGGCATGATCCTGAGTGAGGTAACACATTCACAAAGGAACTCACACAATATGTACTCACTGATAAGTGGATATTAGCCCAAAACCTAGGATACCCAAGATATAAGATACAATTTCCTAAACACATGAAACTCAAGAAAAATAAAGACTGAAGTGTGGACACTATGCCCCTCCTTAGAAGTGGGAACAAAACACCTTTGGAAGGAGTTACAGAGACAAAGTTTGGAGCTGAGATGAAAGGATGGTCCATGTAGAGACTTCCATATCCAGGGATCCACCCCATAATCAGCATCCAAACGCTGACACCATTGCATACACTAGCAAGATTTTATCGAAAGGACCCAGATGTAGCTGTCTCTTGTGAGACTATGCCGGGGCCTAGCAAACACAGAAGTGGATGCTCACAGTCAGCTAATGGATGGATCACAGGGCTCCCAATGGAGGAGCTAGAGAAAGTAGCCAAGGAGCTAAAGGGATCTGCAACCCTATAGGCGGAACAACATTATGAACTAACCAGTACCCCGGAGCTCTTGACTCTAGCTGCATATGTGTCAAAAGATGGCCTAGTCGGCCATCACTGGAAAGAGAGGCCCATTGGACACGCAAACTTTATATGCCCGAGTACAGGGGAACACCAGGGCCAAAAAGGGGGAGTGGGTAGGTAGGGGATTGGGGGTGGGTGGGTATGGGGGACTTTTGGTATAGCATTGGAAATGTAAATGAGCTAAATACCTAATAAAAAATGGAAAAAAAAAGAAAACCATATATGACTATGAGCTTGAGAAGAAAACATATGGGGATAATGAAAGGGTCCTGTGTCTGAGTTTGTTCTGTTATACTAGGTCCAACAAATATTGAAGACCCATTTTCTAGAAAGTTCTTGCCTTCCTTTCTATTCTGGCTTCTCTTAAGATCCATGGGGAGAGTCTTGATTTTTCTGAAATCTGGAACATGGAACTCAGGTTACTTAAGTCTTTAAAGAAATTTTCAAGTAGAAAAACTTGTTAACATTCATAAAGTCAGAATGTATTGTTGAAGCACACAGCACAGTGTTCCTGATTTTCTTAGAAATGTTGCAAACTTGAGACTCTCCAGCCCCCCCCCCTTTGGCTGTAGTGACATGTCCCTGACATGATGATCACACGGGAAGGAGATGGAGATTCCCTTTGATTTGCCTTCTTTTGTTAATTTATTCTTCCTAGGATGATGTATATATTTAAAAGGGATCAGAATCCTTCAACAAGGAGAAAATCCCCACGAATCACGTAAAACTCTGATGACTTGCAATGCAGAGCATCTGCAGAGAGACATGGATTTGTCTGATGTAAGCACGTTTGCTCTTGGTAGCTACCATGTTATGTGCAGAAGGTTGCCCTGTTTCTATCTTAACATGGATCGAGGAATGAGCTGTGGTAAAAGATTTCCATTGACAAAGCATCTTAGAAGCCATGTGGAGCCCTCTATATCTTCACAGATTTTTAAAAGTGTATTTACCTTATTGTTATTTGCCTATCATTAGATTAATGCCCTGGAGAAGGGCCATCGTCTTCTGTTTCACTTTTAGGCCTTGTAACCCACTGGCAATGTAAAAAAAAAAAAAAAGACATTTTGTACCTCCATTGGTAGCTCCATGTGTTTCTGCCCAAAGAATCTGCTTAGCTTGGTCCCATCTCTTTTCTCTCTTCATTTTTAACCACTCTTCCTTTCCTCTCTGTTCAGTCATGCCGTTCTCATGTCCTTTGTGACTCTTTTATTGTCACCTGTACAGGACTTCTGTACATACTCTTTACATTCTTTTCTTAAGTCCCAGCTTCACGTAAATCCAAACTGAGGATCCCCATGCCCACCTAGCTCTTCTTTTTACCCGTTGTCTGCTGCTGTTTCAACATATATCAGTATGTGTCTCGGTGGGGTCTGTCAATGAAACAACACAGAATTTCCTGGGAAGAGAATCCCAACTCAGGTAGAGCCTAGATCAGATTGGCCTGTAGGAATGTATGTTGGGATCGTCTTGCCTGTTAATTGATGTAAGCAGGCCTGTCTTAGAGTGGACAGCATCATTCCCAATGTAGTGATCCTGAACTATATAAGAAAGCTAGCTGAGCATAAGTAAGCCTGTCTGCCAGACATCAAGTAATACCCTCTATGGTTCCTGCTACCCTTCTCTGGCTATGAAATGAGTGCTGCAGTCTGAAGTGATGCTGCGTGCAATAACAAGCAGCATACATTCAAGTTTATGCTTTGGGTTCCTGCTTTGACGTTTCCTCAATGGTGGACCACAGCTTACATTGTAAGATGAAACAAACCCTTTATTTCCTCAGTTGATCTTTTGGTACAGTATGTTACAGCAACAGAAATGAAACTTTGACAACTTGTGTAAATTAATTCCCTTATACCTCCTTGACTCGTGGAAAGTAAAGACATATAATCATGCTGATCTTTGTATTCTGTTCGGTATCTGGGACATCACAGATGCTTTACTGAGATGTATGGAGTAAAGGTGCTGAGACACCAGTATTTGCCCTCTACCATTTCTGCTTTTCATTTGAGTGAACCTGGGGCCATGACTTAACTTTTCCATAGTGAAATCTGTCCTCTGTCAGATGGAGGTGATAATGCAGGCTGCCCCCATGAGGTATGCTTGAAGATTAGGTGAGGTAATTAATGTAAAAACTGACACTTAACACAAAGCCAGGCATGCAGAAGGAAATAAACATTTGAATGTTTACATTAATCTTCAGCTATCACATAATCCCTTTTAAAAGCACAGTAGATTTCCACTACTTAAAAGCCAATAGAATGTTTAGTTCAGTCTGTACTAATGTATATCCAGTTTTACATAGAGAGAAATGGAGAAAGAGATGGGTTTAGATTCTTGGCCAAGGCTAGTGGTTGTTTGAAGTCTATTGTTCATCTTATCTAACACATACAAATGTGAACCTTAACAAGGTAAGCACTGGGAGCTGGAGATGGTACAGGAGCCGAGTATTAGCCAAGGCCCTGGGTTCAAGACCCGGTACCAACAAAATCAAACAAAACAAGACCACAAAAGTTGGCCTTAATTAATAGAGTAAATAGGTACTCTATATCCATAACATTGAAATTATCCTAAACAATATGCTCCTTGTTTCCAGTCTGGCAAGATGTGGGACAGAAGCCTAGAAAGGCCAGCACAACCAAAATTACGTGATTTTTTTTCATACACATACACACACCTTCATGCTAATCTTCTGGTTGTCTGCTCACTTATACATGTTTCCATCATATGCTACACTGGGCCCAGACAAAACCAGCACCCAGTTTCTTCTGCAATCAAATGCCTCCTAGCAAGTGGAGGAGCTGCCGTGTCTTGTGTTTAAACTGGGTTATGAACAGATACATTGCCAGAGGCCATTTTGCAATGCTCTTCCCCGTCTGCAGAAAGAATAAATCTAAATCGAATAAATGTAAACAAAATCATCTTGGTAGCCTAGAGGCCAATCTCAGCAGAGTATTATCTCTAAGGGACATAACTCAGACTCAAAGGAGCTCTGAAAAGTAATGCATTCGGAGAAGTTCATTGGAGGAGGTGTAAGCAGAGGGAAAAGATAGTGTAAGAGTGAATCACAATACTCAGCCCCTTCCCAAGGGGTTGATTTGCTAAGTTCAACTCATCACTAACATGAGTTCCACCCAAGGAATGTATTTTGTTTACAATTTCTTAAGCTCAATGCTGCATATCCAGATGGTGAACAAAGATATCTGGCCCAATACGATGGAGACAACTTCAAGGAGAGATGCTGGCCTCCGTGTACTTGGCAGCTGCTTATTATACAAGAGTGGAATCTCCAGAATCATATTTTCTGCCATCTATGAACCAAACCAACTGACACAAAGCACATTTTATGGGTACCACGCTCTAACTCTATAATAAGAAATTTCATCTTGGGGGAGGATAAGTTTCAGAGTTGAGGAAAAAGTGGTTTCCCTTATTCTGTCTCTTCTTCCCATTAAAGCAATGATTTTTACTATACATTTAAAAATAACTCATGCAATATCATAAGATGTTTGGAAAATTAAGATAATGATATATATTTCTTTCTTCCATTAGGAAGAACCAGGTCTGTATTAGGCATGCTATGCTTATCTATGGCTAGCTACTGCATGCCATTCAAATAATACTTTTTTTTCCCCTTCTAGGTTGAGATTTGTACATCAATAAAATAAAATGGCATGTTATCACTGGCTTACTATAATGCCTGATTATGCTTTAATTTTAAATTTTATTTAAAAGTTATTATTATTATTTATGTGTGTGTGTGTGTGTGTATGTGTGTGTGTGTGTGTGTGTGTGTGTGTGTGTGCACATGGGGCTGAGAGCACAATCTCAGGTGTTACTTTCCTCCTTGTTCTAGACAGGGTCTCATGTCCACTGAGTATTCCAGGATACCTGACACTTGAACTTCCAGGAATTCTCCCATGCCTGCCTCCTATCCTGCCCTAGAAGACCTGGCGATACAGATTCATGGAATGGCACCCAGTTTAACATGTGTTCTGTTAATCAAACTCAGCCCCTTCCATTTGCACAAGGACTTAACCCACTGAGCCATCTTCATAGCCCTGAAAGAGTTTCCTTTTATTTAGTACTGAAGATTGAGTCAAGGGCCTTCTGCATATGAGACAAAATGTATTTTTTAAGAGACAAAAGAAGAAAAAGAAAACAAACAAAGGTATCTTTCTCAGCATTTATGCTTTATTTTACAGGCAGCTTTAGGATCAACATAGATTCATATCTGTGCTCCAAGTATACCATCTTGAATGGGAGATAAGCAGGTTGAAGGGGCCACACTGTAACATGCAGTCAGTGTAAGAAATAAGTGCAAGACCCACTCTAGAAGACCATGAGTTTGGAGGTCTCTATAGTCTAATCAGCCTGACAGGTTTCTGTTTACATAGAAGACTGCTGATGTGGGGCCATAAATACTGATTAAAGGAGCTGAGGTCGGAGTGGAGAAAGAGAAGGAAGGAGGAGGCACATGAGGAGGAGATTAAACACTGAGAGGAGTAGACAGGATAAACCCTAGCTATGCAAAAAGGAATGTGAGGTGCAATCCAGAGAAGCAGATCTAGGCATTTTCAAGACTTGCTGGTTGGCATTCTTCATCTTTCCCCCAGGTGATGCAAAGTAGATGGGAGGGGCAGACCGAGCTCAGTGTCTCTCCAAACCATGGATGGCACAGCAGAAGCATCAGTTATGCATGAACAGACTCCACGTATCAGCTGAGCACATGACTCTTCAGCAAATTCATCCTCCAGACCTCCTTGCAGCTGGAGGGAACAACAGCAATTTTCTGTAAGAAATCTGGTGTGTGCAAGTTCTAGTATCTGCCCTGAAGAAGGGAAGTTGTGATCTTTTACTGTCCTCGGATTAGAGATGTAAAACCTAGAATGGAGCAGGCAACTTGCCCCAGATAATTAAGGCTTTCTGTTGACAAGAACATTTAATATGGAAATCTCTATCTCTGAGCTGCATATATTTTTGAGAGGAAAATTCATTTTTTTGACTTAATATATTTATTTTCTTGCTTTAAAAATCCTTTTTTAAAAGCAGTTTTAGGTTCATTGCAAAATGTAGAAAGCACAGAGAGTCTAATATCCCCCATTTCCCACACACTTCTAGCTTTCCTTATTGTCAATATCTTTCAGCAGAATGGTTTGGCTTTCCTCCCATGCAGTCACATCAATATTATTCAAAACCATAGTTTACACTAGACTTTGTTCTTGATTCAGTCCATTCTATGGCTTTGGACAAACATATCATCCCTTATAAGCACCAAAATCTTTTCAGTTTCCTACAGATCCTCTGGGCTCTGCCTATGCGTCCTTTCCTATCCCTAACTCTTGTTAACTTCCAATATTTTGTCTTCATTATTTTGCCTTTTTTTCAGGATATTACCCAGTTGGAGTCGTACAGTACAGTCTTTTCCTGATGGCTTCTTTCATTGCATCATATGCTGTTAGGTTCCCCCTCCCTTTGATTGATAGTTTGTATTCCATTATCTAGCTGTAGAGCACTTACCAATTGACCTACTGCAGGACATCTTGTTTGTCTATATTTTGTCAATTATGAAGAAAGCCACATTTGGTATGGTTTGGGGAAATACTGGGTAGCATGATGGCGGGACCATAATGTAAGAGTATAATTAGTTCTGGAAGAAGCTGCCAAACTATATCTGAGTGTCTGCAGCATTCCACATTCCCACAAGCAATGAATAAGAGTTCCCGTTGCCCTACACTTTTGCCAGCACTTGGTGTTGCCAGTTTCCTGGATCTGGGCCATTCTTTGGCAAATTTTTTTCTCCAGCCTATGGTTTGTCTTTGTACTCTCTTGACAGTGTCTTTTGCACAGTAAAAAAAAATAGTGAAGCCAAGCTCACTTATCCTTCTGTCCTGGTCCATTCTCGACTGCCTCTCCCACTCAAAGGAAGGGGCATTGCATTCTTCAACATCACTTCTGTTATTGTACAAAAGAGCAGTGTTGATTTTCGGTTTGTTCAACTTCTTCCATACTGGTAGGTTGGGACGGGAACTTCTAGATTTCTTCCACTAGCAGTTGAAGTCAAGAGTCCAGTGCATTTCATTTTGTTATCCAGTCTTCTATTATTTCAGTTGGCCACAGTCAATAGAAAGTGATACAGGTAGAGAAGAAGAGGGTGGGGACAGGAGTCTGTTGTTTTCAGACATGTGATCACAACATTCCTTTCTATTTTAGTTTAGGGGTGTGTGTGTGTGTGTGTGTGTGTGTGTGTGTGTGTGTGTGTGGTGGCTAATCTTAATTATCAAACAGATAAGACCAAGAATCACCCTAACAGCAATTCTCTGAGGTTTGCTTGTGTGGGGTTATCTAGATTGTGTTAATGGAAGTTGGAAGACCAACCCTAAATTGAGTGAGACAATTCCATAGACTAGAGGTCCAGACTGAATAAAAGTGAAAAAGCAAAGTAAGTACAGATATTTATCTCTTCCTGCTTCCTGAGTGTGGGTGCGAAGTGACCAGCTGCCCCCTGCACCTGCTGCACGACACCTCTGCCATGATGGACTTTGATATGTACACTGAAATAAACTCTTATTACCGTAAGAAACTTCTTGTTGGCTTTTTTTGTTTTGCTTTGTTTATTCTCTTTTTGGTTTGCTTGTTTTGTTTTATTATTGCTGTTGCAGCAATGGAGCAAGTAACCAATGTATTATGGGTATGAAAATCTGATGGGAAACCGTGGACTGGGTTGGGACAGTAGGGCTACATTGGTTTCCTGGAATTTGCTGGGTTATAAAGTTCTTCAAGATACCCAACTTGTGTTGAAACAATATGTAAAGGTGTGGTCTGGGGAAGGAAAGACCAGTAGACATGACAGGAAAGATGGATGGCACTTTGCTAGCATGTTGGAGCCTCTTAATGTTTTGGATGTACTTCAAGAGATTCATAAATTGTGACTAAATCCCTACCTTCCTTCAAATCCACAAGTCACTATATATTCTTGGTATGATAAAGTCAGGTTATAGTCTCTAAGGAGGGGACAATAGAATGTATAGGATCAGAAGTTGCCTTTTAACAATGAGCCTATTCTATATTTCTCAATGGCTCAATGAAAATCAGAAGAAAATGATTTTATGATACACGGAAAATATGTGGAATGGAAAATATGAGAGTCAGTAAATAAAATGTTATTGGCACATACCTATGCTCACTTGTTTACTAATGTATTTGGCTTTTTTTAAAGTTTATTGGCAAGGTTAAGAAGTTGGATTAAATAATATGTAGCCTATAAGGCCTAAAAGGTTTACCATCTTTCACTTTATAGAAAAGACTTGGACTCCTACCATAGGCAAAATTGGTAGACTTGGTTGGAACTCCATATTCTATCATCTCAAGTTTTCCAAGTTTCCATTGGACAAGCCCCCAACTACATTTCCCTTATATTTCTGCATCTCTTCATTTGACTGTTCTTTGAGTAGACTTCCGTGAGATAAATCCAGATACTTTTGATTATTTTAAGTTTGGATTGTCTGTTTGAATATAATAGCTTCTGTTAACTCAAATGTCCTACTCATTCAAATCTGATGTTGTTGTTGGTGGTGGTGTGTGTGTGTTTTCGTGTATTCTTATATGCATGTGCTAATGCATACCTATGTGGAAGTCAGAGGACAGCTTTCTTGAATCTTGTTCTCTGCTTTTACCATGGATTGTGGGGATGGACCCCAAGCCTTCAGACTTTCAGGATGAGCACTTTTAACCACTGTGCCACAATGCCAACCTCTCCACAGATTTTTAGGTTCATTAAGGTAACCATTCTACACACACACACACACACACACACACACACACACACACACACACACACAATTGCATTGCATTTCAGGTTTTGGTCTGCATAATTATTACCAATTGTAAAATTAAAGCAAATAGCACTCTGGTGTGACTAAGGTATTTATACCAAGGCGGGTTCTGAATTTCAGCAAGAGTTCCTGACATACATTGAGGGTGAAACCTCAGGTAATATTACTCTCCCCTGAAGTTAATACTCCATTGGTCTCAAGTGACACCTATAGAGTTGGCCCTTCTTTTTCTCTTTTCCTCATTAATGTCCCTGGACACATGTAAAATTAATGGCATTATTTGTTCATCCACTGAGGGTTTGTAAGGCTCCTACCCTGTGGTAGGAGACACTGTCGAGGTTCTGGTGACAATGATTTTAACAGTTATGGACACTGTCTACAGGAAGTCATAGTAAAGCCTTAAATGAATTGTCGAGTAGACCCCTGAGCCACTTGGCACTGTTAGTTAATCCTCTTTAGTTATCAGAAAATCTGCGTGAAACCAGTGGGCTGAAAGGAGACTTGAGAAATCTGGAACAGCCTCTTCTTTTAAATTTGATATTATTTTTAGGGCTTTATCTTATGACTGTCATAAGGTTTCATGAATTGTGGTACTAAACGGTATTAGATGTGTGTGTGTGTGTGTGTGTGTGTGTGTGTGTGTGTGTGTGTGTATGTTGTAGGAAGTAGAAATTCTTGACAAAAATTTTGTGTTTTACGTGTGTTAACAAAACTATGCTATGTGCCATGTGATTCCAGTGTCTATGTTTTCTTCTAATCCTTTAAATTTCGTTATTTGTCTCACTGAATAAAATGTTTTCTGTTTGTAAAACTAATGTCTTGCTCTCACTTCCATGATAACCAAGCTGGAAAAATGATACTCAACAACTGCATTCCTCTCTGTCCCCTCTCCAGCCTTTATCTTTATCATAGAACTTGATACTACCTGGAGTAATAGCATGTTATTTATTTATTTACTTTGTTATCTTATATTTGCTGTCATCCAAACCAACATGAAAGGTCAAAAGGGTGAGGAAGTTGGCTTTGTCAACTACTGAATCACTAGAGGGGGATTAGCTTTCATAAGCATTTGGTATTTGTTGAATAAATGAATGAATGAATGAATGGTAATAATGCTGCATTTATTCTTTGAAATTCTATGTGGATATGTCTTTATATATCCTTCCTACCAGCACCCTGTATCCTTCCATTCCATTGCTGCTCTCCTAGGCACTCACAGTTGAGATGACTTGGGCTTCCCATGAGAAAGTTACTACTTGAAAACTGTTCCCTGCTATGTTGTGGAGGACCTAGGTTACATGAGTGATGGCCCTGAGAACTCCTGGGTTCCAGTGGCCTCCCCCTGTCATTGATCAGACCACTTGCAACAGCTTTGAATACATATAAATTCCTTAGTCATCATTATGGTTGTTAGCTTCCCCTGCTCAGTACACCATTTTAAGCACCACAACAGAAAGTGATGAAGGAGGGGGGCCTTCATTATAGAGAATGTGGAGCAACCTTCATTATAGAGGTCCTGGCCTCCTACCACCCCTTGCTAACTCACCCCTGGGTAGATGAGAGGAAGTTTCAAGTGGGACACTTCCCTCGTCTCTTCTCTCAAGGTGTGGCTGCTGGGGGATCCTATGCCTTAGTTTGCTCTGATGCTATATGGTGGTGTCTTTGTAGTCAAGGCTTGCTACTTACTGTTGGAGGAGAGTGTTGTGCAGAGCTTCCCACTACTTGATAAGGGTTTCTGAGTATTGGTGGAGTTGTGATTATAGAAAACTCATTATCTTGGATGTCTATTGATTCTTCACCAATAGTAAAATGGATATCTTAAAGGTCATTGTTAGAGCCCATTTGTTTCTTCTTAGATGATTTAAATGTGGGTAGTAAGAATAGTTCATTATCTATTAAGAGTCAACTAAATTAAAAACTGAAAGATAGTAAGGTCAAAATCTTCCCTTCCACCCAGGAGTTATAAGATAGAGAAGTGGATTTTCACAGATTCTCTCCTTGGGTCCTGCAAAATGATGATGTCTCAACTTCTGTTTCTCTCTTCTCAAGTTTGTTTGACAAGGCAACATGGGAAATCGAATACCTAGAGATAAAAGATATCTCATAGTGTCTGTGGGAGAAAGCTGAGGTGTTGGGTATTCATTATGATGTTAGAAAAGTGAACTTTGCTACTTTCAAACATGTATTGAGAATGCCCCTGTCCCTCTATGAACTCATGGCAAGGATTTCCTGGAACTGCTACCATATGGCTAATCATCTTTTTCCACTTCTTGTCTTATATGTCTGCCTCTGCTCAGAAAAGAGGATGTCTGGGGATGAATCCATTGCCATTACTCTAATGGCTTTGCATTTTAATTGGATTCTAAGAATGAGCTAACTTCTAGTGGGTTTGGGGTATGATTCATAATCTCTAGTAACATTCAAATGTTCTTAACGTCTCAGGACAAGGACAGTAATGATTATCCCAGGCAATAATTCAATTCTTCCATCCAGAGGCTGAGGTGCTTCGTCAAGATGGAGACCTAGTGAGCCTTTTTCTTTCCATTAGTTAGCAACTTGATTTCTAGAGCCCCTAACCACCTCTCTATCCTCTCCTGCTTGGAATGTTGTGGACATGCATTCCTTTGCTTTAGTTTGCTTGTTTCTTGTCTCTTCCAGATTAGCTGTGTCCTCAGTGCCTGATCATTTCTGACTGCCATACACATCTTAATTCTTTTGTTAAGCATTGCAGAAGCATATATAAATTTTAAGAATAGGTCATTGATTTCCTCTGCCTGATAAGAGGAGGAATAGATTCTCAAAGCAATCAGAATAAGAGTAGAAGATAAAATTCAGTGACATTTATTTTGTTTTTGCACAGTCCAATCCACATAATTATGTTGTTTGTTGGTTTTTTTGAGACAGTGAACAAATTGTTACTCCCAGGTATGAGCAAGGGGGCTAGCAGGCAATGATTCACTGGAAAGAACAAAGCTGCTTTGAGGAACGGACAGTAAATGCAGACTTTAGTAATTAGGAGACTGAGAGATGCTAAAATGTACGAGAGGACATTCCCTTAATTACTTATCTGAGGCTGCATAAATCGAAGGCAGGTTCTAATCATCCCCAGAGATAAGAGCTGGAGGTATAATTAAAGCCACCAGTGCACTTTCTCATCACTGACAGGCCTAGGTGCTTGGCAGTAAATACATTTTATGTATGCTATTGTGGGCCATGCTTACAGTCTTCCACATAGAAGGTGGTATACCTTCTCCACACCGAAGTACGAACAAAGACGGGGAGAATCTACTTGTAAAGATTATTGGCAAAGTACAGGACTTGACTCAACAAGATCTATCTTTTCCGGAGCCCAGAAGCTCCACATCCAGCCTTGCTTCAGCAAACTGGATGCTCGCCATTTCCTGTGGTTTCCTCTTTCATCTTTGATCCACCCTATCCACCATGGTGAGGTTCTGCTCTCTAGAAGGTCACAATCTGGTGTCTGGCAGAGTGAAACCAAAGCTGAGGTTGGGACTGTAGTGTGCCTAGGGAATGCTCCTTAGCCATGGTCTGCAAAGCATTTACCCAGCGTGGTTTTATTTTTCCTAGGAGGAAGAGAGAGACTCCAGGAAGGAGCCAGGTTGATATTATCCTAGGCTCCGGGAGAAATCCATTCTCAGAAAAGGAAGCAAAACTAAGTACAAATGAGTAAAGATAATTAGGCTCAGATCAGGGGAGAACTGAAGGCTCACAGCTCACTTATTTCTGAAGACTTCAGTTCAGGCTGAAGTTGGTAAGTGTGGCTCCCTCTGTGGGAAGACTTGCCTGTGAAAATCAAGAAGGTGAAACTTTATCACTTTGCTGTCTGGAGCTTGCTTGTTACATCTCACTTTGAGAAAGATCAAAGTATAAAAATAAGGTGTACAGCTATTCCTCTGTACCTGTACTTTCCACATATGCAGATTCACCAAACTTGGACTGAAAATATTAAGGAAGAAAACCATACTATAGAAACATAAATAATATAAGTGAAAATATGCCCTAGCAATTATTTAGGCAATACTTATATTGTGCTAGGTACCGGATGGAATCTAGACATGGTATAAAGCTTACAGGTTTTATATAAATAGTAGGTTGTTTGCTACAGAGGACTTGGACATCATGTGTCCTAGTATCTGAGAAAGGGTCTGGAGATGCCTACATTAGAACCATGAAACTGGACACTTCACTTACATAGTCTAATAGAGCTTTGTTTAGGTTATGGATATTAAGAGAGAACCAGGCCTTGTGCCAGAAAATGACTACAAAACAAAGCAAAGCAAAGCAAAGCAAAGCAAAGCAAAGCAAAGCAAAGCAAAGCAAAGAAAAGCAAAGAAAAGCAAAACAAAACAAAACAAAACAAAACAAAACAAAACAAAACAAAACAAAACAAAACAAAACAAAACAGGTAAGATTAGCTTTCACACCAAGTTGAAATCTTTTGGTTAGAAGATGCAGCCTAAACATAAGCCATCGTGGAGACTGAAATCTATGTCTAACCTCTCGCCGAGGTGATCGAGGTTTCTAAATCTGCTGGGGCATCCTCTCTGTGCCAGGAACAGTGTCATTCTAACCTCTCACCATCTTGCCCACAAAATCTGGGGCAGCCAGCCACACTATCCCCACTTGGGATGGTGGAAGAGTGGACTCCTGCCAAAGGGCACACTTGGGTTATTGCCCCAGAACCGTGTCAGATAGCTATTTAAATTTTTATTTATTTTTTTTTTCTTTTTTTTTCTTTTTTTTTTTCCATTTTTTATTAGGTATTTAACTCATTTACATTTCCAATGCTATACCAAAAGTCCCCCATATCCACCCACCCCCACTCCCCTGCCCACCCACTCCCCCTTTTTGGCCCTGGTATTCCCCTGTACTGGGGCATATAAAGTTTGCAAGTCCAATGGGCCTCTCTTTCCAGTGATGGCCGACTAGGCCATCTTTTGATATATATGCAGCTAGAGTCAAGAGCTCCGGGGTACTGGTTAGCTCATAATGTTGTTCCACCTATAGGGTTGCAGATCCCTTTAGCTCCTTGGCTACTTTCTCTAGCTCCTCCATTGGGAGCCCTATGATCCATCCATTAGCTGACTGTGAGCATCCACTTCTGTGTTTGCTGCTATGAACATAGTGGAGCATGTGTCCTTCTTACCAGTTGGGGCATCTTCTGGATATATACTCAGGAGAGGTATTGCTGGATCCTCCGGTAGTACTATGTCCAATTTTCTGAGGAACCGCCAGACTGATTTCCAGAGTGGTTGTACAAGCCTGCAATCCCACCAACAATGGAGGAGTGTTCCTCTTTCTCCACATCCACGCCAGCATCTGCTGTCACCTGAATTTTTGATCTTAGCCATTCTGACTGGTGTGAGGTGGAATCTCAGGGTTGTTTTGATTTGCATTTCCCTGATGATTAAGGATGTTGAACATTTTTTCAGGTGCTTCTCTGCCATTCGGTATTCCTCAGGTGAGAATTCTTTGTTCAGTTCTGAGCCCCATTTTTTAATGGGGTTATTTGATTTTCTGAAGTCCACCTTCTTGAGTTCTTTATATATGTTGGATATTAGTCCCCTATCTGATTTAGGATAGGTAAAGATCCTTTCCCAATCTGTTGGTGGTCTTTTTGTCTTATTGACGGTGTCTTTTGCCTTGCAGAAACTTTGGAGTTTCATTAGGTCCCATTTGTCGATTCTCGATCTTACAGCACAAGCCATTGCTGTTCTGTTCAGGAATTTTTCCCCTGTGCCCATATCTTCAAGGCTTTTCCCCACTTTCTCCTCTATAAGTTTCAGTGTCTCTGGTTTTATGTGAAGTTCCTTGATCCACTTAGATTTGACCTTAGTACAAGGAGATAAGTATGGATCGATTCGCATTCTTCTACACGATAACAACCAGTTGTGCCAGCACCAATTGTTGAAAATGCTGTCTTTCTTCCACTGGATGGTTTTAGCTCCCTTGTCGAAGATCAAGTGACCATAGGTGTGTGGGTTCATTTCTGGATCTTCAATTCTATTCCATTGGTCTACTTGTCTGTCTCTATACCAGTACCATGCAGTTTTTATCACAATTGCTCTGTAGTAAAGCTTTAGGTCTGGCATGGTGATTCCGCCAGAAGTTCTTTTATCCTTGAGAAGACTTTTTGCTATCCTAGGTTTTTTGTTATTCCAGACAAATTTGCAAATTGCTCCTTCCAATTCGTTGAAGAATTGAGTTGGAATTTTGATGGGGATTGCATTGAATCTGTAGATTGCTTTTGGCAAGATAGCCATTTTTACAATGTTGATCCTGCCAATCCATGAGCATGGGAGATCATTCCATCTTCTGAGATCTTCTTTAATTTCTTTCTTCAGAGATTTGAAGTTTTTATCATACAGATCTTTCACCTCCTTAGTTAGAGTCACGCCAAGATATTTTATATTATTTGTGACTATTGAGAAGGGTGTTGTTTCCCTAATTTCTTTCTCAGCCTGTTTATTCTTTGTATAGAGAAAGGCCATTGACTTGTTTGAGTTTATTTTATATCCAGCTACTTCACCGAAGCTGTTTATCAGGTTTAGGAGTTCTCTGGTAGAATTTTTAGGGTCACTTATATATACTATCATATCATCTGCAAAAAGTGATATTTTGACTTCCTCTTTTCCAATTTGTATCCCCTTGATCTCCTTTTGTTGTCGAATTGCTCTGGCTAATACTTCAAGTACTATGTTGAAAAGGTAGGGAGAAAGTGGGCAGCCTTGTCTAGTCCCTGATTTTAGTGGGATTGCTTCCAGCTTCTCTCCATTTACTTTGATGTTGGCTACTGGTTTGCTGTAGATTGCTTTTATCATGTTTAGGTATGGGCCTTGAATTCCTGATCTTTCCAAAACTTTTATCATGAATGGGTGTTGGATCTTGTCAAATGCTTTTTCTGCATCTAACGAGATGATCATGTGGTTTTTGTCTTTGAGTTTGTTTATATAATGGATTACATTGATGGATTTTCGTATATTAAACCATCCCTGCATCCCTGGAATAAAACCTACTTGGTCAGGATGGATGATTGCTTTAATGTGTTCTTGGATTCGGTTAGCGAGAATTTTATTGAGGATTTTTGCATCGATATTCATAAGAGAAATTGGTCTGAAGTTCTCTATCTTTGTTGGATCTTTCTGTGGTTTAGGTATCAGAGTAATAGTGGCTTCATAAAATGAGTTGGGTAGAGTACCTTCTACTTCTATTTTGTGAAATAGTTTGTGCAGAATTGGAATTAGATCTTCTTTGAAGGTCTGATAGAACTCTGCACTAAACCCATCTGGTCCTGGGCTTTTTTTGGTTGGGAGACTATTAATAACTGCTTCTATTTCTTTAGGTGATATGGGACTGTTTAGATGGTCAACTTGATCCTGATTCAACTTTGGTACCTGGTATCTGTCCAGAAATTTGTCCATTTCGTCCAGGTTTTCCAGTTTTGTTGAGTATAGCCTTTTGTAGAAGGATCTGATGGTGTTTTGGATTTCTTCAGGATCTGTTGTTATGTCTCCCTTTTCATTTCTGATTTTGTTAATTAGGATTTTGTCCCTGTGCCCTTTAGTGAGTCTAGCTAAGGGTTTATCTATCTTGTTGATTTTCTCAAAGAACCAACTCCTCGTTTGGTTAATTCTTTGAATAGTTCTTCTTGTTTCCACTTGGTTGATTTCACCCCTGAGTTTGATTATTTCCTGCCGTCTACTCCTCTTGGGTGAATTTGCTTCCTTTTTTTCTAGGGCTTTTAGATGTGTTGTCAAGCTGCTAGTATGTGCTGTCTCCCGTTTCTTCTTGGAGGCACTCAGCGCTATGAGTTTCCCTCTTAGAAATGCTTTCATTGTGTCCCATAGGTTTGGGTACGTTGTGGCTTCATTTTCATTAAACTCTAAAAAGTCTTTAATTTCTTTCTTTATTCCTTCCTTGACCAAGGTATCATTGAGAAGAGTGTTATTCAGTTTCCACGTGAATGTTGGCTTTCCATTATTTATGTTGTTATTGAAGATCAGTCTTAGGCCATGGTGGTCTGATAATATACATGGGACAATTTCAATATTTTTGTATCTATTGAGGCCTGTTTTGTGACCAATTATATGGTCAATTTTGGAGAAGGTCCCGTGAGGTGCTGAGAAGAAGGTATATCCTTTTGTTTTAGGATAAAATGTTCTGTAGATATCTGTCAGGTCCATTTGTTTCATAACTTCTGTTAGTTTCACTGTGTCCCTGTTTAGTTTCTGTTTCCACGATCTGTCCTTTGAAGAAAGTGGTGTGTTGAAGTCTCCCACTATTATTGTGTGAGGTGCAATGTATGCTTTGAGCTTTACTAAAGTGTCTCTAATGAATGTGGCTGCCCTTGCATTTGGTGCGTAGATATTCAGAATTGAGAGTTCCTCTTGGAGGATTTTACCTTTGATGAGTATGAAGTGTCCCTCCTTGTCTTTTTTGATAACTTTGGGTTGGAAGTCGATTTTATCCGATATTAAAATGGCTACTCCAGCTTGTTTCTTCAGTCCATTTGCTTGGAAAATTGTTTTCCAGCCTTTCACTCTGAGGTAGTGTCTGTCTTTTTCCCTGAGATGGGTTTCCTGTAAGCAGCAGAATGTTGGGTCCTGTTTGTGTAGCCAGTCTGTTAGTCTATGTCTTTTTATTGGGGAATTGAGTCCATTGATATTAAGAGATATTAAGGAAAAGTAATTGTTGCTCCCTTTTATTTTTGTTGTTAGAGTTGGCATTCTGTTCTTGTGGCTGTCTTCTTTTTGGTTTGTTGAATGATTACTTTCTTGGTTGTTCTAGGGCGTGATTTCCGTCCTTGTATTGCTTCTTTTCTGTTATTATCCTTTGAAGGGCTGGATTCGTGGAAAGATATTGTGTGAACTTGGTTTTGTCGTGGAATACTTTGGTTTCTCCATCTATGGTAATTGAGAGTTTGGCCGGGTATAGTAGCCTGGGCTGGCATTTGTGTTCTCTTAGTGTCTGTATAACATCTGTCCAGGCTCTTCTGGCTTTCATAGTCTCTGGTGAAAAGTCTGGTGTAATTCTGATAGGCCTTCCTTTATATGTTACTTGACATTTCTCCCTTACTGCTTTTAATATTCTATCTTTATTTAGTGCATTTGTTGTTCTGATTATTATGTGTCGGGAGGAATTTCTTTTCTGGTCCAGTCTATTTGGAGTTCTGTATGCTTCTTGTATGATCATGGGCATCTCTTTTTTTATGTTTGGGAAGTTTTCTTCTATTATTTTGTTGAAGATATTAGCTGGCCCTTTAAGTTGAAAATCTTCATTCTTATCAATTCCTATTATCCGTAGGTTTGGTCTTCTCATTGTGTCCTGGATTACCTGGATGTTTTGAGTTAGGATCCTTTTGCATTTTGTATTTTCTTTGACTGTTGTGTCGATGTTCTCTATGGAATCTTCTGCACCTGAGATTCTCTCTTCCATTTCTTGTATTCTGTTGCTGATGCTCGCATCTATGGTTCCAGATCTCTTTCCTAGGGTTTCTATCTCCAGCGTTGCCTCGCTTTGGGTTTTCTTTATTGTGTCTACTTCCCCTTTTAGTTCTAGTATGGTTTTGTTCATTTCCATCACCTGTTTGGCTGTGTTTTCCTGCTTTTCTTTAAGAGCCTGTAACTCTTTAGCAGTGCTCTCCTGTAAATCTTTAAGTGACTTATGAAAGTCCTTCTTGATGTCCTCTATCATCATCATGAGAAATGTTTTTAAATCTGGGTCTAGATTTTCGGTTGTGTTGGGGTGCCCAGGACTAGTTGGGGTGGGAGTGCTGCGTTCTGATGATGGTGAGTGGTCTTGATTTCTGTTAGTAGGATTCTTACGTTTGCCTTTCGCCATCTGGTAATCTCTGAAGCTAGCTGTTTTAGTTGTCACTGTTAAGAGCTTGTTCTTCAGGTGACTCTTTTAGCCTCTATGAGCAGACCTGGAGGGTAGCACTCTCCTTAGTTTCAGTGGGCAGAGTATTCTCTGCAGGCAAGCTCTCTTCTTGCAAGGCAGGTACCCAGATATCTGGTGTTCGAACCAGACTCCTGGCAGAAGTTGTGTTCCACTCACTAGAGGTCTTAGGATCACGTGTGGAATCCTGTGTGGGCCCTTGCGGGTGTCAGGCGACTCAGCTGGCAAGGTAGCCGGGGCTCGAGTGGAGTGGAAGGGGTTTGTGCCCCAGATCAAGCCCGGGTAGCCTGCTTCCCTATGTACCGCAGTCTCAAGTTCCACGCGATTGGATTGGGGTAGGCGCTGTGTTCCACTCACCAGAGGTCTTAGGGTCCCGTGGGGAGTCCCGTGTGGGCCCTTGCGGGTGTTGGGCAAGACTCTGCTGTCAAGGTAGCCCGGGGCTCGAGTCTCGAGTGGAGCGGAAGGGACTTGTGCCCCAGATCAGGCCCGGGTAGCCTGCTTCCCTATGTACTGCAGTCTCAAGTTCCGCGCGATTGGATTGGGGCAGGCACTGTGATCCACTCACCAGAGGTCTTAGGGTCCCGTGGGGAGTCCCGTGTGGACCCTTGCAGGTGTTGGGCAAGACTCTGCTGGCAAGGTAGCCCGGGGCTCGAGTCTCGAGTCGAGCGGAAGGGACTTGTGCCCCAGATCAGGCCCGGGTAGCCTGCTTCCCTATGTACCGCAGTCTCAAGTTCCGCGCGATTGGATTGGGGCAGGCACTGTGATCCACTTACCAGAGGTCTTAGGGTCCCGTGGGGAGTCCTGTGTGGACCCTTGCGGGTGTTGGGCAAGACTCTGCTGGCAAGGTAGCCCGGGGCTCGAGTCACGAGTCGAGCGGAAGGGACTTGTGCCCCAGATCAGGCCCGGGTAGCCTGCTTCCCTATGTACCGCAGTCTCAAGTTCCGCGCGATTGGATTGGGGCAGGCACTGTGATCCACTCACCAGAGGTCTTAGGGTCCCGTGGGGAGTCCCGTGTGGACCCTTGCGGGTGTTGGGCAAGACTCTGCTGGCAAGGTAGCCCGGGGCTCGAGTCTCGAGTCGAGCGGAAGGGCTATTTAAATTTTTAAATCCACTCTTAAACCATGGGCCCCTGACCAGCACTGGTTCAATGACAGGGCAAGAGGATTGATCCAAGTTGTTTGTGTTGCTGAGGCAGGAGGATCAGATGAACCAGTGGCCCAAGCAGTACTGGGGTCATACAATCTCAGTTCCTCTTTACTGTGGCTCACGTTACAGCTGCTAACACTCACCTTTCAGGTTTAGTGGCTGGAAATAACACAGACATGTTAGAGTCAACCATGGCTCCCTAGAAGCTCACCTCAAAGGCAAACTGTGGGCCAGGTACATTATGATGGCTGACTTACAAGGTCTAACAGATTAGCCCATCTATTTCTCACTTGAATTCATCAATTTGTCTGACCTAGACTCCGCTGCCACTTTTCCTCTGGAATTAAGCCTGTCTCTTTTTAACCATCGTACCCAGATTTGGCTTTCACGTGGACTGTGACACCATAGTCTATTTTTACTTGTGTTGGATTGTTATCTCCGGCACATTGCCTGTTGCTTGAATTATGCCTCCTAGGAGTATTAGGAGGGATAACCACTGCAAAATGTTAACACAAAATCTAAAGCCATAGTAATTAAAACAGTGTAAGACTAATGCACAAATACACAGATAAATCCCAGTGGCAGAAGAGGTAATCTAGAACACACAGGATAGTCTTTTCTTGGTTTATCACCTGAGGCTGCTTTCAGGATCCCTGCTGGCACCATAATATGAAGATGCTTAAGTCCCCCATACGAAATGATGTTATATTTGTATAGAATGTATTTTCATTTGCCCTGATGTTTTGAAATATCTTTTGATTGCTAATGTCTAGAGCAAGTATATAAATAGTTCTCCTGATATAATGATCAGGGATTAATGATAAGAAGGAAAGTCTGTTTAGAAGTAAGTTGTTGTTTTGAGATAAGGTCTCACTCTGCAGCCCAAGTCAGCTTCAGCCTTGTGGCAGCCCTCTGACTCAATCTCTTAAGCACTGAGGTTGCAGAAGTAAATTCTCACCTAGTAGTCTTGAATCATAGTTAGTTAGATCTATGAACACAGAGCTTGTAGAAAGTTGACTATGTATATCTGGATCATAGTTAGTTGAATCTAGGGGCACAGAGCTTGTGAATATAGAAAGTCAACTATGTATAAAGATGTCTTTTGCAGTTCTTCATTATATAGATACTTGCTGTGCAAGTCTATGCGCAAGGGATAATAGACCATGGAAAACACGAATGAGTAAGCCATTTATAGGCCTTGTCTTAATGGGACTTCCACTATGTAGTGGAAAAGGGAGAGTTAAGAACTTCATGAGTTCTCATGAAGAATATGCTTTGTGTTTCCATGTGAAGAGTTTGGGGCTCGTGGCTTACCATGTTTCAAATTCTCCTTTTCCTCTTTCCCAAGATAACTAGATTGTTTGTTACATCCCTTCCTTCATTTCTTTATTGAACTGTCACCTCTCTAGAAAGCCCAAATATCAGTCTTGAGCTGGGGTTATAGCTCGAAGTTAAATGATTTCCTAGCATGTGCAAATCCAGATGTTCAATCCCAACAGAGAAAAGGAGGGAAGGGAGTCTTAAATGCCAGTCACTGTCATTCTCTCCAATGATGTTGACTCTTTTCCCCTTTGTTAGATTTCTCACTACCTAATCATATTTTATCTATTGTTTGCCTCTATTAATTTGGTTATTACTTTTCCGATACTAGCTTCTTGAAAGAGGTAACAATGTTCACATCTGGATGCCCAGCCCTTGGTGCAGGGTCTACCTAGGAGCACATAATATGTACATTGTAATGGATAAGCACTGGTGTTGAGTCATCTTTCAAATCAGCAGAACAAAGACCCATTAATCAATAAGCAACTTGAGAATAAAGAGTGTCCCATGCACCTATATAATATGCTGCATTTATCAACAACTGCTCTGTGGTTTGAAGTACATGGTCCATATTTAGTGAAACATAAGCTGTCCTAATCTTGGCTTATGAGAAATGTTTCTTACAGGCTGATAACATGTAACCACCCTTCTCATGTTGAAATAAATAATACATCCCAACTAAAGGGCCTTTAGAGATCTTTGAACCTTAAAACCCACCCATCCCAGTTTCCCAAGACTGATCTACTATTTTCATCATTCCACATCTTGCAAATTGCTGTAGTTCACTTTTATTATCACTTCCTACCTAAGATTCATTATTATGTATGCCTATGTAAAATTGAGTTTTTTTCTGTTATCAAAGCAGGCATCAAATTTTATTTTATTTTTGCTTATGTCTAAAAGTGGATTCAGCATCACTATTTGATCCTGTCTCTTATCTACAGTGTCATTTCTGTTATATATCAAATGTTGGTGTGTGGGTCTTTCTGTTGCATTTATGTATTTGTTTCCTCCTTGTATAAATGAGGATCAATTTTACTTAGGTTGGCTTTTTTTTTTTTTGAGAAGCAACTTAATTTTATCCTGAATATTCTTAAAATTCCACACTTATATGTAAAGTTCTAAATTCATATTGCCCACTATCACACTTGCACAAATAAACATGCTGTTGTTTAGATCATCTTGGAAAAATCAAATTTGTATTAATTCTTCTAATAAATGAATTTATCTCTTTAATTATTTAGATTTTGTTTATATTGTTTTCATATTGCTATTTATCTTTATTTTTAGTTTATATTAACTTATTTCTTAAGTATCTGGAAATCATTGATTACTAATTCATATGGATTATAGATTAGTTCATTTTAAGCTTGTTCTTTGCTGGTATATGGAAATGCAAATTAGCTTTAATATTGACCTTGTGACCTTTAAACCTGTTAAATTCTCTTAATAATTCCAACAGCTTTAAAATGTTTATAATTATGTACTCTTGGAAAAAAATGACTTTCATTCCCATGTATTGCTTTCTAGTCTACATTCATTTGTTTTCTGGATTATCGTACTTATTTATGTATTATGATGTCCATAGCCTATAAAACAATATGGAACAGGAACAGAGAGAGCAAGTATCATTCTCTCACTTTTTATCCTAAAAGCTGTAATAAAAAACATTTTCTCAGAGACACTCTTTTGGGATATTTAAATGAAAATAAAACAAATTATGTATTGGCAATTTCAAGGTAAAAGGGTGAATGAGAATGGCCCCAGTCGGCTCACTCATATGCTTGAATGTTTAGTCTCCAATTGGTGCAACTGTTTGGGAAGGATAAGGAGGTGTGGCCGTGTTGGAGAAGGTGTGTCACTGGAGGCAAGCTTTGAGGTTTTAATAGATTTGCTCCATTCTCAATATGCTCTCTGCTTGCTATGTGCACTTTTGAGATGTTTGCTCTCAGCTGCTCCTGCTCTCAGGCATTTATTTGTTCCACCACGGACTCTAACTCTCTGGAGCTATAACGCCAATCAAAAACTTTCTTTTACAAGTTTCCTTGGTCATGGTGTCTTAAGCAGAGCAATAGAAAAAGAACTAAGACCAAAGATTTCCCTTTTCTGGAGAGATCATTTCAGTTTGCTTTCTTATAGTCACAAAAGGACAAAGGCTCTAATGAAAAGTGGAACTGTGTGTTATAGAACAGAATTCCCATACTTATTCTGCTGATCTGCCTGATTTTTTTTCCAGACAGTGATTGAGAAAAATGTACTGAGACAAAAGAAGACAATGGATTGTGAAATCTTATAATTGGCAGTGTGTAGTTCAATCTTTAGTTTTGTAGACTCAAGATTATTTCAATCTAGGTTTTGGCCAAGATTCACAGTAATGTTCTCCAGAATACTAGCATGTAAACTAGATGTTTTCTTGTTACTTTGCAGTGGGAAAGGCACTTGTCAAAGTAGGCAGAGCTGGATGGTCTTTGCTGTTCGATGTTTTCCTTCTCTTCCATGAGACTAGATTAATACAGGAGGCCAAATTGAATGCATTAAAAAGTTTTCAGAGAATTTGAGACTTAAATAGGTTTTAAGACATTTTTTAAAGTCATGATTAATACATATTAACTCACTAGTACAGATCTAATTAGAAAGGTTGAATTAATATAGAAAACAGGCCAGAAGCTATGGTCCTTCACAGTGGTCCCCTGACCTCTAGTCCAGATGACGTTTTCAAGGAGTTACTTATGATGGTTAGTGGGTTTTTAGTAAGCTTAAGGAATAATAATATCTTATTTTGAGTTGAACAAAGTAGACTTAAAACCAACAGTATCCAAATTATTTTGAAAGTAAACATTACATGAAACTTTTGTCATATATCCATGCAGACACATGT
This sequence comes from Mus musculus, assembly GCF_000001635.26. NCBI lineage: Eukaryota > Metazoa > Chordata > Mammalia > Rodentia > Muridae > Mus > Mus musculus. Next base: position 74,611,824 of record NC_000073.6, read on the forward strand.
AGCATATGACATGACACCTTTGTTTTGTTATATATCCATGCAGGCACATGTAGCATATAGATCTTGACTCAAGATGTTGAAAGATTATTTCTTACTGGAAGTTCTGTGACATAGGAAACTTTAAAAACACTGACCTAGGAAAAGGGCTTTTGTATGAGATGATTCTGAGAATCACTGAAGAGCTCTAACCCTCAGACTTTAAATTTTGCTGTTATTATCACTTGTAATTAATAATAATATTTATATTATCATTTAAAAATTTTAAATATGTATCCTCACAAAATTCTCATGCCTAGTTTGCATAAAGAAAGTAATGACCCCTGGTGTGGAAAAGAATATGCCACTCCTAGAGTTCGGGTGCCTTGGCTAATTCTTCAGGCCATGACACTTCTTGAACCCACATCTTTCTACATGCTTTGTAGCTGTCCTATCTTTTCCTGTCTCCCCAGTGCTTCAGAACTCCTTCCTCAAACAAGCATAGGGTTTCAAGGATTATTCTCTGGATATACTGATTCATACTATGGGCTCAGAGAACCCTCCCTCCATAACCACACCTACAACTCTCTCAGAGAGTCAGGCACTATAAGGTAGTTTCACAGTCATTATCTGGGAGTCCACCAAGGACCCTTCACTTGATGGCAGGGCTAGAACACAGAGAGACAGAACTAGCTTCAGATTCTGTTTTGCCTTTGCCCCTTTCTAGCTTCCTGGTGTGGGGGTAATGAATTACAGTTATCAGACAAATAGGACTATGGTTTCTTAAGGTCTCATGGTGTTGGGTAAGTCCTTTGGTGACTAGAAAATGCCCTCTGTCCCTGAAGAACTAGAGGCATCTGGGGAGAGGTAACAGGAGGTAGCATTAGGCTCAGCCTTTGACCTTCAGTGTTCAGTGCACTGGAGGTCTTTAGCCACGTGTACTCATTGCAGGCCCGAAGGTCTGTGCAGCAGCTGAGATGATTTAAATGTGAAATTTACCCCACCACTCCCTCTCATGCTTATGCCTTTGAACATTTAGCTCCTAGACGAGGCACTGTGTGAGAGATGTGGAAACTTTGAGAATATAGATAGGAATGCCTGGAAGAGGTGTGTCACTGGGAGCAGGCCTTTGAGAGTTGTACTTCTGCCCTCCTTCTGGGCCTACGCTCTCTGTTTCTTGGCTGCCACCACAATGTGAATAGCTGCAAGATCTTACTGCTACTTTAATTGCCATGTTGTCCCCTGAATCATGAACCATTCCCTCTAAACTGTGAGACAAAATAAACCCTCAAGTTGCCTCCATCAGGTCTTCTGTCACAGAGATGATGCAATAACTGAGCTGGTCCTGCACACAGACAGTCAGAATCCCAAAGCCATGCTCTTAGCTGTTGTGACACTGGCTTTGAATTGAGTGAGAAATCTCACAGAACTTGATCCTTTGGGGTTTCACAGAACAACCAGTCCAGACAGGAGACTGAGGACTGGGTAAGTCTACCCAGGAATCAGGCCGAAGCTGGCTAGCCCATCCTTTATGCTGCCAATGTCCAGAAGCCAGGGCAGTTGAAGATATGAGGAAAGAGTGGATGCTTGCCAAAGAAAGTCATATAGATGAACCAAAGAGTGAAAGGATGAAGACAAAGCCCTTCCCAGTTTTTGGAAAAATGGCCATTGGGGTTAAACTTTTGTTCCTGTCACCATGACACAGACATACATTTGAAGATCGACTTAGCTGATTCAGTCTGCTAAAGCAAAGTACCTTAGACTGGGTAGCTTATAAACCACATACATTACGTTTCCATTCTAGCTGTTCAAAAGTCTAAGTCTAAGGTGCTTGAAGATCCTGGGTCTGCCCAGGGCCCATTGTTTGGTTCATACAGTATCTTCACATGGTGAAAAAGGCAAACAATGAGGCAATCACATCGTTGAGGGAATCTGATACTTCCTAGAGAGCCTGCCTTCTAATACCAGGGCCTTAGCATGTGATCTGAGATGTCCTATCTCCCAATACTATGGCCTGGGAATTACATCTTAAACCAAGAACTTAGGACAAAAAGTAGGTCATAGACATCAAAATCATATCAAATCTGATAGCACGAAGCCACCATTCCTGCCTTCCCTTCCTGTAAATCAACAGCAAAGCAGGATGAGAAGCAGCACGAAACATGCTGACCCGGTTTTGAGCGACAGGACCTACCCAGTAGGGAAGCATCTGGAAGAGGTCAGAGAGCACAAGAAGCTTCCGGAAGACCTGCCTTCGCTCCCAAGCTCCACCACTTTGCCTGGTCAGAGCTGATTCCTGCTGAGAAACCAAGACAGGGACTGACTGTCCCCAGTACCCCTCAGCAGACACAGTTAAAATCCCTTCAGGTTTGGCTGGTAACCAATACTAATGACAATTAGATGCTGAGTTCTCTTACTTATTAATTTTTTTAATGGTCACTGTAAACCAGATGCATTATCAAAGGTGATATGATTTAAGAAATCTCTTCTACTTGGAAGTAGGGAAGCAAGCTAAGTCTTAGTTGATGACTTCCTGAAGTGGAAAGCTATGTAGGCAAGGGAGTTTCCAATCAGCATATCACTATCTGCCTCCTGAAGAGGGACAATAGGTCCCTAAGAGAAAGAAAAGAGGAGAAAAGTAAGAAAGAAGGAACTGGGTAACCACTGTACTCGTCATGACCCAGGAGTAGGGCCAGGAGACTCAGTAAACATTTTTCTCAAGAATCACAAATCGGCAGCTTTGACATCCTATTGCATAATGTTGGATAAGGGTTTTAAGGTAGATAAACATCTCATGTGTTGATTGGATACATTGCTCACTGGCAAGTGTTTGTAGAGGCTTCTGGGAATGTCTAGGTCACAGCTAATTTTCAGCTCTAATGGTCCAAAATAAGACCAAGAGAGATGAGATTGAGGGTAGTGACTGGGAGAGGTAGCAATTTTGATACGGAGACAGGAGAGAGATGAGCATAATTTGAGTTATAGAGGGATAAAGTGCCAGTCACTATAATCACCTATGACTGATTGTCTGAAGTCTAAGCATCTTGCCATGGTGGTGTGACACCTGGCACTTTTTAACACTAAGGTCAATACTTTAAAACAATTTTCTCACTCTAGATCTCAAACCAATGTGATACATACACATCTATCTATATACCTGCTTATCATCTACCTATTTTTCTCTCTATAGATTCTCCATCAACTTCCCTTTCATCTACCTACTCATCTACCTATCCACTCATTCATTTAATCCATCCACCTATCTATCCACTCATTCATTCACCTATCTTCCCATCCATCCATCCATGCAACCAGCTACCTAACCATCTACCCACCTATCCATCCATCCATCCATCCATCCATCCATCCATCCATCATCCATCCATCCATCCATCCATCCATCCATCCATCCACTCATCCACCTGCCTGCTCATTCATCATCCACTCATCCATTTAAGTATGTGCTAGAAGCTACATAAGGCAGGCACTAAAGGAATAGAAATACGTAAGACATAGTCCATTGTACACAGCTTCTCAAGGTATTACACAAGAGCAATGCAACAGCATGAATAATTACAGTGAAACTAAACTAGTGATATGATCTATTTAATAACCAAATACATCAGAGGATCTGGGTGTGGGTGTTCTCCTCAAGGTGTGGCAGATATTTCTTGCCTTCATGGAGGCCCAGACTCATACAAGGCATTCCTTCTCTTGTTTGAGGACTGGAACAAGCCCAGCTTCTTAGTCCTGTCAAAGAAACATGCACACTGTTCCCTTCTTATTGTTTTACAGACTGTTTCTTATGTTTTGGTAGTCTGGGGCTCCTGGTCCAATTCAGCTAACACTAAGTTTCGAGTGTGGTTTACCCTGGGGAAACTCTTACCTGCAGTTCTGTTTACTATGTTAATGTTAATTCAGTTTAGCAATAGTAATTTCTTAGGTGGGACTGGAAATTAATGCTGGCATCAAATGCTTACCACACCTACAATTAATTCAAGGTGTGTGTGTGTGTGTGTGTGTGTGTGTGTGAGAGAGAGAGAGAGAGAGAGAGAGAGAGAGAGAGAGAGAGAGAGAGAGAGGAGAGCTGAGAGAGTAAAGAGGAAATGGGGTAGAAGAGAGAAAGGGGAGAGGTTATATATACTTAGGCATAAAGTCCGATATATGCATAAACATATTTTAGGGAGCTGTGTCTGTGCTTAAGCTTAAGTCAGCTCTTTAGAAAACCAAACTTAATTTTTACATCCAAGATAATTTATAAAAAACGGAGTTCAGCTCTTCTTAACAACAACAACAACAAAAAAACCATTTTCTTTACAATTTAGAAGTTCAAAGAAGGAGTATTATCATACCTAAGAGCTTGCTATAACCCACACATTTTTCATATTCACAGCCTTTTAGAGTAGGTCCTGTTCCTTTCCTTGTGAAAACGAACAGACTTTAGCACAGTAACAGTTTGGAATTTTGATTAGTTAGTGATTACCAAATGTACAGAATGGAGCAGGGCAATTTCCCTTTTCTCTCACTTTCTGCTGCTCCATCACATTGAGAGGGCAGAGCCTTAGCTAAGTTTATGTAAATTTGGTGGGTTTTAAGATTAAAGATTAAAAGGAGTGGTCCATAGAGGCCTTGCACATAGGATCTGGACAAGGCTGCTTGCACATAGGGCTGCTGTCTCACATAAAGCATTCGTGATGGCAAAACAGTAAGATACCGCACCACCTCCTAATTTGTGAGCTAGCCATGACAGTATTCAGACTTTATGAAGGGTCACTACCTCATGTTCTTCGAGTAGATGATTGTACAAAATGACTTCTCTACTATCAAAGTTTGTGATGAAAGAAACCCTCTAGAGACAAACTCCTATGACAATATGTATCTAAGAACCCATACATATAACAGAAAGAAGGGAAACTTATTCCAGAATAATTTTGTAGGTAAAAGGATGATATTGTGTGTATCCCCAAAGACCACTCAATTTAACAAGAGCTTCCTCCATGTTGATAATGCACTTCAATATTCTTTGTATATAGTTAGAAGGAGGATTGGCTTCCTACAACATCTTCTGGGAATACTACTGGCTTTGGTGAGGAAAGACTTGTGACTCCAGCCATAGGGTCTTGAATGCTCAACACAAAGTGTAATCAGCAGCGAAACCAGAGGAATCTTATTTCAGATTGCTCTACAGTAGAGGGGATGCTAGTGATCTTTGGGAAAGAGCATGTTTTAGTGGGAAAGCAGAGAAAGAAGAGGAAAGCATTTTAAGGTCTGTTGTAGGCATGAAATGACAAGAAATTTTGGCTCCTTAAATGAAATGGACCCACGATAGAGGACATATGTTAGGTAAGGGGACATCACCTTATAAGAATGAAGCTCATTCTTATAAAACCTGCCCTGGTCTAAGCCCTCCTTAGGCTTCTTATGTTAAAGCTGTGTACTACTGCAAAGCTCACCAAATCAACACTGGTACCCTCAAGCCAGGAGCCCACATTTTCTTCCCCCCAGCCCTTAAAGGGTTTTCTCTACCCCACCACTGGGATCCATATCATAGGTGACCTGATATGTGAACTATCTCTATTTGTGTTCTAACACCTTCAGTTACAAACTTAATAAGGGAGAGAGGCTGGGACTCTAGCTCACGATTCCTAGAATAGTCTGGTTTATGTCCCTACCCACAGCAGAACAGGGCACACAGCACAGTTTGGTAGTACCAATTCACAGAAAGAGAGAATAGCTGTAAATTACCAAGCAAGTCTTTGGTGAATTAAAGGATGAGATGCTGAGTGAGGGAATAAAGGAGCTGGCAAGTTTGTCAGTTTCTATGATAACATGGAGACTTTGCCTCAGGCCTTGATGCATCAGTGAATCCCATGTCTCTTTAACTTGTAGTCTCTCAGACTGAAAACCCAAGACAAAGGAGCCCCTGCCACGAGTTAAGGTCTTATATCTAGCATCTCTATTTTAAGCCAGGCTTGAGCGTGGCCGTCTAAGGCCTGAGATCCTGGCCCAGTCATTTCCCCAGGATGGGAGTGTGTGTGTCCGTCCCATCCTCCTCTGGCCTTTCAGAGACATAACTGGATCCCTTCTATCTTTCCTCATACTACCCAAGTGCATCTGGTCCCTTCCCTTTGTTCAATCCTAGCTACCACTGTTAACCTAGGCCTCAGATTTGGACTCATTATAGGAAACTGTCATCAGATGTTAATTGTGGCAGCAGGCAAGTTCCAACAAGGGAGCTATGGAAGTTTCAGCTTGCTCTCAAGGCAGGAGGAGTTGTCAAAATTCAGACTTAATAGAATACCAGAATCGTCCATAAGCTCTAAAGAGTGGATTATTGAATTTTTCATGTACCTGGCTCTTGTCCCAGCTGCCTATGAAAATGTTTCACCTGTTCCTGGCCTGGGCCATCACTTGCCCCCAGTTCCAATATGGGATCAAGGAAGAAAACACTCTAGAGATCACTAACCAGGGCTCAAGTTCCCCTCCCTGAAAGGGATACTGGGAAAGCTATTTGAGCTCATCAAACTCACCTTTCTCAACTGCATGAAGGTTGATGTTGTCATATATAGTCAAAGCATGCTAATACAAATTAAACGAGAAATTTAAACTCAGAATCTAGTCAAGTGTTTAGCATGGAAAGTGAACCACCCATGTTCCCTTCCCTTTTCTTGCCTGTCCTAGCATCATCTGTGATCAATTCAAACCTAAATTTCTAAACCTAAAAAGATTTTCTAAAGATCTTTCATCATATATATAATCTGTAATTCTGTTTTTAGTCTGTCTTTGCATTAGATTCGAAAGCAAGACTCTTATTCACAAAAGTTGGATTTTTCTGACCAGATAGAGTGCTCATATTGGTAGCATAGCCCAGTGAGTTAGCTGGTTTTGGTAATCTCTGGCCCTAAATTGTGAACTTTGAAGGAGGCATTTTTCAGGTCAGAGGCAGCCTTGGGCACTGGAAAATGGCAGTGGGAGAAACGCTCAGGGATCCGGTTAGTCAGAACTGACACGTCCCCTGTTTACCTTGAAACTTTCTGCTGCCATGAGTCCTGTGAAGACCAAGGAGGAGGGCAACTAAACCTTTTAACAGGTGCCCCCTCGACCACTGCAGAGTCATGCAGGCCACTGTGACAGGCCACTGTCATGGATCTTTGGTGTGTTCTGGATCTAGGGGCGTGGTATCAGTACTAAACATTAATAATAAAAGGCCAGAGTCTTCCATGAACTCTAGAGAATGAGTGTCTGGAACTTGGCTCTATTTTTAATACCAATTTTCGCCCAGCCTCTCTCCTCTCTCATCTATAAAGATGACCTGAACTGCAAAGATATGATTCCCCTAAAGTGGGAAAGAGCCAAGGCATTTCTAGTTGATTAGACTTGGGAGTTTTTCCTGTTACTGCTACAGTTAAATAGATATTGGCAAATAGTATAACCTGTAGGGAACCAAGCAGAGGAGAACACGGCTGGATGTAATTAGAAATATCCATCATTCTCTTTCCCCAAAGAGCCAGAGAGTGGTATTTAAGGGGACAGTGAGGCCCAGTCCATGAACAGCCTTAACTCAGGAAATAGTTGAGAGGCTCCTTGTAAATGACTGCCCATTGTGCAAGGGTGGTTAACTCTTTCTAGTTGTTAATAACACACCTCAAGCCTGGTTGATGGACACCTCCGAGATGAATCTGGAGGGCTGGAAGCACAGTATGGCTCCATTTCAGCAATGAATCATCTACCTAAATATGCAGCTGTTTTCACAGTTTGTACTGTGCCTGTATGCATTGAGGGGAAAGATGATTATCCTGTTATTTAGAGAAAAATAAGACAAATGCATTTTAAACCAGAACACATAAAGAAGACCAACTTATTTACCATGGCTCCCAAAAAAGGCAGTAGGAAAGTAATCTCCTTAGTTGGGTCCAGTATAGTTACATTAGATAAACACTGATTAAATCAACCTTATGTCTCAATCAGAGAAAGCAGGAGCAGAGATGATGGCAGGGTGGTAGAATGTTGGATGAGTCAGTGTTGCCCAATGGTTGTGGAGGTGGATTGCGGTGCTTTGGGGATGAGATATACTTTTTCTTCAGCTACTTTCTAACAACGTGACCTTAAGCAAGATACTTAACCTTTTCCAGTCAGGGATTCTTTATTTGTAAGCAGGAATAAAAATACCTATTATGTTTTTAAGGTGGTTAGTATGTGTGACTGCTCAGGGACCACTAGTCAATGACACAGGCCCTGGGGCATTATGGGAAAAGCCACTGTGGCAGACGAAAGCTTTCAAACACGGGTTGTCTGTCTCTTCCCCACAATATGTGGGCCCAACAGCCTTTCAGATCTCAGAGCTTTTTAATTTTTATAATTGTGTAGACTTTGCTTGTTGAGCATCCTAACCAGAAAATCCAAAATCTAAGTGTTCTAAATCTAAAACTGTTTTAATCAGCACATCTGTAACCCCAAAGTATGAATGTTAGGACACCCTCGATTTTTGGATTAGGAATGCTCCAACCAAAATATATTTTTGATACAATCTCATAAGTCCCTATGATAACACTAATATTTTGCTACCCAAGTGTCACCGAACCTGGTGCCTTATTGAATTTAAAGAAGAAGAGAAAGATGAGGAGGAAGAAGATGAGAGGAGATGGTCAGATGAAAAGACTATCACAGACACATCCTGAAAGGCATATAAGCAGGGAAGCACATAGTTCTAATGCAGCAAGAGCATGGCCACTGCTCACGGGTTCTCCCAGGAGCTACGAGAATGACTGCATAGAACAGTGTGAGAGGAGAGAGAAACCAAGGTGGGGCCAGGTGAGCAGGACAACACAAAGAGACAGCAATGAAAGCCATGAAATACTTGCTCATCAAAAGTCTGTAAGTGCCAGAGGGTTTGAGAAGGGATGTCACAGAATGCAAAAAAGAAAAGGGCTTTAGTTTTGTTGAGTTGTTGACATAGAACCCTACTGATGATTCTCTGGATTAGTTCACTTTTGTTTCTACAGTAAGTACACAAAATAGTTGATTTTATAAAGAAAAGCTTATATCAACTCCAGGTTGTTGTTGTTGTATAGCTGTGGTTGGTTAATATGCTCTTATCCCCTCTTCTCAACAGCCCCCCCCCACAGCCCTTTTATTAATAAGCCTTAATCAGCTCAATGGCTGGGACACTCCTAAACTTCCATGTTGTTAACACCTCCCCTCCGATACTCCTGAGTTATTACTTACTGAAATCTATATTTCATCTTTGCCACCCTAGACTCAGTGTGGGGCGAGGGCTCCAGTTACATGATTGGACACACTCTCTCACCTGCAGCTCTCAATCTTGATCCTTTTCCTTTCCTGGCAATGGCGATTCCTTTCTTCCTCTGTCCCATGGTTCCAGAACCACCATTGTCTCTCTGTCCAACCATTAGCTGCCTGGCATCTTTATTTACCAACCAGAACTAGCTGGGGGCAGGGACCCTTGGCGTCTCATGTGCAGGATTCTCGTGCAATTTCCAAATAGCATAAGATGAGCAATAAACCAAATCCACAACACATTTTTTGTTGTTGCTCTTGTTGTTGTTGTTGTTGTTGTTGTTGTTGTTGTTGTTGTTGTTGTTGTTTTGTGCCTAGTTTAATGGCCCTTTTGCCTCGGACCTATGACATGACTTGACCCAGTATGGACAGAGCACCTAGGGAGATGGTTGCTCACATCATGACCAGAAAGAAAGGCAAGGAAAAGGAAGAGGGCCCAGAGTCTCAGTATCCTCAGGAGAGTCTGTCTTCCACAAAGCTCTACTCCTAAAACATTCCACCAATTCCCAGTGGCACCACAGATTGAAGAGCAATTCTTCAGCCCTTGAACATTTGGAGAATATTCAAGGTCTAAATGGCAGCATGCTTGGTATGATTTTGAATTTATTGTGAGATGTACTGGGAACTGGTAAAAGTGTGGCTAGAGCGGACATTTTAGCAGAGCTGTGCATGCCTGGCCTCGTGGTGCCATGGTAGTTAGAACTAGGAGAAGGGGAAGATGTATCTCTCTGGTCTGAAGGTGAAGTACAAAGAGATAAAGCCTGTCTTTGGCTTTCCTATGCTGGTCAAGGGAGATTCTGTAATTGTTTTGTTTTCTTATGTAATAAAGGGGGATTGTGGTTTGCTCACAGTATCTTAATTGTGGCTCACTGTCCATCTGTGGAGAGTAAAACTTTCCTTCAGGCCTAAAGATATGCCACACGCAAGCCCCCAGAGCCAAAGACTTGGCATGGGCTTAATCTTGTGCCTCAGCTTCTTGATGCCCATCAGCTACGTCATGCCCGATGGATACTCTAGCAAAATTGTAGTGTGCATCTTGCTGTTCCAGAAATTCTCCAGGGGAAGAAGAGGCACAAATAAACACACTTAGAGATCCTTAGCATGTAGATAGTAGAACAGGAAGTCACAGTGGTGTTTATACAGGATATGAATAGATGACAAATCTATGATAACCAAGGAGCTGAACTAAGAGCAGCACATGGGAGTGTCCTGATCTGTAATCTTGGAAGATGGCCCTCAGAGAACTATGTCTTCTGACATTCATGTCCCTTATAGTGGCCTCACCAGGTGTGAGGGGTAGACAAAGTAACTCACTCGTAAAGGAAATATGATATTCAGAGGGGTTGTCACTTCTGAATCTAGGTTTTAAAAACTATGATTGACTTATTATTTTTTTTAATGAGACAAGGATTCACTATGTAGCCCAGGCTACACTGAAACTCACTATGTAGCCTAAGCTACTTCAAATTTGTAATTCTCCTGCCTTGGCTTTTCAAGTGTTGAGATTTTAAGTGTGCACCACCACACCATGTTAAGACTGTAACTTTGAGTGAAATTTTGCTAGTGTATGCAATGGTATCAGCATTTGGAGGCTGATTATGGGATGGACCCCTGGGTATGGCAGTCTCTAGATGGTCCATCCTTTCATCTCAGCTCTGAAAGGACCCTGATATAGCTGTCTCTTGTGAGGCTATTCTTGGGCCTAGCGAACACAGAAGTGGATGCTCACAGTCAGCTATTGGATGGAACACAGGGCCCTCAATGGAGGAGCTAGAGAAAGTACCCAAGGAGCTAAAGAGATCTGCAATCCTATAGGTGGAACAACAATATGAACTAACCAGTACCCTGGAGCTCTTGACTCTAGCTGCATATGTATCAGAAGATGGCCTAGTCGGCCATCATTGGAAACAGAGGCCCATTGGTCTTGCAAACTTTATATGTCCCAGTACAGGGGAACGCCAGGGCCAAGAAGTAGAATTGGGGGTGGGGGTAGTGGGGGGGGGCATGGGGGACTTTTGGGATAGCATTGGAAATGTAAATGAAGAAAATACCTAATTAAAAAAAAAGACTGTGACTTTGAAAGACTGTGACTTCTATCTTTCTAAACCCTTGTCTCTATTTTTGGCCCTCACTCTCTTGCCTTCTTGGTTTGATCAGCATAATGAAATTGGAAGGGCATATGTGGCACGGAGCTGAGTGTGACTCCAGTCAATAGCCAGTGGAGATCTGAGGCTCTCATTCCAAAAGCCCACAAGGAAGCAAATTCTGCCAATAGCCCTGTGAGTGTGGAAAAGACCTTTCTCAGTCATATTTTAAGGCATCCATCATCCTGGAAGACCTGACCCAGATGCTTCACACTCACATTCCTGACCCGTGAAACTTTCAGGTAACTGACAGATGCTGTAACAAGGAGCCAAGGCGGGGAGTGGCTTCTGTGGGGACAGACAACTAACATCAACGGAGTAGTGCTCCAGCACCCAGAGTTAATCTTACTTAGTTCCTCATTTTATTTTGGAGAAAAGTCTGTCTTTAAGAGCACAGGGTATTTTAGAAATTTTCTACCTAAGAAGCAGAGCTCCTTGGAGGATTGATTAGCTCCTGACCTACACAAAGCCCCGAGGTGTAGACTGTCATTACTAATTGCATGTGCTAGGGTTAAAACTTTGTCAAAAGATATGTTAAAAAATTTTAAAGAACAAAAAATAAATAAAAAAGACTACATAATTTTTACATTTTAGTTTTACTATAAAGCATCATGGGTACAAAGATAAGAATGAATAATAATAACAATAACTACGAAAGCCTGGTATTTACCACCCTCCTTTGTGAAACATTGCTTTTTTGAAATTGGCTTCACATATTTTTGCATTTTTAAACTTTTATAGATTTTAATTAAAATATAATTACATCACATTACCCCATCCTCCTTCCAGCTTCCCCCAGGTCTTCTCCTGTCAACTCCTTTCATGCACACCCCTACACTCTCAAATCAATAGCCTCTTCTTCACTGATCATTGTTAATACATATACATGGGCGTGCGTTTTATCTATGCAGAAACCAATACATATAAACTTCTCCATCTTTTTCTGTTATTTGTCCATTCCATACATGGCTAAAGGATGACTATTTTACATTTGATAGCCAATAAAGGGACTAATCATGGGAGAGGATGTTTACAAGTAAAACATTTTAGATAAAGCTAAAGAGCTATTTGAAATAGATCTAAGGTCCCTTCCTATTCTCCTCCACTCCTAATCCCCAAACCATAACCTTGGTGCTGTGGGTACCATTTCCACGTAGACTTTTATATTTTTCCATATATGCATATGTATATATGCAAATACATATGTGCTGGAATGCACTTCAAGAATGAAGTCCTGTGAGAATTCTAAGTGCTTATGAGAAATCTCCAAGACAACAAGACAAGAGCTCTGTGACCTCAGTTCCTTCAAAACCATGGAACTGTTTTTGGATTGTGACTTTCATGCTCCTCCCACATGTAACAGATATGGATGAGTTTACTTCGCATTATACATTCCATCTAGCTATTGATATTTGTTTGACTCTGTGAAAAAACATGTTTCTGCCACGTGTTGTGACTGTACATGTTACTCCTGTGACTCATTTTGACCCTCAGAGTATAAATTGTCTGATGCCTTGACTTAAGCTGGCTATTCAATGAGACTTTAGTCTGCCTCATTCTCCCAGGTCTGACCACCTCTAGAGTGGTAAACACACACCTATATTTGCATATCTATGTATGGTAAAAATGTACATGCTAGCATGTATTAGCAAAACCTATGGTAAATATATGTGTGTGTGTATGTAAACCATGTATAACAGTTTACATGTATTAATTTAAACTTCAGACTAAGGATATAAAATTCTGTAAGACTTTTTTGCGATCTGTTTTTTGTAATTTTTAAAATGTGTTTTTATAATTGTATTGCTTCTACTAGTGTGTGTCGTGTTCATGCCACAGTGTGCACGTGGAGGTGAGAAAACAACTTCTGGGAGTCTGTGCTCTTCTTCTAGCATGTGGATCCATGAAATTGAATGGAGTCAGACTAAGAGGCAAGTGACCTTTCCTGCTAAGTCACCCCACTGGCCCTGATTTCTTTTTACTTTTATTTTTAAATTGTGTCTGTATGTATGTTGCATGTTGTGTCTGTATGTATGTTGTATGTTGCATGTTGTATGTTGTGTCTGTGTGTATGTTGCATGTTGTATGTACTTGTTATCATGGATGTGTGTGCACATGCATGCATATGGGCTTGGAGACCAACCTTCCCGCCTGGACACAGAGCCCTCCAGTGAATCTGAAGTCCATTCATTTGGGAAGAACTGGCTGACGAGCCTTAGGGGTCCTCCTGTCTGTGCCTCAGAACTCTGGGGTTACTACAGATATGAGTCACTGTGCCTGACTTTTTAACATTGGTTCTGGGGTTATGAATTTAGTTTCTTGTGCCTTAAGTGTAGGCACTTAACTAACTGGATCATCTCCTTAGCTCTTCATTTTTATTTTTAAAAAAAAAGTGGTTAAGCACTTGCATTGAGATTTTACATGTTTGAATATATAGTCTATTCTGGTTATTTTTCTGTCAACTGAACATAAACTTGAGTCACCAGGGGAGGGGAAACTGAATTGAGAAATTGCTGTCATCAGATAAGTCTATGTGCATGTCTGTGGGGCACTTGTTAAATCATGATTGTTGTAAGAGGGCCCTGCTCACTGTGGATAGTGCCAATCCAAAGCATCTAAGCCTGAGCTGTATAAGGAAGACAGCTGAGCAAGTCAGAGAGCAAAGCAGGGCATAGGATTCCTCCATGGTTTCTGATTCAGTGACTGACCCCAGGGTCATACTTGAGCTCCCACCCTGGTTTCCCTTGATGACAGACTGTGACGTTGTTTTCTCCTCAGCAGCTTTTATTTACAGTGTTTGTCACAGCAATGGACACAAACTATGTCATAACCCTATTTCATTCATTTCAGCTGCTCTTCACTTTTGATCCTGTGCAACCTTTTAAATAAAACTCTGCCTTCCATTGATATATATATATATATATATATATATATATATATATATATATATTATATATTATATATATATTATATTATATAATGCTTTTGCTTTATTTCTGTCACTCCATACAATATGCAATATGATAATGGAATTCTGCTGCCTGGCTACTCATGTTTACAGTCAAAAAAACATTACTATGGAAATGAAGCACTGCTGAGCAGCAGAAGATACACGCTTCGAGATGATTACACATTGGTTTAGTCCCTTTCAAAGCAGTACTAGCTGAATGTGGCAGTGCATATGCTCAGTCCTTCCAACTCTGGATGTTGAGGCAGGTAAGTCATGGATTTGAGGACAGCCTAGGCTACATAGAGAGAACTTGTCTCAATACAAATAAGCAACAAACAATAATGAGTAAATAGATTAAATAATATAAAGTTATAACAATTTTCAGTTCTACTCCAGGGTCTGAGCATTTCCATCAGCTCATATCTTCCTTTGTATGCCCAGGACTTCTGATACAAGCCATTTCACATATGGCTTGTGCTTACAGGCAAAAGCCATATGGAAATGAAGCATTGCTGAGCAGCAGAGGATGCCTGCTTCCAGATTGTTACATATGGATTTAGTGCCTTTCAAAGCAGTACTGCCTGAGTGTGGTAGTACGTGTGTTCAATCCTTGCAGTTCAGGATGCTGAGTTGACCCTGTGTTCTGGATGTGTCCTGGGAGCTGGGGTCTTTCCCAATGGGCACTCAGGACTGGTGGAAGGAGGTGGGGATGAGGCACATCATACTAAGTGTGTGGAGACTGTCCCCTCACTCTGTACAGTGGATTTCTCCTGATTGCCTCTTAAGGATTCATTATATCATTTTAAGCAACTGCCTCCTTGCTTGCTCATATGGTCCATCCTTAAGTTGTCTGAAGTAACTGGAGACTCACAGTAATAGTTCAGCAAATCTATTACATTATCCCTCAAATTCCATTTACTTATTTTTGTGTTGTGTTTTGTCTATACAGACCCTGATTCTGGAGCTCAGATTTGCTTGGAACTTATTATGAAAACTGGCCTCACACTCACGGCAGTCCTCCTTCTTCAGCCTATGTGCTGGGACTTCAAGATACATTGCCAAGCCCAGACTCTAAATTTGAGAGGATTAGGAAATTTCTGCAGATGAAATAAAAGCTACACACACACACACACACACACACACACACACACACACACACACACCACTTTCTCTGTAATCCTGAAAGGCCCATTGACTACTAAAGCAAGTCTATGGAGCTGTGGCTTTTTCTGGACAAACATATGCTGATCTTTTTTCTGGAGCAAGTGCTGCAGAAGAGCTTACTGAATTGAAATAGGATATAAACTTGATTACTGAACAAAGAGTCCAGTACTCCAGAGATTTGTAGAGATTTTTTTCTACAGCAATGATGTTTATAGATGTATTAATATTTTGTTATTATTGGTAGCATTTTATAGGTAACCTTTTTATTTATTTTTATTCACTTTACATCCTGATCACTACCCACTGCCTCCTTTCCTCCCAGTTCCATCCTCACATCCCCCTCCCCCTGCCACCTCCCCTTCTCCTCTGAGAGGATGTGGACCCCTGGGTACCAACTGACCCTGATACATCAAGAGGCAGCAGGACTAAGTACATCCTCTCCCACTGAGGCCACACAAGGCAACCCAGATAGGAGAAAGAGATCCAAAGACAGGCAACAGAGTCAAAGACAGCCCTGCTCTAAGTGTTAGGGGATCCACATGAAAACCAAGATGCATATTTGCTACAAATGTGTAGGGAGCCTAAGTCTATCCCTTGCATACTCTGGTTGGTGATTCAATCTCTGTGAGCTCTCATGGGCCCAGGTTAGTTGACTCTGTAGGTCTTCTTGTGGTATTCTTGAACAGCGCAGCTCACATAATCCTATTCCCCACTCATCCACAGGATTCCGAAAGCTCCGCCTGATGTTTGGCTGTGGATCTCTGCCTCTGTTTCCATCCGCTACTGGATGAAGCCTCTCAGGAGATAGTTATGCTAGGCTCCTGTCTGCAAGCATAACATAGTGTTAATAATAGTGTCAGGAGTTGGCTCCCTCCCATGGGGTGGGTCTCAAGTTGGACTAGTCATTAGTCATTCTTCCAATCTCTGCTTCATCTTTATCCCCACACATCTTATAGGCTGTCAAGTCAAAGGTTTTGTGGTAGGTTGGTCTCCCCCTCCCTACATTGGAAGTCCTGCCTGACTGCAGGAGTTTGTCACTTCAGGCTCCATATCCCCAGCTGCTAGGAGCCTCAGCTAGGGTCACCTCCACAAACTCTGAGGAGTCTCCCCCTTCCAAGGTCTCCGGCTTGTCTCAGAGATGCCCCCTCTACCAATTTCTGTTTTCTCTCCCAACCCTCCCCCCACCCTACTCTCCCCACACCTGATTGCCCCCCCCCATTCCTGTTTATTCCACTACCCCAATTCCCTCTTTCATCCACTCCCAATGCCTATTTTATTTCTTCTTCTAAGTGAATTCAAGCATCCTTTCTTGGGCCTTCCTTGTTACTTAGCTCCTTTGGGGTCTGTGGATTATAGCCTGGCTATCCAGTACTTTATGGCTAATGTTTACTTACATTTTTAAATATAGAATTCCAGTGACATTACATGGTATTACTTTCTACATGGTAGACCAAAAGTGCTAGGAGAATATAATTCATCGATGCCTTTTCTGTACTGGGTGAGTTAGATATGTACCCCTCTGCAGGGGTCATTTTTCTCATATCTCAAATGAGCTAGTATTTCAATGGATTCTTTTGAGATTTAATCATTTTTTTCTTAGTGTTTGGAAAGTGGTAAATATTTAACCAATGTTGGTTCACTCTGTCCCTTAAAACGCATCTAGTAGACCTATGCAATGAAACTCAAGTTAGGACTTCCCTGAAGTTCCAGTGAGACTACATATAGCATATGTCCCGTGAATCCATCCATAGTGATTCCCTCAAAAGCAATCCAGGGGATACATTTTAGTGATCAGACAAAAGTTCAAGATTATACTTTTCCAACACTAATTTCTATGCTCATGGACTCTCCTAGCTTGCTGCTCATTCCCAGCCCCTGGGCTTCTCTGTAACAAATGTTTATTTCCTCATTCCGCCAGGGCTGTGGCTGTCTTTGGTGGCCTCCAGGAATGCCTGGAACTGACTCGATGGGTCACAGAATGTAGTCTTGGGTTTAGGGGAAGCTCCTGATTTTTCAAATGCCTTTTCCTGACATGCATTGTTTCGGACATCTGTAGAAACAATAGCCATGAGTTATTTATAGATGAGTATGAATGCTGCATCCATGCTGAATCTCTATTTGCACAAGGCTTCACACAGATTTGATAGAAATTTCTTCCCAAGTTACTCTGGCTATTCAACAAAATCCATACTCCAGAAAGTGACACCCCTCACACCTTTCACTTACAAACATTAAGAAAGGGTTTTGAAGAAGAAATAAAATTACCAAACATGTTCTATTCCTGCCTCTATCAACTCTTGCCTATAACAGCTCTTAAAAAGAGAATCACTATCTTAAAGGCAAAGATCTACATAAAAATTCCAACACCAAACAGCCTCACCTTGAGTAAAGGATCAATAGATGTCTGGCTGGAAGGATTCCTCAGAGCTTGGTCACCTCAGACCCTTCGTTTCCCAGTGTCTAGAAAGACAATGAGGTCAGTCAAGGGATAATGATAAGTAATATGTGAGATGGCATGCCGGCAGGTCTCCATGGCCACTGGGCCACAGGAAGGAGAGAAGAAAATGAAGTTCAAGCTTTGTCTTTCATGTTGTAGTATCAAGGGATGATGTTTATTCATATTAAAAATGTTGATGACATATGAAAATTGTCATCCTAAAACAGAGAGCTTTGGGCCAGTCACTGGATCAACAAACACACAAAAAAGGCAAAATCCCACCCAGAGTTTTTCTGACTTTTAGCCAGTTGTTCTCTGAGTTAGCTGGTTACCTGGATAGATAGGTAGGCAGACCAAGGTAGACCAAGAAGTAGCTAAATGGGTGTGTACACAGATAGGCAATAGAGATAGAGGGAGAGGCAGATCTGTGGAAACATGAATTAAATCATTGATTCATTGATTATTTTTCAGAAACTGCTGATGGATTTTCTAAAACTGTAGTGGAGATATGAATCTTTTATCACATTACCAGTGAGTCATTTTAACGGGAAGAGAAATGATTTTCCATCTTACTGACTTTGGTTTGCCTGTGGGTGATCTGCCATTCACACAGCATGTTAGTGATATCAGTAATCAAGCTATCACTATTCATTCAGACTCCATATCTCTCTGGGTGGTCACGGCACCTAAGCACCATTAATTCATTCACTTTCTGATTCCCAGGAGCCAGAGAATGTAGCCTCTACCCCGGAAGCACTAAATGTTTAGTTCGAAGAACAGGGAAACTGTCACAGGGATGGAAATGCAATATTTGACAGAATCAAGATTCTAGATGATTTCGATGAGCAAGACTTGGAACCAAAATTAAATACGGGTGTAAAGATTTGTGAAGTATTTTGTGAAGTAAGCAAAAAAAAATGTGATTGATTTGGCCTAGCAAACACAGAAGTGGTTGCTCACAGTCAGCTATTGGATGGATCACAGGGCCCCCAATAGAAGAGCTAGAGAAAGTACCCAAGGAGCTAAAGGGAAATGCAACCCTATAGGTGGAACAACATTATGAACTAACCAGTACCCCCCAGAGATCTGTCTCTAGCTACATATGTATCAGAAGATGGCCTAGTCAGCATCAGTGTAAAGAGAGGCCCATTGGTCGTGAAAACTTTATATGTCTAAGTACAGTGGAACACCAGGGCCAAGAAGTGGGAGTGTGGGTGGGGGGGGGATTGGGAGAGAGGGCATGGGGGACTTTTGGGATAGCACTGGAAATGTAAATGAAGAAAATACCTAATTAACAAAAAGGAAAAAAGATAAAAAAATAAAAAAATTACACTATTGAGCATAAAAATAACACAGTATACAATAACAAAGATGCAATTAGTATAAAACATATTTTATTTATTTATGCATTGACTAATGTGATTTTTGTATGTGATATATCTTTCCATATACATATATGTGTGTTCCAGTGCCCATGCATACTCATACAGATTCCAGAGGTTAATGTCATGTATCTTTCTCTACCAGTGTCCACCTTATTTTTGTGACAATCTTTCATCAAACCCTACTCACTGATCAGTTAGATAGTGTGAGCACTGACTCCAGGACCTGCCTTTCTCCACATTCCCACACCACGCCCTGTGCTAGGGTTACAGGCACATGCTACCATGTCCAGGTTTGTATGTGAGTGTTGGAGATCTGAGCTCACAGCAAACACATTACCCACAGAGATATATTTTTGCTCCCTTCTAGAAAACATCTCGAGTGGCATTTTCATTTGCTAGGGCTAATATGAGAAAACTTGACAAACTGAGTCATTTGGACAGTAGTTTACTGCATCACGGTTGTGGAGGCAAAGGGCCTGAGGTTAAGACTCCAGTGGAGATGGTTAGTTCTGAATGCTAGGAGTCTCTTCCTTAGCTTCTCATGTAGTGCAGGAATTATCTAATGTTCACTGGCTAGGAGACCTGTTTCCATGGTGTCTGCCCTCACTATCAAGTCATTTCCCAATTTCCTCCCTTTTATGAGAACACTACTCACTTTGGGCTAGAGACCATCCCTAAGGACTTTATCCTAACAAAATGCATTTGCTATGCCCTTGTTTACAAGCGAGCTCCCATTCTGAGCTACTGGGAATTAGGATTTCGGTGTAGGTGGGAGAGTGATGCAATTCAACTTTCAACAGGGACTAGACACATCTTAGGTGACACTTCTCATCCAGTCAACATAGAGGAAGTCTAGCATAAACTCTGTCTATATTTACTTAAATATGGCTTACGAGTTCTTTGAGGAATGGTCTCACAATGGTACACATGGAACATGGGGTGATAGTGCACGATAGTCAAAAAAGGAAACCATGGAGAATATGAGAGAAAAAGTGGAGATGTTTTGACCCCAAAGAAGAGATAGAGGGGCAGGCAGTAGCTAGTGGCTGGGGGCGTGGGGAGGCTGCTTTAGTAACAGGTAACATGTTCTTGCCAGTAGAAGTATTGTTTGAGTAGCAAGAATGGAGGGTGGGGTTTGAGACGGGTAATATGGAGGGGAAGCACCCAGACTTTGAAGCCACATTGCCTGCATAGGAGAGCTCAGAAAGACAAAGTATCTATGTAGGTAGGTCACATGTCTTCTGTTTCTTATCTATAATATAGAGATACGTTACAGTACAAACTTCACTGTGGTGCAATGAGGGTTACATGAAGTAGCCAGGTAAGGATATAAGAAGGTGTCTCACACTTGGCATACTTGCTGTGGCCATTGTTGTCATCGTCGTCGTCGTCGTCCTCCTCCTCCTCATCATCATCATCACTATCATCTGCAGAAAGCAGACACCTGAAAAAAACAAATGGAAGGGAGAAGGGAGAGGTGATAAGAACAAGCCATGATAATTGATGAAAAAAAAGTTGCTCCCCTTTTCAATGTTAATAATCTCTTTTTTCTTAGGTAAAGAAGAACAGGTCTGGAATAAGCAAAGGATACTGGCTTCCCAGCCATTTCTATAAGCATTAACAGAGATAACTTTATAGTGTAGTTTTAATGGAATAGACTTACAATTTTGATACAGATTTTTATAACTCCATGTTCACAAAGCAATGGCCTACTAAAGCTTTATATTTTAATTGTTAAAAACATTAAATTTGTCATTTAAATCATTTTTATATCTGGGTTTCCTAGAACAGTGTGAAAAAGAGCTTATGTATTGTCAGTAGGTATAGAGAAGCCTCAAGAGTAAGATATAGAAGTCACTATAGTCACTGATAGGATATAGTCACTGATAGGATAGTATATTAAGCATAATTAACCAACAATCTCCACTGTGTACTGAATTCTGAGGGGCTCAGGGACATAGGTTTGAAGCGCAGGGGCTCCAAGCAGCTATGTTACTGTATCTCAGGACAGCGGAAGACAGGAAGAGCAAACAAACTTATCTGGAGTTTTGCCATGCATTGGTTACAGATTGACTCAGTGGTGGTAATTCTCCCACACATTAGGGTTTCATACTGATGGATAGCAAGATGTGTCTATTATAGGAGCTGATAAGATGGCAGAAGTTGGGGAGAAGTAGGAAGGAGGAAGGAGAAGTAGAAGGAGGAAGGCAGGCACCTGAATAAAATTCAAGCCCATGCTCACCTGGTTGCTGTAATCAGAGCTGGGCAGTCAGAGCAGCTGAGAGCATTAGAAGAGGTCCAGGCAAAAGAGAACCAAGGTGACTAACAGCTACTGACATGTCTCCAGACACTATACAGGTGCTCGTTAATACAACTTTCACACCAGCCACGTAAGTTGCAAGGCTCAAAGATAGCAACTAACTTGCACAAAACCACACAGTCAAGAAAAATGCAACTTAATATGCATGAAGCCCAAGGTTCAATTTTCATTCCTACAATTAAAGGAAAAGTTCATGGACTAGGTAGGTATGGTTATAGCCCCTGTAATCCTAGCTCCTGGGAAATGGAGGCAGGGGGACCAGGAGTTGAAAGTCATTCTTGATTACATAGCAAGGTTAAAAGCCAAGCTGGGCTACATGACACTCTGTGATCCAGTGTCACTTCTGTTTCTATAATAAAACACTCTGGCAAAGGTTAACTTAGTTCACAATTCCATGTTACAGTCCGTCATTGTGGGTAATCAAGGCACTTAACACAACTTTTCACACCACATCCATAGTGAAGAACAGGAAGAAATTAATGCATTACATTCACTTGCCTGCTTGATTGGTTGTGCCCACTATGAAATATTTCAGGGCCCCCTTCCTAGGGAATGGTGCCACCAACAGTGGACTAGATCTTCCCACATTGATTAAGATACCCTTTCCCCAGTATGCCACAGGCCAACCCAATTGCTAACTGAGACTCTTTTTGGTGAATCTAGGCTGTGTCAAGTTTAGAGTTAAAACAAGTCATCATGCCCAAACAAAACAGAACAAAACATGAAATGTGGAACCCAAGTTTGGATCCAGATCAGATTCTACCTTGTTGTTTTCTTATGGAGACTTTGAAAACCTGCTTCCCACATTATCCTAATCACTGAGCTAGGTTCATTCTGCTCACCATATAGCATTCCTATACTGAAGCATTTTGCAGGGGAAAAAAGAGTTTATGAATGAGGTGACCAAGTATGAAAAGATAGGAGATGCAAATATTAAATTTGCCCCCATGGATAGATAGGCTTGAAGAAATTTATGAGGTAAAGTGGCAAGATGTTCCTGACTTGGCAAAAGGTGATTAGAAGCAGAGTGCTTTATGGTCTGTACTGGCTGTAACCAGACACTATTGTTCTTTATAGCACATATGTTCAGAGGATGGTGGAATTACTGTAAGATGAGAGAGGACTTTTTAAGTCTGCTGTTCTCAAAAGGCAATAACTGTATACTTGTACAGGTTGCAGTGGCAAGTCAGTGTTTTTCAACAAAAGGAGATGCCAAGCCCTTGAAATATATTGGAGGCAACTCAGATGCACACATCTGACAGGCCCGATGTACAGGCACAGCCAAGGCAGTGGGACATTAATACATTTCTCAGCTCATTGGCCTCCCAAGTTGATGATGTTTAAGCAAGTTAAAAGAAAGTGAAGCTAGAGGGTTTATTCAGATTTTTCCATCAGTTTTTGTATTTTGGGAATGCATTTTAATTTCATTATCAATTATCAATTCTTGGAAAATTTAAACTTTTATATCTACACTGGAATCTGGAATAGAATGACCCCATAGAACAGTGCTCCAAAATGGTTCCTAAGGGTATCTCTGCCTCGTCTCTCTTGGTGAGCCTTAGGATGTTTGCAAAGCTGTCAGATGATCTATTTTGAGTTGTCCCTAGGGGTGTAGGTTATAGGATTCAAGGTTCAGCTTTGTATAAGTTTTCATAACCTGCCTGAGGGAGTGAAAGCCATACGTGTCAAAAGACCTGGGTAGATATGGCTGGTTTCCACGAACAGAAAGATCTCACTGGACCATAACTCCTTATGTAGTTAATCACTACATGGTGGCCACATTCTTTTCTCTGGTAGTGGACATGACCTCCCTCCCTCACTCAATCTATCCATCCATCCTTCCTCCCTCCCCTTCCCTATCCAAAAATTCTACCTCTCCATGCCTTCACTCTTTCTGTCATTCCTCATCCATCTTTCTTGTCTCCTTCAAGCTTCTTCATGTCTGTGCTCTCAGACTCCTCCCTAGTTTTCATTTTACAATGATGAGCAAGAGACAAAAACTCTGAACATTTGAAGCAAAATAGGATTTATGGAAAATATATTAGATAAAGAATCAGAAATTAGATAAAACAAAACAAAACTCCACTTAGAAGCAGGGCATCATAGCACATTGTCCCACTAGAAATCTTTGAATGAATAAAGCCCATATGTTTTTCTTCTCTGTCTATGCATCATCTAAGCATGAATGACGTCCCAAGAAAACACAACCCGGTAGTCAACCCAGGCAGCATGTGCCACATGAGTAAAAAGAAACACCCAGGAGAAAGGCTTTTCAGGGATTTCCCAGCTTCCATGGTGAGAACACAGGTCATTGGTCTAAAGGAATGGGGGAATGTTTATGAAAAGATGGGTGCCAAGGGGCCAGAATGTTTTAAAAATAATTATCTTGTTTAAAGACACATTCCACGCCCCCCTATGTTATGTAAGAAGCCTGTAAGATGGTTCCTTAAGCCAGTTCCTTCTGGTCTAGGTCTGTAACAATGATACACATCTTTCCACTAGCAATATATTGTATAGCATAGCAACTAGCAATCTACATTGCATATGTGTTATCTCATTGCATATTTAAATATACACTGTGCTATAGGCTGAATTGTGTTTTCCCTTTGAAAGCTGATGTTATTAAATTTCTAACTCCCAAAGCCACCATGTAACTCTATTTGGAGTTGGTCTTTCAAAGCAGCTATCAGTTTAAAAATGGCTTCTAATCCTTTTTGACTTGTGTTCTCTCATGAAGTAGAAATTAGGACATACATATTATCATGGATGTAAGTAGACTAAAGGACATAAGAGGAGACAGAGAGAGGGGGGATGGCCATCTTGCAAGCCACATATAGAGGATTTAGAGGAAACCAAACCTTCCAATGCCCAATTCTGGGTTTCTAGGCTCAAGAATCTCCAGAAAATTCAAATTCTGTTGTTCAAGTAGCCCATCTTACAGCGTTTGCTGTGGTAGCTGAGGGAACTTGTAATAATTACATAAGAGAACCAAGAATGGAAGAGACCGGGACAAGAATTAAAGAATCCAAGTCCCACAGCAAACAAGTAGCAGAGAAACCAGATTCTTTGGTCTTAAGTCAGCTTTCTCTAAGCTTCCCCATGCTATTCTTTCCTTCCATTGTTAACATACTTCCTCTCCTTCAGTCCATTCAGGTCTAATAAAATAAGAGAGTCCTTGAACGCAGAGACTGCTATTGGCAGTCACCAGAATAGCCAATGTGGTCCTCACACTCAGGTGTGAGATCTTTTCTCATGAGTGCAGTACAAATCCCTAAATGATTGCCACATGCCACTGGTTTGTCAACAGGTAATCTTACGTCAACAGTGATTAGCCATTCACTGGGGAAAAAGTCATAGTAAATTTGATGATGTATTTCTTAATATTATGCGCAACATAAAGTTATTGTGAAAGGGGCCCTAGGTCAGAACAAAGGTACCATGTTTGCAGCTCCAATCATACTGCATTTTGTTACCCAACCTTATCAGATGAACCTCTTGTAATAATCCAAATTGTATATTTTTTGAGGTCTGGCAGGAGCATTTTATTCATAAACAAAGAAATCTTCTACTTGGGCCAGTGATATATGAGCTAATACACGAGCTGCCCTCAAGTCCCATCACTGTGGTGTGTAGTTTGGATCTCAGGGCTCCTTTGGCATTGACCTCTGTTGCAGTCAATTCTTCCTAACCAGCTACCCCACAGAATGAGTGTGTACTTCATTCATGCCTTATATTTCATAGAGTATAGTGGATCCAGATAGTTCATTCCTCAGCTTCATTGTGATGTAGAATAACATGCCCAACAGAAGTTGTCACTCAGACACACACACACAAACACACACACACACTTCCAAATAGCTCTGTGTTCCTGGATTTGGAGGCTCCATATATTCAGAGATCATATATTGTAAAATGTGCTGAAAGATTCTTAGCCCAAGCATAATTGTTTCTTCCAGGCCAATGATTATGTCTAACATTTTGCAACCAATGAACAATGCTCATTGATTCTGACATGGTAGAAGACAGATTGTCCCAACATGCAGAGGCTCAATGCCATAAGCAAAGTAAATGAGAGTCTGTCGAGTATAAGTCATAACAATAGCGCATGGACTGATGGTAAGAAGGGTCCTTGTGTCAGTTCAATGAAATAACTCCTATTATCTCTGTTTATACCTACCACATGAGTAATGGTCATAGTACAATTAGCATATTTTAACCAAAATATTGTGATTTGAGTGTGTGTCTTTGTGTGTGTGTGTGGGGGGGGTGCATCCCACAGTGCTTATGTGGAGGGAAGGGGACAGCCACAGATGTCAGTCTTCCACATTCACCTTCACAACTTCATGCTTATCCCTGGAAAATGTGTTTTTTAATGGAAATACCAGAAAATGTGTATCTGCACCTTGTTTGCCATGGGGTCACTTTGTTGTTCTCTACTGTGTATGCCAGGCTACTTTGCCCATGAGCTTTTCAGTTAATGGATATATTTATATAATTATAATTGTTGGGTTCATAGAGTCCTATTATATGCAGTGATTTGTTTAACAAATTCCCTGTTCTTAGGAACCTAAGAAACTTCAATACTGTAAGAAATACTGCTGTAGTGAATAGCTTCGCAACTTCACAACTTAGTACTTATCCCTGGGAATTGACTTTTCATGGAAATACCAGAAAATGTGTATGTACATGTTCAAGTCTTTAGATTGCTATTGCCACCATGTCATTTCAGAGGAGAAAAGATGGCTCTGCAGTTCAGAGAATGCTCTGATGTTGCAGAGGATTGGAGCTCAGTTTCCCACACAATGCCAGGCAGCTTACAACTGCCTGCAACTCAAGCTCCAAGGGGAACCGATGGAGCTTGGGTGTACAGATACTACCTCCATACACACATGCACATAATTAAAAACGAAATTTAAAGCATGTTATACTAAACTGCAATATGTGTAGGATGCTAGAAGGGAAAATTTGAATATTTATACCATAAAGAAGTGATTGGTTACTCCAGCAGGTAGCAATGCATTATATTCTCTCTCTCTCTCTCTCTCTCTCTCTCTCTCTCTCTCTCTCTCTCTCTCTCTCTCTCCATACACATACACACACATATGCATGCATGACAATATGATATGAGTTACCATTAATTTGCATGTTTTATTTTGCGTGTTATTTATGTGTCATTTAAAACACAAATTTAATTTATATTTCAATAAATAAATAGTAAAATCTTTCAGCCAGACAATGTTGATTGAATTACCTGTTTTTATATTTAGACAGTAATGATCTTGCTAGTTCCCATTAACACAATATGTACTTATACAGACATACCTATAGACAGAGAGATACAGAGACAGACATCACACACACACACACACAGAGGGGGGTGTGAAGGTGGGGTGGGGTGTGGTGGGAATGGGGTGTGAGATGTTTTTACCAAGACTAGACTAGACTAGACTGGATCAGTGCCATCCATAAATTACAATACATACAAGAGCAGTGGTACTGAACATGGATTTATTATGATGTATTTTTACACATCAAATAACACAATAGTGAGTGACAGATCCCAGAGATTAACAACACCAACCAGTGCAAAAGAATCATTGTGACAACTCCCAAGTATCAGAACACTCCAGATTCTGCTTGCTTTAGTTTCTACCCAATGCCTATCAACTACCAGTGAGACTGCAGGCAGGCACTTACATGTGTATGTAGGATGTGAACAGCATTACTGAGAGCAACAGTTGTACAAAAGCATCCAAGAAATTCTAAACCCTGGGGATGGTTGGAAAGAGGTGGGCAGTCAGGAGTTTAGGATGAAGGGAAAAGAAGAGGTTCCAGTGGCTGCCTGCATTATTGCAGATATCCATTCTGCAGCCCCATGCTTCTCTGTGTCTTTCCTTTATATGGTAAGGGTGGGCTATGAATGGAAGTAATCTTTAATACCTTGGGGCTTTTAAAACACCCAAGAATAAGACTTTCCATCTCTCTCTTGCCCCATGATATTGGGAGGACCAAGGCTCAGACATTAGAATCAACCCAAGTGCGTCCTGAGGAGAACTCTGTTTACCTGTTGGCCATATAAGTTGGGAGTAAGAAATGAACCCCTTCTTAGTTCTGAGGATTGACATTTTCTCATTTAATTAGTCTAGTTTAATTAACATTAAGATCGCAAGGGGTAACAGGGAGAAAGCTAGATTCATAAACAATCAACTAGAAAGTATTGCTAATCATGGACCCTTTCATTTCACAGTGTGTTTTGGAAGTCATGTATACAAGAGCTGGGAGCCAGACTGCTTTGGGGAGCTTTCCTTCCCCACATGGCAACCATGGGCAAGCCTCTTCATGACCCTCTAAGACTGGTTTGGACTCACTGGTCTGAACATAAATAACATCCGTAGCTGCCTTGAATGTTTGGCTCAGATAGACCAGTCTACATTTGGAGATGACTCAAGCCGTGTCAAATAAACCTGAGAGCCTCAGATTCCGGACTCAGAATCTCACCATCTGGTCAAAAACACACATGGAGGTGATAAAAAAAATTGATTCTATATCTTTAAGGCCACCAAGGTACAAAAGAGTGGGCAAATGGACACTTTAAGGGGAAAGAAAAAGTAGGTCCCCACTGGTCTTTCTATTTTCTGGAAAGAGCTTTGTGAGAGATATTTGTAAAAGTTTTACTTTTTTGTTCCTAAGTGAAGCTCCCTGGGGATTTCAAGCAGCATGAAGCTCAGTGGAAAACTTGCAATTAACCAATTAATATGATGGAATGCAAGGTAAAAACTCCTACAGTGGGCCAAGAGAAAGATCACCCTGGCCCTGAATGGAGAGAACTGGCTGTTTATACCTAGCAGGTTAGCAGTGTGAATGCCAAGTCCTGCCTTCGATCATGCTGTGTGGGAAGGTGCACAGGTCTGCTCCATCCAGGAAGAGGATTTTAATGATGTGTGTTTTATAATGAACGGCCACACGCTGCCTCGGAAACTCTGCTAAGTCAAGTCTGCTGGGAATAGTTCTTGATTCTCCCTTTTGAGTTTGGAACACTAGGGCCATATGTGTATATATAACTTTATAAAATAGATTTTATTTATTTACATCCCTTCTTGTCACAACCTTCCAATATCTGGATCCCTTTAGATGAAAAAGTTCTGCTGTGCTATATTCTGTTAGTGAACCTGGAGTAAGTTTAAGAGTTGATGGTTGCTGAGCAGGGGAACGGGAAGGGGATAGGGGGTTTTCAGAGGGGAAACTAGGAAAGGGGATAACATTTGAAATGTAAATAAAGAAAATATCTAATAAAAAAAGAGTTGATGAAGTATACATTGGGACTTCTGAACTCTAAGGAAATCTTTCCTATCTCTACAGTCCACCACTTGGATTGCTTCTCTTGCTGATTTGACAGAATAGCTGACAAATGTGGCTTCATTAAGTTGGGGTTTATCTCGGATCACTGCTCCAAGGTACTGTTTACTGTGGCAGAGAAGTTGTTGCAGTAGGAACTTGAGGCAGCTGGTCACACTGTATCTACAGTTTAAACCAGAGGAGATGAATGGTAGTACTCAGCCCACTTTCTCCTTTTAAGTCAGTCCAGGACTTCAGCTCAAGGAAGGGTGCCACCCCCACAAGTGGGGTCTTCAGTTAACCTACACTACATGTTCCCTCTTAGATATGCCCAGGGGTTTATGCCCTATACTGTCAAGTTGATAATCTATATTAACCACTGTCTTCCTTCTGCTTCTGGTATATTTCATCACTATTCCAACTAACATAAGTATTAGGGGTAAAGCATCTACCTTATATAAGTGGTATCTCTGCTTATCAACACATTTTACCAGAACAGGAGATGCAATGGCAAGTTTATGTACCAAACCTGACTTGGCTACAGGATACTCAGGTGTTTGTGGACACCTTTTGTATGGTCTTGAGTAAATAAGTGAATCGAGTAAAGCAGACAATTCTCCCCAGTGTAAAAGGAGTGCATCGCATTCTTGGGAGGTCTTAGTGTGGCCAAGGAGACACAGAATCCAGAATGGTAAGATGGTCTCTTCTCTGACTGCTTAGAATTTGGATACAAGCCCTTCCACTGATGCCAGCCCTACCTGAGATACCAGCCGTCCTGCCACTTAGCCTTGAATCAGAACTTCTGTTCTTCCAGGGTTTAAAGCTCACCTGGCTTCAGATGGCAACTTAAGGCATATTCTCTCCTGGGTGGCAACCTCTGATTAGAGGTCTTGAGACATGCCAACTACTATAATCTCATGAGCCAATTCAACAGATTAAATTATTTCTTTTGATGTATCTATTAGTTTTTCAAATGAAGTCTGAAAAATAACAGTAAAGACACATCACATTGCACAGAGGGTCATTCTATTTTTTCTTGACTAGCAAACAGGGTATTTAAAATTAAAAATACCTTCTAGGGAATTTTTGGGGTTGATGTCATATCAGACACTGATGACACTGAGCTTGTTTCAGAGTTCCTCTATCTTTTACCTTATGTTTTAAATTTCCAGAGAATATTTGGCATTTATTCATTGATGCCAAACTCCATGGCTAAAGGGTAAGAATGTTGGATGTATATATAAGAATAGGTGATTATGTATATATATGTATATATATATATATATGTATATATATATATGTATATTTACATATACATATACATACATATACATATATATATAGTACCAAATCTCTCTGGCACTAACACATGTAATCTGGTTCTTATTCAGCTAAGTTTTGAATTTTTAATAATTAAAAAGACATACTTCAGATTTTTGGCTAACAATGAACAACCTTAAAGTAAAGGATTTTATTTCTCTAAAATCTTTGCAGGGAGACACCTTTGGGCTTTTGTGTGTCTTTGGCCAAAAGACCTTACAGACCAACTATGTGAAAAAGGCATTCATCATTGCTGTTCTACCTCAAATGCCTTTTTAGAGAAAAGTCTTTCCTTATTCCTTAGAAATCCTTGGAAAACTCAAGTTACCATAGGTATGCATATAGGAATTACCATATTTATTTTATATTTTTCATTTCTTTTCAATTTTTAATTGTTTTGTCTCTTTCTGTATGTTTGTTTTTCTACATGTATACATGCAATGGTAGGTGAGAAGTCAATGTCTACTGTCTTCCACAATCCCTTCCCACCTTAAGCTTTGTTGAGACAGGGTGATTGATCCTAGAGCCTTCTGATTTGACTGCACTGGATGACCAGAAGCCCCAGGGATTCCCCTGTCTCTGTCTCCCATTGCTACCATTGGGACCAACTTACATGTGGGTTCTGGGGGGAATAAAACTGGTGTCCTCATGCAGCCAACTTCCCAGCCCATATCTTTCTATTATCACCTTTGTTTTACCTGTGTGTACCAAGCCTCTAAGCGCAATATTGATCGTGTATCTGCCCCATGTTGTATTGCTGTCATATGCATGCCAGCATTTTATAGTATACTTATCTTCCCAACACTTGAATTAATTAATGAAGGTACTCTTGACAATGCTTATGGGTGAGGTTTCACAAACCAAGAAAATTGATATTTGGCTATGTGGAGAGGTTAAATAACTTCTTTAGTCTTCTTTTCTTTTTTCTTTTGGAAGCAAGATGTCTTCCCTATGTTTCTGGGATTGCAGGTGTGCATTGCCATGGTACTTACTTACTGTTGAGTACATCATTATTCTAGTTGGTGGCTCTATAACAACCAGTCTAGAAATTTTCTTCATGGCAATCTCTCCGGGAGTTTTCCTACAGTGAGTCTGGAATTCCCTTATTCCTAAAGACTGAAGATTCATCCTCTGCCGTGGGTTATACCCTTCCATGTAATCTGGATTCACTGTCCAATCCCCACGTAGGACTGTTCACCTTCAAGGGAGACTGATCAAGTTCCACGAGTCTCCTAGAAGACTAGTGGACAATAATTTACAACACTCTTAAAATATAAATTTCTTTTTCACTACAACTACTCACACATTGACGAATTTCCTACTTAATGAGAGCTTTGGGAGTATTAGAGAGAACGATTGTAAGGGAGATCTGTGAGGATGGTGGAGAAAGAAAATATTCTTTGTCCAGACGTGGGTCCACCTGTTGACCTTTATATTCTCTTGCATGACCTCTGTTCCTCAGTGGATTCCTAGGGACTTAGTAAGGGTATGTCTTTTGGTGAGCTACGGGAGGAACAGGGATAATTCCTGAATCATTCGGATTCAGCTGGGGATGTCTCATGTACTAGGAGAGCCTCTTTCTCATCAGGAGAAGCCACGAACCTAACTCATTTAATAACAACAATGTGGATGGTTCCCATAGAGTAACAGCACGCAAAGTGCTAGAAAAGATGAGGCCCACATAGACACTTATCTTTGGGAGGTGTCTGGCCTTAGATGATTTAAGCCAAGTCTGAAGACTTCAGTCTAGAACTAGTTTGATTAAAGGGAAATCTGGTCTCTGAGTGTAGGGAGGGACTTTCCTGCAGGCGTGGTTCACTGTATCCTTTCCAGCACCCCTCAGCTTGCATTGTGTTCATCACCATTTTCTCTGGCTTTGTAGGAATGCGTCTGCCTAAAAAGGAAGGAATCTGAGTAAAACATGGGGGTGTAGCTGAAATCGCTTGGAGGCCCTGCTGGCCTAGAAAAGGGACCTCCAAGGCCCCAGCAAGCCTCTGCAGTGGCTCTGGGATGCTTTCTTTAGATTAGATTCCAATTACACTCAGTGAGATATCTCAGAAGACATCTGTTCTCAGAGTGGATGTAAAGCTGCTTTCCAGCTCTTGAGAAAAGAACAGAAAACACCTCTTCCAATGACCAAATGTCTATATTGTCTTACAGTTCTTCCCAGTCCCTGAGAAATAGACAAGACACTGTTGCATCACTGGCCAAACACTTAAGCAGGAACATGTCACAGGGATACCCCATTTCACAGAAGGTTTGTCCCTTGGAGGCAACATGGTTTCCTGAGTGCTTTAATTATCGTCTAGTGATGCTGGAAGTGAAAAGGGTTATTTAAACTCAGAGCTGAGCATAGAAAACAAACATTTGTATTCACCGATCACTTTCTTTCATCCCCTTATCCACTCCTCCCTGACTCATGTCTCATGCAGGCAACCTTCATTGGTTATTCTATCAGATGAAGAGATACCAAGAGCCGTGCCTCTGTGTGTTGAACCTGCATTCTAGGTTCTTCTAAATTATAGCCTGCATTTCCTAGCCAAAGAATGTCCTCTTAGCAGGCCCTTCTCTGTCTGTGAAGGACACTCCTGGTGAATTCTTACATGTATATATTTTCCCACCAGGTAAAGGGAACATGCCCTGAAAGCTGTGATCAGTGCTTGCTAGCTGGATGAACCTGTCTTCCCAGGGCATAAGTTGGACCGCTGAAGCAATTTGAGTTCTAAACCAACCACTACAGGTATTAAGGCCCTGACACAGGATAACTGTTTAGTGTTTCTTCCAAATAACAGGCCTTTCCACGGAAGGCACCTAGATTAGAAACTCCAGATCGAAGGTGACAGTCAGATCCTTTGTCATTTGAGTCAATCTAGGCCACTGTGTTCTGAGAGGGGCTTTGGGGTATCAGTGACTTCCCATGCTATTTAGAAAGGTGGCAGAGTCCCAGAGGACCTCATTGCACTTAAACCCGATCTTCCGAGCAGACATGGGAGCATCCTCCATTATGATTTCATGCACTGCTATCACTGTGACCAGTGTGAAATGAGAACTGGTGACAGGGGCTTATTTTAAATGTCCTTGCCAGTCAGCACAGAGCATGGATCATAGGAGACTTGGAGCTGTTCTTTTCCTGTTTTTTTTTTTTTAAAGTAGCTAATAAATATGTAAATCACACTATCTTTATTCATAACCTGGCAGGGATCAGACATGAAAATAACAGCCAAAATCCACTATTTTATCTATAATATTGTGTTGAGTTAATATCGCAAAACCTCAAACACCGAGGAAACAGCATGGAAAAAAACCCATTATTTTCCTAGTCAACTTCTTGGTGAGGAATATCTAACAGGCCCGTCAATTCTCTTCTGTGCACGGGCTTGGAACCTGAAATTGTGCAGGTCTGCATATTTATCTGTATTTCTCCCTTTCCTTACCCACCATGTACTGTTAGCTGAGCATACATTACCTCATTCTTCAAAGGCAAAAGCACATGTTGCCTCCCTCTGATGATTACCCTGCTGCCAGCTACTACTCCTTCAGCGGTGGCCCCATCCTTCTTACTATTATTAGGACATTCAGACGTGTCAGCAGAAAAAAAATCCCTCCTGCTTTTATTTTTTACTTGGACCCTGAGAACCCACCAAGGAAGAGGAAGTCCTCGGGGACAAAGCTTTCACTACAGTGTCATCCATCCTCAGTCCTCAGCCTGTTGGTGTCTTTCTCTGCTCTGTCCTTATGCAAACCCTGGGGACTCCTTCACATTGCTAGTGGGGCTGAGGAATGACCTTCCTGTTTCCTTGGAAGGTGTGCTTTGTTCTGGGTCATCCAATTATTCTCACTCACAAGAGCAATTACTGTGAGACCATGGGCTTTTGGAGTTGGATAGTACCAGAGGTTACCCATCTGAGCTGACACTGGGGTCTCCTGAGAGAAGAACTTCAGAAAGATGGAGATGAATTCTTGCTCCCCCTCCCGCCCCCGCTGTCATTTCATCGGCTTTGTGACCCAACCTCAGCAAGTTCTGTTTCTTCTGTGCCTGTATTCCTAATCTCAAAATTGAGCTGATGGTGCACAGTTAGAGATGAAGGGAAGCTCATGAGGTAAGTGTTAGCCAGGTAAGGGTCGTGGAGGAAGTGGGCAGGCATGGCAGAGGAGGAACTGAGAGTTCTATACCTTGATCTGAAAACTGCTAAGAGAAGACTGACTGTCTTCTAGGAAGCTAGGGGGAGGGTCTCAAAGCCCACTCCACACTTCCTCTAACAAGGCCATGCCCACTCCAGCAAGGCCATACCTCCTATTAGTACCAGTCCCTGGGCCACCCATATTCAAACCAACACAAGCTCTTACCTTCATTGCACAAAGTGTATGTTGTGATTCCCATGGCAAGACTTACAGAGGCTCTGTGGCTTAATTCCTGACTTAGGTGATGAGCTTGCTGGTTAATCTTGATTGTCAGCTTGATTGAATTTAAATTTACCCTGGAAATACACTTTGGAGTGCATCTGCGAGTCTGCTTTTAGAAAAGTTTAACTGAGGAGAGAAGCCCCCACAAATGTGGGCAGCTCTATCCTACTGGTCATGATCCAGGACTGATTAAATGAAAGGCTGTGAGCTGAACACCAGCATCTGGGTCTCTTGAGTTCCCGATTGCACATGCACCGTGGTCAGCCACCTCATGCTGTCCCACCATGCTTTACATGCCATGATGGAGTGTATCTCTGCAAACCATGCGCCAAAATGAACCCTCTTCTTCTTCAGTTTCTTTAGGAATTTTTTTCCATTACAACAAGAACAGTAATGAATACAATGAACCATGAGGTGTCTGCTACCCAGTTCCCACATAGATGTGGTGACCAATACAGCCAAGCACATCTGTCCATGGTCAACTCCACAGACTCCTGTTTGGCTAAAGACAAAGCTCCACAGTGACAAGAGGGATGACATGATTGTCCAAGTGTGCAGATCTAAGATCACATCTTCATGCGTGAAGTCGGTGCCCAAGACTGGCTCCAGAGATTACCAGGATTAAGACAAAGCAGTGATCATTTCTTTACCTCCCACATCCCAATGTGTAGAGAATGAAAACAAAATGCTAAGAAGTTTGGCTAATCAGGTCTGGAGTTACTGTCAAGAAGCTACCTGCAGTGGAGTTTCAGAAAGAGGGGTGGAAAGTAGAATGTAAAGCCATTTGAAGTCTTTATAAAAAAAACTTTCTGGAAACTGGAGGTCATGGCCCCAAGCTCCAAAGTCTAGAGTCAGTTCCCAGAAAAGTTTTGTTAAACTAGATATGAAGGATTCTTGAGCCCAGGCCACCATGGACCATTTCCTGTTTCCTTTGACTCATCGGATGGAAGACCAGGGATTTCCCCTTAACCATCAGAATTTGGCAAAGAAAGCTTCTTTATTGCTCAAGAAGAAAGTCCCAGCACACTATTCTGTGCCAATAAGTGACACATATTTTGCTTCTATGGATTTTTTTCTTTCCTTGCACTTTCAATTCTCGTTATTAGCCATGGCTATACTTAATAAAGTCTCCAGGAACACTGAATTAGTGAATGCTCAACTATAGTTTTCCACAGAAGTTCAGGTTTAGGATTCGAACCCCTGATCACATACTTACTCATTGGGTGATTCATAGCCTTTATGTGCTCTACAGGTAAAATGTGTGTGTGTGTGTGTGTGTGTGTGTGTGTGTGAGAGAGAGAGAGAGAGAGAGAGAGAGAGGGAGGGAGAGAGAGAGAGAACTTTATAGAATTTATGCCACACACTGCTGTATGTACCTCATGCCTGAATGGATCTATATACCTCTTCCATAGGGTGCATCCCAGCTGTCTTGCACTTAGCAACACTGGAGAGCATAATATTCTGTGCTTAGGGGGCCCATCCAAAGAGGAAAGCCAGCAAACAAAACCACAAAATCAACCATGACAAATCATGTTTATGAACAGACCACACAAAGGCAATTGTTTACACCATGAGATCTTGTCAACACTGCAGTTCATGACTGCATTCAACTCTCAGCTGGGTTTGTGAGCATTGAGTTGTATGTTCTTTATTACTCTGTGCATGTCCAGAGCAACCAAGACAGTGCCATGAGCATTAATGTTGGGCTTACTATTGAATTTTAGTGTACATATGAATCTACAAACTCAGAAACTGTGAATAATGGACTCTGCTATTAGTGATTGTTTAGTGGTGCTATGATTTTTTTTTGAGTGGGGTGGGGGTGGGGTGGGAGATCAACGAACCAATGTCTTTTAGCAATGGGTCTATCAACCCTGTATTAACTTTAACCAACACCAGAACTTGTTATGCAGCTAGTAGTGGATAGTGGTTATCTGACCATCATCTAGGGCAAGAGTTGGCCTTTTTTGTGAAAAATTCTGATAGTAAATGAAGACTTGCCAGCCATATGCAACCAAAGACAACTGCATATCAATAGATATGACTGAGTTCCAAAAGAACATTATTTCCAAAAGCAAAAGGGGCCCTGAATTATATAGAAGATTGCAGTTTTCTCACCTCTAATATAGGTTTCCATTTGCATGCAGAAAGAATAGTCTTCTAGCTGCTTCTTAGATGTATCTTCTTTCACAAAAGTCTACAGGATGCCAAGGAAGACAGTCTTTAAAGAAATGTTGGTAGGTTAAGTAATAAAGCATTCTGTAATACTGTACTCAAATTATCCTTTATTTTTCACACGGCATCCTAGAAGCCCAGTTGTTGCATTTTGAGGGGAGACACATCATCATTATCTTTATTTCACCACCAACGCCATCATTACCAGTACCACCACCAGTGCCATCACCATTAGCAACACTGTCGCCATCACCATCCATTATCGTCACCATGGTACTCAAGTCACTTATTAAGCACTGTACGTTGACAGTGCTTTCAGTACTCTCTGTACCCACACAACAATCACCATAGTAGATTCTATTTTTATCTTTATATTACTAGAGCAAAAATGAAAGCACAGAGATGTTAAGCACTTGGGCCAGTTGCAATTAGGACTGTGATTTTTCAAATTTTTTTTCATGATACACACAGAAGTCACATATGCAGACCCATTTCCATTTTCAACAGCCCATCTCATAGTTAAAGCCTCTTGGGTATGCTGCTCCTCTTGTCTAGATGCCCTTTTACTGATGCCTGCCTATTCAGCCTTGAAAACAGGTGGGGATCATACTACATCTCCTTTGTGAATTATTTCCCTGTCTTCTTGTTCTCACCTTCTCCATATACAGAAATAGTGACTCCCTCTTCACATGCAATTCTGAATCTCCTACATATTTTTAACATAGGATAGTGAATTGCAAGTATTTGTGGATTTGTACATTGGTACTACTCATGTCTGTGTCTTTCCAATGTAATATAGTCTCTAGCACACAGTATGTGCTTAATAGCTACTTACTGGATATAAATATCTTACTGGCCTATATAGAATAACACTCAATGATCATTTCTGGAATAAGCTATTAAGTAAAAGGAAAAAAGAATGCCATCTTAGGTTGGATGTGTGTCCTTCTAAAACTCAGAGTTATTTGAAAGGGGCAATTGCTTTGTTCTACAAGGGAGGCTACATCATTCCCTGGAATGTCAATCTAAAAACCATCTAGGATGTCATCCATGAAATTACCTCAACTGCTCTATAATAAAACTGACATTCTCATTTCACTGTGTCTACATTCATCATTTTATTGTCCCCTCCAGGGGGCAGAAGTTATAGGTGGCAACAAAATGTGGCCACTATGGCTGGAGAGACCTCATCCCAGTACCAACCTTGCCTGACGAGGCTCTGGGACTGGGGACAGGATCTTAGATGTTTTGGCTCATAGATGTCTATAGATCATGACATTAAAACTCCCTTCTTTGCAGGGTTGTCCCAGATTGCAAATGAGTCATTACGTGTCAAATATGTTGGAGATATGCAGAGCATTTTGAGAATTGTGTTTCTATAATTGGGTTTATTAGTATTTCATTCATTATTAATCTTCTTGATATCTGAATTTATCCCATTTTCACAGACTCCATGACCTGGTGGCATGGTATGGTCTCTGTGTCATTGCTCCCTGCCCCCCTGTCCCATGTTCATCATGGCAAACAGGACAAATCGACAACAGCACTATCTCTTCTTCTGGTCTTTATAATCACAATGCCTAATCAAAATTTTTTCAAATTATTGGTCCTGGACAGTCAACTTTAACTCATTTGTAGTCGACAAACTTTTGCACATGGGAATATGTCCTTACTGTACAAGTACAGTACCATTACAGAACCTATTCTGCATAGGAACCATGAAGCCAATTTGGAAACTGAATGCAGTCAACAACCTGCTGATGGATTACATTTGTGGATACATTAAATTGCACAAAGAGTTTTTAAATGGTTATTTAACCCAAGCTTCTGATCTTGGGTTAGGCTTTGCAAATTGTTCTTCCACCGAGCAGATTTCTGTTGGTAGGGGTTAAACTATAAAGTTAACCCCCTCTGATATACCTGACCCCAGTTCTATCTCTGGAAATGAGATGAATACCACAATCCATGAAGTCTCTTAGTTGAATCAAAGGAGACAATGCATAAGAGAGCCCTTTGTAAACTCTGTGGTGCTATCCAAACTTAGTGTTATGTCTTTGATCCTGATATACATTTCTTAAGTCCTTGGAAATTAGATAGCAACTCATGTAAAAGCTTTGCTCAACAAACACACATGACTTTCTCGTTATTACAGTCTTCTCTTTGTGTTTGTTTTTCTACACCAAGTATATTCATAATTGTTTTATGTTTGTCCTGGTTGGCTAGCACTTTAAGCCTATTACAAGAGGATGTTAAATGTCACTTGCTTTCAGCAGGACCCCAAAATAAGAGAATGTAATAGATGTCAAGTACTCCACAGCCTTGGCAGAGAATGATGGGTAACTGGAAATCTTGTTCCACTTCCAGGCCTGAGTGGGGGAAGGTCAAGGGAAGTGGTTCAAGTCACCAAAATACTGGGATGTGGTCTCCACTCCCTGTTCCTTAAGTGAGTAGAAAGAATTCTGCATAACTTGAAGTCAAGGGAAAGACACTGAGGGAGTCACCCATGGAGGCCAAGCTGAACACACAGAGGCCTCAGTGGAGACACAGTAAAAGGGGCCAAAGATGTCCTGGAGAAGCAATGTGGTCCTGAGAGTTGTGTAAGGGGTCAGGAGCCCAGAGCCCGAGGACAGTGGTCCACTGATGCTAGGAAAGTTGTTCCCAGAATTCTCTATGGTGGTTCGGGAAGGTCAACAAGACCTTTTCCCAGATGCCATGAGGGAAAAACAAAGCAGAACATGTGCCTTCCTCCCTCCATCCATAGGAAGCAGTGGCAGGTCAAGGCAATACCTGCTGGAAAGCCCGGTTCCTGTAGCCTCCGGGATCTGGCCTGTGATGTTCAGAAACCAGAAATGGATGGCAGATACCAAGCACTCAACCTGAAGCAAATTTGAAAGAGGAATTCCCAGTGTTCAGATAATTCTGTTCTACCCTGTTGGACAGAGTGTTTTAGGGTGGACTTAACTAAATGAGGGTTCTGAGTTGAGGGATTCTTTGTCATCTCAAGTCATAAGAAAGCAACCATGTTTACCAGCTGTAGGAGTTCTCTGGTAGAATTTTGGGGGTTGCTTATATATACAATTATATTCTCTGCAAATAGCAATACTTTGATTTCTTCCTTTCCAATTTATATTCCCTTGTTTTTGTTTAGTTTTCTTGCTGATCTGGCTAGAATGGCAAGTACTATATTGAAGACATACAGAGAGAGAGGGCAGCCTTAACTAGTCCCTGATTTTAGAGGAATTGCTTCTCTCCATTAGAGGAATTGTTTCTCTCCATTTAATTTCATGTTTGCTATCAGCTTGCTGTATATTGCCTTTATTGTGTTTAGGGAGGATCCTTGTGTCTATGATTTCTTTGAGACTTTTAACATGAAAGGGTTTTGGATTTTCGTCAAAGCATTTTTCAGCTTCTAGTGAGATAATCATGTGTTGTTGTTGTTGTTGTTGTTTCAGTTAACTTATAAGGTGGATTCCATTGATAGGTTTTCATATACATGCATCCCTGAGATGAAGACTACTTGATCATAGTGGGTGATGCTTTTAATGTTTAGATTCAGTTTGGGATGGTTTTGTTGAGTATTTTTGAGTTCATATTGAAGTTGGTCTGAAATTCTCTTTCTTTGTTGAGTTTGGTGTGGTTTAGGTATTGGGATGACTGTGGCCTCATAGAATGAGTTTGATAATGTTCCTTCTGTTTCTCTTTTGTGGAGTAGTTTGAGGAGTATTGGTATTAGCTCTTCAGAGGAGAAGGTGCTGTGTGTGTCTGTGTGTGTGTGTGTGCGTGTGTGTGTGTGTGTGGAGAGAGAGAGAGACAGAGAGAGAGAGAGAGAGAGAGAGAGAGAGAGAGAGAGAGAGAGAGAGAGAAGGAGAAGAGGGCGGTGACTGGGATTGAGATGTAATATTAATAAATAAACAAACTAATGAAGAAGAAAAATAAAACAATGGTACTGCCTGAGTTTTGATTCTAGACAGGACATGAATTTGCCTGTTGGACTTGGTTTTCTTTCCTGGGCTTCTTGGCAAATCATTGCATTAAGAAGGTTAATGGGTTTTGGGAAAACATTATGATTATAAAGAGAGCACTGTGGCTGCCACAGCATCTTTCCTGGGCTCTTTATCTTCTGTATCAACATCATCCTCCTCTGACTCAGCCACAGCCGGAAGGTGCTTGCACATCTTCTTATCTCCTATTCCATGTACTTAAAAAATATTGCATTTTATTTATCTATTTTGTATGTGCAAGGGGGCAAGTGTGCCATAGAGAATTTATGGAGGTCAGAAGTCATCTTCGACTTATGAGAGTCAGTTGTCTCCCTTTGTGTAGACTGAAGTCTGTCCTTGAGAAACAGCTCCTGTGTTCGGATACTCCCTGCAAGTGTAAGTAACTACATGTCATGACATTTTTACTCCTAATAAGGATGGAGAAACACTCTAGTTATTCACAAAGTATCCTAAAAATATATGAAGTGAGACTATCACTTTAAATAAAACTGACAAATTGATTTGCCAATGCAAAAATTCAAGTGAAAATTTGAATTTTCAAAAATTCCTATTTGCCACCATGACCTTGGCAGGCTTTTTGATGTTAACAAATGTAACTTTTTGATTTTTGCGTGCAAAAGACACTTTTAAATCATTATAACTACATGAATTGATGCATGCATGAAGAGTAAAAATGTTCATGGGTTAAATATATATATGCAAAGGATGAAACTGAACAGATAGGTTTTTAATATAACCATTTATAGAAAACTACACGGATTGTCTGCTTGAACTAAACTTTTTAAAAAAATACTTTCTGGGCTTGTCTATCCTAGTAGAGAAAAAATCGCCCTAATTCATAAAAAAACAGGTGAAGTGTAAACTATCTTCCAGTTTTCATCTACCAAACTGAGTGGAGTTAAAGAATGCAGTAAAGCTTAGAAAGAACACACACCACACCATGTAGTTCTTTTAAATATTTGTTCTAATTTGAAAGTCTGAAAATTGTTCATGCGAAGTATGGTATTTATCTAACTTGTTGTTTTTATTTGATGAATTAGTAAATGATAGTAAATGAGCTAGAATTTTCTGTCAACTCTTTGGTAGTAAATTCTTATAAGTATAACTCAGATGAACAATTTCTTTTTGAGTCTTAAATAAATTCTTTATATATATATATATATATATATATATATATATATATATATAATTAGGTATTTTCTTCATTTACATTTCAAATGCTATCCCAAAAGTCCCCCATACCCTCCCCCCCATCCCCCCCGACTCCTACTTCTTGTCCCTGGCGTCCCCCTGTACTGGGGCATATAAAGTTTGCAAGACCAAGGGGTCTCTCTTCCCAAAGATGGCTGACTAGGCCAACTTCTGATACATATGCAGCTAGAGACACGAGCTCTGGGGGTACTGATTAGTTCATATTGTTGTTCCATCTACAGGGTTGCAGACCCCTTTAGTTCCTTGAGTACTTTCTCTAGCTCCTCTGTTGGGGGGTCCTGTGTTCCATCCAATAGCTGACTGTGAGCATCCACTTCTGTGTTTGCCAGGCACTGGCATCAACTCACAAGAGACAGCTATATCAAGGTCCTTTCAGCAAAATCTTGCTGGTGTATGTGATGGTGTCTGTGTTTGGAGGCTGATTATGGGATGGATCCCTGGGTGTGGCAGTCTCTAGATGGTCCATCCTTTTGTCTCAGCTCCAAACTTTGTCTCTTTAACTCCTTCCATGAGTGTTTTGTTCCCAATTCTAAGAAGGATCGAAGTATCCACAGTTTGGACTTCCTTCTTCTTGAGTTTCATTTGTTTTGCAACTTGTAACTTGGGTATTCTAAGTTTCTGGGTTAATATCCACTTATCAGTGAGTACATATCATGTGAGTTCTTTTGTGATTGGGTTACCTCACTCAGAATGATACCCTCCAGGTCCATCCATTTGCTGAGGAATTTCATAAATTCATTCTCTTTATAGCAAGGTAGTACTCCATTGTGTAAATGTACCACATTTTCTGTATCCATTCCTCTGTTGAGGGACATTTGGGTTCTTTCCAGCTTCTGGCTATTATAAATAAGGCTGCTATGAACATAGTGGAGCATGTGTCCTTATTTCCAGTTGGAACATCTTCTGGATATATGCCCAGGAGTGGTATTGTGGGATCCTCCGGTAGTACTATGTCCAATTTTCTGAGGAACTGCCAGACTGATTTCTAGAGTGGTTGTACAAGCTTGCAATCCCACCAACAATGGAGGAGTGTTCCTCTTTCTTCACATCCTCGCCAGCATCTGCTGTCACCTGAATTTTTGATCTTAGCCATTCTGACTGGTGTCAGGGACTAGACAAGGCTGCCCACTTTCTCCCTACCTATTCAATATAGTACTTGGAGTCCTAGCCAGAGCAATTTGACACCAAAAGTATATCAAGGGGATACAAATTGGAAAGGAAGAAGTCAAAATATCACCATTTGTAGATGATATGATAGTATATATAAGTGACCTTAAAAATTCCACCAGAGAACTCCTAAACCTGATAAATAGCTTCAGTGAAGTATCTGGATATAAAATTAACTCAAACAAGTCAATGGCCTTTGTCTACACAATGGATAAACAGGCTGAGAAAGAAATTAGGGAAACAACACCCTTCACAATATTCACAAATAATATAAAATACCTTGGTGTGACTCTAAGTACGGAAGTGAAATATCTGTATGATAAGAACTTCAAGGCTCTGAAGAAAGAAATCAAAGAAGATCTCAGAAGATGGAAAGATCTCCCATGCTCATGGATTGGCAGGATCAATATAGTAAAAATGGCTCTCTTGACAAAAGCAATCTACAGATTCAATGCAATCCCCATCAAAATTCCAGCTCAATTCTTCAACGAATTAGAAAGAGCAATCTGCAAATTCATCTGAAATAACAAAAAAACCTAGGATATCAAAAACTCTTCTCAATGATTAAATAAATTCTAATGAGGTAAAGTTTCCAGAAAGTGAAATTTTAGACTGGAAAAGTTTAGTGTATCCTGTTGATCTCATGGAGACTTCAGTAAAGAAATATGTCTATGTTATTGCTAAATGTTCATTGTGGACTTTGAGCTGTCTTCTATGTATGGGAGGATATGCAAAGGGAAATCCTGTTTTAAGAGACTTTCAGCTTGGTAGGTCAGATA
This sequence comes from Mus musculus, assembly GCF_000001635.26. Classification (NCBI taxonomy): domain Eukaryota; kingdom Metazoa; phylum Chordata; class Mammalia; order Rodentia; family Muridae; genus Mus; species Mus musculus. The sequence continues at coordinate 74,655,890 of NC_000073.6, forward strand.
AACAGCTAAGTAGTTCAAAGAAATTAATGCAGTTTTCATGCAAATTTGTTCAAGATCCTATGACTATGCTGAAAGTAAGGACTACAAGAATGAATGTGAGGTTCATATATTCATTTCTTGGCTTCTCGTATTCAGAAATGAAGTGCTCTTGCACAGCCAATCACCAAGGTTAAATGGTTAAAGCTGACAATTAGTTAATGAAGGACGCTGCTCCAGAGGAGGTAAAGACCAAGTGACACCTCCATGGAGAACAGAACTAAATCAAGACAGGAGAAAAGGAAATGAGAAGAACTCATATCGGAACTGGTCTAATAGGCCTAATGAGAAGGATACTTCCTTTCTTCTCTTTTTCTCTTCTTTTCTCTTCTTTTCTTTTCTTTTCTTTTCTTTTCTTTTCTTTTCTTTTCTTTTCTTTTCCTTTCCTTTCCTTTCTTTTCTTTTCTTTTCTTTTCTTTTCTTTTTCTTAGTTGAATGGAATTTAGTAATTTATTAATATATGGTTGTTGCAAATTTAATGTATTTAGCAATAGAAAGCATTCATTAAACTGTGGGTGGGTTGTTTTTCTTTTTTCTTTTTTATTAGGTATTTTCTTTATATACATTTCAAATGCTATCTTGAAAGTCCCCTATACCCTCCCCCTGCCCTGCTACCCATCCCACCCACTCCTGCTTCCTGGCCCTGGCATTCCCCTGTACTGGGGCATATAATCTTTGCAAGACCAAGGGCCTCTCCTCCCATTGATGGCCACCTAGGCAATCCTCTGCTACATATGCAACTAGAGACACAGTTCTGGGGGTTACTGGTTAGTTCATATTGTTGATCCTCCTATAGGGTTGTCGAACCCTTTAGCTCCTTGGGTATTTTCTCTAGCTTCTTCTTTAGGGGCCCTGTGTTCCATTCAATAGATGGCTGTGAGCATCCACTTCTGTATTTGCCAGGCACTGGCATAGCCTCATAAGAGATAGCTATATCAGGGTCCTGTCAGCAAAATCTTGCTAGCATATGCAATAGTGTCTGGGTTTGGTGGTTTTATGTGGGATGGATCCCCGAGTGGGGCAGTCTCTGGATGGCCCTTTCTTCCAGGTGGATACTTTGTTCCTTCCTAGAATGGGGAACAAAATACCCAGGGAAGGATATACAAAGATACTTCCTTTCTTGATTTCACTTACTGAATGCTCTTACCTTTGAAGATGGGAAATCAGTTACTCCACAATCAACAGATGTTCCTAGATCATTAAATAAATAAATAAATAAATAAATAAATAAAACCTCAACCCAAAGATACTTCATGATTTATTGCCCTAGGCAACTACCATGACTCCTTCATAGACTTTCAGTGCTTTGCTTTCTTGGACAGACAATGTAATTTATTACTGACCCTGAAATCTCTAGTAGGCAAACAAGCTCTACAAATAGATGTTCTCAAGTCCCTATATAAATAGCCTTTTAGAATTGGATATATCACTCTTCTTCCTAATCAGCATCACATCTCTTCTGTCCCCCTGACTGCCACAAGGCTTTCTCCTCCTCTGTTGAGTACAGAGCAGTTCTTGAAAAGAATATATAATTGTATTCAGATCTAAAAGATGGCCAGCCATTCTGAAGAATTAAGAAGTGAGGATGAGATGGGATGGTCCTAACCTTTGCTGGTGAGGCATCTCCTTCCTGAAATGAAGTTCTTTTAAAAGTAGTTTTTCATGTTCTCACAACATCATATCACAGAATAAGAAGAGAATGAATGGAGGTGGGGGTAGGGAAAGCAGCAAGGGTCTTATTGCTGGAGGTTCTGGAGGTTTTAGGGGAAGGTATTTTTATTTTCCTGTCTAAGAAGCAATGTGGAAGTATTGAAGGATTTAATTTTCAAGCTCATGTTTTAAAAATGATAAGTCCCTTAGAGATAGATGGCTGGAGAAAGGAAAAAGTGGCCACTGAGAGACCAATTGGAACTGCTTACGTGCTCCATGTGAGAAATAAAGCTTTACTCAGTGTCTTAGTTAGGGTTTTGCTGCTGTGAATAGACACTATGACCAAGGCAATTCTTATAAGGACAACATTTAATTGGAGTTGGCTTACAAGTTCAGAGGTTCAGTCCAATATCATCAAGGTGGGAGCATGGTAGCATCTAGGCAGGCACAGTGCAGGCAGATCTGAGAGTTTTACATCTTCATCTGAAGGCTGCTAACAGAATACTGATTTCCAGGCAGCTAGGATGAGGGTCTTAAGCCTCTATGTACAGTAATACCCCATACTCCAACAAGGCCACACTTCCTAAGAGTGCCACTCCCTGGACTAAGCATATACACACCATCACACTCAATGAAGCATCTCCAAGTATCAGCAAATTAGGGTTGTTTTGCATGGAGAAACACCGGGACTTAATACTATAGGAGGCTTATATTATGGCATAGAAGACTGTCATCTTTCTCTTTCATAGGAAGGAGGAAGAAACTGGCATGGAGCAGGAGTTCTGTGTTATGAGTGAACATACCAGCTCAAGCTGCCAGGGAGTGGCTATGCTGGACATGCTAATAAACAACTGTAGAGAGAGTTGTAGAGTTTGGGGGAACAGGCTGGAATATGAAATAGATGCTTGGAGGTTCTCAGAATTGGGACAGTAATGAAGCCATGGCTTGGAAGAACTTGACTAGTTAGAACATACAGGGTAGGAAGGGGAAAGTCTGGGGGAAGGGTGCATAAACTAAATCCTGGATGAGTGAACAGAGCATTGAGGCAATTAGCAAGAAGAATGAGGACTGGCACATTATGGAATATGGAGAGAGCATGTAGAAGAGTATGCGAGCAAGTAAATTTAAGAGAATGAAGAAAAAAGCAATATGTACATGTTAAAGGAGTGTTTTTGAAAGGAAAATCTTCCTTCTTCATTCCTCAGCACATCCAGGACAGTGGCCAGATGGACTCGTGTTGAAAAACTCCCATGATACAGCAGCCTATTGGCTTAGGAACAGAATCTGTTTGTATCTATTATATAGTAACAAAACTAGAACTAAAATGTATTCCCCTTTCCACTGAGAGTCAACTCAGTTTCATTACAGTCCTTTGGGATGTTTTGTACAGCTGTTGGGACATGAGTCACATAGGAAAGGGCAATAAGGGCCAGTTAGATGTCTCAGTGTGTAAAGGCACTTACTGCTGATGCAGCGTTCAATCCCTGGAGATCACATGATGGAGGGGAATTTCTCCTACTACATTCAGAAAGGATGGTTTGGCCTAGGACAAAATGCAAAGTCCCTGGGATTTACCTATAAAGATGATCTTGCTGGTCTCTACTTTTGGTGGTGGTGCTGGTGCTGGTGGTGGTGGTGGTGGTGGTGGTGATGTGCATGTGCGTGTGTGTGTGTGTGTGTATACACATGTGTGTGCATGTGTTTGTATTGTACTTCTGAGGATGAACCCAGGGCTTCATACATGCTAGGGGAAGCATTTTACCACTGAGTTTTACTCCCTCTCCTACATTTTTATATGAAGTGCCATAAAAGACATGAAGAGAGGGCTTGGGTGATGGGTCAATCAGTAAAGTTTGTCAGTTACACAAAGCTCCGAATCAAAGAAGCAGAAGCAGTACTGAACATACACATGGTCTAAGTTCTTTTCTTCTCCCATGTCATTTCATTCTTAAAAGCAGAAAAATGCACTGGGGAGATAGAGGGAAGAAAAAAGTGTCATGTGTGTTGTTACTTGTAGGCCCAAAAGAACGAGGAGGCACCCAAGCTCCCAGGGAAACTTCGGATGTCTAGGCTCAGTGAGAAACTTAGGCAAAGTAAAATCGAGAATCAAAACAGTGAGCTTTATAAAGAACCTCAGAAATGGTGTGCAGAAGCTTATGCTTCCAGTGTTAAGAAGTACGGTGGTTTGAAGATTCCTAATCTGCAAATCAGGGTCTGACGTTCTCCGGACTCTGAAGCTTTGAGTTAAGAACATGACACTGCAAGTGCAAAATTCCAAAATATGAAATAAAAATTTGTGTACATAATTGCTCTAACATGGTATAAAGTCAACTCCAGGCTATGCACACAAAGTATACATACAATTTGAGTACATTCCCATTTGGAAGGTAGTATCCACCCCATAATACCACATAGGTATACGCAAATATATGAATTTTTTTCCTCATGGTCAGTCAGGTGCTTACACTAGAAATCTATTACTGATCATAAATGGGTCTGTGGTAAGTTAAAAAGACAGGGAACGAAGGCTGAAGACAAGGAGTCTGGGACACAGAACCAATGAAAGGATTGTCTATTCCCCAGGGCTTGGTAGATAACATTCTTGATAAGGGCGCTGGCCAGAGCAGAAAGACATTGGAAAGATGGCTGCTGAGGAGCCTTGATAAGATTCTGAAACTCTCACCCCATCTGCATCCAGAACACTTATATCTATCCTAAATCCTACTGCAGAAAGTACTCCAGGCACCAGGTACTCCTAGACAGAGCTGGGCAGCCATCACATGTGCAAAGAGGCCCAGCCCAGAAACACAAGAGGACACCCTGTGCTGCTATGGGCCATCCCTCTTGGCCTTGATTTGGGATGAAGACTGGGGAGCAGATAGGAAGAAAAGAGTGATTATTGGGAGTGTCACTATTTTTTCCATTAGAAACTAATAGTTTTGTTCTTGATTTCACCTGGAGGTCAGAGAGCTAATTTGGTGACTATCACCCTCTCCTCCCTACTCTGAATTTGGCATATGTGGTAAAATTACCAGAAAGATTTAACTTGGACAACTTTTGTTCTTAAAAAACAGAAAACAGCCAGCTAAGTGGCACATGCCTGGAATCCTAACAAGCAGAGAAGAAGGCAGGAGGGTCAGGGGTCTAAGTTCAACCTGGGCTACACAGCAAGATCCTGTCTCAAACCAACGATCCAAAAAGAGTGTATGAATAGATGGATGGATTAAATTATTCTGTAATGTCAATTATCTACTCCAAAATCAATCAAAATAAATTTTAAAAGAAGCCAGTGACTAAATATTGGCAGGTTTCCCTCATTGTGGTGCTAAGCTGCTTGGATCTTTATGATACCTGCCCTGCAACTGGCGGAAGGTGGTCTTTGTGGCTCCTTTGCTCCCTCTCTTCCACACAGCCCTGTGCTATCGGGGGGAGTGACTCAAAACACCCACCTTACCCCAACCCCCGCTTTTCTGGTTTCTTTGTGACCGGGATCCCATTCCACAAAGCAGGCCTAGCACTTCTGGTCTTCCCAGCCTTCTCACTGGCCAGGGCGAAGCTTGGAGGACAGCTTCCAGTTATTCCCAAGGAACTTCTCTGTGTTTTGTTAGCATCACAGATAAAGCATTTTTGTTAATTTTTTTTATATAAACTAAAAAGAAACTCCTTTGAGTGGTTAAGTAAAGAAGCTGTCTGAATGGTTTGCGTGAATGCTTGAATGACTTCACACCCAATTATTTGTACTTAATCTTTAAATTGAAATGTTCTCTGTTGAGGGCTGGTGAGTGGAATAATGTTTTAAGATAGATCCTCCCATCTCTTAGCGAGGTAGAGCCCAGTGCCTGTGTGTGATGTACATGTGGACGATGTTCCTTAGCTGTTGCTCCTCCGTTTCTGAATGCCACTTTCCCCTTTTCTGTACTGCTGTAATCAAATCCATTTTCCTTGCATGAATTCTGCCTAGAGAGAATAAAAGGAAAGGAAAACTCCATTAAATCTTGCCTTACCTCCTGAAAAAAACAAAACAAAACAAAACAAAACAAAACAAAACAAAACAATTAATAATGATGCTGACAACAAACAGACTCAATGGCAGTTGACAAAAATGGAAAGGAGAGCCAAGAAGTCAACCATCACCGTGAAACTCATAACGATCACAGGCACTTATGTACCTTTTAGCCATTTAATCTGTATTTCTCTGTTACATGTGACATGGCAATGACATTACTGACTAAATTATGAACAAAATATACCTTGTTTTTTTTTTCTATTTGACTTTTTCTCTGAGATATGTGAGAACAAAGACGCCAACTTTGCTGAGTTTGTAGAGGTTGAGGTCACACAGCTTGTCATCAGTGTGGCAAATGTCACCTACCTTTGTGGTCACAAAGAGTTTAGGAGGTAAAGATCTGGGAGGCTTTACGATGAACAAGCAGAAGGACACAGAATAAGTCACGACACAAGAGCCTTTAACTGGGACAGTGTAGGAGAGAGCAGGGAGCTAGACCAGAATGCAGAAGTGGGAACCTCACTACCACAGCATCCCAGATTAATGAGATCCGTGAGTCAAGCATCTAGAGAGACTGGCTGCCGCTGCCACTGCTGTTTCACAGAGTCTATGAATCACTATTTCAAGAAAATAGATGTTAAGCTGTTGTTCTTTTTATTTTGGATCCCTAAACATGGTGTTATTAATGCTTTGTTTGGGTTCTTTGCCATGGGAACCAAAATAGTCACACTCGTGTTCCCCAAATCTGAGCTAGGACAAATGACTTAACAACCCAATCTTTGGTTTCTTCTCTCTGGTTCTCCATATCCTCAATTCTGCTATAGCCTGAGGTAATATTTTCCAGTGCATTTTACTCTCTAACATTTCATGAAGAGAGTTCTTGCAATTTTAAGGGCTGTGATTTTATAGACAAATGTCTGAAAACATACTTCATTTTACCAACTATAAAATGGGGCACAAGAGGAAACTCTCTCCATTCCTTTGGTATGTCCTGTTTGCGATTGACATTTAGTCATTTATTTGCTATGACAATAGCCACTTGATTTTTTTTATTGGATATTTCCTTTATTTACATTATCCCCCTTCCTGGTTTCCCTCCAAACTGGAAACCCCCTATCCCATCCCCCATCCCCTGTTTCTATGAGGGTGTTTACTCACCCAATACTGCTTCACTCCCCATCCCCTGACATTCCTCTACATTGGGGCATCGAGTCTTCACTGTACCAATGGCCTCTTCTCTCATTGTTGCCTGACAATGCCATCTTCTACTACATACGTGGCTGGAGCTATGATGGGTCCCTCCATGTGTACTCTTTGGTTGGTGGTTTCATCCCTGGGAGCTCTGGGGCATCTGGTTGGTTGATATTGATGTTCTTCCTATGGGGTTGCAAACCCTTTCAGCTCCTTCAGTCCTTTCTCTAATTCCTCCATTGGGGACTCCATGTTCATTCCAATGGTTGGCTGTGAGCATCCACCTCTGTATTTGTCAGGCTCTGGCAGAGCCTCTCAGGAGACAGCTATATCAGTCTCCTGTGAGCATGCACTGCTTGGCATCCACAATAGTGTCTGGGCTTGGTGACAGTATATAGGGTGGATCCCCAGGTGGGACAGTCACTGGATGGCCTTTCCTTCAGTCTATGCTCCACACTTTATCACCATATTTCCTCCTGTGAGTATTTTGTTTCCCCTTCTAAGAAGGACCGAAGCAGCCACACTTTGGTCTTCCTTATTTTTGAGCTTCATGTGGTCTGTGAATTGTATCTTGGGTATTCTGGGTTTTGGGTTAATATCCACTTATCAGTGAATGCATACCATGTGTGTTCTTTTGTGACTGGGTTACCTCACTCAGGATATTTTCTAGTTCCATCCATTTGCCTAAGAATTTCATGAAGTCATTGTTTTTAATAGCTGAGTTGTGTAAATATACCATTGTGTAAATATACCACATTTTCTGTATCCATTCCTCTGTTGAGGAACATCTGGGTTGTTCTAGCTTCTGGATATTATAAATATAGCTGCTATGAACATGATGGAGCATGTGGAACACCTTTTGGGTATATGCCAAGGAGTGGTATTGCTGGTTCCTCAGATTTTGGATGTACATGTATTTTAAATGTAGTTTAAAGGTTTTTTTAAACTTTGATTTACATCTAGAATGCTTGGCTTATATCTCCTTATATGGGACATGTCAGGGCCAAAAGAAATTTGTTTCACATAGACCTTACATATACAACCTGATCATAATTTTATACAATACTGTTGATAATTCTGTGCATGAAAAGTTATGTGTATTGAAGGATATTTGTACTATAGATCAAGTGTGGCATCTTTTATTTTCAGTTACTTGGGTGATGCTTAATTTGTGTATACGGCAGAGTTACCCAGTGTGCCTCTGAGTCCTCTGTGGTTGCCCTGTGCTCCACCACTGTGATGCAGTCTGCAGAACTGGAGCCTCTCATCTTACCCAGCTTCTCAGACACCTTCTTCACTGGGTTCAATGTTTCCTGTTGAAAACAACAAAACTGCTGTTTGGGCTTTTTTTTTTTTTTTTTTTTTTTGAGAGTCTGTTTTTGCATATCATACAGATACATTTTTGTTACTCTTTTTTTTTTTAAAGGAAAGCAATGTATGTTGATTCAAGGGTAGAAAAAAAGCTGAAAGATATTCTCTTGAGCAGGTGGCTCATGGTGAAAAAAAATCACTTCTGTTCAATGTTTACATGGGTTTGAACCATACTTTAAGATGGAAAAACAGAGGCAATTAGAGTTAAGTAACAACTGAATGTTTAACTTGTCTTCTTTGGTTTTGTCTTGTGTTTTTAACGGTTTGCTGAAATAATGGCCTCTTCTCTGGGCTCTCATTTGCTTTGCCATGGGTGTCAGATCTGTGTGGAGTTGCTCATACAAGAAAAGTGCCACTCCTTATGAAGTAACGATGTTAAGTTTTGGAAGTGCTTGATGGCTAAAGTGAAGGAAATCTGTATTTGAGGCTCAAATGATGGTATGACTTAGTCCTTCTGAATTTCAGTCACTTTATGTGTAGTAGTGGAGATAAAGGTAGAGAACATTATGATTGTCAGTAAAACAACACCATTGTGATAAAAGGTGGTGATGGTTACTGCTGCCAATGCTTACTAAATAGGCTTTTATATGTTTATTAATAAATACCATTCAATGTAAATTGTATGGTAGAGATTGGCATCTTATGGCAACTGATAATAGCTCAAAGCAAACCATTTCCTGGATCTTGATTCTTGGTGATAATACTTCATCTTCTTTGTTTCCTGAGTTCATTTGTTGCCTGTATTGATTCTCTATCCCAGTGGAGCTGGATTTGAGAACTGCATTAAAAATATTAACCAAAAGAGGCTGTTTTTTAGGCAAATGTGTAATGAAGCTTCGGATGGTCCCAAATGGTATTTGCCAGTGGCTATTCATCATGACCAGTGCATAATTTTTCAGGAAGTGAGACTGGAAACGTCAGAAAAAGATATGATTTCTCGTTTTATGGATGCACAGGGAACATTCAACAACTCAACCTACTATGAGGTGGGAGGTCATTGAGTCTATTTAGTAGTGGGAGTGTGTTACACATACAGTGTCTTTGTAGTAATCTTTATAATCAGGACCCATTGTTCACCACCATGATATTGTTTTCTCCATCATTAGGCAGAGAGGCAAAACTTCTTTAGTCTGTGACTGAATGTTCCCAAATGGAAAGTAGCCAGAAAGGTGCTGTCAATTGTTCTGATTCAGAAGGGATCTTGTACAGTGATCTTTTGTCTGTGCTTTCTGAAGAAAATTTAATTTTAAACTATCATATTTGTTTTAAAATCCTTGCACTACCAAGAATTTACCCACTTTCCCAACTGTGGAAAATTGGCCTACTTGTAAAAGTGAAGAAACTCAAACTGTTACAGTTCTACTTTCTAAACTACTTACGTTTGCCAGGTTTAATGGCTTTCTGTTTTGCACTCCGAGATGCTATAGTATATGTGAGTCATCTGTATTCTTTAGTCTGATCCAATATAATCAGTCTGCTTTTCCTTGTTTCTCATTACCTTTACACTTTCAGAGGTCAGATATTTTAGATGGTTTTCAACTTGGGTTTGTTTGTGCTTTTCTCCTGAGTAGATGGGGGTTTGGGCATTTAGAGTTGGGTAAAACATTATGTCTGTCATATTCTTTTCTCATTGTATCATTTTGGGAAGCACACTATCAACATTATCCGTTGGCTTCAGTCACTTGGTTAAAGTCATTATCTGTTGGACTTCTCCCTGAACTGTTAGTTTCTTGTAAGCTTCTTTGGGAATGTTGAAAAAAAAAGCCTAAACTAGACTCAAGGGGATGGGAGTTAATTTCTACCTCTTTGAAGAGAGAAAACATGCATGTATTATTGTGGATTCTATTAGAAAGACAAATCCCATCTCCTTCAAGTAGTTATTAGGTCAGTTAATTATATCATTAGGGCCTGTAAAAAAGTAGCCAATAGCAACCTCTGTGTCATAGGATTATGGTGTAGATTAATCCATGCAAAGTATCAAAGCCACGCTCTTGAGTTTACATTGCTTTCTTTCCTTTGCTTATAGAAGAAGCTGTGGCAGACATACCAAGACAAAAGAAAAGAAATTCTATATATTTTAGTTTGAAGGGAGTGCTGTAAGAATTACCACAGGAAAAAGAAGGCAAATTCATATTCCAGAATAGATATTAATTGCTATGAAAAAATCATGAATCTCTCTATAATGTAAGAAGCCCATGGCAACTGAAGGAATGACACCATGTAGATGGTCTCATTCTAAAACCTCATGGACCATACAAACAGTGATTATCCTGGTGGGCTTCACCAGCATTTTCTGAATGCCTCTCTCTTTCTGCCTACACATACTTGGGGTGTCATTGGTTTTGCTCATTTCTAAGAGCTTCATGGGGGCCTTTTCCTGGGACACAGTGCTGGAAGAGAGGAGTAACCAGCAGGTCAGGAGGAGCAAACAGAATAGCCAATAAAGATGGTCAGTCTGAGCAACTTATTGAAAGACTTTATCTTACCCCACATGCTGACTGTCCACCATGCCACATTTTGCCATAATGGCAACTCATAATCAACAGAATTTATCTTGCTTATTCATTTATCTGTTCCCTGTTTGGCTTCCTTACTAGAATATAAACTCTACAACAGAGAATAACCTTTCTATCTCATCATTTCTGTACCCTGGTGCATGAAACAACGCCTATCCTCTAATAGGTCCATAGTGAATATTAGTTGAACCCATGATTCATAGGAAGGTATCTTCCAGCCCTGTATGCCATCTTTCACTGTGTCAATAAATGTTCAGTGGCTAGAAGCCATTCTGATGATGATAAATCTTATTTTGAGTCATCCCACAGTCTGCAGAGCTCAGTGGTTCTGATAAACATTATTTTCTGTCAGTCTAGGAACCTGCTTTTAACAAGTCAGCCAGTTGTGGTGGAGAATAGCTGTGCCCTTTGGAGTCAGGCAGATACATCTCAGTAGCTATGACCCCGTGTAAGGCCATGAGACATTTTTCAGCTGTTTGGCATATACTTGCATAAAATTCCAAGAAGGGCACATGGATGCCATCTTTTACCCCATTGAGAATGGGTCTTTGTAACCAGAGAAAGAACTGGTCCCCGTCCAATACAGCACTGGGAGATTTCCTCAGCTGAACATCAGAAACAGGGCTGCATTGTTCTACTCCTCCGTGTGCCAGGGTTATCTTAACTCCTCAGTTCCCATATCCACTTGACCCCAATCAGTGTCAAAGGGACAGCGGCCAATCTCCATATTCTGGGCAGTCCAAGGTCAAATCATGGACTGACTTCCTGAGCCCTCCCCTCTGTGCTGTTTAGCAAATGAAACAATTAATTGTATTCAAGACTTAGCTGCTCAAGGCACTGTTTTGTGGAGACAGGATCCAATTTGTATTTTAGCTATTAAAATGACAACAAGAATCTGAGTATTGTGGCACCTGCATATGATCTCAGCACTCGGGAGATAGAGGTAGGAAGTAGGAATATAGTGTCAGCTACATTATGAGTTTTAAGCCAACTGATGGTACAGTGGAGACCTTGTCTGTAAAAACAAATAAAATGAACTAAAACAAAAGAACAGACAGACAGGATTCATAGAGACACTAACCAGAAATTTGGTTCTCTTCTCCTGGAAAACTGGTACCTTGTTTTGACTACATGGTGAAGGCCACGTGGCAGATACAGGGCCATTATATCAGAGTGCAGTAGGAAAGGGATCACCCGTGTATTAGTTACTTAGTTTCTCCTTTCTGTGTTAAATATCTGATAAAAGGTAACCCGAAGTATTAAGGGATGTAGTTCGTCATGTAGGGAAAGACATGGCGGCAGATTTGAGGTCAGTGTTTACATTGAAGCAGTCAGTACTTCAGCCCATAGAATTATGCTGTCCACATTTAGGATGTATATTCTTATTTTAATTAACATAATCTAGATAATCCCTTACAGACATGCCTGGAGTCTTCTCTCTTTGGTGATTCTAGGTACTGCCAAGTTATAGTCATTAACCATTAACAAATTGACTATGTGTGTATTATCTCTCAAATCTATCTTCTCATGGGATTTCCACATCTCAGAGAGATAAGATCCACCTGGGCCCTGTCTGGGACTGTATAGGCCTACTGGTATTACAATTGGTCCTTGCTGATATATGTGATGTAATGGAACAAAGTGTCTCCTCTCTTAAGGTTGAAAGCTTAAAGGGCAGGAAAATTCCTATCATATTCCCGTTCTGTTCCCCTCTGTATCTTCAAGAGTGACACATGGTCCCATGCAAAATACTTAGCTAACCAAATGCAGAAGTTTTCAGAAGGGAAGTTTGAGGTAAGACAAGGAAGAGAAAGCATTCTAGTTGACTTAAATCTTCTTTGCCTCTTTGAGCAGAGAATCATGTCAGGAATGCATTCAGTTTCAATAGGATATGAAATGTAGACGAAAACTGTAGAAAATCTGTGAAAGACATATATCAAACAGAGAATTATCAAGACATTGTGTTATTTGCTGTATGTTTACCTATTGGTGAGTTGTTTAAAATGCACAATTTGTTGTAAACTCTTCCTGCATCCTAAATTAATCACCATTTATAAACTAATTTAAAATATTGATAGCAATCACAAGGATTAATGATTTTTCTATCATTTTAGACACACATCCATCATGCCTTTTGCAAATTCACCCTTCCTGACATTTTCTTGCCCTTCACACTCTTTTCTCATTTCTCCAACTTTGAGATTGTCATCAATATTTCTTTTCGTATTTCACAGAAGATAGAAAGCATACAGTATTTGTCTTTGTATGCTTGGAACATTTTGCCTAACATAATGATTTTCAATTCCATCCATTTTATTTATGCCACAATATCATCCTTGCTTTTGTGAATATACACTATTTATTTGTTTATCTGACCATTGACATGTAGGCTAGCACTGAACTAATCACTGGTGTGTTACTATTCTTTTATATGTTGACTTCATTTCCTTTGTGTGTGTACCAGGGTTTGGTGCATCTGGACCATGTGGAATTGAGCTCAGCTTTGTCTGACTGATTTTGTATTCTGTGGTCTAATAAGGACTTCTAAATTGTAGGCCTCAAGGCTGTAAGCTCTCTTCACCATGTATTGTGCTTGTAGCTCTCTTTCAACAGTGGGCTTGGCCCTTACTTCTACACTTAGCACAGATGTTTGCACAAGAACCAGTTGGGCAGCACTTCTAATTCCTCAAAGTCTGATGCCCCTAGTGCCCACTTGGGAGAGCCCATTCTTGCTGTCAAGGATGTCTTACTACTCTGGTTCCCATTTCCAGCTTCTGAGACTTGTCTTGACTTGAGTCAGGTGAGCATTATTGCATCTTGAATACTGAAGGTAAAGAGAAATTCAAGAATTGAGTGTAAGAGTAAAGCTGGGTTCTTCCATTTAAGACTCCTTTACATTATGACCCGTGCAAATTTATCTAGAAAACATGTTCCACACAAATACTTTTATAAGTTTAAATCTTTAATCATTTAATCATGTGTATCTGTGCATGTTGACGTGGTGGAGTAGAGTGAGGGCTATGTGGATGTTGAAATTCAGAGGCCTGCAGAGGCTATAATGTTAGATTAGATTTCCTAGATCTGGAGTTACATATGATTGTAAACCACCTAACATGGTTTCTGCGAACTGAACTCAGGTTCTCTGCAAAAGTAGCGTATACTCTTAGCTGCTGAGCCATCTCTCCAGCCCTTATTTGTTTCTCTCAAAGAGTATGATCCTGGAAACCATGAGGAAATTTATGGTTTCTTTGGAAACTCAGTTATGTCACGTGACGTTTGTTGAAGCAGAGAGGTTAGAAGATGTTTTGTTAAAGCAGACACAAGTTAGAGGATGTTTTGCTGAAGCAGACACACAAGAGGGCATGCGATGTTTACAAATAATATAAATATAACCTCACAGACAGAGTGAGGAAGCTCCTGCCTTGTTCTGCCTTGTCCTGCTTCACTAGCTTTTACTGACAACACTCTTGCATTCGTTCATCTTGTACCACATTGCTGATCTTCACCTGTCATAACCTTGTAGATAGTAACTTGCCAAATAGCTTCTCATGATATCCTGGCTGCTTCTTGCCATTTCTGTGGCTTTGTGCTGATCAGTTGAAGCTTGGCAGTGGAGCCTCGCGGTTTCTTCTGGATCAAGCTGCTGCCGCCGCCTCAAGTTTGGTGTTTTACTAGTGGACTGGAATGCTGACAAGAAAGATTTTCATCTCAAAGAACTATTTCTAAACAGGTCCATGACCCCTGTCTTCTATGAACCTTTCTTTTCTCCTATCTCTGATGGGTGGTGGACTAGAAGGGGGGTTGAATTATTAAAGAAGGTTTAAAAAAATCTAAGCCTACAACAATGTTTTTATTGGGAAGCTGTGATGCTACCCATAGAGGCAGGGTGATACTGGTATGTTCTTTAGTAGTGTTAATGTTCTGCCTGGCTTTGACTGAGAAGGATGTCAGCTTGAGGAAGGCCTTCCCAAATGATTGCACTGAGATTATGCCCAGCTTAAAGGAGATCTGCAGATGAGTCTGCAGCTTAGTACCTCTCATGGCATTTAGGTTTGTTTTGAAACCAATAGAATTGAATAGACCTATTTTAGATATATGGTGAATTAAACCCCTTCAGTTAACTGAGCAACTGAAGACCTATTATATTCCAGGTGCAAGAAAAACATATGTGTATTAGTCTTTTTTATTTGTATGAAACAATTGTAAAAAGTAATTAATGACCTGGTGAGATAGGTCAGCTGTTAACAGCACCAGTTGCTCTTACAGAAGTCCCAGGTTGAGTTTCTAGCACACACATGGTAGCTTACAACTATTTATAACTCCAGTTATAGGTGATACAACACCCTATTCTGATTTCTGTGATGGCCAACATGCTTGTGATAAATAGCATATATTCAGGTAAAACATTCACATATAAAGTCAAATAAGAAATTTGGGCATCAAAAGGACACAGAAATACATGAAAATAAAATGAAGTGGTCTTCTCATGCTAGCTATTTTGATGTTGTATTATGGATGTTTTAGGAATGGGCTAAGTATTTTAGTACATTCTCCCACTAAGTCTAGCCTTCACAATTAGCCTGAAGTGGAGGCCATTGTTATATTTCAGATAAATCTGTTGGGGTACAGAGAAGTCCCCTAGAGTCACATGGCTCAACAGCAGAGATGTTATTCAATCACAGAATCATATGCCATCGGGTTATTCTCACCACCCTCCCAGTATCCTATTACCATAAAAGAACAATGAAAGATGTTCTTATGTGATATGAGCTTTAATGACATGAAATGGGCTTCTTCAGTTATAAGTAGCTTACACCTGCCCAAACCTGGATCTTTAAAAATGCTTGCAGAGGAAGCATTTAAAAATACCAGAGGAAGCAAGAAAGCAGTGACCCTAGAAGCAGAGGAACAAATTAAGGTGAACTGGGTGTCTGCCAGCATGTCTCCTCAAGGTTGTTTGATAATATGTGTCCCAGAGCAGAGAGATTAAAGATTGCGGCCTGGGCAAACAAGAGCCTAAGCTCATGTTAAGAAGTTCAGATTTAAAAAGCCCAAACCTCCAAGGGGAAAGCCAGTATTGTAGAGGAGTGAACCAGGATTTTATCATGCATTACAAAGTAGATAACGGAACATCACCTAACCTGTTTCCAGTCTGAATTATGAGCTTACAAGGTTAAATTGTCTTCAGGACAAAACTGAACAACTCTATCATTAAAAATCACATTATTTTCCCCCTCTCTCATTAACTTGGGTCTTTCTCAAGCCGGTAGCAACCAGAAGTGTGGTATAGTAAGAGGGCAGTATTGTACAACAGAGTGGGGATTATTGTAAGAATCCAAAATGGGCTGAATATTTGGAGTTCAAGGCATACAATTAGTAAGTCATATGAAAATAGGGGACAATCATCTGGTCATTTCAATAAGTGCATACAGAATGTATTGAGGAATCCATGTTCATTCATGATAAACCTCTTAAAAAGTTTTGCTTATTTTATGTATATGGTGGGCGTTTTATCTGCATGAGATCTGTGTTCCACAAGCATTGAGGTTACAGATGGTTATTAGGGTTGACGTTGGTGCTAGGAATAGAGTTGTGTCCTCCGGAAGAGCAGGCAGTGCTCTTAACTACTAAGGCATCTCTCCATACCCCCATGAAGAAACTTTTAACAAAATAGAATCACAAAGAAATATACTTAGCATTATTTAGGTTACCTAAAGGAGCCCCACTCTTTCTGTCAGCCCTAATAATGAAATATTGGAATTTCTTCCCAAATATCTGAAATAAGAGTAAGATGCCTGCTAGTATCATTTTTGGCAATGGAGGATCATGTTTTGTAGTCTAGACTGGTTTCAAACTCATAATCCTCTTGAATCAGACTCTCCAGGCTTACAGGTGTGTGCTAACACACCTGGTTCACTTGTCATTTTTATCCGATGTTATTCTTTGAAAATATTACCTAATCCACTAAGTAAAGCAAATAAATGAAATAAGGACTGAAAGGGAAGTTATAAAACTGTTATTTGTATATTACATATGTGGATATATGCATACATGGTGAGTAAAAATGTCCCATAACAGTAAATGAATGCATTAGACCGACCACATTTTGTTCCTGTGTCAGATACCTGAGAAAACCCATCTAAGGGAGGAAAGATTTGTTTTGGCTCACAGTGTCAGAAGTGTCAGTTGGTGGTTGGCTGGCTCCATTGCTCTGGGCTGGAGGAAAGACAAACATGATGGTAACAGAAGCACATGGCAGAAGCTGCTCACTTCATAGCAGCCAGAAGGCAGATATGCTGAGAAGGCTGAGCATGCATTGCATCTTTCAAAGGTGTGTCTTCTGTGATTGACTTCCTCTCATCAGGCCCCTCCTTCTACAGAGTCTCCCCTCTTTCAGTTAACCCAGCAAATTAGGAATTACTGGATGAACCCATTGATTACATCAGAGTTGGGATCCAGTTACCCCTTAGTGATTGGCTCCAGAAACAGAGAAACAGGCCTGTTCAGGAGTTAGAAGTCATCTATGGCTACATAGTGAATCTGAGAGCGGCATGGATCATATGAGAATCTCCAAAAATAAACAAGGGGCCAGGGAAGTAGAAAAGATAGTAGATGGCTTTCCTTCCAGGCAGGAGGTCCTGAGTTCAATCCCTACCAGGTATGGTGGTATACTCCTGTAATCTCAGCACTGAACCTCGGAATTAAGAATTCGAGGCTATCCTCAATTAGACTGCTAATTTGAGGTCAGCCTGGAATACATGAGGTCTTAAGAAAATTAAATAAAAGAACCAATAATAGTGTAGAAGAGCAAACACCTAAGGAGTCCACTACCTAATTTCAAGTGACTACAAAGCTTCAGAATCAGAGCAGTATCACTGTAACAAGAGACAAATACATGTAAAGAGCAAGATACACAGAACGGGAAGAACTGGAATGTCAATAGCAATGATCAGGAAGCTCTCACCTTCTTCAGAGAGGGTCCACTGCACTGACTGCTACACCTGACTGCTCTCTCAATTCTGCAACCTGGAGAGTTGTCAAGTCACAGAGAGGACCTTTGACTTGGGGTACAGCACACTCAGGAGTACTTCAACTGCTCTGACTCAGACTTCTCATTGATGGGATGGCCTCTGGAGCAGAAAAAAAGGAAGCCATCTGTTCAAGAACATCCCAGGAGGCAGGGTGATTCAGAGCACACCACTGTGTGCGTGGATTGCAGGCATATTAGCCAAATTGGTGGGATGCTGAGTACGGAGCAGGGAGAAACTGAAAGAGTGAAAGCATGGTGAAAATGTGTAAGAGGAGCAAGAGCAATGTCCGATTAGTAGTGATGTGTTGGAATGAAGAATTTCTTCCTTTGCAAGGAGGGATGCTTAGAGGTCAGACAAATTGCAAGAAAGTATCCCTGAGAAGCCACCTGCTGAGATGGCAGACAGCCACTTACTGAGGACACCAGCTGCCAGGCCAGCTCCAGACCTCCCACTGTCCTCTCTACCTCTTCTTGCCGTGTTTGAAACACACACACACACACACACCCCACACACACAAACACACAAAGAAATTGATAGATAGAGACAGAGAGAATCAGAGGGATGGATATAGAGAGGAAACAGAGAGACAGAGACAGAGAGAAACAGAAAAATGGATAGAGAGACAGAGAGGGAAGGTTTTAGATTTTTACCACAATCACATATACAACTCTCCTAGTTAGCTTCAATGTTAACTTGACATAGCTTAGAGTCATCTGAGGGAGTCTGAATTGCAGAATTTCCTTGATCAGACTAGCCTGTGGACATATCCTTTTTTCATTTTTCTTGTTAGTTCATGTAGGAAAGCCCAGTCCACTATGGGTGGTACCATCCTCTTGAGCAGGTAGTCTCAGGTGGCAGAAGGAAGCTGGCAGAGCATGAGTCAGAGAGAACAAGCCAGAAAGGAACTTTCCTCTCCTCTACAGTTTCTGCTTCAATCTCCTGCCTTGAATTTCATACTTGTCTTCTCTTGACAATGGATCACAAGAGGAAGTAAACTTTCTCCACTCCAAATTGCTTTTGGCTATGGTATTTATCAGAGCAACAGAAACCTAGCTAGAATAAATGGGTCAGTTGTAATGTTGTGGAATTCCTTTCTCATTCCTAGCATATGGCTTGAAAAGTCTTTATAGTGTCTAGAATGATAAAAGCTATACTGGTAGGGAGAGGAAAGACTGTAATGGAGGTGAATATCATCAAGGTGTGGAAAATTCATAACTAAATTCATTCTATCTAATTATTTGCAATTAATGTATTCTACCAAAATAGACTTTGAAAATATGTCTTTTATACTAATGAAATGACTGGTGACTTTAATTCTTTGGGAAGCTTCAAAGTGGGGACTGGTCACAAAATAACTCAAGACATTACTGGGTGGTTAGGACATTCGGTCCCCACCTCCATCCTCTAGGAAGTAGAGAGCAGAGAAGAGTCAAAGTTGGGTTAATGATCAATGATGCCTTTGTCACTGTCATGCCTACAAAATGGAATCTCCCTAAGAACTCAAAGGAATGTGTCCAGGGAATTTCCAGATAGATAAATGTGTGAAATTTGAAGAAGAACACCTGGCTTGAGAAATCTTAGAAACTTCACTATTCCTCAAATTCTCTTTTATTTTTTCCAGTAATTTCATTTAGCCTACAATACAGAATTAATCTTACTTTTTAAAATTATTTTTTGTAATTATTTTTAGTAGATATTTTCTTTATTTACATTTCAAATGTTATCCCCTTTCCTAGTTTCCCTTCTGAAAATCTCCTATCCCCTACCCCCTCCCACTGCTCCCCAACCCACCCACTCCCATTCCCAGTCCTGGCCTTCCCCTATACTGGGCATAGAACCTTCATAGGACCTAGGGCCTTTCCTTCCATTGAAGACTGACTAGACCATCCTCTCCTACATGTACAGCTAGAGCCACATGTCCCACCACATGTTTTCTTTGATTGGCGGTTTAGTTCCAAGGAGCTCTGGGAGTACTGGTTAGTTCATATTGATGTTCTTTATTTTATGAAGTTCTCCCATCTGGATTTTCATTAACTACATTGTAATATAATTTTTTAAATAACTGGGTAACAACAGGCAAAGTGTGAAATGTTCACTTGAGTTCTATGAGCCACTTTATCAAATTATTCAAGGCCAAAGATGATGTCTTAATTAGGTTTCTACTGATATGATAAAATCCCATGAACAAAACCAAGTTGGGGATTAAAGTTTATAATCTGTCATGAATAGAAGTCAGGGTGGGTACTCCAGGCAGGAGCCTGGAGGCTGGAATTAAAGCAGAGACTATGGAGTAATTCTGCTTAGTGGCTTGCTTCTCCTAGCTTGCTCAGCTTGCTTTCTTATACACCTCCGTATCACCTTCCCAGGGATGGCACCACCCACAGTAAATGGGTCTCTTCACACCAATCATCAATAGAGAAAATGTACCACAGGCTTGACTACAGACCAATGTTATTGGGATGTTCTGTCAATTAAAGCTCCTTCTCAGATGACTCCAGCTGCAGTCAAGTTGACAAAACTAAAACAGTAGCAGCAGCAGCAGCAGCAACAACAACGACAACACAGATGGAGACATAAGAATTCCTGGTTTCTGGTTGGCTGGTCATGTATTGTGGGTTCATTAGAAGTAGAGCTGACTTAGGACTTAGGACTTTACCTGTGGTGTTCTATGCTATCTCCAGGTAGATAGTGTTAACAGTGACCTTAATTAGATGACATAAGATGGCACCTGCTGCAGAACTGCTCTCTAGTGCTGTGTCTCTCTGTGTCTCTCTGTGTCTCTCTGTGTCTCTGTCTCTGTCTCTGTCTCTGTCTCTCTCTCTCTCTCTCTCTCTCTCTCTCTCTCTCTCTCTCTCTCTCTCCCAAATGCATCCACAGTAGAATTGATAGTTAAAATATGAGTATGGAAGATCTCTTTGATAAATATTTTTTTCCCAATGAAATCATTCAGAGTGGTTTGGTGTTACTTAGCCTCTTCTTTGCTGTATTCTTCTTATTTGTGGGGTCCACACTCTTGTGGATGAGAGCAGAGATCCCTACACAGCCTACCTAGCTCAACCCTCAACACAAGGCACTGAACAGTGCTTGAACTTCTTCAGATTGCTTCCAAGACAGCTTATCTAGTGGCCACAGAAAGGTGACAAAAAGCATTTGTCAAGACCTCTGGTGAGCCACATTGATGTGTTCCTATTCTTCAGGAATTGGACATTTATTTCATCCTGCCAACTTGTCAGTTAGACCCAAAATCCTTTTTGAAAACCTGAGGGAAATGTTGTTGTTCCAAATTGATTAAAATATAACCACTTTGCAACTTAAGCTTAGAATCCGAAGGGGTGGGTTATGAAATTCATCAATATGATTCATCCCTGCTCATCATGAAAGCTTAGTTAGATGCAAAAAAAAGTGCAGAATTGGTTTGATTTTTGAAGACTGCCATAAGAGGAGTGCAGGAACTTATTTCCCATCCCTTTGTCAACGGAGATTTTGCATATTCATGTTGGTAAGCAAGTATTCAGTAACATTACTTTCAATCTTGATTAATTTGGCTATTCTGATCATTATTGGATTTCAGGCAAAGCACCTATCAGAGATGACTGAATATGTGGCCCAGGAAATTTATTAAGTACATTTCTCCTTGTTTCCCTTCTCAGCTAGTCCATCAGTAGCCGTAATTGATATCTCTGTTGTCTTGGGCACAGTCATTTCATGTCTTAGTCCCCGAAAAAAAATGAGTTCATTGTATACTTTATTTATGTTTTGCGGCTTGGATGCAAATGCCCATAGGCTCTTGTGGGTTAATGCTTGGTCCTCAGCTGGTAACTCTGGTTTGGAAGGTTGGGAAATCTTCAATAGGTAGAGCCCTGCTGGAAGAAGACTATCAGTGACAGACCTTGAGGTTTATAGCAGGATTATAGCTCACCTTTCCTTTCCAGCCCAATGCTGTTTTGCTAACTTGAACTTGCACAGGTCTTGTTCATACTGTCACAACCACTGTGAGTTGAGATGTGTCCAGAAAATGCTGGAAGAAGACTATCAGTGACAGACCTTGAGGTTTATAGCAGGATTATAGCTCACCTTTCCTTTCCAGCCCAATGCTGTTTTGCTAACTTGAACTTGCACAGGTCTTGTTCATACTGTCACAACCACTGTGAGTTGAGATGTGTCCAGAAAATGCTGTGTCCTTGTAACCATCCTTTGCCCTTTACTAAGTCTACCTGCTCCCTTCTTAAACTGTGAGCTAAAATAAACTCTTTCTCCCTCAAGTTGTATCTTGCCAGTTATTGGATCATAGCAAATAAAACAGTTACTAAAACACCTATCTTTTTTTTTTCTTTCCTAAAACACCTATCTTTTAAATGCTTTTTAGAATAACGAATGAGTCAAGCACTCCTGTGTTTTAGTTTCATTACTGTTGCTGTGATAAGAAAATATCTAATAAGAAAGTAACCCGGGGAGAAAGGAGTTCCGTTGGCTTATAATTCCAGAACTATAATTACAGTTCACTGTTGAGGGGCAGTCAAAGCCAGAACTGAAAGTTTCACATTGATGACCAAGAGCAAAGAAAGAATAAAAGCATGAATGCTTGTTTGATTGCTCACTATCATATAGCTCTCTTCTGTCTGATATAATTCAGAACTTTCTGCCTAGAGAAAGGTATCACCCATGATGGATAAGCTTTTCCACATCAATAAACAAATCAAGGCAATCTCCTACAGATATGCACACAGGCCAACCTGACCTGTATAATTCCTTAGGAAGATTGTCTTCCCAGGTGATTCTTAGTTGTGTCAAGTTGACAGTTAAAACTAACCAACACACCATGGGAGAAAACATTTTATAATATACTTAATGAGCATAGAGCATACCATGAACACGGCTCCCATGACATAACTTTTGACCCTTTCCCTCTGAGGCCATTTTACCTTTCTCTGGTTTGAAAATGCAGCTGTCTTGAGAATGAACTTTCTTATTTAAGAAATCACAATTCACAATTCAGCCGGGCGTGGTGGTGCACGCCTTTAATCCCAGCACTCAGGAGGCAGAGGCAGGCAGATTTCTGAGTTCGAGGCCAGCCTGGTCTACAAAGTGATTTCCAGGACAGCCAGGGCTATACAGAGAAACCCTGTCTTGAAAAACAAAAACAAACAAACAAAGAAGAAATCACAATTCATAAAAGTGTCCTAGACCGGGCAGTAAGCACCATTGACGCAGCATGGACATTGGAACCTTGAGAAAATTTGTGCTGTCCCTTTCCAGAGTTAGCTGCAGTGCTCACTTCTTATATAATGTCAAGGAGATACATAGAGAAGATCCATCTTGATATTAGCGTCATTGTGTCATTTAAAACTCACAGTGGAAGTCACATGGAATGCAGTACTTCTGTTGAGTTATGAATCAAATATTAGAGACATTCATTCTGGCATTGTTATTGACATCCTCTTTCATTCAGAGACACTTCCTGGAGTTAAGGGCAGTTTAAATGTATCTTTTTTAGATGTGAAACCTGGGACCTTTGGGTTCAGAGAAAAGTGCTCTTTCTATTGTCCAGAAGCTGAGTGACAGGATTGTTAAATGTGGTCAGAGCCTAAAGTGTTTCTTGTGACTATCCTTCATCTTTGTCCTTTGAATTTGGTGGTTTTGGGGAAACAGCCTGAAGTCATTTAGAACCGGTGCAGAAATAAGGAAGGCAGCCGTGCTGGTGAGGAATACCTTACTCTGGTCAGAAATAAGCAAATAAATCAAATCATGAGAACAACTTCATATTTTTCCATCTCCTTGTGGGCTGAGCAGTGAGTTATGTAAATGCTTGGGGCAGGGCAAGGGGGCTGATCTCCCTCTATCCAGCAGGTGCATTATTGTCGCATAAAATTGAAGCCTACTGGCTGTGTGAGAGATGGCTTGCCGTGGCTGAAAGCCATCAGTTTTAGAGTCAGACCAGCCTGGGTTTGGCTCTTGAGAGTTAATTTGTTGACCTCAGATAAAATTTAAAATCTCCGAATTTTTATGATTTCTGTAAAATGGGGGAGCCCTCAACCTATCTTGGGCATATTGGGGACATTATATAATCCATTGTCTGTGTTTAGAAGACCTGTCACATTGCAGTTTTAGTTCTTAGGTAGTGACTGTTATGGTGAGCCTCTAATCTCAATATGTTCATTCTTACTTTCTGGAACAATCTCCAGAGTCCAGAGTCAGCTCTTCATCTTCAGGGTAATTCACTGTTAGAGCATCAAGCTCACTACATTATGGTTTCCTCTGGACTGCACATGGCTTCCTCTTTGTTTTTTATGCTCTCTTATCAGGTAGTGACCTCCTTGACTGTGTGAATTCACCTTGTTTACATTTTATCCCTAGTGTACCTAGTACCCCTAGTACTTAGGTACATTGATTTAGAAATTGAAAGTGGTTGCAAAACAAAGAATGAGATGGATGGAAACAGGACAGCTTTCTTAGGATAGACAAGAGCTGGTAGCCAAGAAAGGCATTGGTTGCTTCTTCCTATCATACGTATTTCTAGCTAAGCTCTCGCTGGGCAGCTCTGAGCCACATGGCTACACAGGGGCCACAACCTCCCCTGGTGTCACTCCCCATTTCCTATAGCATCATCACTGTCTTATTCATGAATGGTGAGCTTCCTCCACAGCAGCCAGTGATAGAAAGTGTGGTCTCCGGGAGAGACCTATTCATTGATGTAAGATTCAAGGGTCCATGGCTAGGCAACCTTAGTGTTTACATCCCAGAGGAGACAACTCATTCAGATGACACAGATAGGTATAAAGAAGACTAGTAAATGTAATCTAGTATCTTTCCCAGAATGCCTGACTCATCCCCTGATCTTTGCTTTAGAAAGCTCTAGCACGGATTCCCTTGCTCCTTGGATGTGGATGGGGATGTCCAGTATGATGGCATGGTAGCTTTGCAGGAGAGAAGCAAGAGGGAAGGACATGAAATTGTTCTCTTCTCTGCTTTAGCTGTGTTTCATCTACCTCTTTCTCTTCATTGTCCTGACTTTCCAACATGATACCCACACAGGGTTTGGTTTACTGGCCTATCATAACATTCTTGCCTTTTATCCATCTCTTCCTAGGATAGGGGTACCTGTCTGGTTTTACTGGTCTCTGGATCACCTCATTTCATGTTTGCCTATTCAGGGAGTCAGCATGTCTCAGTAGGTAAAAGTGCTTACGATCAAGCCAGATAATCTGTGTTCAATACCCAAGACTCACATAATAGAAGAAGATAACTAACTCCCATAAACCATATTCTGACTTCCACTTGAACTCCATTGTGCTGGTTAGTTTTTTACATGAGCTGAAGTTTTTAGGAAGAGGGAATCTCAACTCAGGAACTGCCCTCACTAGATTGGCCTGTGATGTGTTTTCTTGATTGATGATTTATGTGGGAAGGTGCTCACTGTGGGCAGTGCTACCCACGGTGGCTCTCGGTAACATAGGAAAGTAGGCTACCATTCCATGGTCTCTGCATCACTTCCCGCATTGAGTTTCGGGCCTGACTTCAGAGGGTGATAGATGATAACAGATGAAATAAACCTTTCCCTCCCCAAGTTGTTGTTGGTCATGGTGTTTTATCACAGTAATAGAAATCTTAACTAAGACAAATGTAGTGATATACACACACAAAATATTTTTTAAATGAACTAAAAAAGGAGAAAGAAATCTCCAATATGGTTTGTAGTTTCCTCGTTAGATCTTATTTGGAACACAAAATAAATGAATGTATGTTTAATAGAAGACTGATAAATGTAATCTAGTATCTTTCCCTGAGTGCCTGATTCATCCCCTGATCTTTACTTTAGAAAGCTCTATTACAGATTGCTCCTTGGATGTGGATGGGGATGTCTTTTGTGTGTGTGTGTGTGTGTGTGTGTGTGTGTGTGTGTGTGTAAGTGTGTACCAGTCACTATGTCTGTGTGTTCTCATACACATGCAGGTAAACATTAGATGTCATCTACCTTAGTTTTTCAGTCTCTCACTGGAACCTAGGACTCACCAATTCAGCTAGGGTAGCCCCATGGATTCTCTAGTTTCTGCGTCCCATGTTTTGTGATTCTCTGGGTGCACCACCACACCCAGCATTTTTCACAAGCACTAGCAATGGAGCTTTGGTCCTCAGTCCTGACCAACAATTTGGTTTGTTGGCTAAGCCAGTTTACCTAGCACTATACATGGGTTTTCATGTATAACACTTAGTCATTAGCATAGTCCACCCCTCTGGATATCAAATGGTCATGTGTCCCTAATCCTTGTGCCTTGAGTATAACCCAAAGTACCACACCATTCTGACCTAAAAGTCAAGTGTAGTTCTGATCTTCCAACCTTGTTTACATGTGTTAGATGGCAGGAAGACCACATGTCTTCCTATCAGGAACCTATTGAAAAGTCTGCTTATGTTCACATAAGCCTAAGCCTAAGCCTAAGCCTAAGCCTAAGCCTAAGCCTAAGCCTAAGCCTAAGCCTAAGCCTAAGCCTAACCCAACCCTAACCATACACCATAGTAAAGTGAGAACAGCAGGGCAGGGCAGGAAACACTCATACAGACAAGGAGAGATTGGGATACCCAGAGCCATCACTGGCCATCATCAAGAAATCTTGAAGGCTGACATTATGAAGACTCTCCACCCTAGAAGAGGAGTGAGCAGGCCTTCAAACCCATTCAAAAGCAGCTCGGATCTAGCGATTCCCTGATGCCACCCAGATTCAGGTAACACTGTGCCAGTGCCATAGCAGTTCAAGTAGTTCAATTTGGTCCTTAGACACTAGACTGTGGATATCTGCTGCTCTAAGAGCCCACATCATCGAGAACCCCATTGTCAGCTTGCAAAGGAGAGGCTAAAGCCTCTCACTCATTTTTTTTCAGACCCATTTTACAAATATTTCAGGGACAGAACCTAGAACACCTTCCAGGCAAGGGAGACTGGAAAGCATACTATCTGCAAGATGTGTGAGAAACAAAGAAAAGCATGGGATTGGTTGTGTTTGGATATAGTTGAGGAGAATTGTCTTGATGAGACAAAAAGAGGAGCCTTAGCATCTCAGTGTGGGCCAGGCATCTGTGCAGTGGGCCGGAGAGGGATGATTAGTTGGGACAAGCCTCAAACTGCAGCACAGCTCTAAGAACAGCTTTTCTAGGCAGATGGGGAGTCCTCCACCTCGAGGCAGGGGTGGGCAGGTGCAGGGAGCCCTGCTGTGCTCTGTCACTGTGCATGGTAGTCTCAGAGCAAACATGGCAGCTGAAAGGGAGAGTCATCTGGAGCTTTCCCTAATGCAGACTTCTTGTAGCAGGTTCCAGTCAAGATCAGAGAGACCACCAACAAAGGACAGAAGTGGATGAGAAAGGCAAGCAGCTATGCTATTTTATTGGGTGCTCTTCAGCAACTCCATCCCAGCTTTCACCTGGAGTAGCCTGTGTAGCTACTAGCAAGGGTTTTCCACCTTGTTTTCTGTTTTCCACCTTGTTTCTGTTTTCCACCTTGTTTCTGTTTAGGTACCATTAAGTGAAAACAAAACTAATGAAAAGTCATCCAATCAGAAAAAAGAACCTCAGCTTAGATATAAGCTACAGAACTATTGTACTCCTAATGAAATTCTTTGAATACCAATACAGCTGGCCTGCCTTGTTTTATGAGTTTTGCTACAAGGCCATACCCCTTATTATAAAGGAAATATTCATCTATGTATAAAAATGCAGTAATGATAATAATAGCTAATGCTTTGTATTTGTTATACACCAATTTAAAAATCACTTTGCATATGTTAGCTGATTTGGTTCTCATAACACACAGTGGTCAGCTGAGAAAGGTCACACACTCCTTCAGGGTCATGCAACAAGGTCTTGAAGCAGCTGAATCTGTCCTGATGTCCTGGTCAGCATTCATAGAGCCTCTTCCATATGCAGCAACACTATTCTGCACAGATCAGTCTATTTTTCCAAGAGACTAGGTCTACATAAAGCTCTTGGTTTCTTATATAAGACCCTGGTAGCCAGATGAATGTCAGACATTAGAAGTGTACAAATGGGTGGTCAACAATTTATATATTGTTATGGTGAAGGGACAGAGACACATATAGCTCCACACCTCCATTCTCAGTAGACTCATGAGTTCCTGGAGACTTTTAAGAATCAAGATTCAGATCAAACTGGAATTCATGGCTCTGACAATACAAATAATTTTGGGACTAGTGTGCTGATTAATTCTTATCATCAACTTTATATCACTAGGGTCCCATGGCAAGAGGAAAGTTAAATCTCTTGGTGACCTAGATCACAGTGGCCTGTGATCAAGTCTGGGGAGTGCTGTCTTCATTGGTATTTGATGTAGAAGGGCCCAGCACACTGTGGGTGATGTCACCGCCTAGAAAGATAGCCAAGTGTTTTATAAGAAATCGAAGGGCACATCAGCCTGTAAGAGAATCAGGGGGAAGTGAGAAAGTAAACATTTCTCCATAGTTTCTGTTTCAGTTCTTGTTATGACTCCCTCAGTGATGATTACCATGACCTGGAAGTGTCAGCCAAAACCCAACCCAAACCAAAAATGCTTTCCTTCCTCTATTTGCTTTTGGTCAGAGTTTTTTTTTTTTTTTATCCCAGCCACAGAAAAGAAACTAGAACCACCAGCTAGTTTATAAAGAAGCAGAGTTGGAGACTTTTAAAATGTATCTTAATATTGGCACAACACACATCTGAGCACATCGGTGTTCTCCAAGAAAGTTACAAGAAGTAAATCATATTTAAGTATGGGTATGGCTTCCATGAGGGGGAGTCACAATTACTTCTTAGCATTAACTATATATATATATATATATATTTGGTGGCTCCCAAGAACCATATTGGATAGTTACTAAGAGCACCCCCACTTTTTCTTCTCATAACTGAGACAGGTAAAGTGGCCCCAGATTTGCCTTGGATGGAATTATAACCTGGTAAGGCAAAACTGGAAGCACTAGGGTTGCACAGTCCTTTCTCTGTAATCAGAGTTTCTGTGAGATTTCTACAAAACTGCAGGTCTACAGCTGTGAGAGAAGAGCCTTGGACAACTGTCATTGTGCTGCGGTTCCTGCTTCTCTGATTAAAAATTTTTTAACTGGATTCCTGGGTCAGGAGCTGTTTTTTTTTCTCTTCCTGCATCTTCCAGATCTTTTCTGCCTTTCTCCTGTCTCATATATATTATACAGCACCCCTAGTGTGTGCGGAGATGGCCCTCCATACTTGTGATGGTTAATCTTTACTGTCACCTTAAACTGTGAGTCAAAAATAATCCCTGCCTTCCTCAGGTTGCTTTTTGTTATGTGTATGTATGTGTATGTATGTGTATGTTTGTGTATGTATGTGTATGTATGTGTATGTATGTGTATGTTTGTGTATGTATGCGTATGTATATGTATGTGTATGTATATGTATGTATGCAGTAACAGGAATGAGAAACCAATGTAAGTAGGATACTAATGGATGCTGACATTTTTTATAAATGGGGTAAATGTGAAAGAGTACTAATGTCAGCACTAATGCAAATAGCACAATGATCACTTAGCAAATAATTGCTGAACAGTGCTGCTCTTATGAACCAAGATCTTGGTTGGGAATTGGGCCACTTCTGATGCTCAGTCCTGCCCCTCTAACATGCAATGATCCTCACTAACAAGAGTTGTTCTCTGTGGGGAGCACAGTAATCAGTGTCTCATGAATCCTCTGCATGGAAATGCTCTCAGTGGCCTCAAGGAATAGGGACCATGTCTTCTTCCTAATTGGGATGACTGAGACTGAGATGAAGTCATCTTCTTTTGGTCACAGGATAGCACACAGCACAGGCAAGATTTGAATAAAGCTCTGGTGGACCCTGAAGTGCTACATCGACTTAGCTTTACAAATGAAAGGCCAAATGAAAGCCCAAGGTACTGAGAAATTGTCAGTTGGTGTGGCATCAGGTTGCTCAGAATCACAGCTTGTGGACCAGCTTTCAGGCCACTGGGGATCGGTAGCCATGATGACCACTGTCACCAAAGTGTGCCCTCATTCCTCCAGTATCTCACCCAATGCATTTGATTTAATACCTCCAATGTAACAGGCAATCTGTGGCCCAACTGCATACATACTCAACAGGATACTCACCCCGATGTCTCCAACCTTGTGTGAAGAAGCTTGAATTCACCAAAGGTGGTCATCCATTCATATTTTCCCTCAGCGACTTAGGACAATGGCTACACATACAGTTGTTTGCCACCACCAGTTCTCCAGCTCATGTTGGATTCTGATGATAACAGAAGAGAAGTGCAGAGAACAGAGTGGTTTTCTTTGGCTGAGCTAAAAGGCTGTTGTGGAGCAGAGACTCATGACCCAGAGCATGGCCTCAGGTTGCCTTTCACCTCCACAGCCCACCATTTTGCAACATGTTAAACATAAAAGCATTAATATCCGTGTTAATATTAACACCAAATGGGACAAATGATTGTTTCCTCAGTAAGTGACTAAGCCACACTCTGAGGAAGTGTTGGACTAATGTCTGGGTTGGGGGATAAGCCCTTCCATGTGCTGACCCCTGCCAGGGAGTTCTTAGAATAGATTTTTACCTCACAACTTACCTATTTAAAAGGCAGAATTTCACATGGAGCAATACATATTCAGAGGGAGCAGGACGTGAGGACATGGGAGAAGTGGACCCTGTAGCTGTAGCAATGCTTCTGTGTACTAAGCCAAGGAGCTCCTAGAACTGATGACAAATGCCCGAAGCTAGAAGAGACAAGGGAGGCTCTAGAGCCATCAGAAAGACCATAGTCCTGCCAGCTGCTTCTCCCAGACTCCTAAAGTACAGAATTGAGACAACAAACTTCAGCCATTTCAAGCCCTCTAATTGGGAGCCTTCTGTCATGGCAGCCACAAGAACCTACTAGGATCATTAATCATGGTGTCCACTGGGTCTCAGGTTCTGTACCAGACCGGAGAAAGAATAAGATATAGAATGTACAATCAAACATTAGTGATAGCCTGTCAATTGTATGAATTGATACTCATGATTATGGTACACTCAGTGAGGAGGAGGAGGAGGAGGAGGAGGAGGAGGAAGATGAAGATGAAGAAGAAGAAGAAGAAGAAGAAGAAGAAGAAGAAGAAGAAGAAGAAGAAGAAGAAGAAGAAGAGGGGGTAGGGGAGGAGGGAGGGAAGAGGGAGGGGGAGGGGGAGGGGGAAGGGGAAGGGGAAGGGGAAGGGGAAGGGGAAGGGGAATTTCAGCAATGAGAACTTGAGGTTTGCCTCACCTGGACATTGAGAAAGTTTTCCATGGAAAGAGATACAGAAACCATGAAGGTCTCTAGAGTTGGAGATGAGATTTGATGGTAAGAGTACACATGATAGGGAGAGAAAATCATTTTTAGAGTCATATATGAATGGATTTTTAAAAAGTGGACTGGATAGAGGTAGAGGGGAGAGCTAGGAAAGTGATTTTGTTAATAACTATCAGTGTTCAGCACCAGGATTCAAATTTTATGTCCTTTGTGTCATTCCAGCCACTCATCATACCTGAGCAACAGCCCTAAAGATGTTCTGCTCTGAAGAAGCAGCTTGGTGAGAAGACACCATGATGACAATGTGTCCCACTCAGCTGCTTGGCACTTGGCCCCTGAAAGCCTTACACACACACCTCATCTAAGCCTCTGTTAGACGGGTGCCACCCGGGAAGATTAATGCTTGCCTGGGGCTTAGCTGACATCTACTCAGAATCAGGGTCTCAGAAAGGTCTCCTTTGTTACGGTCAAATGGTCTGTAACTTCAGTTCATGGCTGTAAATGTCTCCTTTCAATTTCTTAGATTTGGAGAATTTGAGCTATGCTTCAGTAAAGAAATAGCCCATGACAATGGGAGAGGAAGTGATTGATTGTCCCAATCTCCCAAGACACAAAGCTAGGGACACAGGGGCTACTTGACTGGGTCTAGGATTGTACTTGCCCCGGGGCACATATTCCACCTCTGACAGTCTCACCCTGACCTTCAGCTCGGATTTTTTTTCCTGTTCATAGGTCTGCCTCAAAGTAAAGCTTTCATGAGAAGAAAACAAAACAAACCACAAAATACTCAGAATACCTGGAACTTCATAAGTGCTCAGTTGCTACTCAATATCATTATCACATCGTTCCTCCGATTAATTAAAATCTGCAACAATATGGACAGACAGACGTTCAGACTTTAGGAAGCCTAAGTACATTCACACGTTCTTTGTAATCAAGTCTAAGCAAGGGTAAGTGATTAGTGGCTGTGATGTTAATTAACTCTCCACAGTAAAAGGGCCAGGGAGAGCCCTGCACTTAAACAGCTGACAACGATGGAACTGTTCTGTTCAGCAAAGGCCCTCGATGGGGGCCCTCGGCTTTCCATTCAGAGCAAGCAGAAGTTAGCGAGCAAGATCACCACTCCCCTCCTTTTTAATTAGAAAGCACTAAGAAGATGAAAATGCATAATAAGGCTCTGCAGTAGTTAAGTGTAATTCAAGTAATGTGTGCCTGGGGACCCTCTCCATCACTGCGCTGGCTCGCAGAGGAGTCAGGAGCTGGCTTGCCAGAGCATGGTGCTGCACCTGAGTTTGCTACGCTGTCAGCTCTGTGAAATATGCTAGATGCAGGACATTGCCAGGGCACTTGACCTTCCCTGAGCCTCAGTTTCCTCACTGATACTGTGATGAGAGTGAATGGACATCTTGGTGTAGTTGGGAGAACAAAATATGCAATGTGACAAACACGGATACCAATTACCTTTGGAACTTAGAGCAGGCACGTGGGAGGGACATGCCATAGCGTCATCTGGGGGGAATCGAGCATCCAGGAAACAGAGATCATTATGGCAAATGAGGTAAACCAGACACACAAAGACAAATTCTACCTGTCTTCTCTCAGAAGCAGGAGCAGCACAATTGGACTAGGAAGGCAAGTAAAGAGGAAGATGATACAAAGTCAGAGGGGTAGGGTGATGGGGTGGATGGGGGGGGGTGAATGTGATCAAAGTACATTGAAAATTTCAAAGACAATAAAACATCTCATTTAATTAAGATAGAATTACATTATTTTCCTTCCCCTCTCTTTCCTCTAGCCCCTATACTTCCTTGCTCCCTTTAAAATATGGCTCTTTTTCTTTAGTGATTACTGCTGTGTGTATGTGTCTGTCTGTCTGTCTGTCTGTCTGTCTCCTTCTGTGTGTGTGTGTGTGTGTGTGTGTGTGTGTCTGTGCAAAAAATACAGTCTAGTGTAGAAACATTTAGTGTTTCTTCTTTGCATTTTTTAGGGCTGACTGGATGGCATTAGACACCCATTTAGGGGGTTCATCCCTGGAAAATACTATTTCTCCCCGAAGTAGTCATTATCTGTAGTTCTTCCTCTATGGGTGGGGCCTGGTCAGATTTCTCCATTCCCTTTGAGTGTCAATCTTACCCAAGAATTCCAGAGTTACTGAGAAAACAACAAACAAACAATGCAAGAGGGGAAGGCAATTCTCACTCACTGTTAGTGGGAATGTGAACTGCTCCAGCAAGTATAGAAATCAGTGTGGAGAATTCTTAAAAAGCTAAAAATAATTCTACCATGTGACACTACTGTACCACTCCTCATCATATACCCAAAAGGACCCGACATCCTATTCCACAGATATTTCTCAGCAGCGTTCATTGCTGCTCTTACTCACAATAGCCAGGAAATAGGAAAAAAAAAATCTAACTATTCTTCATGAGAAGATGGTGCATGCGCACTGTGGAACACTGTTCAGCTGTAGGGAGATATGTTGCAGGGTCTGAGACAAAGAACTACAGGTGACTAATGACTCTAGGTGAAGGAGAGGTAGCCTCTACTCTACAATGGTGTGGCCCGCTATATTGGTTGTCCAATTCAGAATTATCTATCTTGAAAATATACACATACCACCAAGAGAAGTCAACCGATCAGGTTGTATTAATATACATACATTTGTGCATGCACATAAGCATGTATTTAACAATAACAATCAGAGAAAGAGAGGCTGTCAACTTGAAAGTGTGTGTCAGGGCGTGAACATGGGGAGAGTTTGAGGGAGGGTATCTGGGAGGGGCTGAAGGAAGGAAAGGGAGGGAGAAAAGTGGTGTAAGTCTGTTCTGATTAAAACATGTTGAAAACAGAAACCTAAAACCATTGAATTTGCAGGAGAAGAGAGGGAATAAGAAAATATAACACTGAGTGTGGCAACCCAGACCAACACAGCAAATGCAGCATACTGTCTCTCATCGGCAGTCACTCGCTCAACTATTCAGAATTGAATATATAACACAAACCAGGAAAGTATAAAGGAACCCTGGCTAGGGGAGCTCTGGATAGAAGGATAGCAGGCTAGAACATATTTACAATGGTATGAAGAGGAATATGAGAAAACAGGGTGCTGCTCTAGTTGAGATGGGGCATGAAGGACAATACAGAAGAGGGAGGAAAGAGATGATTTAACACAAAGGATATCTGAAATAGCCACAGGGAATCATATCACTTTATATTTACCTAAAACTACAAATAGTACATGTAACTGTTTATGTATACATACATATTATGCATAGTTTCAAATATTTTTAAAAGATTCTTTGTTACAGTTTTGGGTTTCTAGAAAACTCAGTTAAGAGGCTCTGACGTCACACTGGGTGGCTTCAGAGCCTGTCTTAGCCATTGGTGTGTCTCCTTAAGCACTTCATAGGCATCTGTATTGATTTGTGAAATGAGTATTTATCACTTAAACCAGCCTCTTGTCTGTGTCATCTAAAAGTGCTAGTCATTAGTAAATCTCAACTGATTTGCTAAGTCAGCAATGAATTTGTTTCTGAAATTAATTCTGGCTTAAAACCCAATATCATATTCAAGTGTTAGATCTGGTTAAAAAGAAAAACCTCCCACTTTGTGGTTTTGGGTGAAACACTAGAGATTCTCAAGTTAGTGCCTAGTCAATATAAAAATTGGGGGGAAGACATTTAATGCAGTTGGGAGTCCAGTGTCTGAGCCTTCATTATTTTTGGCTGTTGTGTAGTTAATATTTCTCATCTCAGCCATTCATGGATGCCAGTATACAAGTAATACCTTCATTTGTTTGTCTAAAATTTTCTCTTGCTTTACAGCAGCTAAGTCTTCACTGTTCTTAAACTCAGAGAAGGCAGGCAGAAAAACAACTGAAAAGGTCCCCCCCCCCCTTGCCCACCACACACACATCCTGAGCTTTGAGGTCAGCTCAGTAGGTGGTTCTGAGCCACTGAAAAGTGGGTTGAGGGTGTGTGCAATGCATTGGGGCTTGAGATGTGCTTTCTGGTTTGGAGTTTTTGGAAGGGTCAACACATGGAGGATTTTTGCAAGAGTAGGTTTTACTTAAAGATTAGCTGACCCCCATGAGACTTGGGGAGAACTTACAGCTTTCAGATGAGAAAACTGCTAAGTAGTCAAGCATAACTCGTGCCTAGAACAGTGACCAGCACAGAAACCTCTACTACTTCAAATAGTGCCTAGCCTCTGCCTTTCTCTAATTTGCCCTCTGTTTTAAAGTCAGGTTCATAAAGGCTTCATAAGGGATCCCCCCAGCCCTTATGTACCAAAGCAGGAAGGAATGGGCTTGGCCTCCTTTTGATAGTAGAAAGCTGGTTTCTGTGTAGTTCAGGGATGGCTGCACTTTGTATTTTGAACTATTCCTGGGTATCACTCTCCTTCTGTAATGTGAGGCTAGGGTCTTGGATGAGACCAACAACTCCAGTTACACTTGACTTCAGGGAAATGTCTTCTATGTTGTGCTTATTCTGCATAGACTCGGGGTCTTGTGGTGTACAGCAGAGTAGAGTCACTCTGTGGCTATGTCTCAGGCCAGATTCCACAGGGCAAACAGTTAGTGAATAGTGAGAGCTAACTCTGTCATCAGGATGTTTTCGACAAAGCCATTATAAATGGAAGTAAACACATTATTTGAAAATGCCCCCAATTCATCAGTTTTGAGTACCGTATTGCACTTTTACTCTATCTCTTGATATTACTCATGTCTATTTTAACTATAGGATGAAACTAATGTGGCGTGGCACTCTGCATTCTGCATGGCTCCTTAGAGATTCACAGTTGAACTATTGGAACACAGTAGAAATAGGCACAGGTTACAGAACAGGACCAGGTGCCCCTGCCCCTGAGAGCCAGAGGATCCAGCATAGGTTGGGAAGTCTGGAAGATCTGAAGTGAGTCTAGAGCAGAAGGCTGGCCTGAGAACTACTGCTCACACGTGGCTGGCTGTTGGGCTTCGGAGCACGGGATTCTCCTGATCACCGTATGAAGGGCTAGAGTGTGACTCGGGCTATGGATTGAACTGTGTCCCCTTTTCATGCTTATATATTGAAGCTCCTGATGGAATGATATTTGGAAATGAGGCCTTTGGGAATAGGATGAGACCACCTTTTATTGCTAACAAGAGACCAAGAAAGGTTAGCTTTGTGAAGCAAAGAAGTTCATTATGTTCAGTGCTTTTGGTCCCAGAAAACCAATGTCATGGCTTAAACTCTTTGGCTGCCTCAGCTGATGGTAGTATGCAGGCAAGGGTAGGTGTGAACAATTGTATTCTAAACAGGAAACAAAGACTTGGGTGGGGTCCAGGTTGGGCCCTCTTAACAATGCTCTCATGAGAATTAACCACTCTCCACTGAGCAGTACCAGAGTTTTCTCTAAGGCAATCCTAAGAGTGTCCTTTAAAGATCCACCACCTTCCAATGCTATCATGCTGAGCATCAGGCTTTCAGCATATCAAAATATTTAGAAAGACATTGAAAGCCATATCATGGCAAAATACAGGAATGAATGACCTTGTGAAAGTGGAGGTGAGTATCTTATAAGAATGTCCTTATAGGAAGTGACAACATAGAGATGACTCTGTCTGTGCTGTCATGATCTAGGAAGAAGGAACCTATTAATGTAGGGAGCAGGATAACATTTACAGACATGAAACCCCAAAGGATCTTAATCATGGACTTTCCAGCTTCTAGAAGAGTAAAATTCTTTGAGGAGAGAAAGATACCACGGGAAGGGTAGACAGAAGCAACAGGACAGTCTAGGGATCAGATCAGCATGGAGCCTAACAACCAAATATCTGAACAAACACCACCGCCATAGGAAGCTCTAGGAGGGACTAGATAGCTGGAATGTCTTCAAATGTGGCCAGGATCAGCCAGGCTACAGTTGAGAAAATCAAACCAGCTATTTAATAACAAGGATTGTTATCTAAATATAAAATTCCTATACAGATAAATAAGGAAATTAGACAGTCATAAGGCTTTGTAGGACCACAACTCTAAAAGAAGCAACCCCTTCTAAAACTGAAGCACAAAAGGGACAGAGTTGAAAGGTTCTAAACTTAGAGACTCAGAGAGGGAATCCTATGGAATTGAAACTCAAAAGACTTGGAGTGCAGCTCTCTGCAGTGTTGAAAAGCTGGACTCAAGTGTTGCCACAGGAAGGTGCTACTGTCATTGTCTGGGTGAGAAAACAAAAGCCATGGAGGCTGCCAAGAGCCAGAAGGAAATGGGACACAAAGAGGAAGTGCCTCTCCCATCTATAACCTCCTTTCTGTCTCCCTCGTCTTTTTAGGCAGTGCCTATCAGGACACCAAGTCAGGAACGATTTGCAGGGAATCTACCTAGTCAGCATTTCAGAAGTGGTGTGAGGCCACCCTTAGACACCAGTGACAATGCGGCCCAGAAGTGGAGCTTAGAGACAGAGAGTGCCCCCACCTCTGCCTAATCTGAAATGGACCCTTCTACCAGCTTAGGAAACAAACGAACCAAACAACAGCAGTAATAAAATGTGCTTCATCTTCTCAAGGGGTGTCATGCTTAAGGGGTGATGTTTGAGAAGTGAGGCACAATTCTGAGAAGAAAAACAAAGCATTGCCCGTGTCTGAAGGAGATGAACCCGTGAAGGCCTGACACAGTCCAGGAGGAATTGGCTCTGTGTAAGTGGTCTGCTTAAAGCACGAATCTGTTAAGGTGTTGTGTGTTTGGTGGGAATTGAGTCATCTTACTTATTTGGGATTTTAAAGCCTATTTTTTTTTAATCTCAGGATCTTCTGTAATATCCAACTGACCTCCTTTCTGAAAAGCATTTGAAATATCCAAGTCTCTGCCTTTGCATCCAGTAGTTATCAACAAAACCTTAGGAGGGCATCTTTCCTCATGACAATACCTCCTTCAGTGAAGAAAAAACAAAGCAAAACTGTATCCTCTTGGAAGGTATCCTAGCAACTGAATCTCAATAGCTACATCTACTAGACACCTCCTGAGGAGGGGGCCAGGCTCCTGCATCAAATGCTAAAGGGTGTGGCAGTTTGGGAAACATAAAACCTACTTGGGAGAGTTCATAATTTAACAGGAAAGGAAGCAGTGTAAGCGGTACTCGCAGGAGCATTACCTCTGTAGAGGTGTGTGAGAGGAAAGAAGTAGCTAAAGAATGGAAAATATGCAGAAAATAAGTGGCACATGTATGGTGGCCTCTGAAAAGTAAGTAGGGTCTTGCCAAGTGACAAGGAGAACATTCTAGGCAAGGACAGCCCTCAGTTGCTGAAAGTAGTGGTAGGACCATCTCTGAAGCTGGAGGTGGGCAGGCAGGCAGCTTTCGGATCCACTGGAAGCATTTGATACTCACTCTGAAGGTGACAAGAAACCACTAGAGACACTGTTGAACACAGCAGCTGTGTGACTGCTAGGGCTGCAACTGTCCATCGACCAAGTCACACCTGGACACAAAATCTCCTAGAGAAATTCCAAGTCCTGGTGATGCTGAAACAACCTGTACCTAGCTTCAAGTTCTGCTAGTTTCCGTCAGCTTCTTATTAGCATAGATGAATCATGCAAAATAAGAGGCTGTTTTTCGTCACTTGCAAGCATACTTATAAAGTAATTGGATCATATTCACTCTCTCTATGACCCCTCGTTGCCTCTCCCCCCTTTACCTCCCATGTCTTGTTACCCCTCTTCTGCTTTCCTGTCCTTTCTTCCCTTGATTCCACAGACAAACAGTTGAACATAATGATCTCTGGCTCCATCCATATTCTTTCAAGTGACAAATGGTATTATTCTTCTGAATAAACAAAACTATATATATATATATATATATATATATATATATCATATCATATCATATCATATCATATATTCATTCATTAGTTAGTGGGCTCCTAAGCTGATTCCATAAGTTGGCTATAGTTAAATGCATCATAACAAGCATGAGTTTGAGGATGACTGCTGACTTTGATTCTTGGGCTATATGTATCTGAATAGTTTTGCCTATTTTTCAAGTCTGGATAGTGATCGCTGTGTCTGCCTCTCATAACAAGGCTAACGTGCTACACACCATCTTTCCCCCATAGGCTGTACTTACTGCTCTATGTGGTCCATTGAGGTAAAACAGTTGAGACACGGTTACTTCTGAAAAGTAGGGAACTGTAGGGCAGTCATTGAGACTGTTATGAATGCTAAACTTCAGCTGCTCATAACAGGATCTCCAAGAAGCCTTCTTTGTCTGCTTTGGATTATGTTAACTGATTATTCTTGTGGAGCTAACAGCTTGAAAGCAAAAAGAGCTAACACAACTATGAACTGTGACTGCATATGCATCCGCAGCAAGGCGGGGCAGGGCAGGGCAGGGCAGGGCAGCTTTTCTCCTTCTAATTAGAAAACTACTTCTAGGATCATTGGGCTAGCCTGGGTCTGCTCTTCTTACAGAGATAGCATGAGAGTGAGAGGGTGACTAAACCATGCAAGGCCCCTTAAGGTCTGGGTTTAGAGCCATTTCTTGTTGCTTTCATTTTCATTTTTTGTGAAATCCAAAATGAAACTGTAATGAAAAACAACAGTTATAGAGCATTTTAAAATATAAGAGTCCTGGAGGGAATCAGGACATAAGGAATTATCACATTGCTACCTGAAGAAATAAACCTTTGACCTGTACCCAGGGATGGAGTGTTTGGATTGGACTAAGTATGGGAAGGCCACCAATATTTTTAATGACAGCTGTAACTGTCACAAATACATTCTTTACCTACAGCTCTCCCTGTCAATCAGTCATGTATAACCCAGGATCGATAATGATATATGGCCTAGCATGAGAATAGCTTTTCTGCACTAGCCACCTCTTCTATGTAACTTGTGGGACTTCTTTTATCTTTGTCCCTTCAATGGCCCTGCAGCCTTTAAACATTGTTGGACCACTCATCCAGCCATACCCGAGCCCATGTTTCCCAACTGCAATTCCCATGACTTTAAATAAAGTTTGTTAATGATATTTTAGCTTAATGAATTGGCCAAAGTAAGTTTCATGTGTGGCCAGGCTCAGAGTCAAGGTTCAGCATGCAAAGCTGTCAATACCAAATGAAGTGAGGAGCCAGGGCAAGTGGCAAAATCTAGTGTCTGGCTATTGCTATTTGCTTCTGATTCTCCAATCAGGATAAACAGGCACCCTTATCATAGGGAAGCACAGAGTGCCACAGAGGTCAGGGAAAGGTGTGCCCTACTCAGCATGGGCACAGCAGACTTTCCTAAGAGGAATTAGATGAACTGGTGTTTGGAGATGAGTAGGACTCACCATCTGGACCTTTGTTGGGTCTTAATTAGGATTTTATTGCTGGGAGGAGACACCATGGCCATGGGCATTCTTATAGAAGACAGTTAACTAATGCTGACTTAGGCAGTTCAGAGGTTTAGTCCATAGTCACCATGGCGGAAAACATAACAGCATGCAGGCAGATGTGATGCTAGAGAAGGAGCCTCGAGCTCTGCATATGAATCATCAGGCAGCAGAAAGAGAAACCCTGGGTTTGGATTCAAAGGCAACCTCTAGTAACAGACTTGCTCTAACAAGGCCACACCTTCTAATACAGCTACTCCCTATAAGCCTATGGTGCTCCTTTTTATTGGAACAACCACATTGGGGGACAATTTAAGAATGGCCACTATTTATACGCACTTTTCGAAACCTATTACTGACAGGCTTTTAAGTATTTGAAATGGCAGAAAAGTAACAACAAGCCCTCTTGCCGAAGCCCTCATTCACTCTGTGACTCTCAAGGCTGTGAACAATGTTTAGGATGATTTAGCACCAACATGCACTTCCATAGTTCACTGTGAGCGTCTGTTCCTTTGCCTTGCAGTCGCCACTTGCCAGTCTGAGAGCTCTGTGAAAACAGGAAGAAATAACAGGTCATAAAACCACAATTGGAAATTATGACAATTATGACAATCCTGACCAGTCTTTTACCTCTTGGGACAAGGTATAGAACAGTTGTTCCCACCTGGCTGACCGTCAGTTATATTTTCTCTCCTCTACAAAGTTGGTTCCTTTTGACTTTTATACTTTCTCCCATCTCTTCAGCTGCTCTCCAGACTCGACACAGTCACTCTTGCTAGGATCTGCTCTCACCGATACAGGCTGCAGTATGAGCTGTGACCTCTGATATGACAAGAGCAATCTCATGCACGTAAACCTGTGAATTCTTTTGGAACTTTGTGCCCCTCTTTCACATCCAACTTCCCTTTAGCAGTACAACTTGGATAAGCTATTTAAACACAGTACTTCTGTTATAGTGTAATATTGGAATACCAGCTATGCTCCTATCATTGGGTTTTTCTGGGAAGCTTCCATATTAATACATATAAAGAAACTAGAAAAGGGTCTACTGTATACTTCGAAGGCTCCAAAAATAGTGGAAGCTACCATAGCAACCATCCTAATCACCATCGTTTTTTTCTTCTAGTTTACTCTGTGACTTGACATTACTGGCCAGGAGCAATGAAATAACACAGAGCAAAGCAATGAACAACTGGAACAAAGGTTGAGAAAAATATAGACTGGGTGAACCTGAAATATAGTCAGTCCAGGAAGATAAAGAGCTAATTAACTCCAGAGAATGGGCTGCATACAACACCTACCAAAGCACCAATTGTGTTCTTAAATGGTGCCTTGTCTTAGCACGTTTGCCCTTTGCAAGATGCATTGTATGCGTACACTTTCTTAGAGACCAAATTTTCTGTTCCTATAAAACGTGATGGCAGCAGTCATGGCCCTAACTCAGACAGAAACAATCAGTGTGGACCCTCTTCTTAAATCGGAGCTGTGCGGCCAACAGTGATTAGAAAAAGAGCACAGACACTGTCAGAATAATGAATTTAAGCAAAAGGGAAACCTCAAGATGAGGAAGATTATCGAGGTGCAGAGGCTGAGCTGTGTGAAAAAATGAAAGAGAAAGAAAGAGAGGAAGGGGGAGGGGGAGGGGGAGAGGGAAAGGGACAAGGGACAGGGAGGGGAAGGAGATCTCATTCACTGATAATGGGAGAAATAACTTGCTGATGTCTAATGTGGTGTGGGGAGCAGACAGAAACAATGGATGTTTAGGTGAGAGCTGAACATTTCAAGGTCATTTGTGGGTCTATGACAGAAGGAGACCATGACTCTCTTCAAGCTCAAACAGGAAGAAAAAGAAACCAAGCTACAGATCAGGCAGAGAGATTAATATAGAGAATCAAATGGCAGTGTTAGAGCCAAATGGAGGGTTGAAAATGAACAGTGTGATGGAAAATTATGCTAGGAAGCCACTCCTCAATCCTAAGCTTAGGTGCTTTGGGGATCAAGGTGGATGAAGAAAGAAATGGTGAGGGCTGCAGAGACAGCTCAGCAGTTAAGAGCATCTACTGCTCTTATAGTGGACCCAGGTTCAGTTC
Source organism: Mus musculus (assembly GCF_000001635.26). Classification (NCBI taxonomy): domain Eukaryota; kingdom Metazoa; phylum Chordata; class Mammalia; order Rodentia; family Muridae; genus Mus; species Mus musculus. The sequence continues at coordinate 74,698,421 of NC_000073.6, forward strand.
CAGGACCCACATCATGTAACTGCGTGATAACTAGAGTTTCAGAGGATCTAATGCTCTCTTCTAGACTCAGGGCACTTACATATATAGGGCAAGTATGCATACATACACACACACACACACACACACACACACACACACACACTCATGCACACACACACACACACACACATATAAATATACATACTCAGGCACACACATATTAATAAAATAAATAAATATATTTTTTAACTTTTTGTTCTTTTTTATTATTTTCTTTTATTACATTTCAAATGTTATCCCCTTTCCTAGTTTCCCCTCCGAATATTTCCTATCCCCTCCCCCGTCCCCCTGCTCACCAACCCACCCACTTTTGCTTCCTGGCCCTGGCATTCCCCTATATTAGGGCATAGAACTTTCACAGGACCAAGGGCCTCCCCTCCCATTGGTGAATGACTAGGCCATCTTCTGCTACTTATGCAGCTGGAGCCCTGAGTCCCACCATGTGATTTCTTTGATTGGTGGTTTAGTCTCAGGGAGTTCTGGGGGTACTGGTTAGTTCATATTGTTGTTTCTCCTTTGGGGCTGCAAACCCCTTCAGCTCCTTGGGTTCTTTCTCTAGCACCTTCACTGGGGACCCTGTGCTCTGTCCAGTGGATAACTGTGTATTTGCCAGGCACTGGCAGAGCCTCTCAGGAGACAGCTACATCAGGCTCCTTTCAGCAAGCTCTTGTTGGCATCTGCAATAGTGTCTGAGTTTGGTGATTGTTTATAGGATGGATCCCCAGGTGGGGCAGTCTCTGGATGGTCATGCCTTCAGTCTCTGCTCCAAACTTTATCTCTGTAACTCCTTACATGGGTATTTTGTTCCCCCTTCTAAGAAGGATCGAAGTATCCACAGTTTGGACTTCCTTCTTCTTGAGTTTCATGTGTTTTGCAAATTGTATCTTGGGTATCCACTTATCAGTGAGTGCATATCATGTGTGTTCTTTTGTGATTGGGTTACCTCACTTAGGATGATATCCTCTAGATCCATCCCATTTGTCTAAGAATTTCATAAATTAATTGGTTTTAATAGCTGCATAGTACTCCATTGTGTAAATGTACCATATTTTCTGTATCCATTCCTCTGTTGAGGGACATCTGGGTTCTTTCCAGCTTCTGGCTATTATAAATAAGACTGCTATGAACATAGTGGAGCATGTGTCCTTCTTAACAGTTGGATCATCTTCTGGGTATATGCCCAGGAGTGATATTGCTGGATCTTCTGGTAGTACTATGTCCAATTTTCTGAGGCACTGCCAAATTGATTTCCAGAGTGGTTGTACCAGGCACATACATATTTATAAAATAAATAAATATATCTTTAAAGAACAAAAAAGTGACTTATTCACTGCCAACTATCTTCACTGCATGTCCTTTTGCTGCTCCATTGCCTGGTCCTATGCTGATTTCAATGGAAGAAGTCACTGTGGTCATCAGTGACAATGACTCTGCCATGTGCAAAGCTGATTTTGCTGAAAAACATGCCTGCAGAGCCATGTTTTCCTTCATTGACTAGTACCCATGACACTAGGGTGTCATGGTAGCCAGTAGACAGAAGGACTCCTATGTCAGATATGAGGACAAGATCAAGAGAAGTATCTTGATCCTGATGTACCCTATTGAATACTGCATTGTCACCAATTGGAAGGGTCTACCATCATACCTTCTACAATGAGCTGCATGTGGCCAGGAGGAAAATCCAGTGCTTCTGACTGGGGTATCACTCCCAATCCTAAGACAGAAGATGACACAGATAATGTTTGAAATCTTCAACACCCGAACCATGGGTGTAGCCATTAAGATGGTGCTGTCTGGGCACACCATTGGCATTGTCATGGCTCCCGGTGGCTGGTCACACATAAAACGACTATCTATGAGGACTACTCCCTTCTTCATGTCATTTGTGTGTGTGTGTGTGTGGACTTGACTAGCTGATACCTATCAGACTACCTCATAAAGAGTTTGACTAGTGAGGGCCATTGCTTCAACTCATGGCTGAATAGGAGATTGTGTATGACATTAATGACAGGTTGTGTCATCCCTGGATTTTGAGCAAGAAATGGCCACTACTTCATCATGCTGCTCCTTGAAGAAGAACTACCAATCACCTGATGTGCAGGAGATTGGTATCATCAATGAGAGATTTGGTGTCCAGAAGTGGTCTTCCAGCATTTTTTCCTGGGCATGCAGTCCTGTGTCTTCCATGAGACCACCTTCAACTTTATCCCCTTGTAGCTTGTCATTGCTGACAAGATTCAGAAGTTCAATACACTGTCTTCCAGGACAGTGAAGGTCAAGATCATTAATCCCCTGAGCATAATCTCTCAGAGCATAGGTACTAAGACTGGATTAATGGCTCCATATTGGCCTCACTGTCCACCATTTTACAGATGTGGATCAGGAAGCAGGAGTACGAAGTGTTGGGTCCCTCCATTGTTCACTGCAAATGGAACAAAGAGGAACAGATCTAGGCCTCTGCTGTGTGAGCTGATTCTGAAGTATCAATTTGTCCTGGCTCAAGCACACACCTCATTCTAGCCTCACAAAAATGAAATAAGCCTTTGAGAAGAACTTTGTCCTTGAAGCTTGTGCCTGATATCAGCACTGGATTGCCGAACGTGTTGCTGATTTTTGATCATGTATTAAAGCTAACTGTTCCCTGGTGACATGTTCTGATTTAGTCCTTAGTCCATGTGGCTCAACCACTTGGTGGCTGTGTAGAACACACTATGGAAGAGAAATCTCAGCCTGATGGCTTCATGTGAGTGACACAAAACGTTCTGTCCAAATTATTAACTTACAGTCTACCAACCCAGAATTTCTGGAGGCTGTGAGATTCCTGAACCAGTTGCCTCATCCATCATGCTATTTAACAGGGTGAGAAAGTCCAAGCCTTAGGATCGAGTTTCATTCTGCTGGTTTTTCTCTTTTCCATGGTGGCTTTTGATTTGCCTGAGCTGGGAATATTTGCATTTACACCTATGAATTTATTCATCTTTTTAATGTATGTAAGGCTTTTTTTTGTACACAATTCTTTACGACATGACATATTTTGGTTTTCTATTGTTTGTTGAGAACATTAGGCCCCAGTAACAAACACATCATTGTGTAAAGAAAAATGAGTGCTACCATCACTTGAAAAAAAAAAAAACATAAAAAAGAAATGGTAGATGGGAGTGAGAAGGATTTCTGAAGAAAACAAGCAAAATCACTCTCATGACTCCATTCAACGGTATGACTGAGAGCCTGAAATGGCCCATATGTTGAGCATTGTGGCCTTTGAAACAGCAGGGTCACCAACCCTCGTCACCATGATCATGGTCCTCAGAGACTGGCCATGTCTCTCGGTGGGGAGAAGAGCGTGTTTACTTTGCCATTGGTTTTACAGATAATGTTTTATCTACCCTCACAACAACCTCATGGGTGGAGTGCAGATATTATTATTTTAATTTCACACACGAAGAAGTGCAAGCTCAAGGCAATGGAGTGATGGTCCATTGGGCACAGAGGATGCATGCACACTAGGACCAGAGATCCCACCTTCCTACCGACTTCTGACTCTGGCAATCCACGCCACCACCCCTAATGGCTTAGTTTTTATCACATTGATTAAGCCCAAGACATTTCCTGTTATATTTATAAATCTATGTTTGTATTTTTTTTTTTTTACTTCCAGAATATAATTCTCCTAAGAAGCCTGGGGCACTTATACATTTAAAATTCTGATCCATTCAACTCTCCTCAGGAGACACAGAATGGTACAGAAATCCCAAGTGGTGGGTGCTTAATGGAAAACCAAGAAATACAACAATTTACATGTCCATATATATATAAAGAGCTCTGACCTCCTGGTAGGAAAGGAAATGTGAATTAGGAGTGAAATGAGGTTAGAAACAATAATGAAGCCAGAACAGAATGAGAGTCCTGGGGCAAAATTGGAATATTTGTATTCAGAGGTGTTTTCTTCAGAGAATCCGAAGGCCAATGATGTGAACAAGAGACCTGACCACACAGGATCAGAGGGACACCAGTGTAGACATTACCTGGAAAGTCCTTCCTCACAACTCAGCCAGCCTTCTCTCTTCCAATAATTGCATTTTTTCATACTAAGGGGTCACAATTAATTGTTGAGTTTGTCACAGGCTCATACATACTGAGGTTATAAGCTTTGCTTTCGCAAATATTTGCTTTTGTTTGCACAGGTTTAGTCTGTACCTTGTAACAGAACAAGAAATAACCTCAACATTCATATAAAATGTCTTCGTTTCCTAAAAATGCTTGTTTATGATTGATTGTATTTGCATACTGTTCAGCCTGGAACTGGTTGCTGCCTTCTTTTCTGTTCTGCTCTGTGGAGCATCCGTCTCTGCAGGGCAAACACTGGGTCTCTGAATTCTTCTGCCTTGTCATTCTGCTTGTGTGGAGGGGTCCCCAGTGCAACTTTGCAAGTTCAAGACCTGTAAGGGTTACAAAGTGAATTTGAGACCAGCCTGTGAAACTTAGAAAAATCCCTTAAAAAAAAATGAATGTTTTAAAACGGCCTGAGGTGGGGTAGGGTAAATAATGGCGACACTATGGCTAAGTGTGAATATGTGACATTATTCTAAGTGTGGTTGCAGGGAACCTGGTGCCCCTTTCTGACCTCCATGGGTACACATGAAATTAAATATATCTTTTAAACACACACACACACACACACACTTTCACACACTGGTAGGAGCACAGCCGTGAGAGGGCATGTGGTGGGCATGCATGAGACTCTAGCATCAACTCCTTCGATCATCAGAAATCCACCCACCCTACCAAGAAGCAGAGGAGCTCTGGACATGTTGTCCTTTTCATTAAGAGTCACAGAGACTTCCCACCACCTCGAAGTAAGCTCTGAGTCTCTTCTTTCGGGAGAGAAGCTGCTTTGGTTTCTGACCTGATCTTTATCCTCAATTGTAGTTTCTAACTTTGAAATTTACTCACATTCTTCATAAGCAAGGCTTGTTTCTACCTCTGGGTGTTTGCAGGTGTCTAGTTCTCTAACTGAACCCACCTTGCCTCTTTTCTGCTTTCTTAGGCCTCTGAACTTCTGCATCCCCTTCAAAAGAGATGCCCAGCTTTTTGTCCCTTATTTCTCAGTGTCGTGTTTACCACATAAAATGCACATTTTGGGGATGAGAGATGGCTGAGCGGTTTAGAGCACTGATCCCTCTTTCAGAGGTCCTGGGTTCAGTTCTGAACAACCACACGGTGGTTCACAACCATCTGTAATGGGATCTGATGCCCTCTGCTGGCATGCAGATGTACATGCAGCTAGAAGAGTCATACATAAAAACATAAATCTTAAAAAAAAAAAAAAAACAATTTGTTATTTCCTTACCACTTATTTCCTCCAGAGAACCTCTGTTTAAGATAACATGCTGCGAACATCATTTATGAGTTTCTGGCAACCACATTAAACACTGTAAAAGCTCCAAGTGATTAACCTTAACTATCATATTGGCCCTCATCTATCCAAAGTATATTTTTGTTGTTTTCAATATGGAATGACTGCATAGATGATCAGGATATCTTCTATTCTTTTCATAATTATTCTTAGAAGCATTGTATATATTTCAAAACGCATATATCACATGACAAATATGGCACTAAAAGCTTGTACTTCATAATTTCATGAGATTTGTAATCTTTAAAGTTCAGAAAGGAGATCCAAGCCAGGAGATGGATCATCAGGTAAAAGCTCTTGGTTTGCAAGCCTAAGAACCCGAGTTCAGTGCTCAAGTTGTGCTCTGATACGACATTTATAGTTACTCAGTGGCTCACAATACTGATCTCTGTCTCTGTCTCTGCCTCTGTCTCTCTGTCTCTCTGTCTCTCTCTCTCTCTCACACACACACACAAACACACAAGCCATTAATGAATACATAATTTTAAAGGAAGCCTCTACCTCTATTTATCCAAGCCAATGTGAAAGTTTTCCAAGAACTAGATTATAATAATTTTTAATTGAAATTAAATAGCCATAAATGTTCTTCTACTGAACTAACCACATTTCAGGGGTGTCACGGTTCCAGACAGCCAGGGCCAGGATTAAGCTTTGAGCATCCAGGGTCTAGGTAGTAAGGTCCTTGAGAAGGTGGTTCCTCTAGCTACACTCATGTCCTCCCATTGGGTTCTATGCCGACGGAGCAGCCTGGAGATCCAGCTCGTCTTCTATCTCCATGCCTTGGGCAGGAAGCACAGAGCTGATGTTCACTTGGCAGGCAGGTATTCAGTGTCGTAGTGTGGAGTGGTGATTGAACCCACTGTGGGTTCTCTGCTGTCAGGTTTTAATGGAGACATTTGGGACACAAGTAAATGACTAGATTTTCTTTCTGAATGACAGGAGACTGTGCATCATGAATCATAAATAAATAAATAAATAAATAAATAAATAAATAAATAAATAATAAATATCCATCAACTGACTTATTTCCAGAAAGTTTGCCTAATTTTTTATGTGATTCTAGATTCTGTCCAGATACCAAAATAGCAATGTTAGTCAGAGAGAGAGAGAGAGAGAGAGAGAGAGAGAGAGAGAGAGAGAGACTTTAGTCACACTGGTTCCAAAGGGAAAGGCGTTCCAGAAATGTGACATGGTTTTAACAGTTTCTTTGGGGGAAATGTAAGAGCTCTGAACTAAGGTAGCATGTGCACAAAACAAGAGCTTGGACAACAAATTGCTCTGGGCCTTGGTTAGGGATTGTGTTTGAAGAGGCAGAGGCAAGTGGGAAAAGCATGCTTGCACCACTTTCCCTTCATATCGAGGGACATTCCCCCTGGGATAGCACCATGCTGCTACACTAGAAGGGCAGAGAAAGGAGGAGGGATGGGAAGGGGGCACAGAGCCCCAGGAAAATAGAGAGCAGTGTGAGACTACACAGCAAGAAAGTATGCAACAAGGTATGTATACATAAATAACTGCGTCTGTCTAGTGCATGTGAGAGGTGCACAAATTTGGAGAAACTACCATGACCGAAAGTACTGGCACTTAGTTAGCCTAAATCTAATTCAGGGAGCACCTGGGCTCTTGAGGGAGACATGGGGAGCAGACTTGCTTGTTAGATATCTCCTGACTCTACCCAACCTTAGCTCCAGCTGCTCTGTCTGGCCTGAGATAGAATCTTTGAAACTTTAGGAAGGTCTGGAAATCCCTCTGCAAGCCATTTTCCATATTCAACCTGCAATAAATGGTTTATTCCAAAAGAATGGCCAAAAGGGATCAAAAGCTTTTGGGATCCTGCCTCACACTCACCAACACTTATTATTCCTCTCCATCTCAAAATGAGAATGAGTGTTTCTGTTCTTATCCTCAGGAGATGCACTTAATCCTTGGAGGGGAAGACCATCTCTTCTTGCATTTACCAACTCATCAGAACCTGATGGGAATGAAAATGATAGAGGTCTGTGAAACAAAACACACCTGGCATCTTCTCGTCTTCCCCACAACCCACTGCTTTATGTTAATAGAGTTGAACTAAAGAGGGCCAGGTAGGAGGTGGGCAAAATCATTGCTATATAAATAATAATAATAATAATAATAATAATAATAATACTATTAATAGAAAATTTCTTCAACTAAAGAGAAAAGGACAGGAGAAGACAAGAAAGAAGGAATACAGGAAATACTAAGTTCACTTTCCTTGTGGTGGGTACTGTAGTGCTCTGCCCAAGTCAGAGACATTCAACCTTTAGCTGTGTGTTTCCTGTTCATTATTCACACTGAATGTGTTCCCTGAACTGCCTTCACATTAGAAAAACTGCCTCACCCAAAAGCATACCTATTCCTGGGAGAGCTTTCATGTAATAACCCTAGCTAATGCAGGTATTCAGTGGCTAGCCCCATCCCTTCAATGCACAAAAACCCTGGAGGTCCACCCAGCTCTAGAGTTCCATAGGGACTGGCTGAGCCCTTGTTGACTCTGTACTGCAACTCACTCTGTGTACCTGCTATACTCTCCACAGCTCCCCTCCCCCATTGATTCTGAGGCCAAACATCTTTGGTTCAACTGAGCAAGGGGAAAGTAATTGGCCTGAGAAGAATCCATGACCCAAGACAAATAGCTGTCATTACTGTTTCACTGCAGAAAGATACCTGTAGAACCCTACCAGACTGAAGAGACAGAATAGTTAAATCTTATGAATGAAGCATTCTTAAAGTATAAAACTTGGCATGTGAGACCTACTTTGGAGGAGGGTTAGGCACATACATATACTTGATCTTATATAACTTAGAAAATGTGTGTAGTGTGATTCCAGTAATACTTTGATACATATTTATGGCACACGTAAGTACTTAATATTTGAACGGAACCTGAAAGTGCTTCTTCTTCCACATATGACCTTGACCATCAGTGATCCTTGCAATGACCACTTACTTTCAAAGACAGTATTTTCATTGACATTATTTTCACTGATCTATACTTTGCATAAGAGAAGTTCCATATTTTTCCTGGAGAATGTACATTCCAGATGAGACTAATGGAAGCATTCTGTGTGTTCTGTGTGGCAACAACTGTGATGAATCCCTCTAAATGTGCGGGCACTGTGCAAGCAGAGCTTACAATAGGGAATTACAGCGAGTGTGGAACACAGGGAAGGCTTATACTGGGAAACAACATTGCAGCTCAGAGCTCAGAGCTAGAGAGTGCATAGCATCAGCCTAGAGCAAGAAGAGGCTGAAGCCCTCTAATCATGTGTGCACTCTGGGGACCAAGGCATGATGTCAAGGGCATGAAGAATACAGAGGAACTCTGGGATGTACTGCTGTCTGCTGATTGTAGAGACCTGGAAAAGGATTTGGACTTTATTCCAGGGATAGAAGCGAGTCATTGGAAAGTTGTAAAAGAGAGTGACAGGATCAGATAGAGATTTTTAAAGTATTGTACTGCTTCAAGCACTGGACCAGGCTAAAAAGAAGCCAGGGACACCAATTCACAGGCATCTGGCTTAAGGGAAAGATGATGGTCACTTGGGAGAGGGTGAATCTCAGAGATGTTGTGAAGAGGACCCATGAATATTGGGAGCCCAGCTGATCTGACTGAAGATGCACAGGGCTAGGTCCCATCTGGGACTATATTCTCTCAAGGGATTGTGAATGCTCAACTCAGCAATACTTAGCTGTTTCTAGTGTCAGAAAACTTATGAAAGTTGAGAAAATGAAATTATGCACCATGTCATTGAAGATCATAACATTTGCCACCAAAAATATAACAATTTTCCCAGAGAAAGCATTATACACAGGTTCTAAAAGTTGTCACTGTAACTATGGTGAGAGAAACCCCAAGAATAAGACAATTCTGATTTGATTGCTTGATATTCATGGGACTCTGAAATCCAGTCTCAAATCACATAATCCATTCATAAATTCAACAGGTGATTATTTTTAATCTTACTGTTGACAATTTAATACGACACACACATAGAACATATTCTGGTCATATTATCCCCCTATCGTCCTTTTATTAACTCCTTACTCCTTCTGCATCCCTCCTTCTTCCCTGTTCCCCTCCCACTTCCATATAATTTTTAAAGACCAGCTGAGCTTAGTCATGGTGGTTTGCAGGAGTATAGTTATCCAACTTACCAATGGACTGATCATTGAGGAAAAGGCTCCCGTTTTCCCAGCAACCAATAGCTCCTCAGATAGGGTTGGGCCTTGGGACACCCCTCCTCCATCAGTGCTAGAATTAAACAGATATTTATTGAATGCCTTATTTCATCTAAACGATGATGCCAGCATGTAGGATATATGAATGACGCTTCCAAAAGGGCATAGCTAATAAGAACTAAACTGATCCCGTCCAGGGAAAGAGCAACAACAACAACAAAAGATGGCTGAGACTCCTTCATCCATCATTAAATTAAAGGCAGGATAAGGTGTTACCCATAGAGAAACTGAAAGGCATGGAAACCCCAACCTCAGCCTCTTCTGGCGAAACTGCTCATACTAACTCATATCTAGAGATCCTCCAATCTCCTTCCACTTCTCCCAGCTCTGTGTTTCCCAGTTAAGTTTCTCTTGTTCTTGTGACATACCAGGGCCACCCCTTGCAGGAAATCTGCCTCACTGCCTCGCTGAAAGGCGAACTGACTTTCAGGCTAATGAAGTTTCTGGAGAAAGACTTCATGATCAATGATGTCACACATGCTCCCAGGAGAGAGATGAAGTCTGGCTTCTCACCAGCCTAATCCCAGACCAGCTTCGACTGAATCTGGTTTAGAAGCAATGTTTTAAACTTTAGATTTTCCTATGCTTCTATGTACAAGAATGCCCTTGGAAAAGGGATGTTGACTGAAGCATGGAAAAACCCTGTCAGGACATTGCTGATGCAGCAGGCAAGAGTCCTGGGGGCACCTAGCAAAGGCCCAGGAATGCTGCCACCTCTGCTGGCAAAGTACAGGGTGGGGTGGCCTGGTGCAACCCATTCTTCTTGGCCCTGGGGACCATCTGTGTGTGTAGGATTTCGGTGAGGCCTCTGCTGTTGTTTTTACTCTAAGTGTCCAGAAACAAGGAGACTGGAGGCATCACCGAGTTTTCGTTCCTCAGCAGTGTTTTGGAACTGACTTTTCCTCATTTGCACCAGATGCTCAAGCACACAGCCTGGTTGTCAGGACTTCCTGTTAAATTAACCTCTCGTGTGTGGAGACCGGTTGCTGCAAAGCAAAGATTGGGAGAAAAACCAAACGGAACCAATATATAGGCCAGGACTTAGCTCCCACTGCAGGCCCATCTGCCTCCAGGACTGAATCTTATCTGATCATTTCCATGGCAACAGCTGTGGGATTAGAATAGGATGAAGGTTTAGGAAGAGTTGCTGGAATTCAGTCCTAGACAAGTGAGGATTATTTAACTACACTCTCATGTTACCATGGAAACGCAAATTTACAAATCAGGCAGGATTTTTGTAGCCCTATAGCACAGAATTATATTCTTAAGGCTGCTTCAAATCCCCCAGCCCTGTTTTTCATCCCTTGGGAGGGGGCATAATTATTCCACTGGACACAGCTTAATTATTCCACAAATAATTTTTATTTTCATTTTAAAGGCATAAAAAGTACACAAAGTTTAAGATCAAAGGACTAATTCTTAAAATGCTGTTCTAAATTTTTTAAAGTCAAATATGGTTAAGCTCAGGGAGAAAGAAATTTAAATCTATACTAAGGAATATATACAGAGTCAGCTAAGCCTCATATATGAACCAGAACCAAAATTATCCTCATTAAAATGGTGTTTATTTCTCTTAACTACAATTGACCCTAAATTTTCAAGTTGCTTATTAGAAATTTTAGCATCAGAAGTGAATAAAGCTTCATCTTTGATCAGAGTTTTAGGTTTACAAACCATGAAACAAGAGAAGGAGAAGAAGAAGAAGAAGAAGAAGAAGAAGAAGAAGAAGAAGAAGAAGAAGAAGAAGAAGAAGAAGAAGAAGAAGAAGAAGAAGAAGAAGAAGAAGAAGAAGAAAAAGAAAAAGAAGAAGAAGAAGAAGAGCCAAAGGAGTGGTGATACCTGTCTCAAAGTCAAACCACACCCCTCTTACATCAGAGCATCTTCAAGGAAGCCAAAGATGCTGACAATCGCATTTTGTTCTTAGTGGTTCCCTATCAATTCTCAAACACCCAATTACTATTTTCCACTCTCCAGCCCTTCCTGTGGCACAAATACTTTGAGTCTCCCACGTGGCTGACACCACCTTCTGTCACCATTATCCGCACCAGCTGCTTAAGTCAGTATGGTGACAGGAGCTGTCAGAAGTGGAGTGACTTCCCTCAAGGTTAAGCAGGAATACAAAAGGATAGCTGGACCCTCAGTCAGAGCCGCAAAGTTAGAACGAGAGTTTATGTGGCTCTATTTTGGACAGGGCTGTAATAGGCTATTTGCATATCAATGGTATCTGTGTCGTGAGTCTGGGAAAGCTGCAGAACAATCATCTTTGTATTAAGAGCATGCATCCACATGTCTTAGGCACGTTGCTTAAACTTGAGCCTGTGGTGTAAGAGAGGGTACAATTAGGGTACAATCTGACCTAGCCCCAAAGAGGCTCTCAAATATACAATAGTTCTCATACCCTCAGAGGATACAATCTCACATTATTCTGTAGGGCTATTTCATTACATTTATTAACATCCAAAATGAGTCATATGACTTTTCATGCCTGATTTCTTAGTAACTACTACATGGAGCTGTTTATTTTTATATGAAATGAAACCATACATGTGGGGAGAGAGCCTAAATATAAATATGATTATAGCAGAAATATCAACAGATGCTACACTATTCAGTAGGCTTGATTGGTGCATACGTGCATATATGAAAATAGCTTCCAAATGCAGCACTCCCTAAGACAAGTATGGTATAGGACAATGTGTAGCCCCAAGTATACAGAAGCACAGAAAATAGGCTGTGTGTGTACCACTGCGATCTGAAGAGATCCCTATGAAACCATGGACAACAGATACATCTAGGGGGTGGGACAGCAGATCCTCAAGGGCAAGGAAGCATTTATTTGCAATTTGACGAAACATACACATTTTTATTTCTAAGTGTACACGTTTATTTTTATGTTGAATTTGAAACTGGACTTTATGTAGTTCAAGTTGACCCCAAATTAGCTATGTAGTTGAGACTGACCTGGAACTCCTGATGCTCCTGCCTTAGCTCGCAACTGATGGAATTACAGCATGGACTACTGTGCCTAGTTTTATGCAGGGCATAAGATTCAACCTAGAACTTTGTGCGTGTCAAACAAACACTCTACCACTTGAGCTATATGCCCAGTCCTACACGTACTCATTAGTAGTCAACATTACATTATTAGAAAATAATGGGATGGGAAGGATTGAACTGGTGCAGTAGCCTCACCAAAAGGTGGGAATGGTAAGAAGATAAAAGGCAGAATGTGAAAAGAAACAGAAAACCACTTTAATTAGCAGATGCCAAACGATCTTCATGGGATCTTACAAAAACCGTGAACAGCTTTGTTGGCGTATAATTTACATACTACAAAATTTCAGACAATTTTAAAGTGTAGAACTGCATTGGTTTTTAAACATGTTTATAAAACTGTGCAATTATGACCACAATCTAACTTTGGAATATTTCCATCCCATGGGAGGGAACTCTACCCATTAGCGGTCATTCCTCATTGCTCACTCCTGTCACTCAGGCCTTGGCAGCTGCCTATTTGCTTCCTGTGTTTATAGATTTGCCTTTTCAGGACACTTCTTGTAATTGGAAGTTAATCACATGTGGTCCTTTAAGGCTAGTTTCTTTCACTCGGCATACCATTTTGAAGATTGACCCATCTTGTATTCTGCATTAATGTTTCATTTTTATTACTGTAAAATAGTCAATCATCAAGCCATGTCCTCTCTTCTGTATCTATTCACCAACTGATGAGCTAATGCTATGAGCATGAATTCGAAATTCTCAGCTGATTGCATATTTTCCTCTTGGGTAAGTACATAGGCTTGGATAGATAAAAGGGTAGGTGCTAAGTCATTTAAGAAGGTGCCACCATACATTCTAAAGTGAGCATATTGATATTAGCTGTTTACAGCTCTGTGTGAGTTCTGGCTCTTTTCATGGACTTTCTAGTATTTCCCATGCCTATTCAAATCCTTTTCCCATTTTTAAGATGGGCTGAGGGTTTGGTTCAGTGGGTAATGCGCTTGGTGTGCAAGCTGTGTGGACCTGAGTTCAGATCTCCAGAACTCACCTGAGGCAGAAGTGGCAGTGTGCATCTGATGCTAGTATTCCTACATGGATAGGAGGCAGAGACAGGAGAATCCCTGAAACACCAGGTTGGTTATCCTGGTATATACAGTGGTGAACAATAGAAGATACTATCTTGAACAAAGTGGAAGAAATGGGCTGGCACCCAAGGTAAACTGACCTCCACATCTGGGTTCCCACATTCACAAACTAATATGTATTCATACACATCACAAAACCCCCTCACCCCCTCACCTCTATACCCCCGAATAAGCAAGATATAAAGGAATCTGTATATATAAAAACTAAGTCTCATCAAATATATATGATTGCAAATTTTCTCATTCAAAGGATTGGGTTTTTTCCTTCTTACTGACTGTCACTATTTGAAGGAAAAATACCCATCAAGTTTGGGGAAATGTTATTTATCAATTGGGTATTTTCCTTATCATTTGTAGTTTTGGTATTACATCTAAGAAAATATTGCATAACTCAAGGTCACAGATATTTATGCCTTTGTGTCTCCCTAAGGGCTTTACTATTTTTAGGGACAGTGAAATAGTTTAATGTGTAAAAGCACTTATGTCACGAGTCCATACCTAGGATCTACGGTGGAAGAAGAATGAATTTTTAGTTTTTATGTTTAGAGTTTAGATCCACTTGTTTTGACCCATCCTAAATAAATTAAGACAGGGGGTTAACCTCTATTCTTCAGCATAGTTAAATTTACAATATTCATTGCTAGAATCTTTTCTCTCTCTAGGGTATTTTTTTGTCATCCTTGTCAAATGTCAGTTCACTATAAATCCAAGGGTTTATTTCTTCTCTCTGTTTTGTATTCACCTATAGCTGTCTACCCCGTTGCTGTTGCTACTGTCACTCTGTTTTGATTACTATGTTTCTGTAGTATATCTTGAAATGGAGAAGATGACTTTGGACATTCAAGGTTCCTTTAATTTCTAAAGAACTTTGTCCTAATACTGTCAATCTCTTTAAACATGAAAGCAGGGGTTTGATAGCTGTAATTTCAATTTAGCTAGGATTGGCCCCTGAACAATTATGCATCTTCTCATTCATTTATATTAAATATCTTTCTATTTATTATAGATCCTCTTAATTTCTATCACCAATGTTTATAGTATTCAAAATATACAGTTTATATTTCTTTGTTTACAATATATTTTATTTGCTTTGTTGGTTTTTTAAAGACAGTGTATCGTTTATCTAAGACTGGTCTTAAATTTGTCAGGTAGCCCAGACTGGCCTTGAGCTCTTGACTCTTCTTTGTCTATTTCCCATGTGCTGAGATTACAGGCCTCTATGACACACTAATCTCTGCTTTTACTCCTTTTGATGGTATTTGAATATAATTATATCCTTAATCTCATTTTTATCACAAACCCAAAGAGATAACATTGATTTTTGTATATTCATCTTATATAATAAATGTGCTAACTCAATTTACCAGTCTTAATAGATTTTTAAAAGTAGATTCCTTGAAATTTTTCATTTCATTTCATTTCTTCTCTCTCTCTCTCTCTTTCTCTCTCTCTCTCTCTTTCTGAATTAGTAAACTACATTTATTGAGTATTTACCAGACACATCATGTACAACAGAAGTAGAATGGAGGCAGATAAAAATTAAATACACACACTCACCAGTAATTCTAGCTAGTAGAAAAAGACAACATCTGTACAAAGTAGACTTTAGAACAGAATTTAATGCCTACCTAAAGAAAAATAAACAACACGTATACTCCAATTAAGAAAGTACTTTTCAAATCTTGCTTACCACCATCGATGCTGGATACCATCAACTCAGAACACAGATGTATGTCTCAGAAAAGGCTGCTTGCGCAGTGCGTCTACTTAGACTTCACTGCTGAGAAACTATGGCCAGCAAAATCACAAGCAGCTCCTCCCAGAAACATCCCAGGGTCTGCACCAAGTCCCTCCTCCCTCGGATTCCACCCCACCTCAGGTTAACCTATTTCTAGCTGTTTGTGTGTCTTTTCTTCTGATCATCTCCTTCACGTTTTCTGATTTTTTTTTTAAAATAATTTATTGTTTCATGACTTGCTTTTAATCTCTCCTTAAGCTCTGTTTTTTTTCAAATCTTTTCCACCCCCTCTGGGTTTCACTTCAATTTCTGCAAATTCTGCTTGTCCCTATAGGGTCCTAATGTTAGCTGACAAGAAGGTGTTGGTAACCTTGCATCATTGCTGTTGGGTCTTGAAATTTCATTTCACCTTAGAACTCTGAGAAAACTGTCTCCCCCCATGCCCACCCAACACTGGCTTGATGTCTGGCTGGAACAGATTTAGGAAATGATACAGAGTCACTGGTCTTTCATTAGAGTCAATGAAAACATTTTGATGATTATTTTAAATTCACCCCATTCCATTTCAGGAATTGTGTATGAAGGCTTAGCAATGACTCTTACGGGAGTGCCATGGCTTTCATGTAATTTAAGCTGGACCATCTTCATATATGTAGACATATGCTTATTTTCAGATGGTTTTACAGATAGTGTCCCACTGGTGGATGTGTCCATCTTCTTTTCCCCCCTAAAAATATTAAGCAATGTTACCAATGACTCTTCGGCCAGAGTCAGGCCCAAACTCCAAAATTCCTCCATTCTCTTGAACATACTCTTCCAGGAAAGAGCTGCTGCCTCCAGGGAAAGAGCTCAGGGAAATGGTGTCCTAGTTCCTCTCTCAAGCCAGCTCCTCTAGGACCAGAGGTTTCACTCTAGGGGAGAGCAAGTTTCCAGGGCTTCTAGCATCCCACATCCACCTCCTCCACACCAGCGGCTGTAGGAGTCAGACATTCATTCTTAAGGTGGTGTAACAGGGCAAAGTTTTCTTGTCTTAGTTGAAGCTATGATTTCTATTCTGTGTCCTGAAAAGTCCTGTGGGAAAACATCCAACCCAGGTTGAAAACCTCAGGGTGGAAATGTCCCTGCTAACTGCATCTTGTTGGCTCTTGTTAAACCTTCTTGCTTACTTCCCTTGTGTTCTTTGTCTTTAATATGTCCCTGTGATATACACTGAAGGCTGCTCTGTGAGGTATGTTTCTCTCGAGGCAGTTGCTGACCAGCTTAAAACAGACTCTCTGTTCAAACTTTGTTCATGCTCTGGGTCTTTAACCCGCAACAGTGGGAGTCCCTTAGAATTTTCCACATGGTATAAGAATAGAAACAGGCTTTTTTCTTTCTGGAGCCCACATGTCTTTTATTTCATTTTCTTGTTTTATTGCTGTGGCTAGGACCCCTGGAATCATGTTGAACAGTAGGTGAGGACAGCCATGTTTTGCTTGTCCTTGATCTTGGTGGTGATTGTGAGGAGTGGAGCAATTTCCTGTCTTTCAACATTAAGGTTGAGATCAGCTGTAGGGTTTTTATACACAACTGTTACTAGGCTGGGAACTTTCCCTTCAAATTCCTAGTTTGTTGAGTGTAAACATGATGAAATTAGATTACATTTTATCAAATTTTGTTTTTTACATCCGTTTCTGTATCTTTAAATAATCAGGCAGATCTTTGTCCTTCATTCAATTGACATAATTTATTTGAATTTTTAAAGCGATGTTGCATTTTTATGATAAATGTTTCTGACCCCAGTTTACAATCCCTTTAATATTTTGTCTTTTTCTTTTATTGAAAATTGACTTTTTCATTCACTATATTATGGTTATGGTTCTCCTCTCCCTATTCCTCCCAGTTTCTCCCCACCTCCCCTCCCATCTGGATCCATACACTTTCTGTTTCTCTGTAGAAACAGTCATCTAAGGAATAATAATAAAATAAAATAATTAAATAAAATAAAGAAACGAATCTTCCCCCTTCAGATTACCCAAAATTCCCTCACAGGTATGCCCTGCCATTTTTGAGTTTTAGTTAGTTCCAGATCTGATCAAGCTGATAACCAAGAGAAGCCATCCCAGGCTCCCTTTAATATTTTGATGGGATCTATTGGCATCTATTTTTAAGGAAATTTTTACATCCATGTTCTTGAGAGATGGTAGTCTGTCCTTTTATTTTCTTGTGTTGTCATTTTCTGATTTTAGTATCAGGCAACAGTGACATTACAGAATGAATTGGTGAGGGTTTCATCTTTTCACTTATAAAGAGTTAAGATTGCATTTTAGAAAGCTGTTAGTAATTATAGCGATCAAGTTCTAGCACTTGACCTGGTTTCCAGTACCAGACACCGTTCCTTCCTGTTGAGCAGGACTTAAATCCAATTAGACAGCTATTGGTCGCCACCAAGATATGGGTGCCATTGTTGTAATTTTAGGGTTTTCTTGCCATAGTGGGGTAGGTCACTGGCAGATAGGACTGTTCATTGCTTTCCTGCTTGGCAGCTTTCTTAACAACTTCTAGTACCCTGAAATCTAGATCTCAGGAGAAAGGCTTTCAGGTTGTATCTAGCTCAAGACTTTGACTCCAGTCTCTGAAGTGTGTGGTGTCTTCAGCAGTCTGGGTTTACTTCTACCCTTGGAGAGGCAGCAAAACGCCAAGACAATTAATTTTATTGTTTTGGTAGTTATTTAGAATATCCGAGCAACAACACGAATGGAAGCATCTCATGCCCGGTACTGGGGTTTTGTTAGATAATGTATGGATTTTTTGATGATTATTATAGCATACATTGCATGGCTTCAGTTAATAAGTGTTTATTAAATATGTGTATCATATGTGTGTGTACAAATATACACTCTCATGTATTATATATAATTTAAGTATATAAAATAGTATGATCCCTTGAGGGTTTATCAAATATCTTTAGTGGTATTCGTCCCTCTCCTCCTCTCTTTCCTCCTGTATTGGCCTCCCTCCCTCATATCCAATTAAAGGTCCCCTACCCTTTTTTTCTGCTTCCCACTTCATATCACCTGTACTCTGACACCTGATATTGGATACCCTGTACCCAGATGACCTGCCCCCATGGTCCTCTGATCCTTTCTGGTTTCCATGGTTACTACAAGTTGTATACTAGCATCTGAAGATTTAGAACTAGGAACCACAGATGAGAGAGAACACACACCATCTGTCTGAATGGATTGGGATTACTTCACTCAATAACAGCTTTTCTCATTCTATGCATTTACCTGACAATTTTCGTTATTTCCTTTTCCATTTATAGTTGAATAGCATTTCACTGTATGAATGGTATGTATCATATTTCCATTATCCATTCATTTGTTGAAGGGCATTAGCTTGTTTCCGTTTTCTAGCTATTGTGAACAGAATGGCAGTGAAGATTGCTAAGATAGTATCTGTGAAGTAGATTGTCAAATCCTCAGGGCACATGCCCAGGAGTGGTATTGTAGCTCTCAATTCACCTCAAAGAAGCTTCTCCTTTCAGCAGACAGAGCCCATAACAGAAAGCCACATTTGGTCATAATTCAGAGATCAATGGATCCTGGGGAACCCAACCCCATTGGATAGATACATTTACAACACAAATCCTGCACCCAAAGCTCAAAGAACATCAAGGAATAGAGTGTGGGAAGACTGAAAGAGCCAGAGGACCAAGAAGTCTGAGGTAAGAGTAGATATTATACAGGGAAGATATATTCATCGTTCTTCAACATTATGGCTGCCTAAATAAGACTGAATAATGAAAATACCAACAGACATAATAACGTCAAAGGGGAAATTGTACTTGTTCTCATTCCTAGACCGAACATCAGACAACTAAAGACTGGAGAGAGAGAGAAAGAGAGAGAGAGAGAGAGAGAGAGAGAGAGAGAGAGGAGGAGGGAGGGAGGGGAAGGGGGAGAGAGGGAGAGGGAGAGAGAGAGGGAGATTTTGAGGGGGACTGGCATGGGTCCTTCCTGTATGGTCCTCAGGGGGGGGGGGGAAACTGAGCTGCTGACAATTTGACTTCAGATTTCTGTCCTCCTGATCTGGAAGACATCTTTGTTTTAGGCAGCTTTGTTGTGGTGCATTGCTATGGGTAGCCTTGGTGATGAAACATCTGAGTATTTTCTATGCCTTAGTGTACCCAAGTCGCACAGGTGAAACTGTATATATATATATGAAAGAATGAGAAGAAAAGGAAAGAGCTAGCTCTCTTGGAAAAAAAATACAAATGATAAAACAAACAAAAGCAAAGCTCTGAGAGTGCACTGGTTTGCTTTGGTTCTGAGACTCACTGGTTTGCTTTGGTACTGAGAGCTCACTGGTTTGCAGCCATTTGTGCTTTCCATGTTAATGAAAGCGTGGTGCACTTGCCTTTAGCTGTCTGAGGACTAAAGTCTCTCCTTTAAGGCATGCAAGCTCATCTCCCTTTCCCCAGGAGTACCTGGTGCTGGCTGGCCTCATGAAATACTCTGCTGAAAAAGAAAACAGCTTTGCTACATTTAGCATTTCCCAATCTTGGTTACACTTAACTTTAAACTACAGACCCCCTTCCCCACTTGTAAGGACAAAGATGATCAAGACAAGAGATGCAGAGCAGGTGGTTGAGATGGAAGTTTGCAAAGTAGAAGCAACCCATTTGTCAGAGAAAAGGTCACTTCATTTCTATAAATCTCTTAAAGGCAGCTAGACTTAAAAACCCTGTGGGTAGTTGGCTGTCTTCCCACATATCCAAACTAAACATTTCTTCATTAATAAACATACCGTCTTCTCTCCAAATGGAGCCTGCCGAGCCCTGGAAGCTGACAGGGCGTTTCTCTCCTCGTCTTCCGGAGACATTTCTGAGACAAATGTTGGAAAGTTTGTGAATGCAGAGCCGAGACAGCCCTCATGCACCCCTAGTTGTCTGAACGCACAGCAGATCAGAGCTCCTTAGCAATCCTGTGCAGAGATGGCTTTCAGTTTGTCTAACATAGTCCCACGTATAGTGCCTGAAGTCCAGAGGAAGTATTCATTCATAAAGGTCTAGGGTCGTTACATCTCAGCTAGGAATGCTGCCCAAGGAGGGTTAAAGGTCTTCCCTGATGTCTTGTCTTCCATCTCCCCCACCTGCTGGGGATGCAAGATAAAATGAAAAGACTGTGGCTCACTGGAGTCTCCCTTTTGGTCAGTTTTTCTTTGGTGAAGAGTGGCTCAGGGGAAGACAACTGTTGGCTAAAGAACAACTGTGAAGAATGGGAAGAGGGTGTGCTGTTGGCCAAGACCTTTAATTTGGAGTTAATGACGCACGACCATTTAGTGAGCACGTACTATGCGCCATGTCCTGTTCCAAATACCGGAGGTGTAGCGATGAACAAAACGGGCACAATTTACTACGCTTGGAAAGGAAGGTGGAGGAGGAAGTACAGTAAAAGCCTGAATCAGTAAAGCATGGCGTTCACCAGATGGTGGTATGCACTGTGTGGGAAACAGAGAGCAAGCGGGTGGTGCGCGTGCTCAAGTTTGGGGGAGGGTGTGGAATTTTAAACAGGATGGTCAATGCTGAAGAGTTCTATGCGGAGGCGGTTCAGCATTTATATTCATTCATAGAATATCATGCTTGGAACCCCAACTGACACCTGCATCTGGGAACAGATGTCAGGAGCCAGAGGATGGGGGGTGCACCCAAAGCAGTTTTGTCGTAAGTTGCACACTGCTGTTTCCCCGTAGAGTCTTGTGTTGTGCGCCGTGAGTCAGTATTGTTAGACCTGGGCATGGTCACACACGGGTCATAAATGAGTATGGCTCAGACTTGAAAGAGGCCTTGCTGCCACCGGACACACTCAGAGAGGGGCCGCAAAGCGAGAGCGTCAGCGGTGCAGTGTGAGGGAGCTGCCTGGCACAGCGCCTTGGGCTTTGGAGTTTACTCTTCAGTGGCGCTCTTCCCTTGTTTCCCACCCTGAGCGTTTGGAGGTGTGTCTTCCCAGAAAGAAGGGGGGAGGAGTCAGACCGAGGGTTTCTCCATATATCACAAACTGTAACCTAACTTAATGTATAAGCAGTACATAGTGAGCTAGTCATCCCGTAGTCAAATAAGACAGACAGGAGTTGTAGCCCATCAGGTAGATACCACCCTACTATCTTCTCTCTGACTAAGAATGTAAACTGCTCATTTTGTAAGATGGAACACCAGGATTTTTTTTTTTCTGGTCTGTTGTCTGACTCCAGAATAATAAAGCATTTAAGACTTGGGGGGAAAAAAGACTTTTTTAAATTTTCTTTTACAGACTAAATTGATGTAAATGAACCTACAGAATATATAACGGAAAAATAAGGGCTCAGTGCCTGCCAAAAATGAGAAGGAAAGGGAATGGGGAAAGCAGAAAGAACAGAGGACCAAATAGGAAGAGGGAAAAGGCTTATCTTTTCTACACACTGCTGGAAGACCAGTGGTGACCTAAGATCTGATAGCAGGAGGAGCGGGAGAGGGACAGACAAGGGACAGACAGACAGAGCCTGCGAGGTCCTGGGAGGAGTTTAGTTTCCTTTCAACTGAATGGGAAATCTAGTTAGATTTAAAGACACGGGGAAGGCTGCTTTCTTGGATCTGGCCTAGGGCCTTGAGCTGGAGTCCTCTCTCAATTTCTAGGGTTTTCTCCAGCAGAGGTTAGCAGAGTCCCTGTTTTAAATGATCTGACCAAAAGCTGAATGAGTACTGACACAGAATTGCAAATTTCTCATTAATGTGACCAATGAAGATGAATTATGCCAATTGTCCAGTCAATGAGGAAGTTTCAAGCTTTCAGTCAAAGCCTAATTTCCTAGGAATATAAAGTTTTGGTTGAGATTTTCATGTTCAAAGTCAGGCTATATGACTAGCACTTGTTAGTCATATAGAATCTTGGGAATTTTGAGCTGGAGAGATAAGACGGCTCAGGGGTTATGTGTGCACATTACTCTTGCCAAGGGCCTGAATTCAGATTCTGGCCCTGATATTGGGTAGATCACAGGTGGCAGAAATGCCAGCTGCAGAGGGTTCGACGTCCTCCTCTGACTTCTGCAGGCACCTGCACTCGCATGCAGGTCCTCACATAATACATATACTTTAAAAAATAAATCTAAAGTAAATGCAGAATCTCAGACCCCACAAAGATCTGATGCGTTCAGAACACAGGGCTAGGGTAGCAAGCCCTCTAGGTCTTGAAAGTGTTTTAAGTAACTGCCCAGAATCAAACCAGAGAAGCCCTGAAGCCTCTGCACCAGTGTGACCTGGAGTAACATTCCCCGGGTTCTCTGTGCTTAGTTTCCTCGTTTGAAAATGTGACACGTAAATAGGTTGTATGGTGACTATGCAGTGCCTGGCAGTCGATAGGTTTTTGTCATTATGGAATGGCTGCTGCAGGCTGAAGCTGAGGAGATGGAAAAGGCTATGTTTCTGCCCTTTTAGAATCTCCATTCTGGTTAGAATGATTATAATTGATGATAACACCGAAGTTACATGTTAATGTGTGTGAATTCTACTCGGTATCTTTACAACTTAGGGTGTTTATAGACTGTGAGCCCTAATTTCCTCATCTAAACCATGGAGATGAATCTATTACCTCCTTAAAAAGATTTCTATATGAATGATTAAAGTCTTAAGCTCTTGTTCTGTTGCTTAGTAGATTTTACATTCTTAATATTGTTAGCCGTGATTATTCCATGAACAGCAGGCTATTGAAATAGGAATAGTTGGTAATGTTAAATGAATAATTTTAAAGGGAACTGTAAAGGGAATTTCTATTCTTAAAAGGCAGGTGTAAGTCATTGCTGCTCACTGAACAGGATTTCTTTGGCTAAAAGCCCTAGATGCAGAAGGCAACTACTTATTAAATAAACTAAGCTCCTTGTAGCTAGGAATATTTAACTATTTTGCTACTGTTAAAGAAAAGAGAATGAGCAGCTCAATGGGGAGTGGCTTATTTAGATGCAATCAGTGGATATTTAGAGTTGTTTAATGTAGTAAACTTGGATTTGAAGCTAAGAAAGTGGAGATGAGATGGGAACTATTTCACAGGACATGTCTTTCAGATAATTCAGAAATAACCAATACACAGATCACTCTCCTGGTGTTGCCATAAACACTAGAGCCTCATAAACATCAATGATCATCAGAGAGAGAGTGGGGGTCATTTCAGTGACAGTGACTGATAGAGGAAGTTAATTAGGAAATCAAATCGGTTGGCATGGGAGCAAGTTCAAGTCAAAGGATCAGGCAGAATATTTCGGAGACTTAAAGGCAGAGAAAGGAGTAAATTATTAGGGGCTGGAGAGGACTCTCGAGTAGAAGAAAACAAGAGCATCCAGTTAGTATTATGGGCTTATGTAAATGAACACTGACTCCAGCTCACATGGGATGCCAGGCTTCATTCAACTTTCCTGCCATGACAGACTATACAAGAGTGGCTTAGCAACTTTACACAAGTACACCCTTCTTAGATTGGTTCTGGGTTCATAGCAACATTAAGTGGAAGCCACAGAGTTTTCCCTGATTTCTTTGCCACAGAAAGACAGACAGACAGACACACACATACGAGAGAGAGAGAGAGAGAGAGCATTTTTGTGTAATCAAATCACTCACTACAATAGTGATTCTCAACCTCCCTAATGCTGTGGCCCTTTAATACAGTCCTTTATGTTGTCATGAGCCCCAACCATAAAATTACTTCATTGCTACTTCATAACTATAATTTTTCTACAGTTATGTTTCATAATGTAAATATTTGATATACAGGATAGCTGATATGTTATCCCCAAAGGGGTTGAGATTCACAGGTGGGGAACCACTGCCCTAGAGTGTGATATTAATCAAATTATTTATTAAAACTGATGAAAACTGTCAACTCATTTCTATCCAAAGTGCATAGCTACATTAATGTTTGCTCATGGTATTGTACATTTATATTTGGACATACTTATAATGATATACATGTATTGTAGTTATTGTAGTATTGTAGAGAGTCATTTCATGGTCTCCCAAATCCTCCGTGCTCCACTTATTCACCCTTGCTCTCTCCTAACTTCTGGCAGCCAATGGCCACTATAGCTATAGCTTTGTCTCTTATAGACTGTTGTATAGTTAGAGCTTCTATCACTTAGTAAACTTGTTCCTTCCACAGCTTTCATGACTTGATCATTTCTCTGTGGAGTGGAATAGGATTCCAGTCTCCGAATATATAACCATGTATTCATTCACTGAAGGGTATCTTAATTGCATCCAGCTCTGGCAATTATGAATGAAACTGCTGTAAACATCCATGTGCAGGCTTTTATGTGGACATGGCTTTCATTCTTTTCAGTAAGTCGAAAGCACTGTGATTACTAGATTGTATGTTAAGAGTATGATTAGTTCTGTGAGAAACTGTCGACAGCTTCCAAACTACCCAGGCCATTTTCCACTTTTCCTTGCGATGAATGAGAGCTTCTGCTGCTGAACGTTCTCCCCAGCATCTGGATTCTAACAGGCATGCAGTGGTGTGTCTTTGTTTTGATTTTCATTTATCTGATATTATATGATGTACTACCACTTGTCCCTCATTCCTTTGCTACCTTGTCTTCCTTCAAGTGGATCTGTTTGTGACCGCGGCCATATTCTTTGTATAGTCTGCACGATACTCCTTTTATCTTATGCTGTTTACAGATGCTTTCTCCACATATGTGACGTTTCCCCATTGTATTGACACTTAACAATTTTTAAGCCTTGGAAACATGACTTAACCCTTTCAATACAGTTTTCTTCTTCAGACCCTGTTTTCAGCTACTGCCTGATGAGGAAGATGGATGAAGAGATGACACTTGAAGTTGAGCCCTACGCATGGCTTTATAAATAATAAGTGTTCAAGAGTGTTGTTTGTCATTGGCATCATTGCCACCACTGTTCTCAATACACATAGTCATATTACACAGTGAAGCATCTGTTGTTATTAATGCCTGTCATAACTTTGTCCACCGTTTCTCTGAATCTTCTCCATGATATAACGTTAGTTAGGAAAAGCATAATCTCCGATTTCCATATTAGACCATTTGCTCAAGGTTCAGACACTTTGACGGCCATGAAACCTCATTTTCTACAGACTCTATAGAATGATAACAGCCCAGTGACTGAACCAATGTAAACAGTCAATAAATATATGATTCCCCCAATGTAATATTTGTATTAATTATTTGGGGATTTCATAAAATGTATCCCATCACACTTGCTACCCTTTCCTCCCAGGCCCACCCTCCCACCCTTGTATGTTGAGTAAAGAAATTAGCTTTATTGCCACCACAGGATACCACTTGATGCTACTCCTCTTCTCTAAGTCCCTTCTGGATGCCCTACACAGGACATGAGCTGCTTGAAATGTCATGGAATTTCATTCCCATCTTTTTATGGGACTTCACAGTTGGGTTTCTATGTTTATTATTCTACTGTCTACCTCATCTGCGGCAATGGCTAATGTTGTCACTTTGACAGAGTATAGAGTCACCTGGGAGATGGGCCTCTGGGCATGCCTGAGAGGGTCCTCCTAACCTCATTAGATGCATTGAGAACTACTCATTGTGTATGGCACCATTCCCTGGTTAGGATCCTGGACTGTGTAAGTGGGAGGAGGAACTGATTCTGGATTCTGGATGTGATATCACCAGCTGCTGCGGGCTCCTTACACCAACTTCCCTGCCTGGGTAGTCTGGAGCTTGAACTTTGAACTAATAAGCCATTACTTTTAAGTGGACAATTGCATCATAGGAAATAAAAAGCACACCGTTTTGTATTTCTATGCATCAGCATTACTGTGCCTGGTGTCCCTTTCAGCTTGTAGAACTCCCTTCAGCATTCTGGGGCATTCTATTCTGATTGAGTAATGCTTTCACTCTTTGTGGCTGAAATGCCCTGTTTCACGTTCTCTTTCAGATGATGGTTTTGGTTTCTAGGTAATGCATTCTAGATTGACTCCATGACTTTTAGTGCATTGAAAAAAATATTTGCAAAACACAAGAAAATAAAGAAGAGGGAAGACCAATGGGTGGATATGTCATTCCTCCTTAGAATAGAGAACAAAATACCCATGAAAGGAGTTTCAGAGACAAAGTTTGGAGCTAACATGAAAGGATGGACTATCCAGAGACTACCCACCCGGGATCCATCCCATAATCAGCCACCAAACCCAGACACTATTGCATATGCCAGAAAGATTTTACTGAAGGGACCCTGTTATAGCTGTCTCATATGAGGCTATGCCAGTGCCTGGCAAATACAGAAGTGGATGCTCACAGTCATCCACTTCAAGATGGAACAGGGGACCCCCCAATGGAGAAGCTAGAGAAAGCACCCAAGGAGCTGAAGGGGTCTGCAACCTTATAGGTGGAACAACAATATGAACTAACCAGTACCCCCAGAGCTCATATCTCTAGCTGCAATATGTAGCAGAAGATGGCCTAGTTGGCTATCACTGGGAAGAGAGGCCCCTTGGTATTGCAAACTTTATATGCCCCAGTACAGGGGAATGCCAGGGCCAATAAGCGGGAGTGCGTGGGTTGGGCAGCAGGGCAGGGGAGGGTATAGGGAACTTTCGGAATAGCATTTGAAATGCATATAAAGAAAATATCTAATAAAAAAATACTGTTTCATTGTCTTCTTGCCTGGACAGTTTCTTTTTAGACATCAACCATATCCTCTTTTTCATAATGTGTCATGTTCCCCCAATTTCCCCTAACCTTCTTACCATCAGTTTACGCCATCCTCACATAAATCTCGTTGGAGCGACCTTTGTGGTAGTTACACTCCTTGAGCATCCTGGAATTGTTTTATATTGTGGATTTTTTTTTCCTGTTAGATCTGGAAATTTAAAATTTTTTAATTAATTTTTTTTCCAATTATCTTTTTTTCTATCCTAAATACATACAATACATACAAATTACAGAACTTGATATTAAATTAAAGGTTTTTGAGGATATGGTGTGGTGTGGTGTGGTGTGTGTGTGTGTGTGTGTGTGTGTGTGTGTGTGTATGTTGTTTTGTTTGCTTTCCCTTTTATCTGTGTACTTCAGTTTGGAAAGATTTTATTTGTCTCTCAGTTGTAATCCTTTTGAATGTTTAGCTTCATGTTAGACTTACCCACTGTTTGTATTGGGGCATTACATTTCTCATTCAGAATTTCAATTGATTTCTTTTCTTCTATAGTTTTCTTGTATGTGTTGTGTTCTCTAATATACCTTTCTTCATTATGCCTGTTTCTTCCGTCTCATGCTTACCCATGTCTATCTTGTGTTGACAGTCTTGCTTATTAACACCACTCTTCCTGTGACTCAAGATTGTTTCTATTCATACTTTTTTTTCTCTTGTTTGTGAATTCTGCGTTTCCTTACTCACAAGTCTAGTGGCTTTCTAATTTGTACTGGCCATTGGGAACTATACTGTGGAGTGTCTGTATTTAGCAGTCTTCCTAGCGAACCGAATCTAGTTCTCGGGCACGGTATGTGCTTGTGGGGTAGCCTGTCTCTTTAGGCTTCTTTCACAGCTTTATCCAAAGAAGCCTAGCATTGTATTTCCTTTGGTCAACAGTCTCCATACTTCTAAAAGTTAGCTTCGCTGAGACTTCTCTTAAATGTGGAAGTGTTCAACAAATACTTCAGTGTGGCTCTCTGCCACTTAAATCCTACTCAGTCCTGTGTGAGCTCAAGCCGAGCTCTGGTGCACAGGCTCCCACAAGCTGCCTCTCTCGCCTAATGAGGTCTCTGCACAGGCACAGTTTCTTATCTGATCAAGGGTGCCAGGAAACTGTTGTATATCTTTCTGTGGAACTAGAACATTAGTCTTGCAAACTCCACTCCCTTGTCCTCCAAATGCCTGGTGTCTTAGTATCCCAGAATTCTGTCTGGGGCTTCTCTTTCTAAAGTCTTGGTTTGCAGGTACCAAAGGCAGAAATCCAGGATGATTATAAAACTTTACTCATTTTTGGTCAGAGGTTAAGGTTGACTGCTGTCTCCTGTTTCATGTGTGAGAACAGTTCGTCTTCATTGCCTTTTCCAGCTCCTAAATGTTCTCTTTTCAAAATGATACTGGAAAAGGTAATTGGGCTATCAGTTTCTCAGTTAATACCAAAACTAGAGGTTATATTGTACATTTTAAAAGACTCTCCTGGCTGTTGGGTGGAGGGCAGAGTAAATAGGGAAGGGGGAAGGCAGGTGAGCAGCCAAGATGCTGCTGTAGCCATCCAGCTGAGAAACTTGAAGATTTCACTTGTTGAAACTGAAATTTAGCATAGAAGTCCAAGTTGATCCCTCAACACCCAAATAAAATGAAGTCTACCAGAGACTGGCCGTAAATGTTTTTACTCTCTGCTCATTAGACTGGCTAGGCTTTTCATCAGTGTTTTATACTGAGAAATTTGATTAATTCTTTAAAGTTCTAACAATGAAATATATAAGATAGCACATTTATTAACTTTTATTTGCATTAATGTCATAATCTGGATGTACATCAAAAGATTTTCATGTGATTGTTCAGAGACAAAATTGTCAGAGTAGTTTTTGGAAAAATGCTGTGAATGACATTTTTTGGAACCTGATATTTTTCACTGCTAATTTTAGCTAGGCCTCTTTCTAAATACTAATGGATAAGATTTTCCCACAAAAGAAAGAAGGGAGGGAGGAAAGGAAGAGAGAGAAAGAGAGAGAGAGAGAGAGAGAGAGAGAGAGAGAGAGAGAGAGAGAGAGAGATTTGCTTTCTTCCCTCGTGTCTCAGAGTATACAACCAGTAGGTCAATGTTTTATTAAAGGCCTGTTGTGTATCAACTATATGATAGACTTTGTAGGATTGTATAAATCAAAGGGGAAGAGGCTCCTTCTGACCTTGGAGGAATCTTAATACAACAATAGACAGAATGGTTGAAATAAACAGCAAGACGCTGCAGTATTCATGCTGGCAGGGTCTGGAGTAGGAGTCAGGAAGATTGGATTCACTGTTTCATCTCTGTTTTCTTCAGAATATCTATGACTACTGGACTCTCAGCTTCTGTATCTGTAAACTCTGTAATGTTTCTTATCTTATAATTCTGCCCTCGGCAATTTTGATTAAATCCAATTAATCAATTGCAATTTCAGCACAATGATTTCTAAGAGCTTCAAATTGGTACTCTTTTGCACCTCAGATTGAAAACCACTGGTCTGCACAGAAGCGGAGAAGTAACTAACTATCCTGGCTTACTAACAATAGACAGACAGCAAGTCAAAGTCCTAGCCCATGGATCTGGGCAAAAATCGAGCAACTCCCAACCTTGACATTTCTTGTGGCTTGGTGAAGCAAAAATCAGGAGTTTCTCTGGAGTTGTGGAGCATGTGATGGGATAGAGGCCCAGTCAATGAAGACACGAGACAGAGAACGCTGTGGGGTAGACATTCTGCCAGAAACTGCCATATTCTGCTGAGTGGAGCAGTCAACTAGTGGTAACCCTGGGAAGAGAGGAGAGAAATAATATTCTTCTCTCTCCTCCATCCTTTCAGTCTTCTCCCAGCGCTCCTTCCTGATGATGGAGCCCACTCAGAAGCATATACCATCACGTTCTGAGGCTCAAATCAGTGTGCATAGAGGACTTCAGGATGAATGGAAAGCATTCAGTCCAAGTCATTTTAATGACCAGAACTAAGAGGCCCAGATATGAATAATGAGCATTCCCTTTCCCTCCAAAAGAGACTGTAGGGCACCAAAGGTACTGGAATGGAGAGAACAGTGAGATTCATCATTAGCCTCTGAGCACTGTATCGTGGTCTAACAGAATGTTCATAGTGTCCCTGGGTGTTCATACTCAACTGGCTCAACACCCCCTGCTTCAGGGAGTCTATGGCAGAGGAAAGGGCTGGGATTTTTTTTTAAATACAATTATGAGCAAGGAATATTTCACTAGACATCTTTCAAAAGAAGCTGTGTGAAGTGCTTTGCATTCCTTAGAGCCTAAAATAGTTGAGGGATAGCTATTTTCCTTCTCAAGGACAATGAATCCAAGGCTGAAACAGCTCAAGGTCTGGGCATCAGCAGTAACTGCAGGGATGGCAGATGCCATTCTGAAGAAGTTATCCATGACCTGCTAGGGTGAGGTGAGACACATCTGCGGATAGATACCATTCTCTAAGTGCAAGTGATAAAGAGCCAATCATGACAGAGCAACTCAAAGACAAATGTTTTAGATAATAGAAACCATATATACCTCATAGAGACACGGTGTGAATGGTAGAAGTAAGTCAGGAGTAAGAGAGCATTTAGAATCGAGACATTTGCTCTCTAGAATGTCACAAGCCTTTTGCCCTCTGCACATATGCTATTATCTTCTCTCCTTGGGGGATGCTTCAGGGCACTCCGCTTCTATGAGCTGATGATGAAATTTAGGCCCCACAGACCTTTGACGAGTAATCCATTGCTTTAAATTCAGCCCATGTCCCCACTAACACATATAACAGAGTACCTTACCTGCAATGTCATTAAAATAAGATCACTGCAATTGTAATCATTTAAGATTAGGATCTGCTGAAGTAGGATGAGTCCCTTAACCAAAGGAGGGAGAGGAAGAACAAAGACATAAATATTTAGGCTGAAAAGAGTCATGTGACAACTGAGGCAGAAACTGAATGATACCTTCACAAGCTAAGAACCATCCCAGGTCACTGCCCAATCCAATACAAGGAAGATGCAAGGAAGAATTTGTTCAGCATAGATCTCAGAGGGCAGCATAGGCTTGCTAACACCTTGAGTTTGGATTTCTGCTTTCTAACAAACCCCTGCTGTTTAAACCATGTGGGTTGTGGTCTTTTGATATTAAAACCTTAGCAAATGAATATTCCAGGCTTCAGAAATTTTCACTGAATATATTTGGATCAGATCTATCAGCTATGACAATTCTCCAAGTTCTTGGGATTGCTAGAAATGTAGATTTCCAATCTCCAGCTCAGCCTTATTGAATGGGAAACTCTGGAGATAGGTCCAAGGAACACATTAGCATAAGCTCTCCAAATCATCCCGATGAAGCCACAAATTTAGAACCCATGGGGCAGTTGCAAGAGTGGGTATGTTTGAGGAGTGTGGGGAGAAGGGTCGTGCTGTCAGTGCCAGGACTTCAGAGCTGTGAGTGTGTGGAGCTCTGACAGTTCCTGGAGAAAGAGAAAGATAAATTCAAGAAACTGAGTGGCCCTCTCCCTAGAACAAAAGAGGGGCAGCTGAGGTGTCAATAATTCCACTAATAGGAATGGAACCAGAAATACTGTATTTTCATTATTGCTGTTAAAGAGCCAGCCACATTCCAAGGCTCATCTGGAGTAAGGCAACATATATTACCAATAACGAGTTGGCATAATTACTCTAGTTACTGTAGTTTTCCCCACTCTCTGGAGCAGTGTTTCTGTACTGAACTTTTGGGTATGTATTGAAACCCACTGGAGAGCTTTCTCAAATGGGTTCTGCCCACCATTTTTCCGTCCATTGATTCATGATGAAACTTAGGCATTGGGAATTTAAAAACCTCCCCAGATAATTCCAGAATGCAGTTATATTTGAGAACTATTAGTCTTAAAATGTATCATCTCACATGTGAGCTTTAGTTACTTATTTTACTTTATTGTTTGCTAGTGGTAAGGAGTGCAATTTCCTAGGTTTGAGTTTCACGAGCAAAGAAAAAAACAGACAGGGCTTAACTTAGCTGTGGTGTTTGCTTTGGTGGCATGAGGTTGTGTCTGTTATTATAGGAGACAAAGTTTAGCTCATTGAACCTTAATTAAACAAAAAGAACATGGTGGGACATTTGTCACAGTTCCATGCTTCTCTCTCTCTCTCTCTCTCTCTCTCTCTCTCTCTCTCTCTCTCTCTCTCTCTCTCTCTCACACACACACACACACACACACACACACACACACACACAGAGCAATCAGATGCAGTGAGAACTGGAATGCTGTATTGTCTCCACTCTGCTATTTCTCAGTGTTAGTGCAAACATGTATGTGACAGCCAGCTTCCCATCACTGTAACAGAAGAGCTGAGGTACACAACTTAGGAGGATGAAAAAGTTCCCTTGACCCATGGTTTAAGAGGGCTCAGTCCATGACTAGCCAGCTTCCTTGCATTTAAGTCTGCAGCAAGATAGAGACTTCCCAGTGGCAGGATGACGGTGTAGCAGAGAGGCTGTTCATCTCACAATAGCCAGGAAGCAAAGAGAGAGAAGAAACGGCTGTGGATGAGACAGTCTCTCCTCAGATACCCACCCAGTAAAATGCCTCCTCCAAGAAGGCTCTGCCTCCTAAAGTTTCCACCACTTCCTAATGATTCCATTAAATGGAAACCAAGCCTGTAAGGTGTGCTTTTAAGAGATGTTTTAGTTAGAAACCACAACAGTGCATTGATGAGACTGACTAGTACTGTTCATGTTATGAGCCAGAGTAAAAACACCAGAGATTGCAAGTAACTTAATTTAGATTTAAAAGGTTATTATGTGCTCAAAACCATATCCAAAAATCATGTCCACTTGACCACTTAAATCTTAGTGTTAAATGAGGATTAGAGATGGAATTGTGATTAGGAATTATTTGTCAGCTACAAAATACAACCCAAAATTAATCTAAAATTACATGTGAGAGATGGAGTCAGATCTGTTGTTGCAGGATATTTGGTCATACCATGAACCCTGATATTGTGTTATTTACTGAAAAAACCTGTTTTTAGTTGTGGTGTAGCTCAGCCTTAGCACATGCCTTGAATCCAAGAACTTTCTGTTTGAATATTTTAAACAGAATTTTCAAAAGTGAGCCATAGGTCAAAAGGTAGAAGGAGCAACCAGTTGACAGGAAGTGAACATAGGATTATTTAATAAAAAAAAAAAAAGTAAAGAGTAAGAGGGAGTCAGGAGGATGGACAAGAGACACACAGGAAGTAGAAGGGAGGGTCATTCAGTTTGAAGGAAGGTTGTCTTGGAAATGGCATTAGAGAGGGGCACTGTTTCTGGGATGTTGGCTGAGGAAGGAGATCAGCTGGGTGCTTTCTCTCCCTCTCTGAGCTAGCAGGCTTTTATTTATATCAAGATATATGAGGAATACATAAATATTGCTTCAGGAGTATGGATACAGGTCCGTCATTCTAGCCACTTGGGAATGAAATATGAAAGATCAATCACAAGTCAAGTTCAAGGTTCTCTCTGACCAGGTCAAGTTCAGGGTAACTTGGGTAGCTTGGTGAAATCCAATCTCAAAACAGAAAGTGATATGAAGAGGCCTGAGATGTAGTCCAGCAATAAATAGGATGCCGATCTTCACGGGAAGAGGCCCTCCATTCAGTCCCCAGGACTAGAAAAGGAGCAAAGAACTGAAAGACGGAGGAAGTACTGCTCTTCCAGCACTGGATGAGAATGGAGCACAGAGTTGAATGAAGTTACTGAGTCTTGTTGCCAAGCAGCACCTGAGGTGTTTCTGAAGCTGGGGCCTCCACTCTGTGACCCTAGTGGTGTTCAGCCACAAGAGGTGCTGCTGGAGTGCTGTGTTGTCACATTTTAGTGTATCAGGACAGGAGCAATGGAAATGGGAAGCCTTTTCACAGTTGTGCACTCAGGTCAGATGTGCTTTGTTGCTAAAGCATTACTGTCCTGCAAGGCTCTGAAGTCGTGTGTCACAGCGGCTGCTCTAGGGACTTGTGCTCTTCTCTTCGCACTGTAGCAGAAGGTAAATTTCTGTTGTCACAGTAAGTTCCTGGGGGCATTGGTCTAAATGGGCCAACTTCATATACCCAAAGGGATACTGTTAATTGCAAAGGACAATTCACATATTCAGCTCATGAGGAACAGTGTAGGTTCAGACAAATTGGCTAAGTGGAGAAGAGATGATGCCATTAAAGAATAGGTTGTTCTTTTTAACTCCACCAGTAGATGTTTGTTTTTGTTATTGGTGGTGGTGGTGGTGGTGTGTGTGCGCGTGCGTGTGTGCGTGTGTGCGTGTGTGTGTGTGTGTGTGTGTGTGTGTATGAGGTCGCGTATGCCCGCATACATGTGTTTAACTGGGTATAATGTAAAGTGGATACTATTTAAAGAGCTGGATGTTTACACAAAGTAATTTCAAAATCCTACAGGTAGAGACAGAAAAGAATGTGCACTCTGACTGCTGGCATCTGCAGCCTGGGTTATGATTTATGATCTAGGAGGCTCAGGCAGTGTAGGTTTCAAGCTGCTGATGCACATGAAGATGCCATCATCAAATTAAAAAACCAAAAATTGCTTAGTCCCCTAGCTTCAGATTGTCTGGTATCCTGCTTGACTCCTGCTAGCCAGTTTCTTCTGCCCAGGACACCTATCTATCTGCTCTCACTAATGCCTCTCTTAAGAAACATCTTCCCAAATCCCTTTCTCTGGCTTCCACAGTAAAACACCACACCCTATTCATGACACTTTCTTGAAAGATCTTCTGGGATACCTGCTGTACTAGTTTTATGTCTCAGTGACCAAAATACCTGGCAGAGAGGACTTAAGAACGATTTGGCTCACAGTTTTGGGAAATTTCAGTCTGTCCCAGCATGGGAGGCATGGAACAGTGGTACCACCTGTGGTAATAGGAGTTGGAGATGGAGGCTGTTAACATGCAGAAGACCAGGAAGCAGAAAGGATGTCGGAATCAGTGGCCTGCACAGGCCTATTTCCCAGAGGCTCTATGGCTTCCAAATTCATTTCATCAACTGATGAACAAGCTCACAAAACGTAAGCCCAAGGGCTGAAGGGATGCCTCAGTGGTTAGGGGCACTTTCTGCTCTTGCTAATTATCTGAGATCTGAGTTCTGTTTCAAGAACTCACACACTGGCTCTCCACCCTCAGTTCCAGGGATTCTATTGCCCTCCTCTGGCCTCCATGTGCACCATGGCATGCATGCGGTATACATTCCTTATATGAAGGCAAAAACACTCATATTCATAAAATGTTTTTAAAAATTAAAATATAAACCTCTAGGGGTCATTTAAGTATACGTATACTTTTGCAAGATCACCTGACATGACTGCCTTGTGCTATTGATTCTTTGTATATTTTATCTTTCAGCTGAAATGATGTTCTACATACAAGACATTCCTCAGAGTAAATCTGTACTTTTCATGGTCTCCATGGTAGCAAGCATATTGCTAACTAGGAGTATATATCTGGTCTATTCCTGTTGCATAAATAAATACAGGACTTATAGGGTCCACATGTGCCAAGGGTTTCTTTGTTGATTTTTTTTTGAACTCTTCAATTACAATTTTTATATTTGGGGCAATATATTACCTTGTTGTCCTCAAACAGGATATTAATTGGCCTATGCCATCAAATGTGGAAGATTTCTCCAAGTAGAGACATAGAGAGATAAAGGTGTAAAATATATTGCAGGCAGATATTCACCTAGAATTGCAAGGGTCATAAAGAGTGCAGTAGAGGACTGGCTAGAAATGTTCCATAGTTTCCCTGGTCCTTCTCCTCTGGGACTCGTTGACCACTTTCTTGAATGCTGAAGAGACATTGAAGTTATTGTTAAGCTTTTACTGATAAATACTTAATTAGCAAAAGCCACCTTCAAGTCTCTCCAATGCTATATGGACCAAATACTTGTGAAATAATAGACTTCTCTTAAATGACTCTGGGTTACCCAAACAAAGAAAACTCAACTCTGCAGAACCTACACAGCTATTTCCTTCACGTGGTAGCCTGGCTATCCCCTTTTCTGTTGGGTAAATCTTTAAGTACTGTATGTTTTTCTAATTATGTATAAATGCATTTTTTTACTTATTGAAATTATAATGTATGCTCATTATGGAAAAGGCACAGAAATACAAACCAGAGGAGGGAACACATCCCCATAGGAGCATTTTCTTTTGTAGAATTCTTAAGTGCTTTGACCAAGGATTTTGAGTGCATTCATAGAGAATTGCTAATTTCCTTCTCCCAGTATGTCTCGGCATGTGCCCCCACTGAGACCTTAAGATGCTATTTTAGAACAATTGGAGAGAAACCATCACTTCACCCACCCGTAGAAAAAGCCTTACCAATCTGTTAATGAACATGATTTAGATGAAGCTAGCAGGCTGGAGAAGTGGGTGTACGTATGTCAAGGAAGATGGATCCAAGCCCCGTGGGCCAAAGCTGCAGGCGACCTGATTTGCATGCAGACTCTAACTACATTTCAATTTCCAAGAGCAGATTATACTCTGAAAATATCTATTGTTAGAACGGCTTCTGGAATTTTTTGGTACCATTGTTAATTTCTTCCAATAAGAGAGAGTCCTATAAGAATTCTGAATTGTTTAGAGTGAAATATGAAGAGAAATGTAGTTTTGTATCAGGAATAGGTGCTAGAAGGCCAGATGTGGTGGGCTGGAGTCGGGGGTGGGGTTGGGACTGAGGAGTTGGGGATAAGGAAGGTATAGAGGAGGGTTCAATTTCCACTGACTACTTCTTTGACCTTGAAAATCTACCATTTCCCAGGCCATTGTGGATGGCAATCAATATCTAGACTAAAGCTAGGCAGCACCAGCCTGGACTGTAAAAGTCATTGCCACATGACCATATTCTTCAAACTTAATGTGCCTTCTTTTCTCTTACTAACATACCACCCGTACTCCAAATTTTCAGTCTGTAATTACAGTCATATGAAATTTTGTGAAAAAATATTTATTCCATATTTTTTAAAACCACTTTGTTGAGAAATGACTGACAAGTAATAAGCTGTGCATAGTTAATATACACATCTTAATAACTTTGGGAAAGTGTGCAGCTACGGAACCTTTCCACCTCAAGGCTACATTCTAATACCACCTCCCAAGGGTGACTCCCACCCAGCCCATTCCCCTTACTCCTATTACTATGGTTACTTTTCATGGATTTTGTCTACAGTACAATAACTATAGGTATTGTGAAATATAAATATATACATCAAAACTTATTTATCTTAGCATAACTGATATATAATAACTGATGTAGCTGACATAACTAACATATATATATGCACATACATATACATATATGCATACATACACACATATATATGTGTGTGTCTCTCCATATATATGTATATGTGTATATATATATGTGTGTGTGTGTATGTATATATATATGTATATATATATATGGAGAGTGTGAGGGAGGGGAGAAAGCACATGTCTGATATGCATGAAGAGATCAGAGAACATTTTCCGGTCTTGCTTCCTAGGCACCAACCACCTTCTTTCTGAGATAGCATCCCTCACTGACCTGGAGCTCAACAAATGCACTAGAATACCTAATGAGCATACCATAGGTTTTTGTCTTTCTCAGCCTTCTCAGCATTGGGATTACAAACATGAGCCATCTTTATTAGTCAATTAATTAATTAATGTTTTTATTTATTTATCAACCAGAGTGCCAATATGGAATCCTGGCTGCCCTCACCTCTCTATGTAGACCAGGTTAGTCTGGAACTCATAGAGATTCTCCTGTTTCTACCTCACAACTGCTGGGGTTAAACATGTACACCACCATGCCCAAAACAATGCTTTTGTACATATGTTGGATGGTGGTGGGTTTAGGACTTAAGGGTCAGGTTTGTGCTTGTAAAGCATGCTACCAATTAAGCTATCTCTACAGCCCTGACATATATGAGTCTCTCTTATTTCACTTAGCACAATGCCCTTTAGGCTATGTACATGTCTATCCATGCAGACTTAACAAACACAGGTCATTTTAGGAGCTTCTGTCATTTACCTTCTACTACCTATACAAGAAGTGTTCCAATCCTTGGTGTTCCAGGTTGGGTCATAGAGGGTAGATTAAACACAGGGACGAAATAAACTGCCATCCACAATAAGCATGGTTGTGGTATGTGCCTAGGTTTTCTGAAAAAAGGTATAAGTGACTCAACCCTTGGACTCTTATCTTACCTGATAGCTGTTTTCAGTCTTGTTCATCAAACATTATCTCTTTAGCTGTGAAATCATGCACCTTTGAGTGTCTTGATCCTCTTGTATTTGATTGAGCAAATGAATTGTGAATTAGCATGAAGCTGAGAGACAGGGGAAAAGCCTTACCAATATCGGTATTTGGGAAGAATTGGGAGGATGACAGGGCAGTGATTATAGCACGTCTTGGTTTCTGCAGTGTAAGCATTCCCATCCTACTGTGGCTGATTACAAACTACCACCACGTCATTTGAAGATGTGGAGTTGTACACACTTGGCTCTTGTGTGCCCATGTGAGCTATTTACAGCAATGTACACTGTGAGTCACTTTGGTGTCAAAGCCTTTAGGTGCTGACCCCCAAGAGCTCACTTTTCCTATATCATGGCAATTGCTATAATCTGAGAGAGTATCATTTCAACAGGCTGCATGCTACTTCAAAGAGCAAGAGTTCCCAGGTTTCTGGTAGTGAGCAGGTCATACAAGTGAGAAATAAATAGTTGTTCAATTTCTTTAAGTCATGAGAATAGCAGCCCAAGATAATTGACAGGTCCTAACTAACACGCTCAAGGGTATTCCATTTAATACCAGTGACAAACTGACTTCTATGTTCATGTCTTCTTCAGGTCTCATTGCTAATGAAAACCATTTAATTATTCCACTCTGCCCCTTTCTCCACAAAAAAAAAAACAAAAACAAACAAACATAAAACTAAACACACACACACACATAAACAATGTTCAACTTTTTAGTTCAGCACCCTATATTCTGCAAATATGTTTACATTTTGCATTTTCTTTTTAAGATTTTTTTTTTCCATTTTTTATTAGGTATTTAGCTCATTTACATTTCCAATGCTATACCAAAAGTCCCCTATACCCACCCACCCTCACTCCCCTACCCACCCACTTCCCCTTTTTGGCCCTGGCGTTCCCCTGTACTGGGGCATATAAAGTTTGCGTGTCCAATGGGCCTCTCTTTCCAGTGATGGCCTACTAGGCCATCTTTTGATACATATGCAGCTAGAGTCAAGAGTTCCGGGGTACTGGTTAGTTCATAATGTTGTTCCACCTATAGAGCTGCAGATCCCTTTAGCTCCTTGGGTACTTTCTCTAGCTCCTCCATTGGGAGCCCTGTGATCCATCCATTAGCTGACTGTGAGCATCCACTTCTGTGTTTGCCAGGCCCCAGCATAGTCTCACAAGAGACAGCTACATCTGGGTCCTTTCGATAAAATCTTGCTAATGTATGCAATGGTGTCAGCATTTGGATGCTGATTATGGGGTGGATCCCTGGATATGGCAGTCTCTACATGGTCCATCCTTTCATATCAGCTCCAAACTTTATCTCTGTAACTCCTTCCAAGGGTGTTTTGTTCCCAATTCTAAGGAGGGGCAAAGTGTACACACTTTGGTCTTTGTTCTTCTTGAGTTTCATGTGTTTAGGAAATTGTATCTTATATCTTGGGTATCCTAGGTTTTGGGCTAATACCCACTTATCAGTGAGTACATATTGTGTGAGTTCCTTTGTGAATGTGTTACCTCACTCAGGATGATGCCCTCCAGGTCCATCCATTTGGCTAGGAATTTCATAAATTCATTCTTTTTTTTTTTTTCCATTTTTTATTAGGTATTTAGCTCATTTACATTTCCAATGCTATACCAAAAGTCCCCCTTACCCACCCACCCCCACTCCCCTACCCACCCACTCCCCCCCTTTGGCCCTGGCGTTCCCCTGTACCGGGGCACACAAAGTCTGCGTGTCCAATGGGCCTCTCTTTCCAGTGATGGCCGACTAGGCCATCTTTTGATACATATGCAGCTAGAGTCAAGAGCTCAGGGGTACTGGTTAGTTCATAATGTTGTTCCACCTATAGGGTTGAAGATCCCTTTAGCTCCTTGGGTACTTTCTCTAGCTCCTCCATTGGGAGCCCTGTGATCCATCCATTAGCTGACTGTGAGCATCCACTTCTGTGTTTGCTAGGCCCCGGCATAGTCTCACAAGAGACAGCTACATCTGGGTCCTTTCGATAAAATCTTGCTAGTATATGCAATGGTGTCAGCGTTTGGATGCTGATTATGGGGTGGATCCCTGGATATGGCAGTCTCTACATGGTCCATCCTTTCATCTCAGCTCCAAACTTTGTTTCTGTAACTCCTTCCATGGGTGTTTTGTTCCCACTTCTAAGGAGGGGCATAGTGTCCACACTTCAGTCTTCATTTTTCTTGAGTTTCATGTGTTTAGGAAATTGTATCTTATATCGTGGGTATCCTAGGTTTTGGGCTAGTATCCACTTATCAGTGAGTACATATTGTGTGAGTTCCTTTGTGATTGTGTTACCTCACTCAGGATGATGCTCTCCAGGTCCATCCATTTGGCTAGGAATTTCATAAATTCATTCTTTTTAATAGCTGAGTAGTACTCCATTGTGTAGATGTACCACATTTTCTGTATCCATTCCTCTGTTGAGGGGCATCTGGGTTCTTTCCAGTTTCTGGCTATTATAAATAAGGCTGCTATGAACATAGTGGAGCATGTGTCCTTCTTACCAGTTGGGGCTTCTTCTGGATATATGCCCAGGAGAGGTATTGCTGGATCATCCGGTAGTACTATGTCCAATTTTCTGAGGAACCGCCAGACTGATTTCCAGAGTGGTTGTACAAGCCTGCAATCCCACCAACAATGGAGGAGTGTTCCTCTTTCTCCACATCCTCGCCAGCATCTGCTGTCACCTGAATTTTTGATCTTAGCCATTCTCACTGGTGTGAGGTGGAATCTCAGGGTTGTTTTGATTTGCATTTCCCTGATGATTAAGGATGTTGAACATTTTTTCAGGTGCTTCTCTGCCATTCGGTATTCCTCAGGTGAGAATTCTTTGTTCAGTTCTGAGCCCCATTTTTTAAGGGGGTTATTTGATTTTCTGAGGTCCACCTTCTTGAGTTCTTTATATATGTTGGATATTAGTCCCCTATCTGATTTAGGATAGGTAAAGATCCTTTCCCAGTCTGTTGGTGGTCTTTTTGTCTTATAGACAGTGTCTTTTGCCTTGCAGAAACTTTGGAGTTTCATTAGGTCCCATTTGTCAATTCTCGATCTTACAGCACAAGCCATTGCTGTTCTGTTCAGGAATTTTTCCCCTGTGCCCATATCTTCAAGGCTTTTCCCCACTTTCTCCTCTATAAGTTTCAGTGTCTCTGGTTTTATGTGAAGTTCCTTGATCCACTTAGATTTGACCTTAGTACAAGGAGATAAGTATGGATCGATTCGCATTCTTCTACATGATAACAACCAGTTGTGCCAGCACCAATTGTTGAAAATGCTGTCTTTCTTCCACTGGATGGTTTTGGCTCCCTTGTCGAAGATCAAGTGACCATAGGTGTGTGGGTTCATTTCTGGGTCTTCAATTCTATTCCATTGGTCCACTTGTCTGTCTCTATACCAGTACCATGCAGTTTTTATCACAATTGCTCTGTAGTAAAGCTTTAGGTCAGGCATGGTGATTCCACCAGAGGTTCTTTTATCCTTGAGAAGAGTTTTTGCTATCCTCGGTTTTTTGTTATTCCAGATGAATTTGCAAATTGCTCCTTCTAATTCGTTGAAGAATTGAGTTGGAATTTTAATGGGGATTGCATTGAATCTGTAGATTGCTTTTGGCAAGATAGCCATTTTTACAATGTTGGTCCTGCCAATCCATGAGCATGGGAGATCTTTCCATCTTCTGAGATCTTCTTTAATT
This sequence comes from Mus musculus, assembly GCF_000001635.26. Taxonomy (NCBI): domain Eukaryota; kingdom Metazoa; phylum Chordata; class Mammalia; order Rodentia; family Muridae; genus Mus; species Mus musculus. The sequence continues at coordinate 74,740,699 of NC_000073.6, forward strand.
TCTTTCTTCAGGGACTTGAAGTTTTTATCATACAGATCTTTCACTTCCTTCGTTAGAGTCACGCCGAGATATTTTATATTATTTGTGGCTATTGAGAAGGGTGTTGTTTCCCTAATTTCTTTCTCAGCCTGTTTATTCTTTGTGTAGAGAAAGGCCATTGACTTGTTTGAGTTAATTTTATATCCAGCTACTTCACCGAAGCTGTTTATCAGGTTTAGGAGTTCTCTGTTGGAATTTTTAGGGTCACTTATATATACTATCATATCATCTGCAAAAAGTGATATTTTGACTTCCTCTTTTCCAATTTGTATCCCCTTGATCTCCTTTTGTTGTCGAATTGCTCTGGCTAATACTTCAAGTACTATGTTGAAAAGGTAGGGAGAAAGTGGGCAGCCTTGTCTAGTCCCTGATTTTAGTGGGATTGCTTCCAGCTTCTCTCCATTTACTTTGATGTTGGCTACTGGTTTGCTGTAGATTGCTTTTATCATGTTTAGGTATTGGCCTTGAATTCCTGATCTTTCCAGAACTTTTATCATGAATGGGTGTTGGATCTTGTCAAATGCTTTTTCTGCATCTAACGAGATGATCATGTGGTTTTTGTCTTTGAGTTTGTTTATATAATGGATTACATTGATGGATTTTCGTATATTAAACCATCCCTGCATCCCTGGAATAAAACCTACTTGGTCAGGATGGATGATTGCTTTAATGTGTTCTTGGATTCGGTTAGCGAGAATTTTATTAAGGATTTTTGCATCGATGTTCATAAGAGAAATTGGTCTGAAGTTCTCTATCTTTGTTGGATCTTTCTGTGGTTTAGGTATCAGAGTAATAGTGGCTTCATAAAATGAGTTGGGTAGAATACCTTCTACTTCTATCTTGTGAAAAAGTTTGTGCAGAACTAGAGTTAGATCTTCTTTGAAGGTCTGATAGAACTCTGCACTAAACCCGTCTGGTCCTGGGCTTTTTTTGGCTGGGAGACTATTAATAACTGCTTCTATTTCTTTAGGGGATATGGGACTGTTTAGAAGGTCAACTTGATCCTGATTCAACTTTGGTACCTGGTATCTGTCCAGAAATTTGTCCATTTCGTCCAGGTTTTCCAGTTTTGTTGAGTATAGCCTTTTGTAGAAGGATCTGATGGTGTTTTGGATTTCTTCAGGATCTGTTGTTATGTCTCCCTTTTCATTTCTGATTTTGTTAATTAGGATTTTGTCCCTGTGCCCTTTAGTGAGTCTAGCTAAGGGTTTATCTATCTTGTTGATTTTCTCAAAGAACCAACTCCTCGTTTGGTTAATTCTTTGAATAGTTCTTCTTGTTTCCACTTGGTTGATTTCACCCCTGAGTTTGATTATTTCCTGCCGTCTACTCCTCTTGGGTGAATTTGCTTCCTTTTTTTCTAGAGCTTTTAGATGTGTTGTCAAGCTGCTAGTATGTGCTCTCTCCCGTTTTTTCTTGAAGGCACTCATAGCTATGAGTTTCCCTCTTAGAAATGCTTTCATTGTGTCCCAAAGGTTTGGGTACGTTGTGGCTTCATTTTCATTAAACTCTAAAAAGTCTTTAATTTCTTTCTTTATTCCTTCCTTGACCAAGGTATCATTGAGAAGAGTGTTGTTCAGTTTCCATGTGAATATTGGCTTTCTGTTATTTATTTTGTTATTGAAGATCAGCCTTAGTGCATGGTGATCTGATAGGATACATGGGACAATTTCAATATTTTTGAATCTGTTGAGGCCTGATTTGTGACCTATTATGTGGTCAATTTTGGAGAAGGTACCATGAGGTGCTGAGAAGAAGGTATATCCTTTTGTTTTAGGGTAAAATGTTCTGTAGATATCTGTCAGATCCATTTGTTTCATCACTTCTGTTAGTTTCAGTGTGTCCCTGTTTAGTTTCTGTTTCCATGATCTGTCCATTGGTGAAAGTGGTGTGTTGAAGTCTCCCACTATTATTGTGTGAGGCGCAATGTGTGCTTTGAGCTTTACTAAAGTTTCTTTAGTGAATGTGGCTGCTCTTGTATTTGGAGCATAGATATTCAGAATTGAGAGTTCCTCTTGGAGGATTTTACCTTTGATGAGAATGAAGTGTCCCTCCTTGTCTTTTTTGATGACTTTGGGTTGGAAGTCAATCTTATCAGATATTAGGATGGCTACTCCTGCTTGTTTCTTCATACCATTTGCTTGGAAAATTGTTTTCCAGCCTTTCATTCTGAGGTAGTGTCTATCTTTTTCTCTGAGATGAGTTTCCTGTAAGCAGCAAAATGTTGGGTCTTGTTTGTGTAGCCAGTTTGTTAGTCTATGTCTTTTTATTGGCGAGTTGAGACCATTGATGTTAAGAGATATTAAGGAAAAGTAATTGTTGCTTCCTGTTATTTTAGTTGTTAAAGGTGGCATTCTGTTCTTGTGGCTGTCTTCTTTTAGGTTTGTTGAGGGATTACCTTCTTGTTTTTTCTAGGGCGTTGTTCCCGTTCTTGTATTGGTTTTTTTCTGTTATTATCCTTTGAAGGGCTGGATTCGTGGAGAGATAATGCGTGAATTTGGTTTTGTCGTGGAATACTTTGGTTTCTCCCTCTATGATAATTGAGAGTTTGGCTGGGTATAGTAGCCTGGGCTGCAGTTTGTGTTCTCTTAGTGTCTGTATAACATCTGTCCAGGCTCTTCTGGCTTTCATAGTCTCTGGTGAAAAATCTGGTGTAATTCTGATAGGCTTGCCTTTATATGTTACTTGACCTTTTTCCCTTACTGCTTTTAGTATTCTATCTTTATTTAGTGCATTTGATGTTCTGATTATTATGTGTCGGGAGGAATTTCTTTTCTGGTCCAGTCTATTTGGAGTTCTGTAGGCTTCTTGTATGTTCATGGGCATCTCTTTCTTTAGATTTGGGAAGTTTTCTTCTATAATTTTGTTATAGATATTTGCTGGCCCTTTAAGTTGAAAATCTTCATTCTCATCTACTCCTATTATCCGTAGGTTTGATCTTCTCATTGTGTCCTGGATTTCCTGGATGTTTTGAGTTAGGATCTTTTTGCATTTTCCATTTTCTTTGATTGTTGTGCCGATGTTCTCTATGGAATCTTCTGCACCTGAGATTCTCTCTTCCATCTCTTGTATTCTGTTGCTGATGCTGGCATCTATGGTTCCAGATTTCATTCCTAGGGTTTGTATCTCCAGCGTTGCCTCACTTTGGGTGTTCTTTATTGTGTCTACTTCCTTTTTTAGGTCTAGTATGGTTTTGTTCATTTCCATCACCTGTTTGGATGTGCTTTCCTGTTTTTCTCTAAGGACTTCTACCTGTTTGGCTGTGTTTTCCTGTTTTTCTTTAAGGACTTGTAACTCTTTAGCAGTGTTCTCCTGTATTTCTTTAAGTGATTTATTAAAGTCCTTCTTGATGTCCTCTACCATCATCATGAGATATGCTTTTAAATCTAGGTCTAGGTTCTCAGGTGTGTTGGGGTTCCCTGGACTGGGCGAAGTGGGTGTGCTGGGTTCTGGTGATGGTGAGTGGTCTTGGTTCCTGTTAGTAAGATTCCTCCGTTTACCTTTCGCCATCTGGTAATCTCTGGAGTTAGTAGTTATAGTTGACTCTGTTTAGAGATTGTTCTTCTGGTGATTCTGTTACCGTCTATCAGCAGACCTGGGAGACAGATTCTCTCCTCTGAGTTTCAGTGCTCAGAGCACTCTCTGCTGGCAAGCTCTCTTACAGGGAAGGTGCGCAGATATCTTGTATTTGGACCTCCTCCTGGCCGAAGAAGAAGGCCCAAAACAGGACCTTTCTCAGACACTGTGTTGCTTTGGCAGTTCCCAGGTGGTACAGACTCTCACCTAAGCAGACTAAATTCCTAAGTTCCTTGGAGTCCCGGGACCAAGATGGCGACCGCTGCTGCTGTGGCTTAGGCCGCCTCCCCTGCCGGGTGGGCACCTGTCCTCCGGTCCGGAAGGTGGCCGGCTGTCCCCGGCCCACACAGGGTGCTGCCTCAGCGCCTCTGTGCTTCTGCCTGTTCCAGAAGCTGTCAGGTTCTCTGGTGCACCCTCTCACCTGTTCAGACTAATTTCCTAAGTTCGGCGGGTCCCGGACCAAGATGGCGACCGCTGCTGCTGTGGCTTAGGTCGCCTCCCCAGCCGGGCGGGCACCTGTCCTCCGGTCCGGAAGGTGGCCGGCTGTCCCCGGCCCACACAGGGTGCTGCCTCAGCCCCTCTGTGCTTCTGCCTGTTCCAGAGGCTGTCAGGTTCTCTGGCGCACCCTCTCACCTGTTCAGACTAATTTCCTAAGTTCGGCAGGTCCCGGACCAAGATGGCGACCGCTGCTGCTGTGGCTTAGGCCGCCTCCCCAGCCGGGTGGGCACCTGTCCTCCGGTCCGGAAGGTGGCCGGCTGTCCCCGGCCCACACAGGGTGCTGCCTCAGCCCCTCTGTGCTTCCGCCTGTTCCAGAGGCTGTCAGGTTCTCTGGCGCACCCTCTCACCTGTTCAGACTAATTTCCTAAGTTCGGCGGGTCCCGGACCAAGATGGCGACCGCTGCTGCTGTGGCTTAGGTCGCCTCCCCAGCCGGGCGGGCACCTGTCCTCTGGTCCGGAAGGTGGCCGGCTGTCCCCGGCCCACACAGGGTGCTGCCTCAGCGCCTCTGTTCTCACAGGATTTCAATTGCTCCTCCAAATAGCTGGTAGGCCACACATTCTGTGAAGCAGTATAAAACTGCACTGACTGTATTATTTTTAAAAATGTATTAAGGCTCAAAGCATTACTGTCAGAGGTGGCAGAAGAACACTGGGATGCTGTGACACCATCTCCCTGAAGCAGTGATTGAGACATCCCCTGTCACCAGAAATTTCAAAATACTAATGTAACTGGCATTTGTTACTGTGGAAATCAAGATGCCCTCCTAGGGGTCTTAGACTGGGTAAAGACTAAGAACTGGCTAAAATGGAAGTTTGAGGATAGTTTTATTGGAGTTTAAAAGAAAACTCCAGGGTAGATAAGCTGTAAATCTTGGCAGCTGCCTGGAGGAGGAAGATTGAAGAGACTAAAGGAAACCATTCTGTTAGAGATAAACCAGCGTAGACGTCAGCTACATTGTGGACAAACGCATAAGAAAGGTCTTTAGAGATGAAGTAAGGCAGCCCAAAGGAACAGAGAAAATATACTTAGGCTCTTACCAGGATAGGGGGAAAAGTATGGAAGAGAAGAAAAAGAAATAGTTAATACCTTCTTAAGTCAGGACTTAGAAAAGTGGACAGACCCAGCCAAACCTTATGCCAGCTCCTATGGAGCATCAGGATTTGAGAAATGAAACATTCATAATCTCATTAAATGATGAAGTATTCCTCCTACTGCTATTAGCATAGCTTAAAGTGGACTCGCCTTCTTGAAGAGTGGTCCCTTGATCAAGGGATTTATCTGCCTAGCTGGGTTTATGCATAAGAAGGAAAACAAGGACATGTCTGTAGGCCTAATTTTTTCTTAACCTACTTTAATAAGTGCACCACCTCCCTTCTAGCCCACCACCCACCAGAGGGAGTGGAAAAGAAAAGGTATTAGGACACAGGGAAGTGGACCTGTTTAGAAATACTTCTTTGGAGAGGATTCTAATCTTTGTTGTCAGGATATCAGCAGCTCAGTCCACTAGCAAACACCAAGTATGAATCAGCAGCTGCAGTCCAGACCACTTAGCAGTCCCCACACATGAACTAGCAAGGGCAGTTCAATCCAGAAGAAACCACAAGGCTCGTGAACTGATTGAAGGCTTTGGAAGCAGCAGGAAGTTGCAGGAACCTCACAAGAAGTTCTTTGGAAAGTTTCTATGGCATACCACAAGCAGAGCTGAGTTTCTCTCTAGGGCAGCACACAAGTGGAGCTCAGCAATGCAATGTAAGGCAAACCAATGCATGCTTGCCCTATATGAACAACAGCAAGATGGAGCAAAGCAAACCAACGCTCACACGCCAACTGTCTGTGGGGATCATTTTTATATTTTTTCATCATGAGTCCTTTCACATGTTTGCTATAGCAAAACATCCTTTTACCTGTGTGCCCCAGCAAAATGTCATTTGACATAACTGACTTTCCAAAGAGACCAGAAGTTCCCACTTCACATCTCTCTACATGGAGATAGACTCTGTTTATCCCAAAGATAAGAGGAGACAGGTGACCACCAATCCAAATGACAGTGGCCAAATTATTTAAAGCAGGCAACTGATTAAGGCTAGCTTTTCTATTCCTGTACATGGGCTGCCTCCCCCTAAGGCAGGGTTTGAGAGGTCAGCGTTGGAGGAGAGGAAGACAGGGCTTTTATAGCTCAGGGGTAAAGGGTTTCCAAATGGGGGATTTGGTGGGGAGAATAGGTGGGGTTACAGGAGCAAAACATAAGTATAACAAGTTAGTCCTCATGGCCTGTGATAGGTCATTTCTTTGCTGGCAAAATGAGCCAGTTCAAGCCAGATTTGAATATATTAAAGGCAGGCTTATTGGGAAGCTGCTCTTAGGTGAGTTCACTGGCCCCAAGGACCAAGGTCAGGGAAGTCACCATGGGAGTTGGGGAAGAGAGATAAAGAGAAAGGGCAAACATGCAGAGAGAAAAGGGAAAGAGAAGAAAAGAGAGAGACCAAAATATCTACATTATATAGGGAAGATCCTCTGGGAGAAGGGCAGCCCAGCTTCTGGACTGGAAAGTTCAGGGTTGGCGCAGGATATGCCAGGTAGGGATGCTAGAAGAACCTTATGGTCAGGTCTACTTTGATATGTAAAATATGCACCTTGTCCAGGGGTCTGAATCCAAACATGCTGAAACAAAGACATGATTGCAAGGTGGCCTTAACCACAGGTAATTCTGACAAGGTAGCCATAATATAACCCTTTTGAAACAAAGGTAGGGTTGCAAGATGGTTATTAGCTTTTTGAAACAAAGACATGATTGCCATTCCTGGACCCCTGGACTGAACAGTACAGAACTATTCATAGTTAAGGCTACAGGCAGGGCATAGCCTAAATCCAGAGATTTAATTGTAAACAGGGATGGACCTAGATGACTTTTAAGTCTAAGATGGAGGTATACTACTTCTCCAGTTATATCCTCTCTATAACTCTCCCAGTGGAGGACTGTAATATTTTTCCATACAGAAAGTATCACCCATAAGCCCCAGAGTGTGCCCTCTGTAAATGGAATGTAATCTTGAGATAAAATTCTTACATCCCTGAGCTTGGGCAGACTTCAAGAACACTTGTGTGCCTGTCATACAGTGCATTATTGCCATTACTATGCACCCTGGGCTTGAGCTGAGTGGCTTTGTGTTGGGGGCAGGGTAGTTTTATGAGGTTCTTTTTTACTGAAGGAGGAAGAAGGAAGAAAGAGGTATGCCATAATTTTCCAGTGAAAAGAAACGGAGGTACATCAGCTCAGGAGGCCTATCTTCTCCTCTCACACACTCCCCTTGCATGTGTTGCCTACAATGATGCTCCATAGAGTTCACGGTGTCCTTTGACCTTGGTGGTCCATTCTCTATTCCATACTCTCCAAATGTAAAGCCTAAGTGACTGCTTGCATTTGAGTACAGGTTGTTCATCCAGAGGTCCCTCCAGGAAGATATCAGACGTGGACCCGGGAGCAGAGGAAAATAAGTAAGAGGCACACCACAAATCAGAGTGGCTCCGTGGGGATGCTGGGCGCTTGCTGAGTGTTGATGTAGACAATAGGCCGTGTTAGTCTGAGCAGGCTGCTATGACAGAACCCCTGAGGCTGGGTATAAACAGCAGGAACATATTTTCTCACGCTCTCAAGGCTGGAGGTCCATGGTCAGCTGACTGTAAATGCAGTTTGGGCTAAGCACTGTATTCCTAGTTTTGAAGCAGTTATCTTCTGCTTTGTCTTCAGACAGCCTCTTAGTGTATGCCCATCGAAAAATAGCTTGGAAGTGCAACTTTTTAGAACACTTACCCTATTGGATCACAGCCCCTGCTTCAGGATTGCAGCTTACTCTATTTCCTCTAAAGAGAAGGCTCCATCTCCTAATACAGACACTCTGGAAGTTAGGGCTTCAGTTTATGAATTTGAAGGAGAACAGGCATTTAGCTTATTCCCAATGGAGCAAGAGACTTGGGAGATTTCCCTAATAACGTGAACCTCTTGTGGACCTAACCACTCCTGAATTTTGAGTACAGGCCGAATGTGCCAGGCAGCCAGGGAACATACTTAAGCGTAGACATGGAAATCCAGGTACCTTCAGCAGATGAGTGCCACAAGTAGACTGGGTGAGGTGACACAGTCATGGTGGTATCTGCAGACGACTGGGATGAGGCTATCTTGCCATCTGCTTGTCTCATGGTACATCAGCCTTAATGACAAATCTTGAATCCCAAGGCCCTAGACACAGTCATATATAAGACTGTACAAATCCCACTGGCCGTTCTGGGGTGCAGAGTCCTGCACTGGATGGTGGATGGATGGCTGACAGCCCTCTGGTAGCGTGTTCACTGAGTGTGGAACCAGTGAAGAAGACCATAAGGGAAATGAAGCTTTATACCCTCACACCAAATACATTGCAGACTCTGCATTTGGGGATCTTTTAAGTATTCATTAGTTGGAAGGTTAGTCTGAAAAACTCTTGGTCACACTTCTTGTTCAATGGCCACTCAGTTCTGGTGTTTCTCCAGATACCCAATACCATGTATGTCTCAGCTAGCTTCCAAGCTCGCAACCACACACTTCATTATATAGTGTCACCTTGAGAACTCACACAAATGCATGCTCCAAGTGTCCCCATAACTGGCATAACATGGGCAGTTACGGGGATTTTCCTTTTGTACAAAATCTACTTTTGAGTGACTTATGGTTGTTAATCAATGATTAGGCTGACAGACATGCATGTATACCAATTTCAATTTACATAGTGTAGATGTCAGCCTTCTTGGAACCAGAATATAGCAGAGCTTCATATTTTACATAAATTCATCACAGGAAGAAAAAAAAGATACAAATGCATATTTGTTTTGTCCCTTACTCTCATCACAAAAGGTAATGCTTTTATGGCACTCCCTGAGACAGAGACACAGTCTAACGGTTTTACATATTTAAATTTATGAAGTCTTAGGAAAACACCATGTAACAGGCTTTATTATTTTCATCCTTTAGATAAGGACGCTGAACTACTGGGAGAACAAGTAGCTTTTCTGCAATCACATAGTTAACAGAGGAGAATAGGATGAAAACAGACAGGCTGGCTCCCTGGGCCAGTCTTAAGCATAGCTAGTTCTCCTTCTCCAAGTTCAATTATGTGTTCTAAGGCTGGTTAGAAACCTGTCAAAGACATGTAGATAATAAATAGTGGTCTGCTTAACTCCCAACAGTTTCCATTGTATATTCTGGTCAGAACTGGGCAATTCTTCATGTAATAAACAAGCTTGCTTCCACCAGCCCTTTTTTAGTATTTTCCTGACACACTTTCATGAGAATCTGTTTGATGAGAAACTCTACATATTCAATTTTTATTTATTGCTATATCTGGTCTGGAGCTTACTTTATAGAGAATTTGACGTAGCTAATTTTCAGTCTATTTTGTTTCTCAATCTGGATTTTTGGATTTGTTAAACTTAGTCACACAGAGAAGGGGCTGGTAGATTAGTCAAAAAAGCTCATGGAAGATAGATTTAGGACAAATAAATATAAAGATCATATGGAGCTCACTGTCCCAAGATAGGAAAATATAAATAGGTTCAAAGACTGCTGAGATAAATTTGTAAATGACAGCCCTTTAAGATGTTATTAAGAAAAATTGGACATAGATGAAATGTGTCTTGCCTATTTATGGAGTTTTGTGTGGATGCTTATTTCCTTCTTCTGCCATTTTCAGAATGATTCATCTTGGTCACATAATGAGAGGAGGCTTCTGGGGCCTCCTGCTTTACCCTGTTCCTAGTAGAGTTCTAAAAACCAGAGGACTAAACTTGGAGAGAATGCCTTGTACCTTGGCATAGGGGACCCTGCATCCAGGGTATACATACTCCATCTGGCCACATATCCCTGTTCTATAGTAAGCCCTTGGCACTGAGGCAGTAGCTCAAAAATGTATTTCTCACTACATGTTTAACATGAACAGGAATAGCAATATCATACTACACAGAGCTATCCATTTCACAAATATTTTAAAAGGCTAAATGTACCAATTAAGGGCAGGTGCATGAAGGCTAATCCATTTAGTTTATGGGTGAGAAAAGTAAGGCCCAGTGTTTCAGCAATCTCTTGTTCTGTAGCAAACTCTCCACATTTCAACATTCAAACAATATTTTCATTGGATCTCACAATGTTGGAGGCATGGATTTTTGAAAAGGCTCCGGGAGGTGATGTGTTTGCCCGCCACTGTGCTGTACTGTGGCTGCTGGAGGGTCATCCCATTCCCCTAGATTTTAGATCAGGACATTCGACTTACTGGTGGATCATTTTTCCAAAGGTGGGTAGGTATGTCATTTGGAGAATTCCAAATTGCTTTCCAAAGGTATCTTCCAATGACCAAGGGCCACAAGGTTATATCATGTGATGTATCAAGATGTTGAAAAGCATACTTCATGCTCTGATTAGTCTTTCAAATTCAAATTGTCTCCTTTCTCCTCTCCCCTTTCACCTACTCCTCTTCCTCCACCACATCCTCCACAACTTCCTTCTTTCTTTGATTCTTGAAAGAGTGTCCTCTATAGCACAAGGTGATCTCTCACCTGAGGTCTTCCTTTATCTGAGTGCTGGGATTCTAAGCACGGGCCAATAGGAGTCTCAAGGTCTTCTCTTTAAAACAGGCCATCATCTGTTAGCTACTATTGGCTTTCTTTTCTTATTTTCATCTTCCCACATGTCCTTGCAGCATGTACCTTCTCTTATTATTGGAGAAGAGCATTTGAGTCTGTATCAGGAGGAAGCAAGGAGCCGAGTGGGCCTGACCTGTGCCCCTGAGCCAGCAGTTCAAATGTAAGCATTTTCCCAGTACTGTACCTTCTGTTACTTGGTGACGAATAGGTAGCAGGTGTTGAGGGAAAGCAGCAGTTTATACCGTTATTATTTCTGGATAGGCCAGCTGTTCTGAATGATAACACATAATATGAATCTGGGACCAGGTGCCTTTGGGCCTTAGAATTTTCTTACTTCCTCTTAGTAATAAAACATGATAACACATACACAAGGACACCGTGCAGATGAGCCACAGTTGATTTCTTAATTTCAAGTGACTGTGAACACTAAAGGCTGAGGCAGAAGCTCAAAACCATCTTTCTGCTGGTAGTTTGAATGCTAGGAAGAATAATAAACACTACCGGTTAATCACAAACACCAATAAACATGAATGTGTTTACTATGCCAACAGCACCTGTCAAGGGATTGTTTATTCAGGACTATAATGGGCTTTGAGGGTATACAGAGGCCAATTCTTTTATTTACTAAGTTGGCATACTGGGAACCAGTCTCTTCATTTTCCCTATGCATGTTTTTGTTTTCCATCCTTCCTATTCTCCTATCTCTCCAGGACCAGCAGGAAGCATACCTGAGGATTATAGGGATACCCATTCAACAGGGAAATTCATTTTAGTAGAAATAAAAGAGTTGAGCAAAACAGACGACTTCCAAGTGTGATGGAAGCAGCAATGCTTTGGCATGAGAATGGTTTAATACACCCTTTGCTTTGCTCCTTGCCATTAAGTTTCGGTCAGTTTATAACCTCTGTGACTGTCAATATGCTCAACTGCCAAGTGGGCATAGCTACTTATTCCTGTATAGTGATACTAAGGATGAAACAGGATGGGCAGCTTGGCAGTGTCAGTCATTCACTAAATGCTAATACGCCTTGCTCATGGAAGAACGGTGAGCAAGCAAGATAGACAGGCATTAACTGACCAAAACATGCTTTTACAGAGAAAGAGACCTAGAAATGGGAGATCATAGGAGGTTATTCTCAGCATTCCACACTGTAGACACCTGCCTCTGTGAATGCAATACAAAACTGCACGTTCTCAGTTCCCAAGCAGGGGAAGTGGAGGTCTGTGAAAGAAAACACAGAAACCACAACACAAAAAGCTTATGACTGTCAGAGTGTGTGCAGATTGATGAGGGGCTAGGACTGCCTTTGGGTGGAATGAGATCCTTCCCCAAGAACAGGAAAGTGGAACCATGATATGTGGAGCTCTCATAAACACTGCACCATTTATTTCACTTTGACTTTGAAAGACAGTGGCTGGCATGTTGTCTTTTGTCAACTTGCTACAACTGAGAGTAGCCCAAAAAGAGAGTTTCAGTGGAGTGTCTAGATAAGGCTGGCCTGTGGGAGTTTGTTTCATTGCTTGGACTGATGGGAAGTCCCATTCTGAATGTGAGTGGCACCATCCTCTGGGTTGAGGCTCCACACTATGCAAGAATAGAGAAAGCTAGCTAGATACTCGATATTGCATGCATTAATTTCTGCTCTTGACTGTGGATGTGAAGTAATTGACTGCTTTATGTTTCTGTTGCCTTGACTCTCCTACTATGAGAAAATGAAAAAATTAGAATTTTAGAACATGTACATGTACTGCTATTTAAAACTTGGCTAACAAAGAAACACATAATTGTTCATATGTTATATCAAAGGGTTTGGTCCATTCTAAAACTTTTGTTAATTGAAAATAGATTCTTTTATCATACAATGCATCCCAATCAATCCCAACTGATTTCCCTTGCTCCACTCCTCCCAGCGTCTCCTGCCCCCACCTCTGCTACATACCTCTCCTCCCCCTGAATACCCTTCCCTCCATCTCCATTTAGAAGAGAGAAGACCTCCAAGGTATACAACAAAATGCAACAAAACAAAATACAATAAGACAAAAGCCCTCATCCAGAGGCTGGACAAGTCAACCGGACAGGAGGAAAAGAGACCCAAGGGGCAGCAAAACAATTGGAGACACACCGGCTCCTACAGTTAGGAGTTCTGAAGAAACACCAAGCTAATAGCTACAACATATATGCAGAGGACGTAGTACAGATCCCGGAAGGCCCCAGGCTTGCCACTCCAGCCTCTGTGAGCTCACATGTGCTCTGCTTAGTTAATTCAGAAGGCCTTGCTCTCCTGGTTTCCTCCATCCTGGCCCCTACAATCATTCCTCCACTCCCCTGAATACTTAGTGGAGGACCCTATGGAGACCTCTCCATATGATGTCTGGCTGTGGGTCTCTGCATCTACTCCCATCTGCTTTTGGAGGAAGCCTCTCTGGTGATGACTGGACAAGCCACTGATCCATAAGTACAGCAGAATATCATTAAGAATCATTTCAGGAGCTAGAGAAATTACCCAAGGAGCTAAAGGGATCTGCAACCCTATAGGTGGAACAACAATATGAACTAACCAGTACCCCGGAGCTCTTGTCTCTAGCTGCATATGTATCAAAAGATGGCCTAGTCGGCTATCAATGGAAAGAGAGGCCCATTGGACTTGCAAACTTTACATGCCCCAGTACAGGGGAACGCCAGGGCCAAAAAGGGGGAGTGGGTAGGTAGGGGATTGGGAGGGTGGGTATGGGGGACTTTTGGGATAGCATTGAAAATGTAAATGAGGAAAATACCTAATTTTTTTTAAAAAAAGAATAATTTCGTTGGAGGGGTTGGGGATTTAGCTCAGTGGTAGAGCACTTGGCTAGCCAGGGCAAGGCCCTGGGTTTGGTCTTCAGCTCTGAAAAAAATAGAATCATTTCATTGATATTAAAAAAAAAAAAAAAAAAAAAAAAAAAGACCAGACATGTTTTTTTCTACTCTAGGTCTCAGTGATATCTAGTCTATGGTTCCTGGCCATTCAGGTCATACAGACATAGGCTCTCTCCTATGAAGTGGGCCTAAAGTTAAATCAAATGTTGTTTGGGTCCTTGTATAAGTTCTATACCGCAACTATCCCAACATATCTTGTAAGTAGGACAGACTGTAGGTCAAAGGTTTTATGGCTAGGATGGTGTCCATATTTTTCTTTTGCAAGCTTTCAGAGTAGCTTCCTGAACCAAAGAGACAAGAACATAGAGTAAAGGCTCTATGTCATCACTCACTAGACCTCTCTATGTTCAATGAGCTGTGAGGATGGCATTCTCAGCAACCGACCCCATTGTCAGTTTAGAGAGAGCACTTCTTTGACCTAGCATCATCCTGGGCTGTTTAGGAATCTTCATGGAAGCCCTTCAGCCAACAACTAAACTGAATATAACTAAGTAAGTCCCAACTAGGAGCCTTACCTGGCTACAAGAGGTGGTCAGTTCAGATTCTGTATCCTAAATTATTAAGAGTCATTTCGAGGATCACCCTCACAGATTCCAGGAAGTTTCCACTCTACTAGGTTTCCATAACTCAAGTCTCTCCAGTTTTAGCCATCTCTTCCCTCACACTCCCTAAAATAAGATTTAGAGAAAAGTAGCAAAGATAAATAGTACTCAGAATTGCTGTGTGTACGTCACTCTAGTTCCTTAAAAATTGATGTCAAGGCAAATAGCCATTGTCTTATATTCTTATTCATCTTTCCTCTATTTCTTTGAACCATGTAAATGAATGATACTCCTTGTGGTAGTTTGAATATGCTTGGCTCGGGGATTGGCACTATTGAGAGGTGTGGCCTTGTTGGAATAGGTGTTGCCTTGTTGAAGGAAGTGTGTCACTATGGGGGTGGGCTTTTGAGACCCTTCTCCTAGACTGTGGGAGACAGTCTGCTCTTGGTTTCCTTTAGATAAAGGTGTAGAATTCTCAGCTCCTTCTCCAGCACTATATCTGCCTGGATGCTGTCATGCTTCCTGCTATGATGATAATGGACTGAACCTCTGAACCTGTTAGCCAGCCCCAATTAAATGTTGTCCTTTATAAGAGTTTCCTTGGTCATGTTGCCTTTTTGCTGCAAGGGAAACCTAACTAAAGCACTCCTATACCTCTAAATATTTGTGCTTCCTAAAAACATGAATGGCATCTAACCATTCATATAAGTACAGTATATCAAAACCAGGAACTTAAGTTTTATACAGCAGTATTGAATATTGAATTCTACTCATTGCCCCACTGAATGTTATATTAAAACATCTTTTATGGCTCAGGATTTTATTCAGAAACACACGGCAGTTATGTGCAATGTCACCATAGGTTCTCTTAATCCAAAACAGGTCCTAGTCTTTTCTGATCAGCATTTTGAAATAATGCACACATGACTTTTGTGGACCGTTCCTCAGTTTGTCTCTTCCTGATGTGTTCTTGCATATAGATTCATGGTACATGTACCTGTTCATCCCAGCCTGTCATTTCCTGAGGGACATGATGATAATATCTCTCATTCTTGAGGCTACAGGTCGAGGATTTCTGCTTTTCATTTTATATGTTAAAAGACTGACCCTCACAATGGTAGTAGCAGGAGGTAGGGCTTTTGGAGAGTGATATGTCAGAAGGAATTAGCTCTGTCAGTGGAATTAGTGTCTGTTAGATGAAGGTTCATGAGCACCCCCATTGATCTTCTACCACATGAGGACGAAATAAAGAGACACATTTATGAACAAGAAGTGCACTGAAAGTCTGTTGACACTTTGACCTTACATTATCATCCTTTATACTCTAAGATATAAGTTCACTTTTTAAAGAAGACATCTAGTCTATGATATCCTGCTGTGGTAAGTTTCAGTGATAATACCATGCACAATGATTTCTACCAATAGGTTACAGTGATGTCTATAACATGTTTCTACTGCAACAGTATTTTTTTTTTCTTAGAGTTACCAGGTACCTCATGAAGAGATTATGTACATATACCAGCTTTCACTATATCCTTGTCCATTAGGTGTGGCATCCTTACTTCTTACCTGAATCAATTACTGTTATAATGGTTGCCAATACATAGTGGCCATCTATTTTCTTCTATTTCTCCTATCTATAGTTACAAGAATTCCTCTGTGAGGGTTTGCTTTTTTTCTTCAGTGCCTTTCAGATTTTTACTATGTTCTGTGGGAAATATTGTTGCTAAAAATGTTTTGCATGTTCCCGAAGAGCCATCAACAGAGATGGTGGGAGAGGTGTCACCTAGCTTTTGAATAGATGAAGATATGAAAAAGAGAAAGGTGATCAAGCAAGGCAATGAACAATCAAAGAGCAGCTAGAAACTTATCAGATAAATTTGCCAGCATCTATCTTGAAGAAAAATAAGCTATAAATGTCTAAGCATTGAGGAACTAAGCACATCATATTTCATTATTTGACAACAATCACACAAAGTTTTGAGACTAAGAAAAATTAAGAGTATGGTTCAACTAATCACGCATTTCTATTTTCAAATTCATATTTTATATTTTCACACACAGTAGATGAAGTAAAAGAAAAAATGTTTTCTTTAAGGGTGGATGTTGTGACTTAAGGTTGAGCAGAGATCTTGGCTAGTTCAACATGTAATTTGTCCAGTGGGATTTTATCTAAATAGACCTGCATTTGGTGTCATCACTGCCTGCAGTCTCTGCTTCTGGAGCTGTCCACCCCTCAGGTTTAATACTACTTATTTTCTGGAAATCACCCCCATTAGAGATATCTCCTCTACTTTCCACCACTGGCCCTCAAGTAAATACCACTGTACATTGACTTGTATTTCCCTGCTATAGGCACTGAATGTAGTTGGGAAGCAGGGACCATCAACATCCTAGGTCCCATCACTCATGAAGAAGTGTTTCAGACTTCTGCTATGAGCAACATATCACCTCTGTACACTGTCCCCCAAAAGCAGGAGGTTAGAATCTCAAGTCCCAAGCACCTCTATACTTCTGCTTCTTACTTCAACTCTGAAGTGGATGTTTTCCCTGTAATATTTTATTACGAATGTAGTTGGTCCCAGTAATCCAGGGTGAGTTTGTTCTAGAATCTCCAGATACCAAGGAATATAGCTCAATTGGGAGAAAGTGTCCCTAGCACTCATGAGGCTCTGAGTTTAATCCTCAGCACCACATAAATTTCATGGCCCTGGACTATTCCAGTTTGTTTTCAGTGTCAGAGAAAAGTCTTGGCTCTTCTGGGATTGTGGGGCAAGGTGCCAAACACAAAATTTCCATCATATGTTCCTGGTAATGGCCATACCGTCTTTTGGAGTTCTTGCTTATTTCCTAATAAATTTGTAGCTTTGGTTTATCAGTTCATTTGAAAGAAAAAAAGGAGAACATTTGGTAAACAATTCTTATGCTTTTTGTTTTGTGCCTCACAGACTAATTTGGACATACATATTGTAGAAAATTATTCTTAATGTGATATTCAAATTTACCTGGACAGTCTGAGTTTTATCTAGCAACCAGTCTCTTGGATAGAAACCAGTACAGACTTCTGCTCCAAGTATTTTTCCCTCCTGAGCACATCAGGAACCAGTACCCCTTCTAAACAGCCTGTAGAGCATGCCCTAAACCTCTTATAGTACTGCAGTGTGAGGCTGGTGGCTAAATTAGGTGTCGTAGGAATTTTTAATCATATAGTATATACATACTCCTAAAGATAAATTGCCCAAATTAGTTTGTATTTAAAGAATAATTGAATATGAGAATAGAAAATTAGTGTAATGTATTGATGCCATCTGTGGCTGTAATTTTATGCTAATTTTTAAAATCTGTCTTAATTTAAATGAGTTGAATTTCCCACCTATATATAATTTTGCTTCATTAGTTACTTTGATTTTACTAAGATACCATCATGTTAACCATGAGCTTAAGTGAATTTAATAATTTGTAAACAATGTAACAGAGATGATGTCTTTAAGAAAGACTCCAAAGATGAACCATTGCATACACTAGCAAGCGTTTGTTGCAAGGACCGTGATATAGCTGTCTCTTGTGAGACTAGGCCGGGGCCTAGCAAACACAGAAGTGGATGCTCACAGTCAACTATTGGATGGATCACAGGGCCCCCAATGGAGGAGCTAGAGAAAGCATACAAGGAGCTAAAGAGATCTGCAACCCTGTAGGTGCAACATTATGAACTAACCAGTACCCCAGAGCTCTTGACTCTAGCTGCATATGTATCAAAAGATGGCCTAGTCGGCCATCACTGGAAAGAGAGGCCCACTGGGCAGGCAAACTTTATATGCCCCAGTACAGGGGAACGCCAGGGCCAAAAAATGGGAATGGGTGGGTAGGGGAGTGTGGGGGGGAGGAGGGTGTGGGAGACTTTTGGGATAGCATTGGAAATGTAATTGAGGAAAATACGTAATAATAATTAAAAAGAAAAGAAAATCAATGTTCTCGTAGTTGTACAGCTACTGAAACCCTTTACCTGAATTCCAAGATTGAGTGCCTTCCAAAATAACCTTGCACCTCTCCAAGTTTATATTCCAGCAGAGTCCAAGGAATTCACTCATGTATACTTTCTGTGTCTATTAACCACCTATTATGTGCCACAGACTTACTGGGAACCAAACAGAGACAGAAATATAAAACATAGCCCTAATTTTTTAAGCTGGCAAGAGAATCAGACCTATAAACAGATAATAACTGTGTGATCCAACAATAAACAATTTCAGAACTCTGGGGACATGGAGAAAAGAGTCCTGATCTGATAAAAGGAAGAGAAATGAGCTAGGAAGCCAGAGAAATGAGCAATGGGGCAGCAAGGAATGATAGTCACACAACCACATTTTCTAGCTCCATTGTTGCTTATGAAACACACTCATAGACTTATCCTCCACATAGACACACAGACACACTGTGAGGTTGCCTTTAACTACAAAGTACAAAGCAGAATAAGATAAACACAGATGAGTTGGCATTTTGAGAGACTTGCAGAGAACAAAGAGTAAAACATGGTCAACTCATCTAGTCTGGGGTTTGGGCTTATGCAGAGTTCGTCCTTTAGATTTATCAATGTTTTCTAAAAATTTCTGTCCATTGCTTGCATTGCTGTTGTGACTATTTTTAAAGAAATATTTGTGAGACAAAGGAAAGCTATGGAAAATTTCCAGATTCAAGGAAGCTAAGGTATTGCATTTTAGTGCCAGCACTAGGCAGGATTCATACTGGAAAAAGATTCAATGTGGGTTCAGATTGAGTCCATTGATAAAGCTATGAGTTGAATATACACAGTCTTATATGTACTCGCACACCCAGATGAGCATGAAGGTAGAAACAATAACAGATAAAACAGATAAGATAAAGAATTGACAATGGGTGAATCTGGGGTAAGGTATGCATGTATAATTTGTGCTATTTTTATTCTTGCAACTTAAAATTATTAGTCAAAATTGTTCTCAAGAGACGTTTTCAAAAAAGCACCTTTAGAAATATAGTTTAAATCCTCATAACCACCAAGTAATAAAGGACCTATTGTATAGATGAGTAAATGAAACTGAAATGCCCAGAGTGACACAGACTACAGTGAGACCTGCCTCTCTCCACACCATACTTGGGAATTACACAGCACACCTCCTGCAAATACATGGAAAGGAGGGATTGTGCTTGGTAATCACACTGGATTCCAATATCCTTTAAGTGACATCTGCCCTTTCCTATAGCACTCAAAGTGAATGTATGCCTTACAGCTGAGCTGATATTCCAAGACTCATCTCTGAACATTACTTCAAGAAACTTGAGTGTCATGGTGGAAAATGTTTTCTCTATCTTCTCAATCATTTTCACTTTCTCTGAGCTCTTTGTCGTAGTTGAAACCTGTTTCTTCCATGAGAACTTGCCTCTCTGGCATCTTTTCCACATGGCAGACACTGTGCCAGGCTCTCCTTCTGAACATTCTTTCTTTCTAGTGCCTGATCCACATCCTAGCACATCTCTGTGTTGTGTGAAATTTCCAATAGATTTTAGTGAGATTATTCCATCTCCAGCCCCATTTGCTACACTGTCGCCAAATAATGCCATCTCATTGTCTAAGGGACTCAACATCCAGTTTCTCATTTTCCTTGTCTGCTAAACTTTTTCCATCATTTTGTGTGATAGTTTTGAGCTTTCCTTTGATCACCTCCTCTCCACACTTCCCCCACCCACTTCCAGGTTGTGTCTCAGACCCTCTCATTCTGCAAAACAACTTTTTTGTATGGCAGGACAGAGGTTGTAAACAACAGAGGTTAAGTCTGAACTATTGCAGTCCAAGAGAGAGTCTGCAAAGAGCCATACTACCATGTAGAATGACAGGGAGAAAAAAAAAAAAACATAATTGTGAGCCAGAAAATAGCCAGGGGAAAGAACACGGCTTGATCCTTAATTATGGGGAATAAACTTAACAACACTGTGCACTGTCACTGCAGCTGGCATTGTGGGGTTTTGGTGTCCATCTTCATATATAGCAGGATATCAGCTGCTTCATCACATCTGTTACAGATGATCACAAATGTCCCTGTTTTCTCACCCATATTTGTTTACCATTAGGAATTTCAGGGCACAGTTGATGAACATTAGTCCAATATAATCCATGTGAACATGCCTTCCTATGTCTAGAGAGCTCTAACTAGAATTGTCTCCTTCAACTCAGCTTTCCCAGTGGAGGTGGGGATATGTCTTCCTATTTTAAGATTACCTAGATGGGAAGAACAATGACTACAGGCAAGCCAGATTTGGTCAAGTTCATTATGATCACACATGCTCATCAAGAAGGCATCCTCATCTGTTCTTCCTCCCAAATCCACCTCTCAAAATTGATTGCTCACATAACTACAAACCCATTTTTGAATGCTGAAAACCCATTCACACCCTGGTCCACCCGTAGCTTAACCAAAGAGATCTTGCAAATTTTTCAGCTTAATGCCTCTATCTCTGAGGCTAGTGTATCTTCATAAAGCCTGCTCTGATCTTGTTTTTCACTTGATTTCACTTCATATTTTGACAATTTTAATCAATAAAAACAAATATAAATATCTGGGAGGTCAACCATAAGTTGTTCCAAGGTTATGGTTGATGCATAGTGTTTGATACTATATCATTGTTCACTAGGCCTTCAGTCAGCACCCAAGGTGATCACAAATGTTTGCCTAGTGGGGCTACTCAAACCTTCCTTCCCACAGGACATTGGACCTTTTGTGGTCCTGCCTACTTGTATGTTGTGTTCAGCATGACTGAACTAAAAGGTACCCAGGGGAGCACCTGTGCTACATTTATAACTACTCACAGCCCGGTGCTTAATTAAACACTACTTTTTCTTTGTAGAATTAAGTACCCTAGCCAATGATCTAGCATTTTTTTTCCTGATGGTTGAGTGGATAGCACAAGGATTTCTGAATGGCCAGATGGCATTCTGAATGTCTACATTTTGTGGCACTACTGTTAAATTCATGGGTGTGAGAAGTTTTCTAACTAGATTTTAAGACTTCTGGCCTAATAAAGATTGCAGTTGTATATTGTGTGGGAGAAAAGCAAAAGATTAGTAGCCATCGGTGTAATGTAGTATGTTCACCATTTTTGCCACATGATCACCAGAGTCAATGAATGATACACTAAATGACATATGAGAATCTCAGTTAACAAGATACATCTCTCTCAAGAAATGTTTTGTCTGTCAGGTTTCAGCAATGGTGTGACTGACGAGGAAATGAGGATCAAATTCAGAACTGAACATTTCTGAAAGGGACGGATGGTTTGAGATTATTGAGAGGACTTTACAGACCTTCTACCTGCTGGGTACCTACATGTTTCTCCAAGATACTTTGATACAAATTTGTAGTGAGTTGTGAATGTAGGGAACTGGCTTCTCAGTAGTGGATAGCCTGATAAGCTTGGCAAAGAGTACACCACGCTCCTCGGGACTCTATTCTTGCTACCAGCCATCTGCCCATTGGAAGGACACTGGGAGCCCGAGGGAAACTGGATGATAGACATTCCCAGATGGGGAAGGATTTTCTTCCTGACATTCTCAGAGCTTCTTTGCAGTAGAGTACAGGCACTCTTACCTCTGGGAGCTATTTCAGAAGTTCTGTAAGAATCTTCTTCAAAAGTCTTTGGTCACCAATGCTTTTGCTTCCTTCAAGCTTGAGACCATGAGGCCAAGCTTTTAGCCACTGCCCACAAATCCTCCCCAAGCTGTTTCTTCTTCTAAATCAAATAGCCAAGAACGTGGGCTGCTGGTGCTGAGCCAACACCAAGTTGCTTTCTAATTCCCTTTCAAGGTCATCTTGGCATAATTGTAAAATTACAGTCCTAAAATCTGTCAGTTTACTTTGACAATTGTCAGATTATCAATCATACTCTATCATTTAACTTTTCTTTCCTCTTTATTGACTTGCAACCTTTGAGTACAAGGATGTGGTTTGGGGGAGAATAACATGCATGAATAATACCTTGTTATCTATGAAGCCCAAAGCCACCCTATATCTCTAGATTGATTATATACATATATGTGTATATGTATATACATATATGTGTGTATGTATATAAATATATGTGTTTATGTATATACATGTATATATATACATAATATTTTTATAGAATACATTCTGTATTTATAGAATACATTCTGTATTACCCTCACGCACCTCCTCAGAGACTCTCCCCATGTTCCTACTCACACAACTCCATGTTGTTTCTTTCTCTTTCTTTAGAGAACAATCAGACTAAAAAACCAACCAACCAACCAGCATTTAAAAAACAAAAAGAAAAGAAAGAGTACAAGGTGCTCATGTGCGCACATGCACGCACGCACGCACGCGCACACACACACACACACACACACACACACACACAGAGAGAGAGAGAGAGAGAGAGAGAGAGAGAGAGAGAGAAAGCGAGATATTAAAAACACAAAATTGGAAACCATAATATATAAGCAAAGGCTAACAAGACAAAAATATGCCCAAAACAAAGCAATATGAGACAAAAAGTCTATAAAAATACCATGAAGTTAATTTTGTGTTGTATACAGTATGCAGTTTTTATATGTTTATGCTCATGTTCTGGATATATGCATATTTATGGACACACACATAAATCTCAAATACTTATATGCATATAGAATGTTATTAAGAAGTGACAGTGGAATCTGGAGAGAGAGCTGAGTGGTGAAAAGTCTTTGCTGCACTTGTAGAGAACCAGAGTTCATTAGGTTTTCAGCACCCACATCTGGTGCCTCACAACTGACTGTACCCCCAGCTCCAGGGAATTATACCCTGTCTTCTAGCCTTTGCAGGCACTTGGACATACTTGTGTCTGCACACACACACACACACACACACACACACACACACACACACACTGATACAGACACACACATACACAATGACAATATAGATATAAAAAGAAATATTAAAAGAGGTAATTTCAAGTGAACCCACCAGGTCCAAAGGGATAGTTCCAAACCTAAGGTCACACAGAAGTAACAGATTAAAACTAGTGAGTCACAAATCAAAACAAAAGGACCTAAGTGTGGGAAAGGAGCCTTAAAGGAGCAGGGAGGAACATAGGGGTGGAAGAGAGTTAGGAGAGGGTGGAGTTGAAGGTAAACAGGACGCATTGCATATATCTATGAAATTATTGAACAAATTCCACCAATAAATAAAAGGAATTTTGAAGAACAAAGATCACCTATCATTTCCCTGGTCCTTCCCATAAAGGCAAGGTTACTCTGTGTGGCCCTGACTGTCCTGGAACTCACTCTGTAGACCAGGCTGGCCTCACACTCACAGATTTTCCTGCCTCTGCTTTAATGAGTGCTGGGATTAAAGGTGTGTGCCTGGCACCACCTAACATTCTTAACTACTTTGTTTTCAGCATCCAGCTCAATGCCTGGATTATCTTAGTAGTGTTATTAGACTCATCACATAAAAACAGCATAGACAAGTGCAAATGAATTCCAGATGAACAAATAAATTTGATGTAAATATATCATATCCCATGTAATATTCAGGACATACTTGTGCTAGTTGGTTTTTGTCAGCTTGTCACAAGCCTAGACTTACCTGTACACGAGCTTATCTCAAGGGTGGTAGTGCTACCCCTGACATAAGAAATCGGGCTGAGAAATCCATGAGGAGCAATCCAATAAGCAGTGTCCCTCCATGGTTTCTGCTTCAGTTCCTGCCTCCAGGTTCCTGCTTTGCATTTCTACACCAACTTCCTTTATTGATGGACTGTGACGTTGAAGTGTAAGTGAACTAAAACCACACCTCTGTGTTGTTCATGGCAATTATTAGAACATTAGAAGCCTAACTAAGACTTATTTATGGGTAAAATATTTTATTCTGATATTCAAGTTTAAGCAAATATTCTAGCAGTGGATTCTGAAGAAGAGAATATACAAACAAAGAAGCAAAGTAAGTGCCTCAAATATTGGGATTCACTTAGTTCCTACTATACCTGGTTCAAACATGGGTATGTTAGTTGGTGGTTGGTAGAGATGACTGCCTTTGCCTCAGCTGATAATTTGTGCTGAGGAAGCCAGAGAGGAAAAACTGTAAAGGCATCTTTGTAAAATTGGAAAGTTGCACAATAGTTTCAAACCAGTATTCTCTCTCTCTCTCTCTCTCTCTCTCTCTCTCTCTCTCTCTCTCTCTCTCTCTCTGTGTGTGTGTGTGTGTGTGTGTGTGTGTGTATGTGAGTTGCTGTGTATGGGTGAGTGTGTATGTGTGTGGACATATTGTGCAAGGGTGTGTGTACTACATGGTGCATATGTGAGAGTGTGTGTGCCATGTATGTGTGTGCAGTATATGTATGTGCATGTGTGTGTGTGCATTAGACATGAGCAAAGTGAAGCAGACTGAGTCAGAATCAGTCCTGAAAAGATGGCTGCTTTATGCCTAGTTAGCTGAATGACCGATCATTTCCAAAAAAGATGAGTGGATCTAAAATTGTGGTGATCTCAGTCCCAATTCTGTCCTTTTCTCAGGAAGCTTGGTTAGCTACTTCAGTGTACAAATAGGTATATACTCTTGGAGCCTATAGCAGTAGGTATCTATTTTTCTCAAAGAATTGATGGCTGCTAGTCATAGTCATACTCTCATTCAGACTGAGTGTTTCCTCCATGTTCCCTCTGGGGACTGATGGTCAAGAGACAATGACCCTGGTAAATCTTGCACACTAACAGCTGTACAGTGGCACACATGCACACCCCCACATACACATTTAAGTACACACACACACATACACACACTCACTTCCACTCACGTGCTATTGGTCTAAATGAGCTCAAGGCTGAGTTCAACATCGATGAGATCAGAAATTCATTTACAGAAGTGAAAAGGAAGGAGGTTTAAAAAAATAGTTGAATAATAGCTGAATCTGTAAGCAGACAGTAAAGACTTGGAAAGGGTGTTAGAATAGAAAGGCTGGGACAATCTCACTAAGACCTTAATTCCTCTTTTAGGAGAGAGGGGACAAAAAATGACTTCCCCATGTGGCCTGTAATGCCTGCAAACTACATGGCATGGTGCCTGAACCATGCAGATGTTCATACATGTTTGCACCGTTTGGCAGCTCTCTCTGCCTTAGCTCTGGTTTCTGCCATCACCAACGTGGACAGAACACATTGGCCATGCTAGCACTATTTGTTCAAAGAAGGTGCTGTTTTTATCTTAATTAGTTTTGTTCTACTCAACTTACAAAGTAATCTTAGCAATGTTCCTATTTCATGTTCAAGAAGACCAAGGCTGAGAATTTGGGTGATTTGCCCAGAGCTATGGGAGAAGTTAGCACTGGTGCCAGAACCCACATGGACTGGGTTGGAAGCCTGGGGCTTGCTTCCCATTGCTTCTGTGCTGTGTGACTCCAGGTTGCTTTCCTCTGAAGGTTATTCTCATCTCTCTTGCCTCAGGTGCCACAGAAGAACTCTGAGATGTTGGCTCCCTGCCACAAATGTGTAAAACTGCTGAGAAGATTCCTGAAGTGAACCCAGCCCATTCCTCTATGGGAGTTTGGTAAAGGTCTAGCAACTAAGATTACCAGAGACAAGAAAAGCATCGCCTCCACCAAACTTTGGGAAAGCAGAGCTTTGCTTGCCTCCAGCCGACCTGAGACATCTTCCTGCAGGCAAAGGAGACCAGGTTGCTCTTGCCATGTACACTAGCAGGCCATAACAGGAGGCTTGGCTGGCTCTAACAGCTGTCCTGAAGTTTCAATACATCTAGTAGCACTCTATTTATTGCGCTCCTGGCTGTGCCTGCGGCCTTGTCAGCTGCTGCTGAGTCAGAGGGTAGGTAGTTAATTAAAGTCATGGTGGCACTGTAGAAATGAAGGACTGGGAAGGTAGCCAGTCTCAGCAGCCCTTGTTACTGGTTCCACTGCCAGGTCCCAGCAAACAATGCAACCAGTCCCTGTGGAAAGGCCTGTCCCTCCTGGAGTGTTCAGCTCCAACAGTGTGGCATTGAACTTTATGAAACTGTGCTCTTGAGTGGAGGGAAAGGAACGGAAGTTCCATGGAATGAAGCAAATCACTGTGCAGAGCCTGTGGTCATGGTTTAAAGGTGAGTTGTACTATTACTGAATTGCATCAGGGACCAAACTCTGTTTCTTGACTGATGCACACAAGGAACAGTGGTACATGAAGAACCAAGGTGCCTCTAGCTGCACTTGTTAGATTGGATTTGGCCTCAAACAGTACTCATGGGCTATCCTGTAATCAGGGCTGGGGTAGTGGCCAATGCCAAGGTTGAAGGATCCTTTTAATTCATTAAGCCCCCAATATAATGTAGGGTGTGATCATTCTCAGGCAGCAGGCTGTGAGGTACCACAAGTACATGAGCAGGTGGGCTTGTATGGCCATGGGTAGAGACCCAGGCGGGGAGGAACACCAGACCACCTGGGTTGTTCTAGCAGATTGAGGTACTCAGCTTGCTATGAGATAGTAAAAGTAAGCATCCATTACTAGAACCTAACTGGTTCACACATAGTCATGTGGACCAGCAGAAGGCCAACTATTCCTGCCAGGTACAGTCCCCAAAATTCTGACCTAATGAGAGGCATGGACCCTTTGCATGTTCCCACTGGGCTGCTACCCGAGGTTTAAGTGTAACACGTAGCACTTCAAGTGACTGACATTTCATTTCATGAAAGCTAATGGATTTTCTAGAAGTTCGATGATGCACAGGGATGATGCACCTTCTGGAAATGTTCTCAGGTCTCAGTTCTTTACTGGCCCTCTTCTTTTCTGCCATTGGCTGAAAATTGTGGGGAAAGTGTCTCTGGTTCTTTGTTTCCATCCATGAAAAAAATGACCATGCTATTCCACCTCTGAATTGTGATTATGCCGATCTAATAAAATGGTCTCCAATTTCCCCCATATCCATGAGAGAATGGCTCCAGGACTCCCCACCAAATCCCTATCAAAATCCTACAGTGCTGCTTTTCCCACTCTTCACAATCCTCCTTTCAAGGTTACTTTTTCCTGTTGTGATAAAATAATCTTACAAAAACTTAAAGAAGAAAGGGTTTATTTTTGGCTCACAGTTCAAGATAGGTAGGCGTGATCACTGGGGTAAAAGCTTAAAGGGAGTGTTACAGTGCATCCTCACTCAGAAAACAAGAGCAATGCTTGCTTCTGCTCACCTCCCTTTCTCCTTTGTTATGATCCCAGATCCCATCCCCGGGAATGGTGCTACACACATGGGTCTTCCCACTTCCAATACCCTGGTGTAGATTAATCCCCTGCAGGCATACTGAAGGTGATTCAAAATTTCATCAAGTTGACCATTGTGATAAATCTTCACACTCCTTGTGTATTTTCAATCATCTCTAATGCATGTAATGCCCAATATAAGAGAGAGTTGCTATTCTGTATTATTTAGAGAATATACAAATGAAAGTTTGCCCAGATGGAAATTCTGAGAATCTTTTTCATCCACACATTGTTGGGTCCACAGCTACAGAATCCTGATGTGGTTGACCTCATTTGCTGAGCCTTGTATCCTCAGTCTTGTTATTCTCCATCCACCTATGTGCTATGTGCTCACTTTTCTGAATCTGTCCTCCCTGAATGATGTAAGTTTTCCATCTTTTCAGTGGCAAAAAAAAAAAAAAATTCTCAGCATGTCATTTAGTTAAGAAGTCAGGTGGTTAACCTAGTCCATCCATAAGTGCCTGATTAAAGCTCTCAGAAGTGAGGCTCTTTCTGTCTTTTTTGTTTTATAATGTCCACTACCCCAGGGGGAAAACGATGCACAGTATTGGGAACTTAGCTCCTTATTTATCCAGGAATGAAATGAATAGCAAATTTGGAGCTAAACCCCCAAGTAAAATGACGGCAATTGTCTCTGCACAGCCTGTGCTTAGCCTCATTGACGTTTTATATAAGTCTTAACTGATTCATCTCTTATTTAAAATCACAAATAAAGACCATGTTTACAGAGCTTAAAATCTACAGTTGCACTCAGTTATTCAGCTCAGCCAGGGTTCCCCGGGAGAAAATTAGCTGCTGCTGAAAAGAAGAGAAATAGAAGAGTGCCTGCCACTCTACACAGTCTGCAGCTTTGGGCTCAACAGGACTGATGCTTTTAATTTCTTCTTGAACTGCAATGGAAGCAAGGGCACTTAACCACCCAGTTTTCATGGTTTCAGTCTTTGAGATCTGTCAGGAGCTGAGTAACTGAGGGGTGATATTCTGACTTCAGAAATAGTTTCTATAAAGAGCAGCTCTTGAGTATCACTGGGAAGTACTTGATTCTCAGAACATTCTTATGCCTTGATATTTTAATGGAAGTGAAATTTCTGGGTGGAACATAAGATGCTGAAAGGCAGGGACTGTACAGTCCATTCCAGCAGTCATCACTGGCCTAGCCTTCTGTCAGCAGCAGACTTCAGGTAGCCAAAGATAACATCTTACACACACACATAAACACACACACACAAACACTCACACACACACACAGACAGAGACAGAGGAAGAGACAGACACAGAGAGAGATAGGGAGACAGAGACAGAGAGACATATTTATATGAATATATATTTAACATGTATGTAGTCTTAGGGTTTCTATTGATGAGCAAAAAAATACCATGAACAAAGCAAGTCAGGGAGGAAAGAATTTATTTGGCTCACACATCCATACTAATGTTCATTACTAATGGAAGTCAGGGCAGGAACTCAAACAGGGTAGGAACCCAGATGCAGGAGCTGATGCAAAAGCCATGGAGGGGTGCTGTTTACTGACCTGCTCCATATGGCTTGCTCAGCGTGCTTTCTTATAGAACCCAGGACCATCAGTCCAGGAGTTTTCCCACCCACAATATGGTGGGACCTCCTCCAATAATCACTAATTAAGAAAATGCCTTACAACTGGATCTTAGGAAGACATTTTATCAATTGAGGTGCCCTCCTGTCAGATGACTCTAGGCTGTATCAAGGTGACATAAGACTATCTACCATATATATTATAAAAAAATGTAGTTATATGTTAATAATAATTAATATATTATATATTCACATGTATTGGTTATAGAGATTACTATAATTCACTGATATCTCCTCACATATATGCATTTTATGAATTGTTCATTACCACTGAACCTTGTATCCATGACTCTTTCCTTCCCAGTCCCTAGAAATTTCATTCTTCCTAATGTTTTTTTCCAAATATGAGAATATCATGTGTGATACATTTTATCTTTATTCCCCCCATGGGACTTTCAGAATCATACTCTAATGGTAGAAAGTAACCTACCTAGAGGGACAAGGGGTTACAAATTGTGTTGTATCTATTCTATTTTATTTTTAGTATTGGGTCTTATAAAAAATAGTTGCCTTCTAGGATTTAAAAGTGTTATATAGGTTTATTCTCAAGATGTGTCTAATTTTGTGGTTAATTGTTGAGACAAATAGAACTCTAAAAATAAAAACTAGATTCTGTGCGATTTGGAGCAGACTCTGCCATGACACCTCCTTTCATTATATGGAATTGAACATCCTCTTCACTTTTCTAGTTTTAAGCCTTGAAGTGTTTGTGTCTTCTCTTTAACCTAAATACTCTCATCAGAAATATGAGCCATAGTTGAGCTGTTGAGAGACCAGAGAAAAATGACTGGAAGGTAGATGTGAGCATCTCTTTACATACCTACCTTAAGTGGAAACTTCTAGTTTCTTTAGAAATTCAGTGATGTCAACTGATGTTTTTTGGGGGCACACAGGTGAAATAATGTCTTGCTAAAGCAGACATGTGAAAGGATGCATGATGGAGGAGTATAACTATGACCCCACAGACAGTGGGAGCGGGAACATTGGTTTTATTTGCTCTGCCTCACTCTTCTTCACTAAAAACACACATGTATTGGTTTGCCTTACAGTGTTGTTGAGCTCCACTCATGATAATGCTGCCATTGAGAGAAACTTGCCCAAAAAACTGCTTGTGTGATTCCTGCAACTTCTTGCCACTTCAGCGGCCTTGGTTTGGTTGGTGAGCTTTGCAGATTCTTCATGATTGAACTACAGTTGCTGCTTCATGCCTGTGGAGAGGACTAGTCTGCATCTGCTGATTTTTGTCTGGTGTTTGCTACAGGATTGAACTACTGACAAAGAAAATTTGAGCTCACCCCCAAGAACTATTGCTAAACAGGTTCACTATCCCCGTATCCTAATACCTTTTCTCTTCCACTACCTCTGATGGGTGGTAGGATGGAGGAGAGGTTGATCCCTTATTAAAATAGACTACAAAAAATTTATGCCTACAACTACTCAAGACATCATTATGCCCTCATATATGAGTACTTATAAATTATATGTCAGTATCACATAGCTCGCTCTCTCTCTCTCTCTCTCTCTCTCTTTCTCTGATGAGTGTTCTAGTTGTAGGTGCTTTAGTGATTGAAGCACAGATATTTAGTTTAAGAAGCTAAAGATGAGGGCTTGAGGACAGACAGGGAAATGACAAAGGCTGTTAGTTACTCCTGGAATACATGGTGGCTTGCTTTATCAGATCTCAAATGGAACTATTTTTCCTCCCAGGAGCTACTTGGCAATTCCTGGAGACATAGGATTACACAATAGGGCGATAGGGGAGATCCTGCAACCTATAAGGCTGTATTGCACACACACACACACACACACACACACACACACACACACACACACACACACACGCATGCGCGCGTGCACACACATCAGTAGTGCTGAGCTTGAAAGCTCATTGCTTAGAAAATGATAATCAATCTCACCGAGACTTTCCTGGAAGAACAATAGGAAAGGCTAAATTATTTCTACTTGGATTGACTACCACCATACTAAGGAGGGCTTGTGAAGGAGCTTGCTTAGATTCTGAATGGCTGCCCCTCAGAGCTGTATTGGAAAATGGAGCTGAGAGAAAAACCACATCCTCCTTGGAACTGGGGTTATTAAGCCTCTGTAATCTCCTCTACCCCCAGCACTCTCCCCTCCCTGAGAGCTCTTCTCTCAGGATAGAATTTGCTATTCTAATGAGAAGTCAGCACACACACACACTGGAAAAAAATGATAGCAGTGCAAAACACAACTCCCTTGAGTAAAATTAATTTAGGTCTATAAAATTTCAATCGAAAAAAAAATGTCTTTTTAAAAATATTTTTTCCAGATTTTTACCTTATAATAAATGTGGCTTCCATGGTATCCCTAGGAGAGAGTTGCCAAGGAAACCAAAAGCTATCCTCACTGCTGATGCACTCCATCCCATGGATTACCATTATGGCCCATCAGTCATTTTGAGAGTTAGAGACACCACAGCGAACAAAATGATGACTTTATCTGTTTATCCCAGGAGAACAGTTTGGAGAAATAGATTTACCCAATGCCATCAGAAGATTAGCGAATGACCCCTCTTGGTAATGAAACAGAAAATGGATGTTGCTCACAGTAATGCCACCTTAAAATACATTCCCAAGTCGTTAATACTGTTATTATAAAGATGCAAAGTATAGCTTCTTTTATACTGAAAGACTACAGCACAATACTGACTCTTGGTAAGGCCAATTATGTACTGGTTATCCATACTCAATGTTTGGAGCACACTGCATTAACTAAAATATAAGCCTTGTATAGTTGTTACAAAAGCTGATATCCCCTCGCATCCCACCCCCCCCCCCAAAAATCATGAAACTCTCCCACAGAGTGCCAGGTACAAAACTATTTTTAGGGAATTTATTTTACTGTTTGGTTATATTTGGAACAATACAACAAACAATGGCTAGAAAACGGTTTCAGTCAATGTGACCAGATTTCAATGTGATACAAAGGCCAGATCTTAGGAATTTTTGGATAGTCTCCGTGATAGGGATTAGTATAGGAAAGTAAAGATTGTCTCCTATAATTAGCAGGGCTGACCTGCCAGTGAGCCCAAGGTGTCACTTGAAGCTGTAGCAGCTCAAACATGAGGTTCATAAAAACAGAGGCCTCCCCAACTCCTGTCTGCAATGATTTCAAGTTTGTTGGTTTCTTCTTTGCTTGCCTAGTAGCTTAAAGGTGTTTGTTTGCCCCATATCTAACAATCTAGACACTTTTTGCTCCACCACTCATGGCCATCCCTCAACTCCCATATAGGTGGGTGAACATTGCTCTCCTGTGCCCAGGAATTTGTTTCATACTCTCAGAACATGCATAATAAGCATGGCCCTGATTCCCTTGCCCACCTGCTCAGGTATACGTACATGGACGCTGGTTTTGCCTGCCCCACCCCTGGGAACTAGCTCTGCACTAAAGCCAGTGAGCTTCTCCACCATTGGTGGACTTAACTCACCTGTACCTTTTTTTTTAATGGAGAAAACTTCCATTTTAATTCTTATAATAAGGATTGAAACCATGGGAGTAGTCATGGGAATGGATAGAAAAAAAATACAATGTTACAACACTTATAAGGAACGATCTAAACAAATGATTTAGAAAAACTCAACAGAAATCAAACAATCTCAAGAGAGGCTAGAAGCTTCAGCTCTGGGCTATAGCTATGAGCTGTCCTCTTTCCTCCCTCCACATGTTGAGGAGAGCAATCCATCTTTTTTTTTTTTAATTAGGTATTTTCCTCGTTTACATTTTCAATGCTATCCCAAAAGTCCCCCATACCCACCCCCCCAATCCACTACCCACCCACTCCCCCTGTTTGACCCTGGGATTCCCCTGTACTGGGGCATATACAGTTTGCAAGTCCAATGGGCCTCTCTTTGCAGTGATGGCCGACTAGGCCATCTTTTGATACATATGCAGCTAGAGTCAAGAGCTCCGGGGTATTGGTTAGTTCATAATGTTGTTGCACCTATAGGGTTGCAGTTCCCTTTAGCTCCTTGAGTAATTTCTCTAGCTCCTCCATTGGGGGCCATGTGACCCATCCAATAGCTGACTGTGATCATCCACTTCTGTGTTTGCTAGGCCCCGGCATAGTCTCACAAGGGACAGCTATATCTGGGTCCTTTCAGCAAAATCTTGCTAGTGTATGCAATGGTGTCAGCATTTGGGAGCTGATTATGGGATGGGTCCCTGCATATGGCAATCACTAGATGGTCCATCCTTTTGTCTCAGCTCCAAATTTTGTCTCTGTAACTCCTTCAATGGGTGTTTTGTTCCCATTTCTAAGAAGGGGCAAAGTGTCCACACTTTGGTCTTCGTTCTTCTTGAATTTCATGTGTTTAGCAAATTGTATTTTATATCTTGGGTATCATAAGTTTCTGGGCTAATATCCACTTATCAGTGAGTACATATTGTGCGAGTTCCTTTGTGTTTGGGTTACCTCACTCAGGATGATGCCTTCCAGGTCCATCCATTTGCCTAGGAATTTCATAAATTCATTCTTTTTAATAGCTGAGTAGTATTCCATTGTGTAAATGTACCACATTTTCTGTATCCATTCCTCTGTTGAGGGGCATCTGGGTTCTTTCCAGCATCTGGCTATTATCAATAAGGCTGCTATGAACATAGTGGAGCATGTGTCCTTCTTACCGGTTGGGACATCTTCTGGATAGATGCCCAGGAGAGGTATTGCGGGATCCTCTGGTAGTACTAAGTCCAATTTTCTGAGGAACCGCCAGACTGATTTCCAGAGTGGTTGTACAAGCTTGCAATCCCACCAACAATGGAGGAGTGTTCCTCCACCTGTACCTTTTTTAATGAGATAGTAACCTGTCTCCCTTTGTTTCTCCCTTCTAGTGATAAACACCCTGATCAAATGCAACTTGGCAGAGGGAAGAAGGTATTCATCATCAAGGGCAGCCAAGGCAGGAACGTAAGCAGGAACCTGGAGGCAGGAACTGGAGCCAAGCCCATAGGGACTGCTGATTACTGGCTTGCTTTCCCTGGCTTGCTCACCCTGCTTTCTTATACTACCTAAGACTGCTTGTTGAGGGGGTGGTACTGCCACAGTGGCCTGTCCCCATTCTATCATCAATCAAGAAAATGTCGCACAGATATGTCCCCAGGCCAATCTGATGGAAGCAATTTCTCAGTTGCATTTGCATCTTCTCAGATGACTCGCTGTTGTGTCAGGTCAACAAAATGCAGGCAGCACAGAACTCATTCCAAATCTGTTCTTATGGGGATAATCTTGCTCCATCACGGGTAGCTCTTCTGATTTAACTTCTCAGCTTTACATTACTGTCCAGAAAAAGCCACAGGGCTCTTCATATTGCTCCTCTCCCACTGTAACTACTTCACCAGGTCTGCTTTCTGGTTGTACCCAGGATACACCTCTCTCCCTTCTGTTCTAGCACCCTTGAGTCGATTTCAGATCATAAACATAAAAGTCTAGGTTATTGTCATGTGTAAAATCTATGAATGGATACAGGCTTCAGTAGCTATCCCATGCTTCCCAGGGACTGGTCTCCAAGAAGTCAACTGTAGATTGCTCTAAAAATGCTTACCCTAAATCTAGCACAGCTTTTCTAGTGTCTGAGGAAATCTCCCCTTGTTTCAACAAAGCACGGTGATGTCTAAAGTTATATTACATCAGAGTCCTAGTCTGTGTTCCTCAGAAAGACAGTGTTGTTTTCTCT
The DNA here is from genome assembly GCF_000001635.26 of Mus musculus. Classification (NCBI taxonomy): domain Eukaryota; kingdom Metazoa; phylum Chordata; class Mammalia; order Rodentia; family Muridae; genus Mus; species Mus musculus. The sequence continues at coordinate 74,775,524 of NC_000073.6, forward strand.
TCTCTATTCCATAAGTGTGAGTCTCTCCGCCTATGAACACATAGTTCCTCCTCCCTCTCTGTGTGTATACTTTGGGGTGCATATGCATGTGGTGTGATTGAATAATAACACATGTGCATTAACTTTGCATATTAACTCATTTAATCTTAATCATACCACGAGATAGGCACAGTTAATGCTTTCATTTGCCAATGAAGAAACCAAGGCCATCGAGGCTCAGTTTAACTTGCTCAAGGCTGTTTAGTAGCCTGGCATGTCTCAGGTCACCTGTGCCAATATCATGGTTGACTCTCTAACATAGGAGAAGATAGGATGATAATGAGCTTGTGACCCTAGGGATGTGTCTCTTTGTTTTACATGATTGAACATGGAAGCATGACAATCACAAACATGATGAGTTCTGTTATCTCATTTGTGTTCGGCCTGCTGTGTTGGAGATGGAGAATGAAAGTCAGGATTTTCCTGCCCTTCCTCCTTTTCCTGGGCTGATGAGTCAGTTCCTTTCCAGATATCTCACCTCCCACTTCACAAGGAAAGCTGAAGAGAGCGAGGATACACTGACCAGAGGTGATGGTTATCCTGAGTTTCAAGTTCTAAAGCATTTGGGGGCGTAGTAAATAGAACAAGGTAGACAAGAAAGAATGCTTTTATAATTATCAAAATTATAATACTTCTGAGATTAAATTGGGATCCTGAAAACAACCATTGTGGTATGAATCACAGAAGCTATAACTGATCTGGCAAACATGGGCATGCAACAGGCCTGCTCAAAGTAGGGGTAAGACAACCAAAAGCTAGCCAGGACTCAACCAAATGGGTCTGTGGACTGAAGGACTTTAATGAGGGTACTGTAATAAGGGAAATGATACAAAATCCAAAGGGGTAGTGATCAGCAAGGGAAGAATACAAGAAGCAGGAATTCCCACTATTGAGCAGAATGAGTTGGAGGAGTAAAAGAGGTAGGACATACAAGAATACCGATGTTGACAGAACTATCTCTGCCTCCTCCAACTTTTGACCAGTGTGAGCTACCTATTGACCAAAGCCAACTTGGAGCCAGAGGACAAAGTAGCCTAGATAGCGATCTGAAAGGAAGCCAGTTTCTTGTGAACCAAGGAAGGATATAGGATGGGTTTGGAAACAGAGTTGTGCAAAAGCATCAGTACCCTGGCAGTCCCTTGCATCTCTCTAGTAGGCATTAGTTCTCTTGTCCTGGTTTGTCAACTGTTGTTGTGATAAAACAAACAGACAAACAAAAAACATGGGCAAAAGCAACTTAGGGGAGGAAAGGGCCCATTTCATCTTCACTTGCATGTAATAGTCTGTCACTAAGAGAAGTCAGAGCAGAAACTCAAGACAGAAACTAAAGCAGAGACTGTGGGGAAATCCTACTTATTGGGTTGCTCTCTAGATCATGCTCAGTTAGCTTTATTATATAACCCAGACCCACCTGCTCAGGGAGGATGCCACTGATATTGTGCTGGTCCATCCCACATCAATCACTAACCAAGACAATAGCTCACAGACAAGGCTACATATCAGTCTGGTTTTGGAAATCCCTCAATAGAGATTCTCAGATGGCTTTAGGCTGTGTCAAATTGACAGATGGAGCTAACCAGAAAGGTTATAGAGCATCAAGTTCTCAGATGGATTCCAATCACCTAGATACCCATGGCAGGACCTACAGCACATGTCCTTGTCTGACTTCCCACTGGTGCTCCCAACTTCTGACTCCCTCCTCTGGGGTTTTGAAACCTATCAAAATCTTCTTTAGCTTTAGGTTCCCTTTCCAATGCTCCATTTATCTTTTGTTTTTCCATTACACTGTAACATATTGGAAGCAATCATAAGGTACCCACCATGCCATTCCATCACAGTATCTATCTGTGACCCTAAATATATGCACCATTTCCTGTTTTTATGGATATAAATTTGTACTTCTTCTTCAGGCCCAACCCCTTTAGCAACATACCTCTTGCTTGTCATAGTTTGCTTACATTTTAAAAAAAGCAATTCTTACCTGCTACACACCCCTCTTTAGATAACACATGCATTTCTCTGCCCCCTTAAAAAATATCCCTTAAAGTTAGTAGTAGCTTAACTTAATCACAGATCTGCTGTGTGGCCATGGTTAGGTAGTTAGTGTCTGCTATATGGTAGAATTGTGGCAGCTCAAAAGGTGGTGTGAAGAGTCATCTGAGGCTAAGTCACTCATATATAAGGAAGATTGTGCTGGGTTTCCAGTGAGGACACAGATGGGTAGCATTTAGCCCTGCTATGTGACTCTTTGGGTTCAACATAATTTGGAGGCAACATTACCAAAAGAGCTCATTGGGTAGCGTCATTGCCTTTTCTGAGACTTTGAGTTCTTCTGTGTTTTACTCCTGGAAGCCATCCCAAAGCCTTTCTGGAACTAAGAGAAGGAAATACAGACCCTATTGTAGATGAATGGATCCCATTCCCATCATGCCTTAGAATGAAATACATCAGTGCATTTATATTTGAAAAGTTTAAAACCCCTCCCTCAAAGAAGGTGATATATGTATTTTCCTAACAAAACACAGGAAAGCAATAGGGGAAACGAAGCCTGATCTGGTGACCCAAATAGCTTTCAAACCAAATGAAAGTGACTGGACTAAGGAAAGGGAGGATAACAGAAGCAGGAAATGAATTCAAGATTTACATTCCTGGATCTGAATTGGGCTACTTTAATATACCAAATGACTCCAAAGACAACAGAAGAAGAGTAAGGAGCACACAAAGGGGCATATTCACAGGACTGTAGAGAGAGTTTAGCATTAAGAGCACACACTGCTCTTACAGATGACACACCAGTCTGGTTTGCATCATCTATACTTAGGCAACTTACTACTGCCTGAAACTCTAGGGGATCTGATGCCTTCTTCTGACTTCCACAGGCATTTGCACAACATCTCTCTCTCTCTCTCTCTCTCTCTCTCTCTCTCTCTCTCTCTCTCTCTCTCTCACACACACACACACACACACACACACACACACACACACACAAGGAAGGGGCATGTTCACCTACAAAAGCACACTTGCCCTTAGGGGAACATATTTGTATTTCTTCCTAGTAACCCCCAAGATTCTTGGAGTCCCTACTAGGTGCTATGTGAAAGTAAAGTTACATGTTTATTAGTATTATTTTAAGTATTCATATCTCAAATGGATTCCCAGGCAGAACATGAGTACTGTATGAAATAAGACCCTGTGGTTGACTAGTAGGTGACACCTCATCTTGTAATATAGGAAAATCTGAAATGTTGTCTCTGTTTCTACAGAAAGAATGCAGGCAATCTGTTTTAGAGATAGGCTGGAGTCAACACAAGGCCATTTGACTTTCTTTTGGATACATATATCACTACCACCTTCTCTCTAGCAAGAGTGAGTTCTATTCTCTAATAACTACCTTTGGGACTTCAACAGTGCCACACCCATAACCCACTTGTTCTCAGTCTGTGGGTCAAGACCCCTTTGAGGGTAGAACAAGCTTTTCACAGGGGTTACCTAAGACTTTATTCATATAAAAGTTTTACATTATGTTTCATAACTTTAACAAAATTAGTTACGAAGTAGCAATGAAAATAATTTTATGGTTGAGATCACCACAACATGAAGAACTGTATTAAAGGGGCTTAGCATTAGGAAGGTTGAGAACCACTGACATAGTCCATCATCTACCAACCGAAAACAGCTCATACCTACTACATCAAGCTCCTTCCTTTTCATAAGCATACATGAGAGGGCACTTGCTTTAAAATCAGACAGTTCTCAGCTCCAGCTTCAACTCTGTTTCTTTCCAGTTGTTTGACCATTAGCAATCTGTTTAACCTTCTGGGCCTTAGTTTTCTTCTCTGTAAAATGATAATCAAGACTATATGTTATAGGGATTACTGTAAATGGTAAATGCAACAACAAGAAAGTAATGCAGACACATTGTAGGTGTTCAATGGGTTGTCACAACAGTTATTAGCCATGAAAGGACTAAGATGCCACACTATTTAGCAGTCCATTGATCAGTTCCTAACATCTGGCACTAGGCATCCAGCATGCCCGAGAACAATGCCATTGCCTGCTGGCCATGGTCATGTTGCATCCTTTCATGGCTCAGTGACTTAACATTTAGAAGATGGAACTTTCACAGTGAGAGCAAGTTGGAAACTAAGTAAAGCTCCAGAGAGCACTTAGGCAGGCACAAACCAACTTAGAGGCAGGTGGATTTCTCAGCTCTGCCTGCCAGCTGGAATGGTTTTTGTATTCTGCCCAAGCAAAACTATTCTGTCCCAGAGGTTTTTGCAAATTCACCAGGGCTGAATGCATGTCAGAAACTCAGGGAGAGATTAGCTTTGAAAAGCTGACATTTTGGTACAAATCAAAAAAGCCCGGAGCAAATGGGGGTCTAAGAAACACTTTGAAGGCCTTCATAGGGTCAGTGAGAGCTGTCACTAGACGCAACCTTGCAAGTAGCAGGGGAAGTACAGAAGGTCATTCAGGTCATCTAGATACCAGCAAGGCTGCAGGCCCTTGGAAGCACCCAGATGATTGAAATTTTTTTTTCCTGTTAAAAAAAAAATCTTCTCTGTAGTCTCCTATCAGATGGTTCAATATAGCCTAGTTTAATGCATTCCTACTGATATGTCAAAATCTAATCTTTTCCTGGGAGCTCCCCCTGATAAAGGGGGCTTTCTTCTTGCTATCAGGTATGGCCTCTTCTCATTGAGCATCCCAAAGGTGTCAGGCACTGTAACAGATTTTACACCATGATCTCATTTCTTCCTAACATTTGATCATCTGGGGAACAGATAGTAACTGACTTTCCAAGAGGTGTCAGTCTCAGGGTACCATTTTATTATGAGCCCCTTAGGTTTCAAAGAAGAAGAGATGCCTTGGGTCAAGTCCTTTAAGGGGTGCATAGGGGGATTCAGAACCTGCAAGAACGTTTCCCACTTTCTGAATGGTTTCCAGGGAATTGAGCTTCCTGAGAATTGGAGGGAGAGGGCTAATGATGGTGGTCAGCAGTATGGATGGTTTATGTTGAGTGCCAACTTGATGGGATTTGGAATCACCATGGAAACAAATCTCTGGACAGTCTTCGGGGAGGGAGGAGTTTCTAGATTAGTTTAACTGAGGTGTGAAGTCCCTGCCTAAGTGTGGGCAACACCGTTCCATGGACTGGGGTCCCAGACTGAACAAGAAGGAGAAAACAAACTGAGTGCTAGGATTTCATCTCTCTGCTCTCTGAGTGCAAATGCAAGGTGACCAGCTAATCCATGCCTCTGCCACCATGTCCTCTCTAGTATTGTGGGATGTATTCTCAAACTGTGAGCCAAAGCAAGCCCTTCCTGCCTTAAGTTGCTTTTGTTGTGTATTTTGTAGCAGTAAGACAAGTAAATAATACAGGGAACTAATGCCCTTTATTCAATAAAAGGAGCACAACCCAGGAAAGTCTGAAGGTCTAAGGGTTCTGTTTGGCTAATTACTACAGTTCATGATGTTGGGGATGCCACTGAGTTTATGCCCCTTTATATTTTTATCACCATAGCAAACAATTAAATGGTTTTAAATTAAATGGTTTAACAGTAACTATGAAAATTAAAGGCCACATAGTAGCAATATGGATAAAAAAAAAAAACCCAGTATGTCACACTAATGAGGGTACATCCTGTATGGACCCACAGCGACTTAGACACAAGTCAAGAGAATAAGAAGCTAAGATATTGTTTTCTTTCAGGAAAGTTGTAGAGAACTATGATTGTATTCGAGGCAGTTCAGAAAATGCCCTATTTTTAATGTTTTTAGAAATCATACATGAGTGAAATGACTTTGAAAATAACGGATGTATTATTTCATTGAGTGTAGTTTCACAACCCATCCTCTGCCTGTGCTGAGGTCCAGGGAACTGGTGAAGACTGAGGTCAGTGAATATCCTGAGCTTCCAAAGAACCTCAAATCTCCCGCAGGCTGCTGTTCTACTTGGAACACCATTGGTGGATTCCTCGGATCTGCTCAGATGATGGCCATGTCAGGGAATTCACTACTTTGTAAAACCGTGATGCTGGAAGTCACATTTGTCACAACCTGCTTTCCTGCATCTTTCACTCGGTAGCCTGTAACAACACCAAGGGAGCCTATGACTATTTTCTTGCTCTCTTCAAACTTATGATTTTTCATGTAAACGTACCAGTATTTAATTCCATTGTATAGTTAGTCAATCTTAAAGTTACTGTCCTAGGATAAAATAGATATAATAAGGTACAATAAATAATACATTTTTTTCTGATGTATATCATTTTTTATTTGCCAGATTTCAAAACATGATACCATTTTTTAGTGCCTTTAACTATTCATAGGCAATTTTATTTTCATACTTTATTTGGCTTAAAAATAAAAAATTCGGAGGGTGGAGTGATGGCCCTGCAGTTAAGACTATTTCCTGCTTTTCTAAGGGACCTGAGTTCAGTTGCCAGTACCCATGTTTGGTAGTTTACAACTTTATGTCAGCCAAATTCCAGGAGATGTGACAGCTTCTTCTGGCCTTCAAGGGTCCCTGAACAATGTGGCATATTCTCCCACAGATTCACATGCAAACATATAAATTAAAATAAATTTTAAATGTGTAAAATAGAGCTGAGGAGGTGGCTCACTTGCTGCACATCACCCTCATATAGATCAAAGCATGGTGGTGAGCATCTACAATGTCAGCAACAAGGGGGAGGAGTTAAGAATGTCCACAGCCTACTAATGGTCTCCAGATTCAGAGAAAGGTCTGTCAAAAAAAAAAAAAAACCCTAAGGTGAAGAGTGAAGCACTCTCACAGGCATGTGCACACACCTCCATAAACACCTGCATACTTACATAAGTGTGTACATGCACATAGAAAATACGAAGTAACTCAAATTCATTTTAAGACATGGTCCTTCATAATATCCATATGAATATTATTCACCATAATATCCACCACACTCCCTTCCAAGACCATCTAAGAATTAGTTGCTATAAACAGATAGATCTAACAATTGGTGAGTTTTCTACTAGTAATTTTATAGAAAACTATGAATTTTCCACTCATAAGTTTTCTACTTATTATAACAACACAGGTGAATTCAAATTCTGTTTGCTTTCTGTGGACAATGAGCTGCAGTAGTCTATGAAAGAAGAAAAGGAGGTGATGTGGAATGGTAGAGAATGGGGAAACTGAGGCAGTCATCAGCATCTAAGACCATGACTTCTCCACTCTGTGGCATTATTGCCTATCATCACAAAGGCTCCCCTGGCTTCTAAATCGATTTTCCATGAGAATTCAAAAACCCAGATTCATTCATATGCAAACACACACACACATACACACGTATGTGTGTGTGTATGTGTGTGTGTGTAGATAAATAGATAGATAGATAGATAGATAGATAGATAGATAGATAGATAGATAGTTGTCTTTTAAACATTGACAACTAAATCAACTGTCAACTTTCTTAACAAAAATACTAGCCTCTGGGATGTCAATTTGAAACCTCTTTTACCAGCATCAGTCAGCTTCTTTTTGCTTTTCATGTAGATTATGTGACAGGTACTGTTCTAGGTCTGTATTCATGTGGCTGCATGGTATTTAATTGTATAGCTGTATGTTTCTCCAGGCCTTTATTGTTGATTCAGAACAGAGGATCTGACACCATCTTTTTAGCCTGGTATGTATATTCATGTGTACCAAGCCCTTTTACTCATACCTACTCATAAATAAATACAAAGTAAAAAAGAAATCTTTAAAAAACCTAAACAATCCCCCAAACATTTAAGTATAAAAATTACATTTCTTGAATGTTTCAACATTCAATCTTTTCATTAATTTTAAAGCAATTTCATAACAATTTTCTTGCCATACTTCTCCCAGAATCCTTTGTTGCCTTACTTATCACTTTCAGTAAAAATTCATTTAAAGTAGTTACATAGAAACATTACCATATGCTGGAGCATTTTAGTTCATACCCATTAGCATAGTCTACTTTTGCTTTCCCAGGTGTCCCACTGGGAAAATATGCTGCATGGATACCAATTACCAAAAACCTAGGAAGCAGAGAACCATGGTTTCATTTTCATCACATTGTTATTGTTAATGCTATAACTTGGATATAATGTGATATTATATAAATGTCTTAAATATGAGTGGCTACTTTTTGCATTCTCCTTTGCTGGAAAAATAAACACCTCTAATTTTAAAAAAGTAGTTATTTCCTATTATTAATATTATAAATCTCATTGAAATACATGTCTTTAGGCAAAAGACCCATCTTCATTTCCATTAATAGAATCCCAGAAATAGAATTTCCAGATGAAAGCTTACAAATCTTCTCAAGACTCTTGAATTGCAATTCAACTTCTTGTTCTAGAGTCTCAAACTGCCGTATATTGTCTTCAGCTGTGCTGAGTATGTTCCTGGAAACACACACACTCCAAATTTTAATATTGTCTACTTTTCAAAGTTCTATTAACCTGTTAGGTCCAACAAGTGAGGTTGAAAATTGTTTAATGTTCATTATGATATATCTCAGCTTTAGACTGCATTTTGACCTTGATTTTGTGTGAAATTTTACTCTTTCTAACTTTTAAAATAAATTGCTTAAGTATTAAGAATATAAGAGCCAGAGGACTGGCAAATTTGCTCTGAGAGTGTATCTCTTAGAAATAACAGGAAATTTTACATATAATATAGCAACAATATGGCTGCCTAAGTAAGACCTGAACAAGCACCTCTCTCTCTCTCTCTCTCTCTCTCTCTATATATATATATATATATATATATATATATGATAAATATATACATACATATATATATACATATATATATATATATATTTTATATAATCACATAAAACAAACACATATAGCATATGTATATGATATGTGTTGTATGCAGACATGAGGTTGGGTATGCTTGCACATGGATGCACATGGATGTAGAGACCAGAGATTGACATTGGGAATGATCCTTATTTGCTCTTAGCCTTAGTTTTTCAATATAAGGTCTGTCATTGAACATGGGGCTTATTGATTCAGCTACGTTGGCTTGCCAATGAGCTCTAGATATTTGTTCTTGCTAATGTGGAAGTATGAGGTCTCAAGGCCCTCTCCCCTCCTACACTAAGAACTACAGGTGACTAAGGAAGGCTGAGTGTGGGACAAAGAGTCTTCCCCAGGGGAGAGCACACTTAGCCAATTTCTCCCTTTTAGCTTAAGAAACAAAATTCCTCTCATTCCTATTTCTAGACTTGAATGTTATTTTTTTCGTTCTCTTACTATTTTTCATGCTTTAAAAAAAAAAAACCCAAAAACAAAACAGGCTCACTGCTAAGCAAGGTTATATGATGTATGACTGGAATTTAACAGGAAGTTACCTCTTACATTTTGCTTTGTTCTCTTTAGGAAACTCTGTGCAGGTATTGATTGTGTATTTAATAGGGTGCCTTGGTTCCAAGGTAGTCATGAAAAGCTACAATTGAAAACATAAATAATGAAGAATAAATGGTTTTCTTCTTACTTCATTTTTCAGATGGAGAAATGCTAATTGTTGCTTAGGCATGAAGCATTCCTGGTTTTACCCAAAAAATTTTGATTTATAGATATTAGGAGCTACGCATGAAATCAACCAAAGTGTTGAATTATTAAACTCTGATGTTTTCCAAGTACTTATGTGCCATATCTGACATCTGTAAAATGAATTCTAACACAAAGTATTTCTTTGAGTTGTTAACCAGAACTCAGTGACACAGGCCAGCATAACTTTGCAATGCAAAAGAAAATGCCAGGCAAACTCCCTCCTGCAACTACAGACCATTTATCACAGTTTGTTGGAGTGGTGAAGTGCATAATTTTTTGATCCAGCTGACACATTCAATTATCTTTAAAAGTTTCTATCAGAGTACTCTTTTCAGCTATTTATTGGGTACAAAAACGTAATCCATAATTATAGATATTTCACGTGCCCTGCATCAAACACTCAACAATCTTGTTCCCCAGGATTTCTGTCTACTAGAGAAACTGAGAAAAGAAAATAAATGCTTAGCAATCAAGACTTGCAAAGTGGCCATGAGGGGCCATCAAGACACTGACAGCTGAAAACAAGGCAAAGAAATATGTGCAGCATAGCCTGGGGTCTAGGCTTGCAGAGGAAATGACTTGGTGCGTAATCGCGGATTTGCAGATGTCTGGGGCTGACGGAGCTTTGTGAGCATTAATTTGGTGCTTCTACCAGATAGCTTTTAGCTATAACGAGGAGAATTCTCCCAAACTGTATCCATAACTTGAAGATGCAAGGTTATTGGAAAGGAGAGGCGTGGTTTGGTATTTCCTTGGTTACTAATGGGTTTTAGCCAAGTAATTGTGGACTCTTTCCTGAATATATAAAAGATCACTAATAAAATCTGAATTCATCACATACTATGTGTGATTAAAAATATATGGTACTCATTTATACTCCTTCTTCACCCCTTCCACTAAGAGATATGGAAAGACAAACTGTCAATTGTCAACTAATTGAGATATTTATCAATGTTTACCAGTCTTAAAATAGGTAATTCCTTTGATTCCCTCTCTTTCCCTCTTCTCTCTCCCATTCCCCATATATAATATACATAATCTCATATATATATTCCCTTATCTACATATATATGTACATGTATTCTATATATTTTATATATATATACAACAAACATATAGTATATGCATATGATATGTGTTGTATGCATACATGAGGTTGGGTATGCTTGCACATGTATGCACATGGGTGTAGAGGCCAGAGATCAATATTGGTAGTGGTCCTTAATTGCTTTTAGCTTTATTTGTTCAATATTAGGCCTCTCATTGAACCTAAGGATTGTTGATCCATTTGCAATGGCTAGCCAATGAGCTCTAGAAATTGGTCTGTCTCTGCTCCTTCCTTGGCATCACTGGAGTTACAGATGCAGACTATAAAGCCTGGCATGTATGTGGTGATGGGGATCTGAACTCAAATCCTCATGCTGGCCTGGCAGGCACTCTACAAAACGAGCCATCAAAACAGCCCTTATGCTATTAACTGAATAGGGATTTACAAGCCTGGTAAGATAAGTCTTCTGTTGATGTATGCTTTTAGCTTTGATGGTGGCCAGTAGTACATAGGTCAGGACCCTTCTCTCCTCCCGATATGCTTTCAGAGGAGTGAGAAATGGCAAGGATATTGCACTTCTGAATGATGTCTGACCATTGCCTTCCTTCTCCTTTTACCTAATAACTTCCTCCCAGCTTTACACCATGTGTTCTATATTGAGAACTCTAGGAAGGAGTGCCTAACACCTAGAACCTGGTTTTTGTTGGCCCATCAATCTGTCTGTCCTATCACAAGCCAAGAAGATCTATTTTGAAGAGCAGTGTCAATATCTCTGTGTTACTTTTTTGGTGAAATGATCTTGCTCCTAACCACTCCTCAAATGGATGTCAACTGATTCTGTCAAATGCTATTCTGTTCTATTAACATGTATAACACTTTTAGGAAGCAAACAATTGTTCATTTATGGAAAATGTTTAATAAAATAAGGAGAGCTCAACAAAATGTCTTTTCCTCTTCAGATTAGTCAAACTGAAGTTCAGAGGCGTCTAGGAAGTATCAAGAGGTTAAATGAGTTAGCTAATGTTAGCTAAGGAACGAGCTGTAATTGGCCACTCATTTAGTTTCTGACTTTCTTATTTCAAAGCTGACAGCAAGGATTTCCAAAACCCAGGTTATTGTCTCTGAAGTCACCATTTAAAAGCATTAATCACAGTTACTAAGCAATAGCAGAAAGCTTCCCATTGCCTGGGAGAAAGAAAAAGGCAGTAGTTCCTGGCACACAATCAGCAACCAAACAAAATAAAAGAATCACTCAATGATTGTCTACCAACCCAACAGTTATTCTCATTGTTATTGTGATTGTGTGTGTGTGTGTGTGTGTGTGCGTGCGTGTGTGTGATATGTAATTGTTACAGTGTGTTGGTTACAATTATTGCCTAGCACCCTGCCAAAGATCTATAATCCAATGCTATTCAGAAGGCTACAGCAAGATCATAAGTTCAATGGTAGATTGGGCTACAGAATAAATTCTAGGCCAGCCTGTCTGTGCTCTCTCTCTCTCTCTCTCTCTCTCTCTCTCTCTTTCTCTCTCTCTCTCTCTCTCTTTCTCTCTCTCTCTCTCTTTCTATTAAATAAAAAGGAAGAGGGATATAGCTCAGGGATAGAGTGTTTGCCTAGCCAAGTGTGGGGTCTTATGCTCAATTGGCGGGAAGAAGGAGGGAGGGAGGGAGAGAGAGATAAAGACAGAGACAGACAGAGAGACAGAAAGACAGACACAGAGAGAGGCAGATACAGGAGACACAGAGGCACAGAGATACATAGACATGAGAGAGACAGAGACACAGAGACAGGACAGAGACAAACAGAAGTAGAGAGATCGAGACACAGAAAGAGACAAGAGACTGTGGATAGAAGGGAGACAGCGAATGGAGGGAAGGAGAGAGGAGGGGAAATAATTATTGCTCATCCATTAATTACTTCTTTCTTCAGCCTGCTGTCAATAACATTTTTCTTGCCCTACAGATGCTGGAGTTGCCTAGTGCTTTGCTTTGTCCAATGGAATGCAAGTCTAGGTGACACCAGCAGCAACCTTAGATGTGTTACTGTCTTTGGCTTTCCCAGTTCTCTCATGACCCAGTGTGTAAAGAGAATGGTCCAGATAGTTATAACTCCTTGTTTACTGTATGTTCCTAAAATAAACACTTAGAAATAGACTCTTTCCCCTGGAAGCTTGGAGCTAAGCCCAGCTCAATGACATCTTAAAGCAAAGCTGCCCATCAAGCCTACAGCAATAAAAACAACCTGAAAGATTTAAAACATAGTAATATGTATGTCTTTGGGATCCACTACATTCTGGTATGACTTATGAGACAGCCTTGTTGTATTAATAGCTGGCAATCTTAATAAGTAACCTGTGACTATGAAGTATATGACAGACTCTGATGACATGTCTATTAGGTAGGTGGCATTCTTAACCCTGTCATACAAATGAGAGAAGCTCTGGAGGTTTAGTAAGCTTTACTGAGAAGATATAATAACAGCATATAATTTTAATCAACCTTAGTAATTTCAATATCATTGTTATGTCTCAATTCTGTCCATACTGGACATGAGAGAATTTCAAGTCACACTTGGAACTTACCAAGGAGGTTATGCTTTGAACATGAAACCAAACAACTGCTGCTCAGCCCTTCTGTTTCATTTCCAACTGCTACCACACATAAATTGTTAAGAGTTGTATTTCAACCTTTGCCAAGAACAGGGCTGACTCAGCTCTTGGAAGTTCATCCGAAGAACTAATTGGTAAAGAATTCTGGGGGGAAACAGACAACACAGCAACTTTTCAGATGACTTCCACAGTAAAAAGAAAAAGTGAGAGAGGTATGTTTTGGCCATCAACACCCTGAATGAGAACATGTCTCTGATGTTTACTGCCATGTATTGAATTCTCTGTGTCCCTGGAGATTATTGTCATGTGAAATGACTCTAGATTCAGAGGTGGCAAGAGACACCTTACGAGCTATTCAGATTTCAAATGAACGACAATATTTTTCACCAGATCCTTTGGTGTTTTGTTGTCTTTTTGTATGTTTACCTCAGGGCTTCAAAACCTTCTCAGCAAGTTCCTGTTACATATTTCTGATAATCTCCATTTCTTATCAGGGTGAGTGACACTCTGTGCTCAAAGTCTGCCCTTCATTTTCCAATGTCATGATGCCTTCTTCTTGTCTCGTCTTCTCCAAGCTTACAGCAATAGGGGGTAACCTAAACTATGAGGAATGGACTGGGCTCTCTCACCTCCTTAGTAAGGATTTTTTCAAAAAGCAAAGAGATTGGTTTGAGGGGAATCTTTTTAAAGGGATGGGCTCTATACGGTGTCTCCTATGTGGGGTGGATCTTGTCAGCAGGAGGAGGTAAGCAGTGGAGAGTAGACATCAGTACTCAAGGGAACCTTCTTTCCATCGACAGACCTAAATCTCCCAGCAAAAATGAGGCTATTGATCCAAGTGAGAATCTGGGAGAAAAACGCTCTGGTGCGATCACAGAAGTGCCTCAAAGTTAATGTGGATGGAGAACGGTGAGAGGAACAGTGGCAAGAGATGAGGCCAAAAGGGAGGTGGGAGCCTATTGTAAAATGCACTTGTAGTTTGGAGTGTGGACCTTCTCACTTCTATGATGAAATAAGTGACAGAGGCAGGATAAGATGGACATACCCGTCTTGGTCACGGTTTCAGCTGACTTTCCCATCTTGGTGGGAAGGATGATGTGGAAGAGAACAGTTCAGATCACAACAGCCACAGAACATAGAAAAGCCCAGGGCAAAATACAGACTTAGAGGCTGCTTATTCTAATCAGATCCTGATTGGTTGCTTAGTAAACTTGATATAAATTAGGGTCATTTTGGGAGAGAGAGCTTCAACTGAAATAATGCTTCTGTAGAATTGGACTGTAGGCAAGTCTGCAGGTTATTTTCTTGGTTAATGATTAATGTGGAAGGGTCCAGCCCACTGTGGATGATGCAACCCTGGGCAAGAGGTCCTGAGATGTATCCGAAAGACAACTGAGCAAACCATGAGGAGCAAACTAGTAAGCATCCTTCCTCCATAATCTCTGCTTCAGGTCCTTCCTCCAGGATCTTTCTTGGAGTTTCTCCCTTGACATTCCTTGATAATGGATTGTATCTATAAGCCAAATAAATCCTCCCCGAGTTTTATTTGGTTATGGTGTTTTATCACAGCAAAAGAAAGCAAACTAAGACAGATCCTACTCCCGTCTTTCACTATCTGCCAATAACTATCATAAATCCATCAAGGGATTTATCTACTCATTGTGTCAGAACCCTTCTGATCTGATATGTAAACATGCCATCGCAGCACCATATACGCGCTTTACTCATATCCTGGACAGTTTTATAGTCAACCAAGTTGACAAGATTGACTATAACATATTTTATGTTTGGTAATATCAGATGCCACTAGAAGGCTTTGAATAGGAGAATGACAGAGCTAGAGTTCATTTTTAGAGCTGTCCTTTAATAAAAGCATCACATGACCACAGCATTGTAAGAGCAGAATGGAAGGCAGGAGCATAGGAGTTAGTCCTTCTTGTAGCTGTGACAAAGTGCCTGTCAAAAAAACAAAACAAAACAACAACAACAAAAGAAAACCCAAAAAAACCTAAGTGAAGTGTATGGGCTTATGGCTTATGGTTTGAAGATACAGTACATCACCCCAGAGGTCGTGGGGCATAGTGACAAGAATATAAGGCTTGCCCATATCTGAATGGATCAAGAAGCAGAGGATGCTGGCTTTCTCATTTTATTCAATTCGGAACCAACATGGTGTTACCACCATTTATAGATAAACGCAGAGTTGCACCTCATTGATGTTCTAGGTGCTACTTTAATCAAACTGGAAACTAGAATTAATCATCAAAACAGGTAATGACTCATATAGTAATAGTAACAAGAAATGATAGTGATGGGAGATGACGATAGGACATGAAGAACAGCTGGATTTGGGGTGTTTTTTGAACCAATTGAATTTGGTAAATAAGATTTAAAATAAAAGAGGAAGGGATTAAACTAATTGAGTCAAACAATATATGGTAGTACCAAAAACATACCAGAAGAGAGTGTATGGGCTCTATGCTGATCTGCCTGATAGACATTCAAATGGAAACATCATAGAGAGAGTAGAATACACACGTTTGAAGTTCAGCAGATGGCAGCAGATTAGATAAAAAAAATATTTTTAGTCAACAAACTATCCATCCAGTGATTACGGGACCAATATATAGAGGCTGACAATGAGATAGAGTCAAAAAAGTGGGAAGCAACATTAGATCACAAGACACTCAAGGGACTGATGTCTCAGAAGCCAAGGAAAGAAAACATTTGTGCAGCACGCCCTTCCAGGGCAGAGTCAGCTTCTTAAGATGCTACTTTGGGGACTTAGCCATGGTGATGCCACTGATGATTCTCACAAAAGCTCTTTCTTTGGAGTGATGAAAGTAAAACAATTAATAGAATTGGGTAAAGAAGGGGAAGTTATGAAGAAGTCATAATATGTTAAGTATCATGGAAGTTACAGAGGCCAAGAGATGTGCTTAGATATAGGATACAAAACAGCATTATTTTATGCTGCAGAAAGTTATGCAGGAGGAAGGGAAACTGGATAATGTTGAAAACAGAAAGCAGACTGATGGCAGGACTAATGGTTATGGATGTTTTGGCAGAGAGGAGCTCCAGTGACATACGGAAAGGCTGGTCCCAGACAGCAGTATGGATGTGCTTCAACATGATAGATGAGGAAACAGGATGCTTTACTTCCCTTTCTGGTGATGTGATAAAACACCTTGGCCGAAAACAACTCATAGAAGAAGAGTTCATTTTAGCTTACAGTTCCAGAGGGATAAAAATCCATCATGCCAGTGAGGCATTGCAACAGGTGGCAGCGGGAGCAGAGAGCTGAGAGATCACATGATCAAATATGGGAGGAGGGGTAAAGCTGGAAGCGGCAGGCCCTTACATCCCAAAGCCTGTCACCAATTGTACATTTCTTCCTCAAGGATGCACAAACAAAACTTCCCCAAAAGCATTACCAACTGGGACCCAAGCCTATGGGGTATATTTATCATTCAAAACACCAGAGAGAGCCTATCAATATAGATGAAGATGGGGTATGGTAATAAAGAAATAGTCTTCACATGGACTTTATTTTCTCATCAAATAAGAGTAGGCCAAGTTAAAAGTGGAAAAGATAACAGAGGTCTGAGGGAAAACGAGGAGTTAGTGGTCTGCTGGGAAAGCAGAATTTGATCAGTATAGCATCTAGTTCTTTGTAGCAAGAGAAACTCAGTGTTTCCATGGACCAAATCATCCCAGTCAGGCTGCCATGTGTCTCTGCAGCACACACTATGTCGATGGTAGGCAGGGAGCTGGGCTGACAAGTGTGAAGAGGAAGAGGAACAAAGGGGCCGAGTTCATAGTCTACTTGGCAGGCAATGTTGTAGAATAATAAATTTCCATTTCTAAACATTTTATAAATTCTGTTTCCTATTATGATTCTTCAATTTTTAGAAAAAATTAAGTGCTGCTTAGGTGGAAAGTTAACTGGTGACTAGTTTCATTATTGATATAAATTGTATCATCCCCATTATGTTTTATACTGCTATAAGCAGAATGCCATTGCAAGCAAAATGTCTGAATCTCAAGCTACAATGACAATCACCCAATTGTGTCAAGGTAAGTATGCTTTGTAATGTGTAACATTACAAAATTCATTTTGTAGTTATGAATATTACAAATATACTAATAAATAGTAGCAATTCAGAGACACTGAACAAAGCCTTCTATCAAATTTCAAAAAGCACAAAGGTCAAAGCTGTGGAGAATCAAACCTTCCTCTACCGGCTTCTACTCCACAGATAGCTCTTTCTAACTACCGAGGGTAATTCTTTGTGATAAATTCTGGCTGGAAACCCTTTTATTTCTTTTTGTCTCACTGTTTTGTTTTATTTCCATTTATTTTATTTCCCTTTTTCTTCTTTTTTACGTTCTGTCCCTCTCCATCATTTTTCTCTCTGTTATCTATTTTCTTTCTTTCTTTTTAAAAAATTCAGACACCATTAAAAGGAAAAGTAAACACCTCAATTTTATAATGCAGCAGCCCACGTGTGTTAAACCCACTACCTTTCCTCTCCTCTCTTCTCTCAAGAGCTTTTTCTGATTATATCATTTCAGAACTTGGAGAGTAACCATGGTAACTGTCTTCCAACCTTTTCCTTTGAAAATAATCCATCCTGCTCTGAATGAATCACCTGCAAACTAGCCATACAGCTGCCTTTGTTCTGCTCTGTCTGGTCTTCACCCATTATCTGCCATCAGAGTTAGGTCAAGAGCTTTTGCAATGACCTGTGAAGTGGAAAGGCATCCTCACAGGCTGGTCCAGGGCTGGGCTATAACCTGCACTCTCCTCCTCTTCCTGCACTTGCAATAGATGGATTAAGACAAGGTGTAGGGCTACTGTGAGGTTTCTCTTCAAAAACGCCTGGATTCCCTCCAAACTGCACCCAGCTTTCAAGGAATGGAGCTCAAGCACTACCACTTCAAAGATTCTGGCTGTCACCAGGGGGAATTTCCCTCACTGTCACTGTTCCAAAAAGGCAAAAGAGGTGACATGAATGACCTGCCTCTTAAATGTCAGCATATTTGTCCCATTTGGCCTGAAGGATTCTTGTCAGAGTTTGAAAGCTGTGTTCACCAGTGGAGTGGAAGTCTGGTCACGATTGCTTGATTGCTGGATAGATTCTGCCGTTCTTGCTTTCTCTCTGCCCTTCTTCCTTCCTTCCTTCCTTCCTTCCTTTCTTCCTTCCTTCCTTCCTTCCTTTCTCCTGCCCATCACTGTGATATAAGCTTCATCATTGGTCCAGCATTTGCCCTTTCACGATAGCTGTGGAAATAGATCAGAGATGAATGAACTAATGCTGAAATAGAGAGTACAGCTGTTTATCTACATGTCTCATTCTTGTTTGGTTTTGTTTGAAAACCAGAGGGGCAGACATTTATTGCTTGACCATCTGTTTCTTCTCAGCAACAATCAGAAAACTGATGTTGGGATCACTCTTGGTACTGCTTTGAGTGGTATCTGCATGTCTTTGGCTAGTCAATGGCTTTTCAATCTTGGTTAAACTCTCAGGTAATCCCAGGAACAGTAAGTAGTTAGTGTCAAGGAGTTATCCTTGGTTTTTCAAACCATTTGATTACAGTGAAATTAAGTAATAAATAATTAAATTAGGTGGTATATCTCAGGACTGAAGGCGCCTCCCCATAGGAAGAACAACAATATCAACCAACCAGATCCCCCAGAGCTCCCAAGGACTAAACTACCAACCAAAGAGTTCACACAGAGGGACTCATGGCTCCAGCTGCACATGTAGCAGAGGAGTGCCTTATCTGGCATAATGGGAAGGGATGTCCTTGGTCCTGTGAAGGCTCAATATCCCAGTATAGAGGAATGCTAAGGTGGGGAGGTGGAAGTAGGTGGGTGGTGGAGCACCCTCATAGAACCAGGGGGAAAGTGGCATGGGATAGGGGGTTTGTGGAGGGGAAACCAGGAAGGAGGATAACATTTGAAATGTAAATAAATAAAATAACCAATAAAAAAGAAAAACTTGTATATGATACTGATTCTACTTTTCTGATATTCACCAACTTCTAGGCTCCTTCCTCTCGCACTCCACAAGGTGAGATTGCAAGCCTGTGATTGTTCCAATTGGAGTTTGCAGAGCCACACAATGACCAGCTTTGGAGGTTGAATCAGAAGGGACACAGGTTCGAGGTGCACATAGAGACTGCCTCAAATAACAGCAGCCGCGACATTACCAAGTCCAGTTCCCTTCCCTGCTCTCTCAAGATATAGTAAATCTCACTCCAGAGACGTTCTCTAGCCTCCCTAGAAATCATAAGCCATCACCCTTCTGAATACTGTTATTGTACAGTCCCATCTGTCTTGATATTTCTGTTTAACTTTGATGTAACTGTTTAATAGTGATGTCCGTAACATTTTGTGTATAAAAAGATGAGGAATCATTCTTTCAAAACAAGTGCAGAGTAGTTCTATTGATGATCTCACTTGTCCCTGCACACAGTAAAGTGGTAAGTTAGCAGGATTGCCCACCTCTTAGGTTCTGTGCTTCCTGAGACTTGACCACCCATCAAGTAGGAGACAGAGGTACTGGCACAGCGATAAGTCAGGTCTCACAAGCCAAGGGAAGTATCTAATACTTCATTCACATCCTCTGATCCATTTTCTACCTTTTAGTAGAAGCTGATAAAGCAGAAGGTGAGCAAATTGCCATGGAGGGAAACAGAAAACAGAGATGCCAACTGGAGTGAACTGAAGTGTGCACACATAACTTGATAACAAGTATCAGGCCTGAGAGTTCACCTGGTTCTGTCCCTTAATACTACGCATTTCTTCTTAGAAATATGCCTTTGATGATTAAATAAAACAATTTACCACAAAAGTAGGAACAAATTTAATTATCACCCTTGATGTCACGTGCCCACTTGGCCCATAGACAATATTGTTCAAATTCTGTCAGTTTTACCTCTTCATACTCTCCATACAGTCTACCATTATCCATCCCCAAAATCTGTCCATTAAGCCAGCATCTGTTACCAACCATAGCCTGTTCATCCTTTATGTGGAGTCAGAAACATCTATGATCTTAAATTGAGCTTTTGTTTAAAACTTTTAGTACCTTCTGTGTCCTCTGGACAGAAACCAATATATGGCTTCTAGCAACATCAAGATAGAGTACATACTCTAACCACATGTCTTATTGATCCATTCACAAAGCTACATGGAAATTTAGATGTCTATCAGGATGTCTCCCTGGTCTGTTCACATTCCATTTTCTGTGCTTTGTACAATTCCTACTCCTCCCGGTTTAACATATTAATTATCAGGCTCATCTAGGTGAATGTTCCCTCCAGGAAGCCCTCTTAGTACCCCTCCATTTTCTTTTGTTAACTATTTCAGTGATATCACACCATGACCAAAAGCAACGTGTTTAGGAAAGAGATTATTTCAGCGTACAGTTACAGTCTATCATGAAGGGAAGTCAGAGAAGGAATAGGAATTGAAGCAGAAACCATAGAAAAACAATGGTTATTGGCTTGAGGACACTCACCTGGCATGTAGTAAGGGCTGAATATGTATGTTTTAAACATATTCTTTTAGCTTTCAGTTGGAAATCAAAAAAGTTACTGGACGACACTGAAAAGAGGGCATCACAGTCCCCTGAATGCACCTGCCTATAGCTGTAGATCCATCAGTAAGAGATTGAGCCAATCTGCATCAGCATTAGGGACTAGGAATATTATTTTAAATGTCCTGTTGCCAAGTAAGGCAGCTGGTAGGCATGATGGGTCTGTAATCCTAGCACACAGGTAGCTGAGTTAGGAGGAATAAGAACCTGGGCCATCTTCGTCTTACATAGCAGACCCTGTCTCAAAAACAAAACAGAAAACTGTGGAAAGTTAAGTTGCAAGTATTAATGAAGTCATAGACTACACAACAGAATTTAGAATGAGTGAGAATCTTTCAGGATAATATTGGTAAATACTACTGGGTGCACATCTTAGAAATTTAACAGACTATTAAATTAATAAAATTCATTTTTTAATCTGGTTTCGACCATGAAATTCAAGATTAGGGCAAGCCTCATCTCCAGAAATCGTTTGATTCCATTATCTGCTAATTTTGCCTCAGAACATCTTTTTCATGGGGCCAAAAGGCTGTTGATCCAAGTGCCTCCCACAGTATAGATGAATAAAGCTGCCAGTGCTTTGAGAAGTTTTGGGTAGAAGGCTTGTCAGCATCTATGTGGCTGACAGGACATCATAGAGCACTTGACCCTGACATCAGCACTGCATTTAGCCTTGTTATATTGTGTTTTATGAGAATAAAAGGCCAGCCTGTAAGACACTTTAGAAAACTGGTGATGTTTCTGAATCCAAATGTGTGTGAATGGGTTGTCAGTTTTTAGACTAGAGCCCACACAGGGATATTTTCCTGTCTCTTCTTCCTATTGATGACACTAGAAATGGACTTGGTCTAAATGTCATAAAACTGTAAAGTGGAGGTTCTTATTCACCCTGGATTGAAGACAGGCTCTGAAAACTGACATTGTGTCTGTGCCCCAAAGAGGACCTGTTAGTATATTCTATTCACTGAGGTTTTTCTGAACTTCTATGTTGCTCACTTCTTCAAATGCAATGGCAACTTCCTGGAGAAGGATGAGGGATTGAAGCTAGTTTTTTTTTTTTTTTTTTTTTTTATTCTTTGAGTCTGATCAGTGGATGTGCCCAATTTACAATCTTCAGGCCAGATTCATAAAGGTCATTGAGAGGTGAGAGTCCATCTGGTTAGATGAAACAGCAGTGTGGTTTGTTCTTCACTTTTTCCCTTGAAAAGGGGAAAATGCAGTAGGAAAATGTACTCATTGCAAGCAAACCCGGCACTTTTTCTGAAAGGAGCTCTTAAGTCCACCACTCTTGGTATATAGCAAAGTGTTGTGTAAGTATACATACACAGTGCAGGGACTCTTCCTGCCTCAGAAGGTTTAGAGCACAGAAATCCATTGGTATAGTGCAATTTCATGTTCCCTGTCTGCGAATGTGACAGGTAAAGGAAGAACTAATTCAAGAAATTTGTATTTTATCCATTAGAATTGAATTAAGTTCAGTTACACTGAAAACATAATAAGGACAGAAAATATGAAAAATAATTTTCTTTCCAATAACTACTTAGAAGATTAAAAGGGTCCCATAGTGATACCAACTGTAAGTTCATTATGAAACACAGGAGGAAAATATTCTAATATACACAGAAGATTATGAAGTCACAAAATGACATTTTTCAAAGGAGATGCAGACTATGCTACAGGAGGGAATAGTCAACATCCAAAAGTATGTAGTCATGAATCCATCTGCAGATTCAGTGCAAGGATGATGAGATTTCCAATTACAGATTTCATAAAAATCCAAGTTGCTTCTACCTGAGTGAGTAGTGCCCAGAATTATTCAGGGACATTTATAAAGCAAGTTATCTCATTTATAAAGCCATTAACTACTGGCAAAGCTATAGATATAAAAAAAAACCACTGTATCAACCTCAAATTTCAGAATCAGACCTATATCTTCTTGAAACAATGAAGATAGGGAGATAATACAAATTCAATCTTAAAGTGGGTGACTTATTTAATAAGTGGGGTTAAAACCATCAATTGTCATATTTTCATAAGATTATCATCTTACCTTATTATGTCTTAACTAAGTAACATTATAGATCTATACATAGCATGAATATTAGGAAAAAAGAAAATAGACCTTTAATCCTGAGATAACAAAATCCTAAACCTGACAAACCATCTAAACATAATGAGGCATTTAATTTCACAAATTAAAAAGACTTTAGAATTAGTAAACTAACTGGACAATATTGTACCAAATCCAAAAGTATGTCTATGCCCTACAACTAAGCAATTAGAACATAAAATTTGAAAAAAAAAACATTTATGATTCTGTCAAATGAAAAACATCAACCACACCTGAAGCTTTTCTCAAAACACCAGGAAGATTCTGCAAAGCAGAAAGTATTGTTGAAGGAAGTGAAAGATGACCTTTGAAATGAAGAGATATACTATGCTCGAAGACTGGATGACAGTGTGGATTTAAAAACCAACTTGGAGGACTTAGGTTACTAGAAAGCTACAGTAAATTGATAATGCCTTAGAGCTGACAAGTGGTCAATGGGACAAAATGTGTAGCCACAAATAAAATTACTTTATGTGATCATTTAATTCCTCATGTGTTTGCCAAAGCAGTCCAGAGAAGTATAGAGAACCTTTGCAGGAAATAGGGTTAGAATTACTAACACGCGTTTAGCATAAATGAATACCAACTCTAATCTTGTGACACAATTAATTTGAGATGAGTCAAAACACCCAAATGTAACTATAAAGCTATGACCCATAGAGAAGATTATATAGGGAAATTCTTTGTGATTCACTAATATTCTAAGCTTTCTTAGGAAAAAGTGTTATCTTTAAAGAAAAATGATAAATTAGTTGTCATAAATATTAGATCTCTTATCACCAAATAATTTGATTAAGAAAACTAGTAGAGCAGCGGTCGCCATCTTGGTCCGGGACCCGCCGAACTTAGGAAATTAGTCTGAACAGGTGAGAGGGTGCGCCAGAGAACCTGACAGCTTCTGGAACAGGCGGAAGCACAGAGGCGCTGAGGCAGCACCCTTTGTGGGCCGGGGACAGCCAGCCACCGTCTGGACCGGAGGACAGGTGCCCGCTCAGCTGGGGAGGCGGCCTAAGCCATAGCAGCAGCGGTCGCCATCTTGGTCCGGGACCCGCAGAACTTAGGAAATTAGTCTGAACAGGTGAGAGGGTGCGCCAGAGAACCTGACAGCTTCTGGAACAGGCGGAAGCACAGAGGCACTGAGGCAGCACCCTGTGTGGGCCGGGGACAGCCGGCCACCTTCCGGACCGGAGGACAGGTGCCCGCCACCGTCCGGACCGGAGGACAGGTGCCCGCCCGGCTGGGGAGGCGGCCTAAGCCACAGCAGCAGCGGTCGCCATCTTGGTCCGAGACCCGCCGAACTTAGGAAATTAGTCTGAACAGGTGAGAGGGTGCGCCAGAGAACCTGACAGCCTCTGGAACAGGCAGAAGCACAGAGGGGCTGAGGCAGCACCCTGTGTGGGCCCGGGACAGCCGGCCACCTTCCGGACCGGAGGACAGGTGCCCGCCCGGCTGGGGAGGCGACCTAAGCCACAGCAGCAGCGGTCGCCATCTTGGTCCGGGACCCGCCGAACTTAGGAAATTAGTCTGAACAGGTGAGAGGGTGCGCCAGAGAACCTGACAGCTTCTGGAACAGGCAGAAGCACAGAGGCGCTGAGGCAGCACCCTGTGTGGGCCGGGGACAGCCGGCCACCTTCCGGACCGGAGGACAGGTGCCCACCCGGCTGGGGAGGCGGCCTAAGCCACAGCAGCAGCGGTCGCCATCTTGGTCCCGGGACTCCAAGGAACTTAGGAATTTAGTCTGCTTAGGTGAGAGTCTGTACCACCTGGGAACTGCCAAAGCAACACAGTGTCTGAGAAAGGTCCTGTTTTGGGCCTTCTTCTTCGGCCAGGAGGAGGTCCAAATACAAGATATCTGCGCACCTTCCCTGTAAGAGAGCTTGCCAGCAGAGAGTGCTCTGAGCACTGAAACTCAGAGGAGAGAATCTGTCTCCCAGGTCTGCTGATAGACGGTAACAGAATCACCAGAAGAACAATCTCTAAACAGAGTCAACTATAACTACTAACTCCAGAGATTACCAGATGGCGAAAGGTAAACGGAGGAATCTTACTAACAGGAACCAAGACCACTCACCATCACCAGAACCCAGCACACCCACTTCGCCCAGTCCAGGGAACCCCAACACACCTGAGAACCTAGACCTAGATTTAAAAGCATATCTCATGATGATGGTAGAGGACATCAAGAAGGACTTTAATAAATCACTTAAAGAAATACAGGAGAACACTGCTAAAGAGTTACAAGTCCTTAAAGAAAAACAGGAAAACACAATCAAACAGGTAGAAGTCCTTACAGAAAAAGAGGAAAAAACATACAAACAGGTGATGGAAATGAACAAAACCATACTAGACCTAAAAAGGGAAGTAGACACAATAAAGAAAACTCAAAGCGAGGCAACACTAGAGATAGAAACCCTAGGAAAGAAATCTGGAACCATAGATTTGAGCATCAGCAACAGAATACAAGAGATGGAAGAGAGAATCTCAGGTGCAGAAGATTCCATAGAGAACATCGGCACAACAATCAAAGAAAATGGAAAATGCAAAAAGATCCTAACTCAAAATATCCAGGAAATCCAGGACACAATAAGAAGACCAAACGTACGGATAATAGGAGTGGATGAGAATGAAGATTTTCAACTCAAAGGTCCAGCAAACATCTTCAACAAAATTATTGAAGAAAACTTCCCAAATCTAAAGAATGAGATGCATATGAACATACAAGAAGCCTACAGAACTCCAAATAGACTGGACCAGAAAAGAAATTCCTCCCGACACATAATAATCAGAACATCAAATGCACTAAATAAAGATAGAATACTAAAAGCAGTAAGGGAAAAAGGTCAAGTAACATATAAAGGCAAGCCTATCAGAATTACACCAGATTTTTCACCAGAGACTATGAAAGCCAGAAGAGCCTGGACAGATGTTATACAGACACTAAGAGAACACAAACTGCAGCCCAGGCTACTATACCCAGCCAAACTCTCAATTATCATAGAGGGAGAAACCAAAGTATTCCACGACAAAACCAAATTCACGCATTATCTCTCCACGAATCCAGCCCTTCAAAGGATAATAACAGAAAAAAACCAATACAAGAACGGGAACAACGCCCTAGAAAAAACAAGAAGGTAATCCCTCAACAAACCTAAAAGAAGACAGCCACAAGAACAGAATGCCACCTTTAACAACTAAAATAACAGGAAGCAACAATTACTTTTCCTTAATATCTCTTAACGTCAATGGTCTCAACTCGCCAATAAAAAGACATAGACTAACAAACTGGCTACACAAACAAGACCCAACATTTTGCTGCTTACAGGAAACTCATCTCAGAGAAAAAGATAGACACTACCTCAGAATGAAAGGCTGGAAAACAATTTTCCAAGCAAATGGTATGAAGAAACAAGCAGGAGTAGCCATCCTAATATCTGATAAGATTGACTTCCAACCCAAAGTCATCAAAAAAGACAAGGAGGGACACTTCATTCTCATCAAAGGTAAAATCCTCCAAGAGGAACTCTCAATTCTGAATATCTATGCTCCAAATACAAGAGCAGCCACATTCACTAAAGAAACTTTAGTAAAGCTCAAAGCACACATTGCGCCTCACACAATAATAGTGGGAGACTTCAACACACCACTTTCACCAATGGACAGATCATGGAAACAGAAACTAAACAGGGACACACTGAAACTAACAGAAGTGATGAAACAAATGGATTTGACAGATATCTACAGAACATTTTATCCTAAAACAAAAGGATATACCTTCTTCTCAGCACCTCATGGTACCTTCTCCAAAATTGACCACATAATAGGTCACAAATCAGGCCTCAACAGATTCAAAAATATTGAAATTGTCCCATGTATCCTATCAGATCACCATGCACTAAGGCTGATCTTCAATAACAAAATAAATAACAGAAAGCCAACATTCACATGGAAACTGAACAACACTCTTCTCAATGATACCTTGGTCAAGGAAGGAATAAAGAAAGAAATTAAAGACTTTTTAGAGTTTAATGAAAATGAAGCCACAACGTACCCAAACCTTTGGGACACAATGAAAGCATTTCTAAGAGGGAAACTCATAGCTATGAGTGCCTTCAAGAAAAAACGGGAGAGAGCACATACTAGCAGCTTGACAACACATCTAAAAGCTCTAGAAAAAAAGGAAGCAAATTCACCCAAGAGGAGTAGACGGCAGGAAATAATCAAACTCAGGGGTGAAATCAACCAAGTGGAAACAAGAAGAACTATTCAAAGAATTAACCAAACGAGGAGTTGGTTCTTTGAGAAAATCAACAAGATAGATAAACCCTTAGCTAGACTCACTAAAGGGCACAGGGACAAAATCCTAATTAACAAAATCAGAAATGAAAAGGGAGACATAACAACAGATCCTGAAGAAATCCAAAACACCATCAGATCCTTCTACAAAAGGCTATACTCAACAAAACTGGAAAACCTGGACGAAATGGACAAATTTCTGGACAGATACCAGGTACCAAAGTTGAATCAGGATCAAGTTGACCTTCTAAACAGTCCCATATCCCCTAAAGAAATAGAAGCAGTTATTAATAGTCTCCCAGCCAAAAAAAGCCCAGGACCAGACGGGTTTAGTGCAGAGTTCTATCAGACCTTCAAAGAAGATCTAACTCCAGTTCTGCACAAACTTTTTCACAAGATAGAAGTAGAAGGTATTCTACCCAACTCATTTTATGAAGCCACTATTACTCTGATACCTAAACCACAGAAAGATCCAACAAAGATAGAGAACTTCAGACCAATTTCTCTTATGAACATCGATGCAAAAATTCTTAATAAAATTCTCGCTAACCGAATCCAAGAACACATTAAAGCAATCATCCATCCTGACCAAGTAGGTTTTATTCCAGGGATGCAGGGATGGTTTAATATACGAAAATCCATCAATGTAATCCATTATATAAACAAACTCAAAGACAAAAACCACATGATCATCTCGTTAGATGCAGAAAAAGCATTTGACAAGATCCAACACCCATTCATGATAAAAGTTCTGGAAAGATCAGGAATTCAAGGCCAATACCTAAACATGATAAAAGCAATCTACAGCAAACCAGTAGCCAACATCAAAGTAAATGGAGAGAAGCTGGAAGCAATCCCACTAAAATCAGGGACTAGACAAGGCTGCCCACTTTCTCCCTACCTTTTCAACATAGTACTTGAAGTATTAGCCAGAGCAATTCGACAACAAAAGGAGATCAAGGGGATACAAATTGGAAAAAAGGAAGTCAAAATATCACTTTTTGCAGATGATATGATAGTATATATAAGTGACCCTAAAAATTCCAACAGAGAACTCCTAAACCTGATAAACAGCTTCGGTGAAGTAGCTGGATATAAAATTAACTCAAACAAGTCAATGGCCTTTCTCTACACAAAGAATAAACAGGCTGAGAAAGAAATTAGGGAAACAACACCCTTCTCAATAGCCACAAATAATATAAAATATCTCGGCGTGACTCTAACGAAGGAAGTGAAAGATCTGTATGATAAAAACTTCAAGTCCCTGAAGAAAGAAATTAAAGAAGATCTCAGAAGATGGAAAGATCTCCCATGCTCATGGATTGGCAGGACCAACATTGTAAAAATGGCTATCTTGCCAAAAGCAATCTACAGATTCAATGCAATCCCCATTAAAATTCCAACTCAATTCTTCAACGAATTAGAAGGAGCAATTTGCAAATTCATCTGGAATAACAAAAAACCGAGGATAGCAAAAACTCTTCTCAAGGATAAAAGAACCTCTGGTGGAATCACCATGCCTGACCTAAAGCTTTACTACAGAGCAATTGTGATAAAAACTGCATGGTACTGGTATAGAGACAGACAAGTGGACCAATGGAATAGAATTGAAGACCCAGAAATGAACCCACACACCTATGGTCACTTGATCTTCGACAAGGGAGCCAAAACCATCCAGTGGAAGAAAGACAGCATTTTCAACAATTGGTGCTGGCACAACTGGTTGTTATCATGTAGAAGAATGCGAATCGATCCATACTTATCTCCTTGTACTAAGGTCAAATCTAAGTGGATCAAGGAACTTCACATAAAACCAGAGACACTGAAACTTATAGAGGAGAAAGTGGGGAAAAGCCTTGAAGATATGGGCACAGGGGAAAAATTCCTGAACAGAACAGCAATGGCTTGTGCTGTAAGATCGAGAATTGACAAATGGGACCTAATGAAACTCCAAAGTTTCTGCAAGGCAAAAGACACTGTCTATAAGACAAAAAGACCACCAACAGACTGGGAAAGGATCTTTACCTATCCTAAATCAGATAGGGGACTAATATCCAACATATATAAAGAACTCAAGAAGGTGGACCTCAGAAAATCAAATAACCCCCTTAAAAAATGGGGCTCAGAACTGAACAAAGAATTCTCACCTGAGGAATACCGAATGGCAGAGAAGCACCTGAAAAAATGTTCAACATCCTTAATCATCAGGGAAATGCAAATCAAAACAACCCTGAGATTCCACCTCACACCAGTGAGAATGGCTAAGATCAAAAAATCAGGTGACAGCAGATGCTGGCGAGGATGTGGAGAAAGAGGAACACTCCTCCATTGTTGGTGGGATTGCAGGCTTGTACAACCACTCTGGAAATCAGTCTGGCGGTTCCTCAGAAAATTGGACATAGTACTACCGGAGGATCCAGCAATACCTCTCCTGGGCATATATCCAGAAGAAGCCCCAACTGGTAAGAAGGACACATGCTCCACTATGTTCATAGCAGCCTTATTTATAATAGCCAGAAACTGGAAAGAACCCAGATGCCCCTCAACAGAGGAATGGATACAGAAAATGTGGTACATCTACACAATGGAGTACTACTCAGCTATTAAAAAGAATGAATTTATGAAATTCCTAGCCAAATGGATGGACCTGGAGAGCATCATCCTGAGTGAGGTAACACAATCACAAAGGAACTCACACAATATGTACTCACTGATAAGTGGATACTAGCCCAAAACCTAGGATACCCACGATATAAGATACAATTTCCTAAACACATGAAACTCAAGAAAAATGAAGACTGAAGTGTGGACACTATGCCCCTCCTTAGAAGTGGGAACAAAACACCCATGGAAGGAGTTACAGAAACAAAGTATGGAGCTGAGATGAAAGGATGGACCATGTAGAGACTGCCATATCCAGGGATCCACCCCATAATCAGCTTCCAAATGCTGACACCATTGCATACACTAGCAAGATTTTACTGAAAGGACCCAGATGTAGCTGTCTCTTGTGAGACTATGCCGGGGCCTAGCAAACACAGAAGTGGATGCTCACAGTCAGCTAATGGATGGATCACAGGGCTCCCAATGGAGGAGCTAGAGAAAGTACCCAAGGAGCTAAAGGGATCTTCAACCCTATAGGTGGAACAACATTATGAACTAACCAGTACCCCTGAGCTCTTGACTCTAGCTGCATATGTATCAAAAGATGGCCTAGTCGGCCATCACTGGAAAGAGAGGCCCATTGGACACGCAGACTTTGTGTGCCCCGGTACAGGGGAACGCCAGGGCCAAAGGGGGGGAGTGGGTGGGTAGGGGAGTAGGGGTGGGTGGGTAAGGGGGACTTTTGGTATAGCATTGGAAATGTAAATGAGCTAAATACCTAATAAAAAAAAACAAAAAAAAAACAATTAATTTAAAAAAAAAAAAAAAAAAAAAGAAAACTAGTAAAGGGGCTGTGGTAAAGATCAGTTATAGAGCGATCACATAGTTTGGACGAGGCCCCATGTTCAACTTCCAGCACAACAAAACCAACAAACCCAGTGAGAATACTGTTGCCCCGGAGAAAATACAGTAAGTGCACCTTACCAAGGATTATAATCTAAGGTAAAATGTCAGACAGGATGCCTAAAGCTTTGTCAAAAAATTCTCAGAGCAAGACAAACAAATAGCCAGGGAACACCTGAAACATTAAAGTCATGCTTACTTATCAACAAATGCAAATAGAAACCAGGATGAAATAGATGGTATTCACATCCACCGGGAGGATTAAACTACAAACAGCTGACAACATCAAATAGCAACAGAGACATGGAGTCACTGGAATGCCTACTTATTGTTGGCAGTACTGCAAAATTATATGACCACTTCAGGAAAAAAAAAAGAGAGAGAAAGAACTTTCTTATAAACCTAAAGGTATATAACCCAGCCACTATTCTACTGTATTTATCCCCAAAGAACAGGAAAATGTAAATACAACAGAAATATCATGTTTAAAGTTGCTCATAGTTTTATATTCAGTAGACATAAATGAATTGGCCTATGTTGTTTATTGACAAGAAAACAGATTTATAAAGCATGTAGTAGAATATTTAGTAATAGACTATTATATAATTAAAGAAAAACAAGTTATTGATACTTAGAATAAGCTTCGCCAAACTATACTTAATGAAAGAAACTTTACACATACAAAACTTTACATAGAAAACTTTACACATAGAAACTTTACACATGTGTTTCCTTTTATGCAAAGTACTAATATGGGCAAATCTAATTTGTTGAGAAGATTATTCAGATTACAATTTTCTGTGCAGGAGGGGCACAAGTGATAGGTACCAACAGGAACACACAGGAAGCAATTTTGGAATAATTATAATACTTTCAATCTTAGAAGTTAGATTGTGTAAGAAAATATTTGTTCATTTCATTGTTTAAGATAAGGGGTCATCTCTAAACAATAGTTTTTAGTGGAAAAAGTCATGCTGAAATATTTACTGGCACTCTGTCATGGGTACTTTGAAATCCAGTGATCAGATAAGACCCATAGATAGTTAGGATGGAGAAACGAACAAATATATTTTAAGTAACACAAGTCCAATTAAATGTTAATTATAGATTCCAGGTAAGAGATAATTGATTTTCTACTGCAAAATTCCAGAAATTGTGAATTAAATGTTCCAGACCCACAAAGATAAATCGTATATGCATTCTTTCATTTAAAGAATCTAGAAACAAAAAGAAATAAAGGAAGGAAGGAAGGAAGAAAGGAAGGAAGGAAGGAAGGAAGGAAGGAAGGAAGGAAGGAAGGGAGGGAGGGAGGGAGGGAGGGAAGGAGGGAGGGAGGGAGGGAGAAACAGAGACAGAGAAAGAAAGAAAGAAAGAAAGAAAGAAAGAAAGAAAGAAAGAAAGAAAGAAAGAAAGGAAGAAAGAAAGAAAAGAAAGGAAAAGAAAAAAGAAAATAAAAGAAGTCTTAGTGATGTTAAAAACAGGAAAGACAGAAGTAGAAGAATCCACCCTTCTCAATAGTCATAAATAATATAAAATACCTTGGCGTGACTCTAACTAAGGAAGTGAAAGATCTGTATGAAAAGAACTTCAAGTCTCTGAAGAAAGAAATTAAAGAAGATCTCAGAAGATGGAAAGATCTCCCATGTTCATGGATTGGCAGGATCAATATAGTAAAAATGGCGATCAATTCTTCAACGAATTAGAAAGAACAATCTTCAAATTCATCTGGAATAACAAAAAACCTAGGATAGCAAAAACTCTTCTCAAGGATAAAAGAACCTCTGGTGGAATCACCATGCCTGACCTAAAGCTGTACTACAGAGCAATTGTGATAAAAACTGCATGGTACTGGTATAGCAACAGACAAGAAGACCAGTGGAATAGAATCAAAGACCCAGAAATGAACCCACACACCTATGGTCACTTGATCTTTTACAAGGGAGCTAAAAGCATCCAGTGGAAAAAAGACAGCATTTCAACAAATGGTGCTGGCACAACTGGCAGTTAACATGTAGAAGAATGCAAATTGGTCCCTTCCTATCTCCTTGTACTAAGGTCACGTCTAATTGGATCAAGGAACTCCACATAAAACCAGAGACAGTGAAACTTATAGAGGTGAAAGTGGGGAAAAGCCTCGAAGATATGGGCACAGGGGAAAAATTCCTGAATAGAACAGTAATGGCTTGTGCTGTAAGATCGAGAATTGACAAATGGTACCTCATAAAATTGCAAAGCTTCTGTCAGGCAAAGGACACCGTCAATAAGACAAAAAGACCACCAACAGATTGGGAAAGGATCTTTGCCTATCCTAAATCAGATAGGGGACTAATATCTAATATAAATAAAGAACTCAAGAAGGTGGACTCCAGAAAATCAGATAACCCCATTAAGAAATGGGGCTCAGAGTTAAACAAAGAATTCTCACCTTAGGAATACCAAATGGCTGAGAAGCACCTGAAAAAAATGTTCAGCATCCTTAATCATCAGGGAAATGTAAATCAAAACAGCCCTGAGATTCTACCTCACACCAGTCAGAATGGCTAAGATCAAAAATTCAGGTGACAGCAGATGTTGGCGAGGATGTGGAGAAAGAAGAACACTCCTCCATTGCTGGTGGAATTGTAAGCTTGTACAACCACTCTGGAAATCAGTCTGGTGGTTCCTCAGAAAATTGGACACAGTACTACTGGAGGATCCCACAATACCTCTCCTGGGCATATATCCAGAAGTTGTTCCAACTGGTAAGAAAGACACATGCTCCACTATGTTCATAGCAGCCTTATTTATAATAACCAGAAGCTGGAAAGAAACCAGATGCCCCTCAACAGAGGAATGGATACAGAAAATGTGGTACATTTACACAATGGAGTACTACTACTCAGCTATTAAAAAGAATGAATTTATGAAATTCCTAGGCAAATGGGTGGACCTGGAGGGCATCATCCTGAGTGAGGTAACCCAATCACAAAAGAACTCACATGGTATGTACTCACTGATAAGTGGATATTAGCCCAGAAACTTAGAATACCCAAGATACAAGATACAAAGCACATGAAACTGAAGATGAATGAAGACCAAAGTGTGGACACTTTGCCCCTTCTTAGAATTGGGAACAAAACACCCATGGAAGGAGTTACAGAGACAAAGTTTGGAGCTGAGATAAAAAGATGGACCATCTAGAGACTACCATATCCGGGGATCCATCCCATAATCAGCCACCAAATGCAGACACTATTGCATACACTAGCAAGATTTTGCTGAAAGGATCCTGATTTAGCTGTCTTTTGTGAGACTATGCCAGGGCCTAGCAAACACAGAAGTGGATGCTCACAGTCAGCTATTGGATGGATCACAGGGCCCCCCAATGGAGGAGCTAGAGAAAGTACCCAAGGAGCTAAAGGGATCTGCAACCCTATAGGTAGAACAACAATATGAACCAACCAGTACCCCCTGGAGCTCGTGTCTCTAGCTGCATATATATCAGAAGATGGCCTAGTCAGCCATCAGTGGAAAGAGAGGCCCATTGGTCGTGCAAACTTTATACCTCAGTACAGGGGAATGCCAGGGCCAAGAAGTGGGAGTGGTTGGGTGGCGAAGTGGGGGGAGGATATGGGGAACTTTTGGGATAGCATTGGGAATGTAAATGAGGAAAACCACCCAGTAAAAATTTAAAAAAAAAAAAGTTCTAAAGGGTCTTTCTAAAAAATGGTCAGTGGATCATCTAATGACCTAAGTTTGATTCCCATATACCACATTATGGACTGAGAGAACCAACTCGTATAAGTTGTCCTCTGACCTTCATGTGCATTGAATGAATGAATGAATGAATGAATGAATAAACAATAAATTAGAAAATTAGTGCAAAATGTTTTAAAGGAAAGTAATAGCAACAGGAAATAAAATCATAATATATGCTTGTTTAACAATATATTCAAACCTCTTTGTATAATTAATATTCAATATAAAAAGTTAAAAGAATTAAGAAAAATGGTCCTTATTTATGAAAATTTTTATAGCAACAACTGAGTATAGACCATTGCTATCACTCTTGACTGCTTCACAGAATTTAAAGGTACGATTCTGTTGCTGAAGACACCATATGATACTTCAGATACAAGACTTGGAAGATGAAGCTAAAACAGACCTAGAAGCCTCTTCTCTGAAGACCTTCTTAATAATAATTCATAAGAAGGAAAAGTGTTAAGATAGCCTTTGAAATAGTGGAACTTCCAAGAGAAATAAACAAAGGAATGAATAAATAAATAAACCAAAAAGCTAACCAGGTGGAAATATCTTGTCTCATTAAGTGAGCACATTCAAGTTGCCCTCATGATTCTGCACCCCATTGATTTAGAGAAGACATGAAGGAAACAGCGACTGTCTGCCTGTCTCTGAGGCCGAGATGGACTGAAGGCCTGTGCTGTCTGACCCCAAAACAGATAGTCAGCTCACTGAGCTGTCTGGGTATGTTGTGTGGATGTGTAGTGTTTTCAGAGACATTTTATATTTGAAAATCAATGTCTTCAGATTTTTCTTTTTTCTTAGTCCAAGATGTCTCTAATGGTTACAAAGACAGAGAAAGGATTCACTGGGAAGGAGAAACTGCGGAAAGGGGCTGTGTGGTTAAGAGTGCAATGAAGGGACTGGAGGGCTATGAGGATGGGGGCAGGGTGCTAGTGGGAGGGAGAAGTGGAAGAATGGAAGAATGAAGCCAGGGAGAGTGGAGGAATGGAGACTGTGATCTTCCAGTTAGCACAGAAATCAGCAAGTTGTCACAGAACATGAAATGTCCCCTGTGTGTACTTCTGTTTGAGTGCTTCTCTCCAGTTGGCCAGGCTGGTGCGGAATGTTATAGAATCTTTAAGCAGTAGAGTCTTCTTTAGGAAATAAGTCATTAGGGTGAGACTTGTGTATTTTGTAGACAGGCTAGGTTTCCGATCTGTTTTACTTCTTGGTCTGCTGAGGTGCAAGGACTCTCTGCCACATGCTGGCACTGCCATGACTTAAACCAGCAGTAGATTGAACCCTTTCAAACTGTGGGTTACCTATTGCCATGCGTTTGTTCACTGTATCAAGATAAGTAGCTCCTATATGAGTAAATGAAAATTCACTGCTTCTGGGTCCTCAATTTTCTTATGAAACAGACTAAATTCGATTAACTCTGAGATGAGTCAGAACATAGAAGGGCTGCAATTGAAGCTCGGTCATAGAGCAGTGAGGCCTAATAAGTCCTGAATTAGACCCACAGCACTGCAGCAAGTAAGTTAATTCCAATTATATGGAAAAATTATAGACGGGACACATATTTCAGTATAGGAATTGCTTGAAGCCTTAATAAAATGTGACATGAAGATAAACATTAAAAGACAATGACTGAGAGCATCTACTCTTCCCACTCTACCTGCTGCTGTTACTAAAGACTTGTGTTTTATTTGTGTGTGTGTGTGTGTGTGTGTGTGTGCGTGGTGTGTGATAATTTTGATACTGAAGCTACAGGATTTATTAGAACTTATTCCCTCATATGAATATGCCCCATTTTGTCCCTTCATTTTTTTTTACTGCTAGATATTTAAATTATTTTTCCCTTTGGATATTAGGAATAATGCCACTATACAGATTCATGTTCAAGTTTCTGTGTAATAAGTTACCGCTTTTCATATAACTTCTTTTGGCCAGTTCTTATATATTTATTCAGAAGGGTACACATTTAGATTTCAAAGAATCATACTAAACTCTTAGGGCTGGGGTTTAAATCACATTATGTCTATATTTGGTTTTTTTTTTTTCATTTTTCCATTCTGCAAACTTATTTTATTTTATTATATTTACTTCAATTTGCTAGGTTTCATGATGAACCTGACTTGGGTCTTTTCACATTTTTGCATTGTCTCATACACATTTCTAACCTGTCTGTGGAGGATGGAGACAGTAAGGAGCCACCTGTTACCATGTGAGCAACAACTGACATCTGTAATGCAGAGGCAAAGTTGACATCTCACAGACTGTGTAAGGCAGACTGCAAGGAGCTGTCCTGGATGAAGAAATGTGGGGAAATTGTAGCTTTCTGCCAAGTGTTGCCTGCTCACTGTTAATGGCATCCTATGAAAAAGAAAGCCAGTTGCAGCCAGTGGGGAAGAAACCTCCTGGGGCACAGAACTTTGAGATGAGCAAACTGCTCTAGCAGAGCAGGGGGCCTTCCTAATCCTGCCCAGCAGGACTTCATAATTGCTGTGGAACAGTGACTGATGGATGCCCTCATTATCCCTCTCCAAAAGGAAGAGCTCAATCATGGCCATCCCACTGTTTCTCCTTCATGGGGTTCTGGCAGCAAATACTTTCTCTATTTCTACATGTCACTGGACCATATGAAGCTGCATCCCGCACTGCTTGAGAGTGCTGCTGTTCAACCCGAGATCCTGGACCTTGACCTACCTGCCTTACCTGAGACATAATCTTAGGAATGGGAACAGTGAATCAAGAAAGGAAAGAAGGATAGGTATGGGTGCTAAGAAAAATAGCCATTTGATCTGGTTTTGACCTGTTTTCAGCCTTGCCTATGATTCAACAGCCCTTCATATATTGAACCTTCAGATATTTGTATTGAAATAGAGCAATCAGTTCTCTGCAACTGAAAACCAGTGACTGCAAATGTAAACTGGGAAAATTTAAACAGTCTTACTGGACCAGGATGTGAAATGCTGATGGAGCCCAGACCTAAGATTCCAGAGGGGAAAGATGAAAGAGAGCAGCAGCCTGAGAACCACATGGCATGACTGATCTGTTCATCTCAGAAACTTAAAAATAAACAGGCTACATCTCACCAACCCCCCTGCCCCACCAACCTCCCCCCATCCCCTGTGTTTCCCTCTCCATCCACTTGCAATGTCAATTGTATTTCCCCCTTGAGTGAGATTCAAGCATCCTTCCCTGGGCCCTCATTATTTAGCTTCTTTGGGTCTGTGGATTGTAGCATGGGTATCCTGTACTTTATGGCTCATATCTCCTTGTACATGTGTAGGGAGTTGGGCTATGTACAGACAGGCTGGTCTCCAGTTGAGCTGAGGTCTGAACCCCGGAAATGGTGATAATTCACCTTCATGACATGATAGGAGTTCCCTCATGCTCCTGGAACTCTGGCTCCTGCCTAAGTTACTGCCCCCCCACACCCCCCACAAGAGAAGCATGGTTAGAAGTCACATAGGCAATGGCCCAAGCTTCTGACCTTTAGGCTAAACTCCTCCCCAGTTACCTAGTAACAGTAAAGACCATAAAAGGGCTGTTCAGCCCCACCTCGCTCTCTTACTTGTCTCTCTTACTTCTTATTTGTCTCTCTCTTACCTCTTACCCCTCACTCTCACTCTCCTTCTCTCTCCTACCTTCTCTCTTTCCCCCTGCCTTTCTACAATAAAACTCTAAAATCATAGAGAGTCTCTGCTCATCAGTTGGGAACTTCTCTTCCTTCATCCCTCTCTCCCATAACCCCCAGTGGCTTTAGCAAAGTAGCACTGGGGCTCCCAGGTAAGGCTGCCCTTTGCTACCACCCGAAGA
The DNA here is from genome assembly GCF_000001635.26 of Mus musculus. Classification (NCBI taxonomy): domain Eukaryota; kingdom Metazoa; phylum Chordata; class Mammalia; order Rodentia; family Muridae; genus Mus; species Mus musculus. Next base: position 74,813,857 of record NC_000073.6, read on the forward strand.
GTAGGACAGAGGCTTAAATGCCCACCTGGGGATGAGTGGAAGGTAGATAGCAGCCTCCTATGCCTGACCGACCAGAGCATAGGTGGAACTCTGGTGGTGTCTGGGTCTTCCCCTTCCCCCTCTTCCCTGGGCCCCTTTTTAGTTCCCAACATACGTGAGTACATATCATGCCTGTCCTTTTTGGTCTGGGTTAAATCACTTAGGATGCTATTTTCTAGTTCCATCAATTTGCCTACAAATTTCATGGCCTTCTTGTTTTTAAAAGCTGGGTACTATCCCATTAGAACCACGGTTGTTTGATACCCAGGGTTGGAGACCTCTCTCTTTTCAGAGATGAAGGGGAAGGGTGGGTGAGGGGCTGTGTGAGGTGGTACTAGGAGGAGAATGGGGGCTGTGATTCAGATGTAAAATTAATTAATTTATTAATACACACATACATGTATGTATGTATGTAGGTAGGTAGGTATACCGAGCAGGCTATTCTGAAATTATTCCTATTCCAGATTTCTGACTCTTACAGACAAACAGGATTATTTCATGCATCACAGTTATTCCACTTATTTTTGTAACTATTACCTGTCAGTCCTTTTTTCCTAGTATTTTCCACAATTGCTTTCTTTCTACCAAGAAAAAGAAGAAATGCTAGTCTTTATTTATTGTTACATCCATCAGCATCTCAGTCTCCTGCTCATGGTAATGATTTTTACAACACACTCCCCTGGGTTATATTTATCTTTAATCCATCAGGAAAGTGAATGAGAAAACTACCGCCTCAGAAAGTTCTATAAACCAGTGTTTTTAATTTTTCATATAAATCTGGCTGCTCTTTGATTTTTATTTGATTTCATATTTATTTTATTAGGTTGAATACATATAAAAACTTAGGTGTTTTTTTAAACAACCACACACTTACCAAGGCAGATTTAATGTTTATGGACTATTACTTTGGCTAATATCTATTGCACAAAAGCCTTCCATAACTACTGTTGCTAGGTTGCTCACCTTCCAATGAATATAAAAGTGCTCTTATTTCCAGTAGAATGAACAGCTGCAAGTCAGCCTCTAAGGGCACTGCCCAGGGGATGATCTTTCCTCAGGCCCTGTGTGGCCAGTGGGGCAGGGAAACTGGGTTCACCTATCTGATAATACCAGGTTGTGTTCCTCCAACTTCTTAAGCACTTACTGTGAGTCCCTTTTCGACCTCTAAGATTCTGTCTCCCAGAAACATGTCAAACATGTGATAACTGTACTGAGAAGTACAAGTTAGGTGTTCTGCATTAATAAGTAAACAGTGAAATACCATGAACAAAGTCTAATGGAAACCTTACTCTGTTCTGCCTCTTTTTTTTCAATTTCAGTGCCTTACTTTCACATTTGCAAGTGTCTGAGATTGCTGTGACTCTTACTATCAAGTGTGTATTCAGTGTGATAGGTTTTTCTCTACTCTCTCTGTCTTACAAAGCTCTAACTTTACCAGAGCACTCTCTCATGTTCAATGCCATCTTGGAAACCAAGAAAAAACAAACTAGGTAGCATAGCATATTAGCATGTAAGTCTAAGAGTCTTATGCATACCTGTGCATGGGGCTAAGGCTCACAGGTGTCTCTGGCCACTGATGCACACAGGAGTAGTCCTGTTTGGGCAGAAACTTCCTGGAGGCTTTGTTAGACTCTGGTGTTTGTTTTGTTTTGTTTTGTTTTGTTTTGTTTTGTTTTGTTTTGTTTTGTTTTGTTTTTAAGAGACTTGGAGTTAACTTTTTACTCATAAAAATACATTCATTTTACTCAGTAGGGCTTTAAAAGGCTATACATATAGTGTCACTACCTAATTTATAATATTGTAACAAAGCTTTTGAAACTTATCCTGTTAAAAGGCACATATCTGATATTGTTATAAATGAATTGCCAAGTCAATTTGGAAAATTTAACACTGAAGGAAATTTACTTGTTTTTGAGATGAATATACAAATATAAATCCTGATAAAGAATGGTCTGGTGTCAAAATGTTATAAATTAAGATTTCTCTGTCTTGAACTGATTGTAATGAAAATAATATATAACTGATTTGAAATAACTGTCATACTCTGTCAATCAAAAGGATACTGAAGCTGACAAAATTTATAAATTATTTCTCTACATCTCAGGTATAGAATTTGAGAGATAAAATTGACGTTCCATTACAACAATATGCCAGCATCATAGCTGCGCTTTTGATCCTTGATGGTCACCATAAATAAAAGAATCATGTGAGAGTTAAATATTGTGCCTCATGAATGTAATCGCAGCACCCAGGATACTGAAGCAAAAGGGCTGCCATGAGTTCAGAACCAATGCTGGGTTCATCATGGGTTCCAAGCTGCTAAGTTTACAGGGCAAGGAAACGAGAGACAAAAGAAAAAAGAGAAACATTTGAGCATTTGAAGACAGTTTTAAAATAAAATCAGGAGGTCATCACTGTCAGAGAACCTCTTATTTTTTTTTTTGTGTTTCTTGTCAGATTTAGAAATTACTGACTTATGTACCCATGCTGTTATACCATAAATTGTGCCAGTCCAAACCAGTCCTCCTTACTGAAGAACTGCCTTAAAATTATCTAGCACATTCTTTAAAACTTTAAATGAGTCAAAACAGTGTCCACAGATCCATTAGACTTCAAGTGGATGCCAGAAACCCTCTAAACATGGTTCCATGTACATACATAGTCTATTTTTCTATACTTATGTGCCTACTATAATCTTTAACCTTTTATTATTATTTATTACTATGGTAACAGTTCATGGTTCCTCTTAGATTCACCCAAGCTTAGAATATCCGTTCTCTTCCACTCTGGAAGCATTATTAAACAAGAGTTTTGTGAACACAAGTACCGAACAAGCATCGGTCTGCTAGCTAATAGTGCTGGCAAGTAACGGGGGAATGGGCAGGATATAGTGTGGCTACTCTGTAGAAAGAAGTGACTTGCATCCTGGGTGGGGCAGAGCAGAGGAGAGTGAGGCTTGATCACTAGTGTCAGAATGATTTATAATTCATGTATTATTTCTTGCTAGAATCTTCCCATTAATATTTTGGTTCTATGTTGACTCTAGGTAACTAAAACCATAGTAGAAACAGAAATCTTGAGCAAGAGAGGACAACTATATTGTCCCGAATGTCTCCCATGTAAGACGCCTTAAGACTGCCTTGGTGGGGGGCCTGCCCTTAGCAGAAGGCATCATAACTTGATTCTGCTTCATCAGCAACTTTGGTTTATCGACATAAACCAAACTTGTCTTCACTATGTAGTCTACTACCATCAACTTGGTTGGCATGTTTACATCTCTTCGATGAAAGAGTTTTGCCCAAAAATTGTTCCATATTTTCCTACTACTTTGCAAGTCCAACTATCCTGGCAACAGTTTCCATCCATTTCCATCAGTTTCAGAAAGTGGAGTCTTTATTTAGAGCAGTGGTTCTCAACCTTCCTAATGCTGTGACCCTTTAGTACAGTTCCTCATTATAGTGACTCCTAACCATAAAATTATCTTGCTCCTACTTCAAAGCTAATTTAGCTACTGTCATGGATTGTAACATAAATATCTGATGTTCAGGGTATTGGATACATGGCCACAAAGGGTAGTGACACATGGCTTGAGAGGCACTTATACAAAGACACAGGTATAGCTGTTCCAGTGGCTGGTGTAAGAGAAGTAAAGAGCAACTTGCTACTCTTCACTCTTCTTCATTTCCATCCTCCCCATTCTGTGTAATTTGGGTTAGAAACAGCTGTCTTGAGATCCTTCAAAGCAATTCTAAATCCTTAGCAAACAAGGCAATCTCTGTTAAAACAGCTTGTTAGAGCAGGGAGTTCCTGGTCATCTTTCTGTGAGTTGAATGCAGTACTTTTAAGAGGGAACCTAAGAACTGGAATTTCAAAGAAGCATCCGATTAATGCCCAGGAGCCATGCTTACTTAGAACAACAGATATTGCTAATCCTCCTTCTTCTAGAATAAAACAATATTTAACAGTCGATAAACATAGTAAAAAGATAAATGTTTAATCATAGCCGCAGTGCAATGTTAGCTGTGTTTATGTCCTGCAATCAGGATATCCAGGAGCTCTGGGGTCTCCGTTACACAATGTGATAGGAATGGTATTTGCTGGAGCTGTGTACTATACCATGCGATACACCTGAAATTAAGGCTCCGCATTATGTTCTGTTTCGAGGACTTCTAATCACTAGGAAGGCAGGAAATGGTACTATAGCAAGTTGTCTTGAACGATGCTATCTCATAAGGTCTTCCCCTTGAACATCTGTATCATCATGAGCAGTGAACAGCCCCTCATCCTTGGCTAATGGGTTACAGTTCTCTGCAGAACTACAGAGTTGTTCAAATATGCTAATGACATCCTCCCTTGGAAAGCTTTCTTGATAAATCAAATCCTGCCTCATAGGCCATCACTTGTACTCCCAAATAGCATCCCTAAATGATGTGCAGCATCTGTATCATCTTCTTCCCTTACTCGTGCATCTCTATGGCTGCTGAACTGCTAGTGGTCTCACCAGTGCAAAGCCAGCTGCTCTGTGTTCAGCCTCTGCCAAAACCCTGGAGCCGATATTCCTACTCCAAGGAGAAGTGACTAGATCATGTATTTCCTGTAAAGATCAAGTTTCCTAAGAGGGTAAATGAACTAAAATTTTGGCTTCCACAATTAAAAACACAAATACACCAGCACTGTATTCCCTAGTACCAAATTATACCCAACTAGATCTTAAGTAGACAGTGAAAACACAATTGTCTTGAGTGTAAATTACAATATCAAACACTAATAATTAATTAATAAACCATCTCAACCATATTTTATTAAGGAACAAATAGAACAAAAGGCTTCCAACCTAAGTGAAGATGACTTTTGATGACAGGAAGTTCTGTGTTGTTTGAGAGCACATGAGCACATCTTTAAGAGATACCAAGTGGGGGCATGGCAGAACCCTGGGGAGGGGGTGTCTCCATTTCCTCTTCTTCTCTCTTCCTGGATTTTCCTTAGCTCCACCTGCTTCTGAATCCCTTTGTCCTATGCAATCCCTAGGGCACATGTTTTTTTTAGTAGATGGAACCACTCACTAAAAATATGTCTTAGGTGGTCAAGATTTGACTTAGCTTCCCATGTCTTCTCTTTATCACCAGGTTAAAGAACTATAATGCCACTCTTCCAGACTGTGGAACACTGGGGAGATGCACATAGCACCCCAATTTTTTCTACCATCCCCAGGATTCTTGCTTTACTTTTCAGATCAGAGGGTTACTACGAGCAGAGTCTGAGGGCTGATGTCCATGAGTATACTTCATCCATGTCAGAAACTGCTGAGATGAGAATGAGAAGCTCCGAGTCCTAGAAGCATCACTGAGTTCACTGGGCAGGGTCATGGTGCTTGGTGAGGCTCTGACAGATGTTCTTTCTCTGCTCTTTCAAGCTGCTCTGGTTCTGAGCAGTCATTCAGTCATCTACAAGTTACTCTCTGGGTAACAAAAGAACAAAAAATAATAATAATGAGTAAGGAAAAAGTGCAATTGTTCGATCTTCATATTAACTTGGAGTTGGCTATCATGTGTTGTTGGTGACATTTGTTGACAGCATCAAGTGCCACTTTCATTCTTTCACTCCTCAGTTGTCCAGACAGTTGGATAGCAGGGAATTATTCTACAGTTCTTATATTACAGGCCCCAGACTACTCATAGCTAATTATTAAGTTTAATATAAATGCTTGATAGCTTTATTGGGATTGGATTATGCAGTCAATTTTCTGATTTGTATGTATTACATCTAATCTGAGGTCTATTAAATTCATATAGTTCCTGAAAACTCACCAGAAGGAAAAGGTGTTAGCTTTCTTTTGATGTCCAGCCCATTAATGAGGAATTTCCCATAAATCTTAATAACTCTTCTTGTTAAGCATTGTCCTCTGGTGTCTAGTAAGGAAATGCATATAGTCATATCATGAGTTGCCCACAAATGCACAGTTGGTCAGCCAGGGCCAGAGATAGGAAGGAGCCAGACAAGCTTTTTCTACCATATGATCTAGCTACCTTTGACTAAATTCAGTCACTGAGACAGTTGTAGTAATTATCCTTCTTCATGGATTTGATAACTCATAATCAGTGTGATCTAAAAAAAAATTAGGTATAACATTCCATACTTTGAGAGCAGACTAGTAGAAAACAGAGCTGGAGATATTCACATAACTTTTATTATTGCATAGCATTACAATAATAATTTTATTTTATTAGTACCATTTATTGACTTTCTCTGCCTAAGTTATAAATTATTTATAGAGGCATATGTATGTATAAGAAACATCAAAGAATATGTAAAGTTTAATAAAGTATGTGGGGCCAGACACCTGCTAACACACTCAGAACACATCTTTCATGGTACAAACATACTATAAACATTTAATTTACCACAGAGATGATAATAGAAGTAATTATCAAGTTAGGACTAGAAATGTAATATAAGTAATTATCAGGTTAGGAGTAGGACCATAAATATAATATTTATAGGTCCCAGCTGCCTGCCACAAATGTCTTGCATTCCTGCAACACAAAGACTTGAGGAATTCAAATTACTTGTCAAGTTCTAACATTTACCAACCAGTAAATGCAGGGAAAGGTCTTTTTATACTATAAAAAGTGACAATATTTGAAACCCCCTAAGTTCTTAAATATGCCAGTATGCAGGTTTTTTTTCCTTGCTCGATAGTTTCTATTCTCCAAGCATTTGATGGCTTCTGTGGGATCCTGGACACTGTTTTGTGTTGTAACCCAGCCTGGATACCAATGGGAAAAGGTGTGGATGGCCTTTCTCAGCCTCAAGTCTAGTAAACAAACAAGGTAGCCTTAGACTTGAGTTTCTTATGGGGCACACTCTAAAAACCTAACTCCCTTACCTCAGTCATGGAGGTGCATAACAATGATTGCTATATTTATACATGCTAACACTGCCTATCTTTATGGATAAACATTGTGGTGGTTTGAATAAAAATGGCTGTCATAGGCTCATAGGTTTGAATGCTTGACCACCAGAGAGTGGCACTCTTTGAAGGGATTAGGATAGGTGACCTTGTTGGAGTAGGCATGGACTTGGAGGAAGTCTGTTACTGGGACTGGGCTTTGAGGCTTCAGATGCCCAAGACAAGTCTAGTGCCTTTCTCTCTTCCTGATTCCTGCAGATTTGGATATAGAACTCTCAACTACTCTCCAGCATCATGTCTGTCTGCATGCCACCATGGTTCCTGCCATAATGACAATGAACTAAACTTCTGAACTATAAATCAGCCCCAATTAAATGCTTTCCTTTACAAGAGTTGCCATGGTCATGGTACCTCCTCACACTAACAAAACTCTGAGACAAATTAATAACAACAACAACAACAAACAAACAAACTATGTATCAGCTGGCTGTTTAGCATAAGACATTAACCTGATTCTCAGCTCAGCTTTCCAGGACAGATACGACTGTGACTAAAAAGCCTTCCATATCATATGTTCTCCTTGCCTTCCTGGATACATGACTACACAGTATTTTCCACCCCTGCACGTGGTGATGGGTTCTCTCTAAGGAAAGAATGGACTCCAGTAACTACACACCTCTGAGCAAAAGTGGTCCATACTGGTTCATCCTTTCTCCCCAACTGGTCTTTCTTCCAGTCTCCTCTTCCCAGTTGGTGACTGAACTTAGAGGATGATGGAGACACACACTGGAAAGTAGGTGTGTTATCTTGAATCACTGAAACACTGATTAGATCTGGGCTACACACACTCTCTTATCTAGTCTGTATGACACAGATATAAGCTTTCCCTGTGTTCAGCCACTGAGACTTAAGTTGTTCTGTCATACTATCAGTGTCAATCATGGCAGTAGGCATTATGCCATTTTGCTCATGTGATGACAGCTAGTGAAATTTATTTAACTTTTAGCTATTCCCTATCTCAGTTTCATGAATAAGGAAGGAGGCTCTAAGAGGTCAAGTGAAGTGAGAATTCCAAGCTGGTATGTGACGGAGACGTAGTACAACTACAGATGTGAATCCTTTCAGATCAAATTGCTTTCTATAACCTCAGAATTATCATCACGACAGGAAGCATGTTGGTATGTAGGCAAGACATGTTGCTGACGAGGTAGCTAGAGCCCTACATCTGAATCTGCAGACAGCAGGATAAGAGAGACACTGAGCCTGGCTTGAGCTTCTCAAACCTCATAGCCTAGCTCTACTGACAGTCTGTCTCCAACAAGATGATATCTATTCAAACAATGGGTGGATAACTGAACGTAACCAGAGTAACCTTTTCATGCTACAATGTGATTTCTTTTCACTCATTTTCTATTTGACACCCCACCTCTTAGCATCAAGTCAATTTATTGCTGAATGTCTAATTCAAGTAACTTTACACTAAAATATGTTTTGGGACCATTAACTGGGATACCAATCCATGGTTGGTTAGGTGATAGACCTCAGGATAGAACATGATTTTGTTATCCTGTTCAGTGGAAATGGTATTAAAATGACACATACATTCTCATTTTACTGCCCATAGATGAGTCTTTCTCTCCACTTCCATCAGAGAAGCTTCTTTTGGAAGTATTTGGAGAGTAATTCAGAAACTGATCAATTGCAAAGAATAAGAGAGTATATGATGTGCTCAACTCTAAATGACACTTCTATATAATACTCCTCCTCCCAAGGCTCCAAGACCATAGGGGAAGAGGGAATGGAAAGATTGTAAGATCTAGAGTCAGTGGATGACTGCAGTGAAAGAGTATTTGCCAGATAAGAAAGGGTCATTGAATGCAGTAACTCACAGTTCCTGTGGCTACATGTACAAGACCTGAATAATATCAATTCAGAAAAGATTCCACCTCTGGATGAGCTACTATTGGAAACTGATGGCTGCTCAGAGAGGGAGAGACAGTTTTCTTTAGACTTGCGACTCTTGAGAGGTTGCCCATGCTCCAGTAGATGCTTCTATACCAATTCCCTACTCAAAGAGGTAACTGGACTCAGTATATTTATCTATTATCTATCATCTACCTATCTATCCAGTTATCTATCTTTCTATCTATCTATCTATCTATCTATCTATCTATCTATCTATCTATCTACCTACCTACCTACCTACCTATCTATAAGTTAGTGAGAGACCCCATTTCTGTAAATCAAGTGGTGAGTTATCAAGGAAGACTCCAAGCATCAAGAAGCCTCTGGCACAAACACAAACACACACACACACACACACACACACACACACACACACACACACACACCACAAGACTGCCCCCACACACATGTGAACACCAAATACCATCACATACCAGACATGCAAAGAATTCAATTAAACTAAGATGAAAATGTTACACTCAATTCTGTGATTATATAATCCTCCATCCTGGGATGCAGATTTATGTCATCAGTATTTTCAGAAGTTATATAACAATCTGAGATATCAGAAAGGAACAATGCAGACTGTTTGTTTGAAGACCGTGAAAGGAAGACACTTTCTTGCAGATGAGACCTTGACATCTGCTGCTCATTTAGTTTATCTTTGCAGGCTTGATACTCTGGGCAGAGGTTGTGATTCTGGGATTTACAGATGTATCTTTTCTCCAGGCACTTCCTGGCATCCTCTGATAACATGTGTAATTAGCTATTTCCCTTCTCTATTAAAGTCTGCATATTATCACAGTCATTCTGGCTAAATCAGACTCGAGAGGCCAACAGTAATGAAGGAAGAATTAGGAAATCTGTCTTTATTAAATGGAAAACAGAATAACTGAGAAGGTCATGATGAAGAAATAAACTGTATCATGGGGAGAGTGATCAGAATCAATTGCCAAGATTCACCAGCATTCAGAATCTAATTCAAAGGCCTTTTAAAAAATGATTCCACTTTCTACCATATTTGATCTCAAGTTTTAAATGCAGTCCATCTTTTCATCGTGTTGGAGCTGGGTTGAGAGGTTCTAGAACTCCATTGGAAGATCTGAGAGCTCGTGTGTTATGCTGAAGAAGCGGGGCTTCCTTGTACCGAACTCCACCATTTCAACTTCACACCACGAATGGGTAGGATGATGACAAGCCCATGCGTATGCACCTCTGGGTCTGTCCAGTGGCTCTCGACAGTCAGTTGGATTTGAGGTAAACTTGAGACCACACCCTTGTGATGAGACAGACTTGCTACTCATGCTTCTTTTGCAGTTTCAAAACAGTTTCCAAGCAGCATCTGTGACACGTGCCTGTATCAAAACTGTACCCATCACACCCTTTCCCACAGTATAGCTGTAGTCATCTCAGAAGTCACCGTGTCCAAAATCCCTTGAGGGGAAAACATCTTAACTGTGGGAAGTGCCAGTTTGATTCTTTCTCCCTGCTACTTCCTTAACCACTGTCAAAGAGTAGTGTATTTAATGGGAAAGAGGAATATTGTAGGCATGCAAGCAAATTAGCACAAGAGGGCAATTTAATTATAGAAGAGTCAAGGTTCTTAGTGAGAAATATTGATGGCTGTATCCTCAGAGTTTCTCCTTTGTGTGAAACATATTGAAACTGAAGACTGGGGAGGCAACACAATGGATGTCTGAAGCAGGGATAATTTGGGAAACAAAGGTAGCTCAGCTGTGTAATGTAACCTCGATTTAAGTGCTATTTTTGCTTGTGAACTAACGACATTTTATAATCAGTTTCTCAATAATCTTCCTTGTAAAGAAGTTTTGCTAATCGGTTTAAGGAACAAAATGTCAAGATTTGCCTGTCTGTCTTATGAACTTGCTCAGCAACCAAAGAAGGAAACCAGACTTCATTGATCCCCTAATACAAGCTGAGAGCCATACCAGGTGTCATCACTTCAGCAGTCGTGCATTGATTGGATTCTCCCTCCATGCATGCAGGGCACTGGAATAAACTCCAAAGAGAAGATTTAAAAAGGCATAGGCCTTCCTTCCCAGAGGCCGATAGTCTAGAAGAAACAACAAACAAATAAATAAAAAGTCAACCAAGAAAAGTGTGTTGAAGGTTTGGTTTCTAATCTATTGGGAAATGTTGGGACCTCTAGTAGGTGAGGACTAGTAGGAGAAAATTAGGTCATGGTGGGGTTTGCCCAAGGAGGGGATATTTGTATCCCAAGACCTCTTTCTTCCCTCTTCCCTCTTCCCCCTTCCCCCTTCCCTCTTCTCCCTTCCCCCTTCCCCTTCCCCCTTCCCCCTTCCCCCTTCCCCCTTCCCTCTTCCCTCTTCTTCCCTCCTCCCGCCTCCCTCCTCCTTTTTCCCTTCTCTCTCTCTCTCTCTCTCTCTCTCTCTCTCTCTCTCTCTCTCTCTCTCTCTCCATCTGTCTGTCTCTGCTTCCTGTCATGAATTGAGAAGCTTCCTGGGTTATGGGCTCTCACCATATGTCACTAGCCATAGGCCCAAAACAACAGGCCGGCCGAGGGATTGTAGACTGAAACCTTTCAACTGTGAGTCCAAACAAATGTGTCTTAGTTAGGGTTCTGTTGCTGTGAAGACACACTTGTGAGCAAGGGAAGAGACACTATGAGCTTGACAACTCTTCTAAAGGAAAACATTTCATTGGGAATAGCTCACAGTTCAGAGATTTAATCCATTATCTTATTGGAGGAAGCATGACAGCACGTAAGCAGACATGAAGCTGGAGATGAATGAAAGTGCAGGCAGCAGGAAGAGATTCGGAGATCTCAAGGCCCACCCCCAGTGAAGTGCTTCCTCCAAAAAAAGCCACACCTACTTTAACAAAACCACACCTCCTAAGAGTGCTACTCCCTATGAACCTATGGGCATCATTCTTTCAAACCACCACCAAACCTCTCCTCTGAGGAAAGACTGGCTATGTATGTTCCTATGTGATCCTCCTTGGGGAACTTTTGTGCAAGATCAGCAGACGAGGAAATCAGAACTTGTGAGACTTCTATAAAGTTGATAGAATATTATATTCTTCAAAAGCAAGCAATGTTTCTCTTCTTACAATGAGACTGGAAGGAACCTTTCAACCTACTTTTATAGAGAAAGCCATAGAAGATCACACTGCTACAACTTGGAGTAGATAATAGAATGGACATCAGCACATTTTTTAAGCAGTTGCTACTTCCCAGGCATCAGTTTACACACATCATCTGTTAGTTTACTCAGCCACTTCATCAAGTCAATCCTTGTCTAACTCGCTCAAGTGGCACGGCTTAAGAACCACAAGCATCCGAACAGGCTCCCAAGTCATTTGGCTCTATGGTTTGAAAACATTTGAAATCTTTCTTTTCTTTCTTTCTTTCTTTCTTTCTTTCTTTCTTTCTTTCTTTCTTTCTTTCTTTCTTCATTCCTTCCTTCCTTCCTTCCTTCCTTCCTTCCTTTCTCTCTCTCTTTCTTTCTTTCAGATATTTTATTTATTTACACTTCAAATATTATCCCCTTTCCTGATTCCCCGTCCTAGGAGACACCCTCTATCCCATCCCCATCCCCCCTGTTTCTATGAGGGTGTGCCCTCACCCTTCCACTCACTCCTGAACCCCCACCCCACCCTGCCCTTGCATTCCCCTACACTGGGACATCAAGCCTTCATAGGACCAAGGGCCTCTTCTCCCATTGAACTGATCACGGGCTCCCCAATGGAGAATTTAGAGAAAGGACTGAAGGAGCTGAGGGGTTTGCATCCCCATAGGAAGAACAACAATATCAACCAACCAGAGCTCCCAGGGTCTAACCCACCAACTAAGGAGTACACATGGAGGCACCCATGGCTCCAGCAGCATATATGGAAGGAAACTTTTCTAAGTCAAGGAATTCAGCCAGGTCTGGAGATACTGGCGCTAGTTGAGATTGCTCCAGAACTCTCTAGTCTGAGGACAGAGGAACTTCTGAAAAACATGGCCTTCTATAAGGAAGGCATGTTGAGAAGATAGGGGTTGCTTAAAGATGAGGCTGTGTGTATTTTTTGATATCTGCATCTTAGGCCCCAGACTCCTACTCCTATTAGGTGACATGTTCCATATAGATTAACTTGGGGCTGTGACCAGGAAGTTCACTTTCAGAGTTCTGACTCTTTTAAGAGGAGGTTGCTACAGTTCAGAGTGGTTCCTTTTAGTATTGGTTACTCTCCTGTGGCTGTGATGAAATACCAAGAGCCAACTATAGGAGAGAATATTTATTTTGACTTCCCATAACAGGGGGGAGAGTCCATAATGGAGTAGGGAATAGGAAACTGGCTTATCAAGTCTTTTATCTGTACACAGGAAACAAAAAGTGTGACCTGGAAGTAGGGTAAAGCTCTCAAAGCTCACCCACAGTGCTGCAGTTCCTCCATCAAGACTCTTCCTCCTAATGATTGTAAAATAGCATCCCCCAAATAGAAACACTAACTTGGATCCAAGCATTCAAATACTTGCATACTGATGGACATTTCCCATTCAAATCACTACAACTGAGTTTTCATGAATGGTGTAAATGTAACATTATCCTCTTTCTTCTGCTAGGATAGAAAGTGAGATGATTGGCACCTATGAAACTAGGATGCTGTCTTAACTGATTCATCTGGGCTTGTTTAAGACTTCCCCATATATGCTAAAGAAAGTCTCAAGCAATCCAAGACTTTCTCTAGACTCTGTCTGGTCTTGCGCCAGCCTATAGCTGCAGTCTGAGTATATTTCGCTCATTTTCTGCCAGCCCACCCATCTTTTCTTTTATATTCCCCCACCCCTTGCCCTCAGTATCCCCAACCCTGGCACTTCAAGTCTCTGCAGGGCTAGGTACTTCCTTTCCCACTGGAGCCAGAGAAGGCAGCCCAGCTTGAAGAATATATCCCACAGGTAGGCAACAGTTTGGGGTTAGCCCCTGTTACAGTTGTTTGGGACACACATAAAGACCAAACTATACATCTGCACATATATTCAGGGAGGCCTAGGTCCAGCTTGTGTACGTTCTTTTATCAGCAAAAAATATTTTTTTTTACCGTTCCTTTTTTGGCTTTATTTATTTTTATTTTTTATTATTTTTTAATTAGGTACTTTCTTCATTCACATCTCCAGTGCTATCCCAAAAGTCCCCCCCCCCACGCTCCCCCCCCCCACTCCCACTTCCCAACCCTGGCGTTCCCCTGCACTGAGGCATATAAAGTTTGCAAGACCAATGGGCCTCTCTTTCCGCTGATGGCTGACCAGGGCATCCTCTGATACATATGCAGCTGAAGACACAAGCTTGGGGGGGGGGGGGCTGTTTAGTTCATATTGTTGTTCCATCCATAGGGTTGCAGATCCCTTCAGCTCCTTGGTTACTTTCTCTAGCTCCTCAATTAGGGACCATGTGATCCATCCAATAGCTGACTGTGAGCATCCACTTCTGTGTTTGCTAGTCTCACAAGAGATAGCTACATCTAGGTCCTTTCGATAAAATCTTGCTAGTGTATGCAATGGTGTCAGCTTTTGGAGGCTGAATGCGGCATGGATCCCCGGATGTGGCAGTCTCTAGATGGTCCACCCCTTCGTCTCAGCTCCAAACTTCGACTTTGCAACTCCCTCCAGGGGCGTTCTGCTCCCAATTCTAAGAAGGGGCAAAGCGTCCAGACCCTGGTCTTCGTTCCTCCTGAGTCTCATGTGCTTCGCAAATTGTATCCTATAACTTGGGTATTGTAAGTTTCTGGGCTAATATCCACTTATCAGTGAGTACATATTGTGTGAGTTCCTTTGTGAATGTGTTACCTCACTCAGGATGATGCCCTCCAGGTCCATCCATTTACCTAGGAATTTCATAAATTCATTCTTTTAAATAGCTGAGTAGTACTCCATTGTGTAGATGTACCACATTTTCTGCATCCGTTCCTCTGTTGAGGGGCATCTGGGTTCTTTCCAGCTTCTGGCTATTATAAATAAGGCTGCTATGAACATAGTGGAGCATGTGTCCTTCTTACCGGTTGGAACATCTTCTGGATATACACCCAGGAGAGGTATTGCAGGATCCTCCAGTAGTACCATGTCCATTTCTCTGAGGAACCATCAGACTGATTTCCAGAGTGGTTGCACAAGCCTACAATTCCACCAACAATGGAGGAGTGTTCCTCTTTCTCCACATCCTCACCAGCATCTGCTGTCACCTGAATTTTTGATCTTAGCCATTCTGACTGGTGTGAGATGGAATCTCAGGGTTGCTTTGATTTGCATTTCCCTGATGATTAAGGATGCTGAACATTTTTTCAGCTGCTTCTCAGCCATTCGGTATTCCTCAGGTGAGAATTCTTTGTTTACCTCTGAGCCCCATTTTTAATGGGGTTATTTGATTTTCTGGAGTACACCTTCTTGAGTTCTTTATATATATGTATTGGATATTAGTCCCCTGTCTGATTTGGGATAAGTAAAGATCCTTTCCCAATCTGTTGGTGGTCTTTTTGTCTTATTGACGGTGTCTTTTGCCTTGCAGAAGCTTTGCAGTTTCATGAGGTCCCATTTGTCAATTCTTGATCTTACAGCACAAACCATTGCTGTTCTACTCAGGAATTTTTCCCCTGTACCCATATCTTCCAGGCTTTTCCCCACTTCCTCCTCTATAAGTTTCACTGTCTCTGGTTTTATCTGGAGTTCCTTGATCCACTTAGATTTGACCTTAGTATAAGGAGATAGGAATGGATCAACTCGCATTCTTCTACATGATAACTGCCAGTTATGCCAGCACCATTTGTTGAAAATGCTGTCTTTTTTCCACTAGATGGTTTAGCTCCCTTGTGAAAGATCAAGTGACCATATAGGTGTGTGGGTTCATTTCTGGGTCTTCAGTTCTCTTCCATTGGTCTACTTGTCTGTCGCTATAGCAGTACCATGCAGTTTTAATAACAATTGCTCTGTAGTACAGCTTTAGTTCAGGCATGGTGATTCCACCTGAGGCTCTTTTATCCTTGAGAAGAGTTTTTGCTACCCTAGGTTTTTTGTTATTCGAGATGAATTTGCAGATTGCCCTTTCTAATTTGTTGAAGAATTGAGTTGGAATTTTGATGGGGATTGCATTGAAT
Source organism: Mus musculus (assembly GCF_000001635.26). Taxonomy (NCBI): domain Eukaryota; kingdom Metazoa; phylum Chordata; class Mammalia; order Rodentia; family Muridae; genus Mus; species Mus musculus. The sequence continues at coordinate 74,829,884 of NC_000073.6, forward strand.
CTGTAGAATGCTTTTGGCAAGATAGCCATTTTTACTATATTGATCCTGCCAATCCATGAGCATGGGAGATCTTTCCATCTTCTGAGATCTTCTTTAATTTCTTCTTCAGAGACTTGAAGTTATTTTTTTTTAACTTTAAAAAGAAATTAGGTGTTTTCCTCATTTACATTTCCAATGCTATCCCAAAAGTCCTCCATACCCTCCTCCCCACTCCCCTACCCACCCACTGCCACTTCTTGGCCCTGGCAATCCCCTGCACCGAAGCATCTAAAGTTTGCAAGACCAATGGGCCTCTCTTTCCAATGATGGCCAACTAGGCCATCTTCTGATACATATGCAGCTAGAGACACGAGCTCTGTGGGTAATGGTTAGTTCATATTGTTGTTCCACCTATAGGGTTGCAGACCTCTTTAGCTCCTTGGGTACTTTCTCTAGCTCCTCCATTGGAGGCCCTGTTATCCATCCAATAGCTGACTCTGAGCATCCACTTCTATGTTTTTGGCATAGCCTCACAAGAGAAAGCTATATCTGGGTCCTTTCAGCAAAATCTTGCTAATGTATGCAATGGTGTCAGCATCTTTCACTTCCTTAGTTAGAGTCATGCCAAGGTATTTTATATTACTTGTGACTATTTAGAAGGGTGTTGTTTCCCTAATTTCTTTCTCAGCCTGTTTATCCTTTGTGTACAGAAAGGCCATTGACTTGTTTGAGGTAACTTTATATCCAGCTACTTCACTGAAGCTGTTTATCAGGTTTAGGAGTTCTCTGGTGGAATTTTTAGGTCACTTATATATACTATCATATCATAGGCAAAAAATGATATTTTGACTTCTTCTTTTTCAATTTGTATCCCCTTGATCTCCTTTTGTTGTTGAATCGCTCTGGCTAGGACTTCAAGTACAATGTTGAATAGGTAGGGAGAAAGTGGGCAGCCTTATCTAGTCCCTGCTTTTAGTGGGATTGCTTCTAGCTTCTCACCATTTACTTTGATGTTGGCTACTGGTTTGCTGTAAATTGCTTTTATCAGGTTTAGGTATGGGCCTTGAATTCCTGATCTTTCCAAGACTTTTATCATGAATTGGTGTTGGATTTTGTCAAATGCTTTCTCCCCATCTAATGAGATGATAATGTGGTTTTTGTCTTTGAGTTTGTTTATATAGTGGATTATGTTGATGGATTTCTGTATATTAAACCATCCCTGCATCCCTGGAATAAAACCTACTTGGCCAGGATGGATGATTGTTTTGATGTGTTCTTGGATTCGGTTTGCGAGAATTTTATTGAGGATTTTTGCATCTATATTCATGGGGGAAATTGGTCTGAAGTTCTCTATCTTTGTTGGGTCTTTCTGTGGCTTAGGTATCAGAGTAATTGTGGCTTCATAGAATGAATTGGGTAGAGTACTTTCTGCTTCTATTTTGTGGAAAAGTTTGTGCAAAACTGCATTACATCTTCTTTGAAGGTCTGATAGAACTTTGCACTAAACCCATCTGGTCCTGGACTTTTTTTGGTTGGGAGACTATTAATGAGTGCTTCTATTTCTTTAGGGGATATAGGACTGTTTATATAATTAACCTGATCCTGATTTAACTTTGGTACCTGTTATCTATCTAGAAATTTGTCCATTTCATCCAGGTTTTCCAGTTTTGTTGAGTATAGCCTTTTGTAGAAGTATCTGATGGTGTTTTGGATTTCTTCAGGATCTGTTGTTATGTCTCCCTTTTCATTTCTGATTTTGTTAATTAGGATGCTGTCCCTGAGCCCTCTAGTGAGTCTGGCTAAGGATTTATCTATCTTGTTGATTTTCTCAAAAAACCAGCTCCTTGTTTGGTTGATTCTTTGAATAGTTCTTTTTTATTCCATTTGGTTGATTTTGCCCCTGAGTTTGATTATTTCCTGCCATCTACTCCTCTTGGGTGAATTTGCTTCCTTTTGTTCTAGAGCTTTTAGGTGTGTTATCAAGCTGCTTCTGTGTGTTCTCTCTAGTTTCTTTTTGGAGGCATTCAGAGCTATGAGTTTTCCTCTTAGAAATGCTTTCATTGTGTCCCATAAGTTTGGGTATGTTGTGGCTTCATTTTCATTAAACTCTAAAAAGTCTTTAATTTCTTTCTTTATTCCTTCCTTGACCAAGGCATCACTGAGAAGAGTGTTGTTCAGATAACACGTGAATGTTGGATTTCTATTATTTATGTTGTTATTGAAGATCAGCCTTAGCCCATGTTGATCTCATAGAATGCATGGGACAATTTCAATATTTTTGTATCTGTTGAGGCCTGTTTTGTGACCAATTATATGGTCAAATCTGAAGAAGGTACCGCGAGGTGCTGGGAAGAAGGTATATCCTTTTGTTTTAGGATAAAATGTTCTATAGATATCTTAAATCCATTTGTTTCATAACTTCTGTTAGGTTCACTGTGTTCCTGTTTAGTTTCTGTTTCCACAATCTGTCCATTGATGAAAGTGGTGTATTGAAGTCTCCTACTATTATTTTGTGAGGTGCAATGTGTGCTTTGAGCTTTACTAAGGTTTCTTGAATGAATGTGGCTGCCCTTGTATTTGGAACATAGATATTCAGAATTGAGAGTTCCTCTTGGAGGATTTTACCTTTGATGAGTATGAAATGTCACTCCTTGTCTTTTTTGATAACTTTGGGTTGGAAGTCGATTTTATTCGATATTAGAATGGCTACTCCAGCTTGTTTCTTCATACCATTTGCTTGCAAAATTATTTTCCAGCCTTTCATTCTGAGGTAGTGTCTGTCTTTTTCCCTGAGATGGGTTTTCTGTAAGCAGCAAAATGTTGGGTCCTGTTTGTGTAGCTAGTCTGTTCATCTATGTCTTTTTATTGGGGAATTAAGTCCATTGATAGTAAGAGATATTAAGGAGAAGTAATTGTTGCATCCTAATATTTTTGTTTTTAGAGTTGACATTCTATTCTTGTGGCTGTCTTCTTTTAGGTTTGTTGAAGGATTGCTCTCTTGCTTTTTCTAGGGCATGGTTTCCATCCTTGTATTGTTTTTTTTTTTTTTGTTATTATCCTTTGAAGGGCTGGATTCATGGAAAAATAATGTGTGAATTTGGTTTTGGCATGGAATGCTTTGGTTTCTCCCTCTATGGTAATTGAAAGTTTGGCTGGGTATAGTAGCCTGGGCTGGCATTTGTGTTCTCTTAGTGTCTGTATAACATCTGTCCAGGCTCTTCTGGCTTTCATAGTCTCTGGTGAAAAGTCTGGTGTAATTCTGATAGGCCTTCCTTTATATGTTACTTGACCTTTCTCCCTTACTGCTTTTAATACTCTATCTTTATTTAGTGCATTTGTTGTTCTGATTATTATGTGTTGGGAGGAATTTCTTTTCTGGTCCAGTCTATTTGGAGTTCTGTAGGCTTCTTGTATGTTCATGGGCATCTCTTTCTTTAGATTTGGGAAGTTTTCTTCTATAATTTTGTTATAGATATTTGCTGGCCCTTTAAGTTGAAAATCTTCATTCTCATCTACTCCTATTATCCGTAGGTTTGATCTTCTCATTGTGTCCTGGATTTCCTGGATGTTTTGAGTTAGGATCTTTTTGCATTTTCCATTTTCTTTGATTGTTGTGCCGATGTTCTCTATGGAATCTTCTGCACCTGAGATTCTCTCTTCCATCTCTTGTATTCTGTTGCTGATGCTGGCATCTATGGTTCCAGATTTCATTCCTAGGGTTTGTATCTCCAGCGTTGCCTCACTTTGGGTGTTCTTTATTGTGTCTACTTCCTTTTTTAGGTCTAGTATGGTTTTGTTCATTTCCATCACCTGTTTGGATGTGCTTTCCTGTTTTTCTCTAAGGACTTCTACCTGTTTGGCTGTGTTTTCCTGTTTTTCTTTAAGGACTTGTAACTCTTTAGCAGTGTTCTCCTGTATTTCTTTAAGTGAGTTATTAAAGTCCTTCTTGATTTCCTCTACAATCATCATGAGATATGCTTTTAAATCTGGGTTTAGCTTTTCTGGTGTGTTTAGGTATCCAGGACTGGCTGAATTGGGAGTGCTAGGTTCTGATGATGGTGAATGGTCTTGGTTTCTGTTAGTAAGATTCTTATGTTTGCCTTTTTCCATCTGGTAATCTCTGGAGCTAGTTGTTATAGTTGTCTCTGGTTAGAGCTTGTTCCTCTCATGATTCTGTTAACCTCTACCAGCAGACCTGGGAGACTAGCTCTCTCCTCTGAGTTTCAGTGGTCTGAGCACTCTCTGCAGGCAAGCTCTCCTCTTGTAGGGAAGGTGCACAGATATCTGGTGTTCTGACCTGCCTCCTAGCAGTAGATGAAGGCCTGAAACAGGGCCTGTCCCAGAAGCTGTTAGCTTCTGTAGTCCACACTCTCACCTGCGCAGACTAGTCTCGAAGGGATCCGGGAACCAAACTGGCTTCCCCAGGTGCTCTGGCAAAGCCCTCCTGTGCAGGGAGGACATCTGTCCTCTGGCAGGGAAGGTTCCTGGATGTCTGGAGCCTGAAACGGGGTCTGCCTCAGAAGCTGTCCCCTAGGGACACCTTGGGGGTGTCCTCCCACTCCTCACCCAGGTGACCCGGTGCTGGTGCTGACCTGAAGGGACTTGTGACCCTGGTCAGGCCGGGTTTACTGCTTCCCTAATGCTGTCTCAGCTCCTACAAGATTGGAATGGAACAGAAGTTGTGTTCCACTCACCGGTGGTCACAAGATTACGTGGAGAGTCCTCTAGGGACCTTGGGGTGTCCACCGACTCTGCACCCAAGGTGACCTGGTGCTGGTGCTGACCGGAAGGGACTCGTGACCCTGGTCTGGCCAGTTTTTTTGCTTCTCTAATGCTGGTCCCGCATGATTGGATTGGAACAGAAGATGTGTTCCACTCACCTGTGGTCGTAAGATTGTGTGGAGAGTCCTCTAGGGACCTGGGGGGGGGGGGTCCACCGACTCCGTGCCCAAGGTGCTTCCCTAATGCAGTCTCAGGTCCTGCGCAATTGGAATGGAACAGAAGTTGTGTTCCACTCACTGGTCAGTCCACCCATCTTTAATTCCCTGAAGTTCCAAATCCTCAAACTTCATTTAGATATGTGTCTAACTTCTATAGACACTCCCTTAGAGGCTCAGTTTTAGAATGAGACTTCACATGGATAAATGTGTGGACCACTTAGAAATGTTTTTCTCACATACTATGGTATGGTGTTGCCAAGAGCTCGTGGTTGAGGCAAGGTACAATTTTGAAATATTCTGACCTTACGGATGAGAAAATTGCACAGCAAAAACACAACAGAATTTAGCTATTCTGAAATTGAGAACACTGCTAGATAAGTTATTGCATTGAATGAAATAATATCTATGAGTAATAGCATTTAAATAGTTTTGTAGTTGAGTATATTTTGTTTCTTGTGAGTGGGAGGAGTATTTCAATGAAGGAATTATTTATCAAGAGACAAAGTTTTTTAAAAATCTCCCAAATTGAACTTCCTTGGATAAATTAGCTAGAGCTGGCATGCAATTCAGGATTGAAAACAAAAAGACCAAAGGAGACAAGCGATCCCTTGGGGTGGGGTGAGGTTAGCTGATGTACCATAAGAAAGGAGAACATTTGACAGTCCCTTCAACCCTGCCTAAGAACTGTGGTTTCTGCTCTCTGTTTAGCTCTTCTGCATAGCTGTTTGTTTATGCTACTAAAGGAATCCAGTATCTCATAGCAGCCATTGTTGTAAAACTGTCAGGAACTCTTCTACCCCAGTGGATTAGCCTAACTCTAAACATTCATCTTTTTTAGCGAACCGGTATCACCAAAACATATATAATTTTTATATATACAAATAAAAAAATGAATGTCTGGGCAAGTACGAAACAACATCTGTGTATAAATTTTTACTTTGCTTCTATCTTCCTAGTAATTCCATCTTCTAGAAATATAGCAATGCACACACCGGTGGCTGGCTGGGTGGACTTTCTTTATGCTTTTTTTCAGTTGTCTAAGTGTATCCTTGTACATGTCTAGTAGTTGGTATCATATTGGAATGACAGCATGTACACTTGACTATTTTTCTATTTTGTAATTTTTTTATTTTATAGATATGAGTATTTTGCCTGCATGTATATATGCGTACCAAATGAGTGCTTAGTGCCCACAAAGGTCAGAAGAGGGCATCAGATTCCCTGGAACTGGAGCTACACCACGGGAATTCTGAGAATTAATCCTGGGTCCTCTGAAAGAACAGCAAATGAATGTACAACTGCCCCTTCCTCTGTAGACAGTCTCTTTCCCCTAAAATCCTACACAACAGGGAAGGACTGCTCCGTTCAACATCCCTCCACTGGTTCTCACAGCGATTGATTCGATGACTGGTCAGTCTGAATCTGGTCCCAAGTTTTGCCTAAGTTCTTTGTTGTTGTTGTTGGGTTTTGTTTTGTTTTGTTTTGTTTTTGAAAGTGCCCTTCCTTTTATTTATTGTTTTATTTATTTGAATTACAAATATTCCCCACTTCCAAGTCCCCCCTCCAAGAGTTCTTCATGCCATCCTCCCTCCTCTTTTCCTCTGAAAGGGTGCTCCACACCCCATACACCCACACCCCAAGCTCACTCTGTCTTGCATTCCTCTTCCCTTACTAAATAGATTCACTTACTCAGATCCATCTTAAGCCCTAAAAATAGATTTGTGCATTTAAGTGTGTGTGTGTGTTTATTTAAAAGGGGCCTGAAGAGATGGATCAGTGGCTATTCTTCCAGAAGTTCTGAGACCAGTTCAATTCCCAGCAGCCACATGGTGGCTTATAACCACCTGTAATGGGATCTGATGGCCTCTTCTGTCTGATACTGTCTTCTGTCATGAAGGTATACATGCAAATAGCTTGGACATATACATAAATAAATAAATAAATAAATAAATAAATAAATATTTAAAACAGAAACAAATATGTAAAAGGAAAAGTTGGAACTCTAACTGAATAGAACTGTTTCATAAGCAAAGCTCTGTGGAAGTGGCCACAGAAGGTAACAAGGTCACCTGGAGACTGTCTCACAAGGCACTTAAGTTTTATGCAAATGCCATTTTCATGTTGGTTCTTATAAATAAATGCTTCCAGGCAAACCAAAAACATTCATGTTATTAGATTCCAGAGGCAACTGAGTGTTGGTGTTATCAAAGGTAATTTGCATATACAATTTGCATGCTATTTTGCAACCTTTCTGATTTAATGATTCATTAGAAATGATCAAATTATCCTGTTACTGGAACTGTTGAAAATAAATACAGTGACCCATTTTTTTTCTATTATCATTTGGCTTTGGAATATACACCTGTGCTGCATTATCTTTGAAGCTAAAACAAAGACATTTGCCATTAACTGTCTGTGGGAGGATAACAATTGCTCAGAAGTTTTTTAACACACACAAGTTAGATGTGTACACAAGCTGATTCCCAAACATTTACAAGAGCTATGTGAGTGTCTCTGATTTTCAGACTAAATTTGATTTTCTGGAGTAAATATGAAATTTTGATGCTGCTTTTTTTCCTCTTATTTTGCATGTTACCTGAAAGAGGATGTTGTCTCAAACCCTAAACCCCGAGGCAGCTGACTCCCCTTTCCCTCCTAGCCCAATATTTAGTCTTCCATTAGCGTCTAAACCATGGTTACCTTTAGTAAAATAAAGCCTTTTAGAGCCACTCCTCTGGTCGCACCCATCTGCTCATTCCTTCCTTTAAAAGCCCTTTCCTCCCAGTTGTATGAAGTTATCAGGTCTCCATGTTCATAATCAGCCTGTTGCCATGGGGAATGCTGAGTGCTGGGTGCCATCAGGGATGGTGAGTGAGGCTTCAAAATATTTTGAACCAAGCAAGATTGTTATTTCCTGAAAGCCAACTCAAGACAAACTGGAAAAATTACAATAGTTTTTCAGTCATTTGTTCAGAGTGAGATCATAGCCTTGGGGATTGAGCACTTGATTATAAAGAACTCTGAGGTCTTTGTCGGCATCATGCCTGCACTCAATTCCTGGGGCCCATAACAAACCACCAAGAACATACCAGTTTTAAACCACAGGCATTTATTATCTCCAAACTCTAGAGAACAGAAACCAGAAGACTATAAAGAAAAATGCATGCCTTGCCTCTCCTCTGTCTGGTGGGCCTGGGTGTTGGTTGGCTTGTGGCTTGGACACTTTGACCTCTACCTCCCTTTTCCTGTGGCCTTCTCTTACACTACAAACCTTCCCTCTGCTCTTCCGACAAGGACACTGATCGTTGAATTTGAGGCCTATCCAAATATGTTGAGTTGACTCTTACCTCAAGACCTTTCTTTCAATCCCATCAGTAAAGATTCTTTCTTCAAACAGTCATACTCATACATTTGGGGTAGATCTAAATTGCAGTGTAAACCACTCAACCTACCACACACCTTCATAGTGTTTCATCTTAAAACACCAAACACTTTACAAGCTGACCTATATCAATGAGGTTTTACATAATTAGGTCCTCTATGGCAGTTATAACTATCCTGAGGTGTGATTCACTGGAGGCTCCTTTCATCTCCTCACTCTCTGCTTTTATGATACAATGAAAACAAGACCCTGACCCAATTCTGGTGCAGACAAACACTATTAACACACTGAACCACAGCATTGCTCCATGGCTCTGTAATTCAATGAGTTGCCCATTGTTTGTGCTTTGGGATCTTTATTCAGCCACAGAAAAAAAGCCACAGAATATAACAATATTTCAGGGCCAGGTTGCTGGTTGTCTTCTTGCCATGGTTTGTGTCCTCCCAGCCAAGAACCTTTGTGGCAGGAGGCTTGATTCCCATGGTGACCCTATTAGGAGATGGTAGAACCTGGAATAGGTGGAGCCCAGTTAAACGCCATTAGATCACTAAGGATGAGAGAGTTTTTAAGTTCAAGCAACCATTTGCTAAATCTCATCTTATAATAGGTATAAAAGAGGTTCTTTCTTTAACTCACTAACTTACATATGGCCATTCCCTCCTTCAAGTGCTGCACTATAAAGTTCTACCAAGGGCAAGCTTGGCCATATAACCCACAATATACCATGCTACACTTTCAGCCTCCCAGACTGAAAGCTAGTAAACCTCTTTCTCATAACATTAGCCTTGGGTATATAAGTAATGACAACTAGACTAATATACTTCTATTTTATAATTTTTCAGATTAGAGTTTATAGATAATCAGTGTGCTATAAAATAAAGTTGGGATGTTTGGCCAGCAACTTATAAAAGAAAGATATAGTAGAATTGAATTGAATTGAATTGAATTGAATTGAATTGAATTGAAAATATACAAGATAAGTTAAGACTCAGCAGAAAACAAAACACCTATCCCATGTTTGTGTGTGTATGTGCTGTTTTTGTGGAGTGTGTGAGATGTGTGTGTGTATCTCTCTGTGTGTAACTGTGTGTATTCATTAGGTCAGGAAATGATGTTGCAGACTATATTTTAATACTATAATATAAAAAAAATCAAGCCGAAACAAGAAATCCATCTTAAGTGAGAGGGGGTTGTGGGCACAGAATATAATTGGTCCTTTTACCTAAGACAACACTCCTGCATCCTAAGCAGATGCAGGCTGGTGGGCACCCTTGTGACCCACAGATGCAATGGAAGCTGCTTCTGTGTAATTATTTCTAGGCAATTTCACACAGTCATTCATCTCATCAATTAAAAAAAAAAACATTTTAACATCATTTCACCCCAATCAGCAAATGTTCTAAAGATAGTCAAAGACTTACAATAGTTTCCCCTTGAAGATGGATTTCTGATTTCATTTATTAAAATACAAATTACCACTGATTATATACTCTTGATTAAAGCATTTTTAACTATTAGCCAACTCTAAAGTATAAACAAAACAAAGAAAGTTCTGCCCTGTGTGCTGAATGTGTATGTGTGACTGTGTGTGTTGGGGGTGGGGAGTGTTTGCATGTGAATATGCAAGTGTGCATAACTTCCTCTCATTTCTGTGATAAAACTCTGATTACAAAGGTTGTGGAGGAGCCGGGCTTGGTGGCACACACCTTTAATCCTAGCACTTGGGAGGCAGAGGCAGGCAGATTTCTGAGTTCGAGGCCAGTCTGGTCTACAGAGTGAGTTCCAGGACAGCCAGGGCTACACAGAGAAACCCTGTCTCGAAAAACAAAATTAAAAAAAACAAAAAGGTGTGGAGGAACTGGTTTATTCCATTATACTTCCAGGTCAAGATCCAGTGTTGAAGAAAAATCAGGGCTCATGATAGGAACCTGGAGATAGGATTCCCAGAGGAAGCACAGCTGGCTGGGTTGCTCTCTGGCATGCTCAGAGGCCTATGCTTAGCTAGCATTCTTGTAAAACTTAGGACCACCTGCGTAGTGATGATGCTGCCCACAGTGATCTGGGCTCTCTTGTTTCAATTAATAATAAAGATAATCCTCACAGGCCAGTCCGATCCAGGTAAGTCCTCGGTTTCGACTTTCCTCTCAGTTGACCCTAGGCTGTACCAAGCTGACAGTTAGGGCTAATTAGAACAATGAGGGACAGAGGCCGACTGCAGACAATCTTTCAGGAAAAATGGAAAAAAATTAATAAAAATTTTAACCCACTACAATGTGTAATATTGGCTCCTAAGCATTGATACTCAATGTAAAGGGAGCCACAGTTAAATATACGATGTGAAACCTCACCTATCATCTACTGATGGATAAGAGATAAGAGAGGTACAAAGCCAGGCAATCAAAAGATTTCAAAGGCATAATCTGAAAATGATATATTCAGTCGAACCTCATGGAGCTGTTTCTAGTTATTTTGTTTATACACAGCAATATCCATTCTCTGACGAATCACTGGCTTTCCACTATCTGGGAGACAGTGAATGTGTCATAATAAATGCCAGAGGCAAGAAGTAAAAGCAGACCGTAATCTCCACCTTCAGCTGTGCCTGCCATGGCTGCAGGGACATGTCAAATGTCACTCTGAGCCCTTGTACATACAAAGGCTGAGACCACTGGGAAAACAAAAACAAAACCCAAACATCTGAAGCCCTTTGTTCAAGAAGAGAACCACATTGCCCTCTCTTTCTTTTGTCAGCTTTATCACAAACTCTACACGTATTTTTTATTTGATATGTAATTTCCCACCCTCTCAGGTACAGGGAATCTTTCAGATGTGAGCACTGACCTCTTGATTCATTACTTAGAGAACACCTGCTTCAGTTCATGTTTCTCTAAGACCATCATCCTCAGGGCAGCTGCAGTGGCTGGGTAGAGACTGGTCCATCTCAGGGAGGCAGTGGGAGGCAGCTCCTGAACTCAGTCTCAACAGGTCTGGTACACATCCCTTTGTCTCACTGAACCATACATTAAATTTTATATTATGTTATATTATTATATTTAATATCCTGATCACAGTTTCCCCTCTCTTGTCTGCTCCCAGTCCTTTTCCTGCTTCCCTCCCTCCCCATCCACTCCTCCTGTTTCTCACCAGAAAAAGGCAGTTCTCCCAGAGATATCACCAGTCATGGGATATCAAGTTGCAGTAAGACTAGAAAAACCAAGATATTAACTGAGATACAAACCACGGTCCTCCTCTCCTATAAAAGCTAGATGAGGCAGCCCAGTAGGGGAAAAGGGTCCGAAAGGTAACAGAGTCAGAGAGATAAGAAAGTCAATCTATACAACTGGAAAATATGTGCAGAAGGCCCAGGTTAATCCCAGGCAAGCTCCCTGGAGGGTATGAGCCACAGTGTCAAACCACTAAATCTGTTGATGAAATTAAAAATTTCAATGCAGCATGCCCAGTCCACGATGGCCCAATTGTAGTCCTTGTGAGAGCTCTGTGTGAATAAGCCTGCTGCATGATCACAGAGCTGACTCTGTTACGTAGCCCTCATTCTCAGCTCTCAGGTTTTAAAGTCTCTCAAGCTGTGGTGCTCTGTAGGACAACATGTACATGAAAATCTCTTGCCTCACCTACTAATGTATTGGAGTCATTATAAAGAATAATGATAACTTTAAAGCAGTTAAGCTACTGTCCAGTGCCACACTTAATAAAGTAAGTAAAATTTCTAGAGTCCTTGAAGTTTGTAAGATTACAACTCTTTACATGATACAATTGGCACTTAAGAACTCAGCTCCTCGATGTTAGAAAGATGACTGATTCAGTACAGTGGTTGCTATGTAAGTATGAGAACCTAAATATCCACATAAAAGCTGGACGTGGCAAGCAAGTATCTGTCACCTTGGTGTTGGGGGAAGCAGAGACAAGGATTCCTGGAGTTCACTGGCCAGTCCACCAAGCCAAACCGATGAGATTCAGGTTCAGTGAGAGATTCTGTCTCAATAATAATAATAATAATAATAATAATAATAATAATGTGGAGAATAATAAAGAAAGATTTACAATGATAGCCATAGGCTGGCAGTCATGCGCACTCATGTGTGGGTATTGGGGGAGGGAGAAAAAGAGAAAGAATAGCATTCAGAAACTCCTTGTAATTGGGGCTCGGGCTTATTCTCATAGAAATTTGGGTGCACTATGGAAATCTGTGAATGTCTTTAACTGTTCTTTTTTTTTCTATCAAAACAGGTGTTTAGTGGTAAAAATCTGACTTCAAATGAATGTGCATGTTCATTCCTTCATGACATCCTTTTCAGGTGGTGTAAACTTCTCTCAAACTCCTTCCAGATTTTTCCTAATAAGACCCTTCCTTACATGGTTGTCCATGACATTTGCATGGGACATTCCTCTTCATAATGATGTTTCTGTAAGTTGAGTGTGCACTGCCATGGTAGCCAGAAGAGGGAGGTAAACAGAGCATTTCTGTTGGAGACTTGGACTCAGATGTGATCCTCAATTGGGTTTAACCTTAGACTACAGCTGGCCAAGTTTCCTTTGTGTTCCTAGAAAAGCTCACTTTTGTGGCTAACTGGATGTAGGCCATCCCAATTCGATTCCTCTCAGCTATGATTACCGTCTTCCCTGATCTGGCTGGGCTGCAAGAGGTTAACTCCTCATACTTTTCTTGATATTATTTTTCCTCTTGTCTGGAAGAACTCCCCTCTCTGTCTTTTGATTTTTGCTTTCCACTCAGCAAAGGCAAATCTCTCAGAAATGGAAGATGGATGAATTCATTGATATTCTCATATCAATGTCTTGGTCGGCAGCAATTGTTTTATTATGGACTATATTCTTAATAAAAGTCAATTATGGTGGCAAAAGATAATGGAGTTATTTCCTACAAATATTTAAACATTACATGAGGTGCAGACTTTAATATTTTTACTTATTAATATTCATATTTAATTCATATAGGCTTACTGACATTAATAAATCATAGAGTGTAGATTTTAAAAATTTATCTATATAAATATAGTCATATATATGCATATGTGCACATATGTCTGTGTATATTTTAAGATAATTAATTAATACAGTGTGAATAACATACCACCCGGGGTATTTCACACGTGAGGACAGTCTCTCCAGGCGATTGAATACTCTGTAACTAGCTAGGAGGCTTACTGTGTAAATGACAATTTTAGACATCAGAAAGCAGTGAGTGAGAGAAAAGAGATGCAGACTGTGTGGGATTAGAGTTAGGGGGAGACTACTGGTGTGGGTCAGAACAGTGAAAACCTGATGTTTTGGGTACCCTCTTTGAGAAGAATCATGGAGACACTTGGTTCTGCAGATCTTCTAGTTCCTGGGCACTTGGACATCCATGGCAAGTAAGATCCGAGAACAGTAGGCACAGGCAACCCAGTTAGGTTTTAAGATCTGCCCTACTTTATTTCTTTTTACAAAGGAGGTCAACATCTCATGGAAGACCCTCAAAGGCAGTAAAAACTAAAAAGAGTCTTTGAACTGCATAGTTTAATAATATTTTATTTCAATTCACAACATAGCTGTCTACTTTCGTCTTGTAAAAAAAAAATGGAGCCGATCACTTAAGTAACCTTCATAAAGTCAGACAGTTGGTCAGCGACTGAGTCAGAGGGAGCTTGGCAAGCCTAAAGAAATCAAGAGTTCTCTTTTACGAGCAGGGAACTTCTTTCTTGGTGATTTTATGCAGTGAAATCTAAAACCAACAGCTCCAGGATCATCGTAGCACAATGGCCAAACAGAGTAGCCCCACACTCCCAGAGTTCATCATATTCCAGGGTGTATTTTGTCTAACTGCAGAGAATTTGAGAGCTGTGCAAAGCATTTATTGTTTGAATCTCTCTTGGTTCAAATCCTCAGCCTTTGTTCCATGGATGGCCAGACCTGTCAAATCCATCAAGGCACCTTATGACAGCCAAAGTTAGCCTCTTTTAGGAAAGCACAAGCCCTAACCCGGCCTTGGGACATAGCTCTACTCGTCAAGCTGAAGTTCACCTTGAACCTCTTTCTCTCTCCCAGGAAAGAGGAACCAAAGGATGCATTAGGCTCAGAGATTTAGGCTGTCCATTTTCCTAATAAGACACCTGCTAGTGGCAGCCACTAGCATACCAGGTAATATCTGATCACAGCAGTGGCAAACTAAGTTAACAGTCAGAGGCTTAGATAAAGAACGAGGCAGAGGCCCCCTCTCGCCCTGATCACTGCCTGTTTCACCCCTAAGTCCTCCACTGAGTCTTCCAGAGAGCCTGACACCTCTGCTCCTGGCCTCAGCTTTTGTCTTGTCTCCTGGTAACCGAGCCCCTTCTAGTCTGGGCCGACTCAAAAGAACAATTTGAAAAGTTCATTTGAATGAAATGGCTTGATTGCATGGGGAGTATGATTGGTTGAAAAAAGTCAATTATCCATCCAGTGACAGGTGCCCTCTTTGAAGTCTGGGCACCTGCTGGCATAATCACTGGGTTTGGCAGTCTCAGGCCCGTATTAAAAACAGAATAGGAGAACAATGGACCCTGGGTTTGTTGTTCTTGTCCTCTGTAATTTTTTTTAAAGCAGGGCAGAGGATGAGAGTGATCTGCAGCTAGCTGGTCATCGCCTCCCAGTTAGCTGACAGAAACATGAAACAGGTCTGGGCTTCTGCAGCTGCAGCTGCAGCTGAGGCTGAGGCTGAGGCTGAGGCTGAGGCTGAGGCTGAGGCTGAGGCTGAGGCTGAGGCTGAGGCTGAGGCTGAGGGTCAAGGTCACAGGAGTGCAGTGTGATCCCTGGCTCCAGCGGCTGCAGAGAGGTTAATGAACTCCAGGAGCAGAAATGGAGGGGTTATGTGTACTACTTTAAGCATGTTAAGTGCTCCAATCTGCAGGCTATCCAAATTTGCATATTTAGTAACAGGAATGAGGGATCATGTTAAGCTAACTAGTAACACAGTACAACATCCAAAACTGAAAACAAACTAAGAATGATTTAATCCAGTGTTGAGAGAGAAGCCTCAGCCTTATCAGGTTCACTGGTGGTCTCTTCTCTCCACCAACCTGGTCTCCTTCCCTCTTGTCAAAGCCCTCTATTCTCTGTCTCCATTCTCATTTACCCAGACCAATGGATGCTGTGGTTATCAGAGCAGAGCAGCAGATGCATAGAGTAGGAGTGGGTGTTGGCAGCAGTAGAGATGTCTGGAGTCCACAGAGTGAGAACGAAGCTGTTTTTTTCCAGGTAAGATCTAATATTGAGTCAGTCATGGACAAAGGGGAATTCATTATAGTATGTGCCCTCAAGGCATTTGTAACTTAAGTCAGGAGTCAAAAAAAAAAAAAAAAAGTATGCTAAGGGGCCAGAGAGGAAATGGCACTATGTAAATCCAGTCAGAACATAACAGCAACAATTGGGAGACTGATGAACTAGAGAGCCAGTGTCCCATCTGGAAGCCACCTGGAATATAGTTCCAAAGGGGAATGGCCCTGTCCTGATAACCTGGTGTTGAGAGAACATCCCAATTTGCAAGGCGAGTTGAAATGTGGATTTGGTACTTTGGAATGACAGTGCTATTTCCAGGAATGTGTTTTTCTACAAAACAAATGCATATTTTGTTTCTAGTCTATGAACCCCCATCTTTTTCTCATTTATGTTCTAGAATATATTTATCGGCTTCCTTTCTTGTTATGAGGTTAGAAAAATGGCTGTGGCCATCATGATCATAATTTGACTAGGGCTCATTACAACTGGCAACATGCCTGGCCTATGATGATGTCAGTAAACTTCATCCTATGTGAGGTTATAACATTGTTATATCAACTTTACACATAAGGAAAAGCCTGAGATAAGGTCTATCAGGCAGATTTGGGGCAAGGAAAAGGAGCCACTCAAATTGAAGGTCAATGCAAGTTTAGTAATAGAATTAGCTACAAAGAAGAGAGTATCTGGTGAGCAAATTTCTACCTGGGTCCAAGACACAGAGAGAGTGATGACACAGTCTACTGTGGGACTGATGATTGCCACCTTATCAAGTGGTAGAGACAGGAAGTAGTCCTACCTGCTAAGTGATGCAGAACCTAGACCAATGTAGTCATCCTCCATAAAGACAAAGATGCTGTCTAAGAAAATCTTACTGTCCCAAGTTTGAAAGCCCACTCAAAACATACTTCCCAATGATCTTCAATGACACTCATTTTTAAAGAACGCTCATTGAGGAAGGATGAATATTTTCATGGTGTGGCAGCTTCATGTGGTGAGTTAGAGACACATGACTAAGAGTTCTCCGTACACATAATACCTGAATATTCCATACCCACATATACCAGATTACATCTTCCCTTGCTGACCTGGCAGCTCTGACAGGTCTGAGGCCAACATGACAATAGTACAACTCTTTAATGAAAGTGAACCTAAAAGGGTTCTTTTAGAAAATACAAGAACCCATAGTTTGCAATAATTTCCACTGGTTTCTACTATACAGTCACTGGCTTTCTGCAGAGATGTTACCTTCTTCGTGCTGTAAACATGACAAGTGTTTGACTCCTGATCTGAGCTATAAAACAGAGGACACGTGATGTAATATCGTCTCCTGTGTGCATGAGTGAGCTAGCAGTGTATCTTAGTGGTTAGCATGGTCACTGCCTTATTAATGCCCATCTAAGTAATGTTTTCTAGATTGTTCTCTGCTTTTACTGTAAAAAGTTACACATTTCTGAAATAGGTATGACAATCTTGGTATAGGGCAAGATTGGGAAACCAAGTTCAATTTCTAAGCTGGACCTCATGGCACGTTTGTGATCCTAGCATTTGAAAAACCTGAGACAGGAATATTGTCATGAGTTTCAGGCTATCCTGGGCTACAGAGTGAGGCCCTGCTTCAAACAAACCAGCCACCATCAAAACTCAGTTTCTAAAACCACATCTTTAGTGACTTTCAGGACAAAGACACTTTCTTTTAGCCATTTTAGTTTTCTGGTAGTCCTAAAGGAAAATCCTATTAAGAACAAAAGCAGCGACCAAAGCTATCCAGAGAGATGACTTGACAGTTAAAGTGCCTGCCTTGCAAATATGAGGAATGGAAATCTAATGTCAGGTGGATGTGGCAGACGGCATGCAATTCTATCATTCTGCAGGTGACTACCTGGAATGCTCATAGTGAGGTGGCTGGCTGGACTAACAGTATATTTGGGCTCTGGGCTCAATTGAGAGAACTTGCTTCAATGAAAAAGATGGAAAGTCACCAAAGAAGACTCCTGATGTCAGTCTCAGGCCTCTCCTCCACATACATGTGATACACATACATGCACACATGCAATTATGTACTTGTAAACATACATACTTATATACAAGCACACAACACACACACACACACACACACACACACACACACACACACACACACACTTGAGAAGAATATTCTATTAGCTGAATACTCTGTCACTGAACATCTGTAAAATCTTTAAGCTCCACACACCATCTGTCAGTGATTTATATTGTGATCCCTATGCGTACTGTGCTGGCCCAAGGCATGGGTTGCTTGTTAGCATACCTAATAATACCAATGGTTCATCCACTCTCATGAGGACTCACAGCACAATATGGCACCTACCTGCTACCTTAAAAGCCTGAGAATACAGGTGCCCTTGTGTAATCTCAGAGTACTGGCTTGTTCTCCACCCCCTCCCCAATCCTCCACTGAGAATATTCCAAAGGGGCCAACATTAAGTCCTTTTACTATAATAATGCATGTTATTTGCAGAGAATCTAGTATGATTCTAGTTTATAATACCATATATAGATTAACACTGAGCAAAAAAAAAATGTTGCTCTGTATGGCACAAAAATCCTAAAAGTACATTAGTAGCACATTTGTACACTGCTGGTAACCAGTAACTCTAAATATTCATATCTTCCACTTGACAAAGAGAGAAATATTATCTGGTACTGGAAACCTAGCCAACTACCTAGAGCTAGTGAAATCTCAGATCTTGGAGGCAGACTCATAACCAATACTTTACTCATCCAGCAAAATCTCTAACTACATTCTAAATATCGGTCTTTATACCACAGATAAAAGTAGTTTCAGCCCTCACCAAGGACACTGCCCTTTGCAGCATTCGGGAAACCCATTCCATAAAACCACAACTGATACAAGTGTGGAGTGGTGGAACACAGTCCTAACTGGTCCACCTGCAACCCAACTCCTGCACCTAAGACTCAGAGGCCATTTGGAAGAGGGAGCTGAAAGACTAAGGGTCCAAGGAACAGGAGCTTGCTATAAGGTTGTGACTCCTGAAAATTCCAGAGCTAGTCCTATGAAGTCTCACCACCATGGCTGGCTGAACATGACTGGAATAAAGATGCTATCAATAGAATGCTAATGTGGAAGGGGAAATCTCATGAAAACTTCAGTCCTCCACCAAGAACTAGAGGTAACTGAAGAATACTGAGAGTGTGTGTATTGATAACAAGAGCTCTCTTATTTACTCTTCTGTGTTGTATAATTCCCCTGAATTTCTGGAAAATATTTTTAGTACTTCCTACAAGTGTGTTTTCTGCCTTGATCCATAAATTGCCCATCTCCTAGCCTCTGGGAGGCCCCATGGAAATAGTCTTCCCTAGGAAATAGACCAACTGGTCATCCAGCCCCAGCTGGTTAAAACAGCTCTGAGAACATACATACAAGCAGAATTATAAAAATGATTAGAGGAAAAAAAAGGTCATCAACTTGAAAGAGAGAAGAGGGGTTGTCAGAGCGGGTTTGAAGGGAAAGGGAAAGTGATGTGATTCTATTATAATTTCAAAAAAATAAAGTAAAGATTTAATGAAAAACATGTTATGTTTTAAAGAAATGACATAGGGAAAGCAAGTCTGCACATTGGCATTTTCCCCTGAATCACTTTGATCTCTGATTTGCCGAATCCACGGATGAGAAAGTTGCAGATAGGGAAGGCTGAGTGGTGCCCCAGCCTGAGTATAACTGTATTAGTTTGGTTTTGTATTATGATTATTGTTATCAGTCTGGCTGCCATTACCCCTGCTGCAGTTTCTTCTCATTCACAGCACTCACGAGGCTGAGTGTACAGTGTTCTAACCTGGTGATGGGTGAAAACTGCTGCTGAAATTAACATTATATTTGAGACACTAAGTTTGGGGGAGGGGTGAATAAGAATGGCTCTCATAGGCCCATATGCTTGAGTTTGGTCTTCAGTTAGTGGTACTGTTGGAAAAGATTAGAAGGTGTGGCCTTGTTGGAGGACGTGAGTCACTGGGGGTGAGATTTGAGATTTCAAAATCCCACATGAAGCCTACTCTCTGTCACTGTTTCTATCTGTATCTGACTCTCTGTCTCTGTCTGTCTGTCTGTCTCTCTCTTTCAGTCTTTCTCTATGTGTCTATCATCTATCTATATCATCTATCTATCTATCTATCTATCTATCTATCTATCTATCTATCTATCTATCTATCTCCCTTCTCTCTCTATCACGGATGAAAATCAGGATATTGCTCTTAGCTATTTCTTCAGCACCATGCTTGTCTGCCTGTAGCCATGCTTTCTGCCATGATGCTAATGGACTAATTCTCTGAACCAAGCCCCCAATTAGATCCTTTGTTTCCCTTGGTCACAGTGTCTCCTCAGCAGCAGCACACTAACTAAGACACTAAGTGCTCTATATTTGTGAGCATAAGACTTCAAGCCCAGCTCTTTCTCATGTGTTTTTTTTTTTCACATCCCAGGATGGCTAGCACAGAGAGTTTTCAAACTGTCTGGATGGACAGTTTAAGTAAGTCAGCAAACACGTTTGTAGAAATGTATTACAAATGTTTCCCAGAGACTCGGGGGAATTATATAACACAGAAGAGTAAATAACAGGGGCATTGTTTTATATCCTGCATTTCCTCCCAATGTCTTTGTTGTGAATTGTTCATGCAGTGGAGGCTCTGCTGTGTACAGGGAAGGTGACAAGAATTAAGCTTTATCCCTTTCTTCAGGAGAAATCAATGGTGAAAAGTACGGGTGAAAGAGGAGAAAATATATTAACAACATAACATAAAATGGTACAAAAATCCAGCATTCCATCCATTTGGCCTGTCACTACTTCATTTTTGGAATGCTTTTGGGATGCAATCCTTTCTGCAAGAATTCTTTTGAAAAGAAATACACGTAGCAAATAAACACATTTCCTTGACTGATAGCTGTCAGGATACAGAGCTGAAGTTCTCATCTACCAACTTGCTGATAGATGAATATTACATACGTTCAACACAATAGTCACCCAGTAAATAACATTTAATGTAAAATACATTCAGGGAACAAGACAGATATGGCCCGTTCTTTTGACCTTACATCTTCTAGAGCAGAGGTTCTCAACCTAGAGTTCACCACCACTTTGGGTGTTGAACAGTCCTTTTCTCAGAGGTCACCTAAGATCATTGGAAAGCACAGATATTTATATTGTGGTTTACAGTAGTAAAGTCACAGTTATGAAGTAGCCAGGAAAAGTATTTTATGGTTGGGGGTCACAATAAAGTAAGGAATGGTATTAAAGGGGCACAGCAACATAAGGAAGATGGAGAACTCTGCCCTAGAAGATTAAGGCATGCTAGTGACATGATAGTGAGGAAGAGAGGATTCAACAGTGATTAGTCCTGCAGAGGAAACACTGAGCATCCCCCTGAGAATAGCTGCTGGTATAGGACAAGGAGGACCTGCTACCTCTGAAGACTATAGGCAGGCCCCTCGGTATGACCTACTCTCAGGTTGAAATGTCTGTGAAGTGAGTGTAGAGACCTGGTTAGGAAAAAGTGTCTACTCTACTCGTGGCTAACTAGCCACAGGGGAATCTGTTTTTCAGGGTTGTGTTGGTAATATTAACTGTTAACTCAATAAGATCAAAATCGCCTCAGTCCTAGGCTCTAGGAAGTCATCCTGTGAGCATGTGTATAAGGAAGTGCATCACCTAGGACATCAGTCCATATATAAGGGCACTTCTAGACTGGGTCAACTGAGATGGGAAGATCCACCCTGAATGTGGGCAGCATCATTTCCTGGACTGAGTCTCAGTCTCTCATGCACTCTCTCACAGCCTTCTAGGGGCTCCAGTTTGAAGACATAGCTGTGATTGGGCCGAGGGGAAGCAGCAAAGGCAAGGACTGGAGATGGACTGCCATCTTCTAGGAAGGCTGGGTGGCCTGGAGAGGAGGCTAGAGAGAGAGCAGGGCTGAGTCAGTGGAGACCAAGGAAAACCTCTACTCTCCTTAGCTCAAGCCTTCTGTACCACGGGGCCAGGTAGCGCTGCTATTTGGGCTGCTGTGTTTCATGCTACACCACTAGAGATGGGGGCTGTAGCTCAGCTGTAGAGCACTTGTTAAACAGTATGAGGCCATGGGAGACAATGCACAAGCAATCACCTCTATCTGCTTCTTAACTAATGATACAATGTGACCAACTGCTCCACATTCCTGCTGCTCTAACTTTCTGTTATTGTGTTCTGAATCCTCTAACTGTAAGTCACAATAAATCCTCTTTCTTATGTTATATTTGTAAGACATTTTGTCACACTGACAAGCAAAGTAACCAATGCAAAGGATTTTCTCATTTTCCTCACTATCCTGTAGCAATGAGAGCACTGGACAGTATTTCTCACACATTTGTTCCTCTTCATGGTTCCTCAGAGACAATTGACAGTCCTAAAGAGAGTCCAAGTTCAGACTATCAAAAAACTTGTGTGAGAGGACCACAATTTTTCCATCATGTGTTCACATACTCACAAAGCAAAGTCTTAACCTGGTGTGGTGGCTTAAATGAGAAAACCCCCATAGGATCATACCTTCAAATTCTTAGTTCCCAGTTGGTGGAACTGTTTTGGAAGGATCAGGAGGTGTGGCCTTGTTGGAAGAAGTGTGCCCTTTGGGCTGGGCTTGTTCAAACAGCTACCTCATTCTCAGGTAGCTGCCTCTCTTTCCTTGCCACATGCTGTGTCTCAGTGTGTACACTCTCAGCTGTTGGTCTAGTGCCAGGTCTACCTTCCTGCTTGCTGCCATGCTTCCCACGATGACGGTCATAAACTCTAACCCTCCAGAACTGATTCCCAAGATTAAATCTTTTGTAAGTTGCCTTGGTCCTGGTGCTTTGTCACAGCAGTAGAAAGGTAACTAAGACACTTGGTTTAGCTTCTGGCTCTGACTAGGGTTAGACACACAGCCCTAGTAAGATCTAAATATTCTTTGAAGAGTCCTTTTGAGGACTAAGCTCATACCTGCTTGTGATGTGAACAGGAGGCTTGAGGTGTGGAGAATGTATGAGGTCCCTGGGTCTCATTCCATTCCTTCTCCCAACTCCACTCCTGTGTCTCTTAAAGGCATAAAAAAAAAAAAACCTTGAACTATCCAAACTAATCCTCCCACAAAACATGGAGCAATGTATTATTAGCCTAGAATTGTCTACTTTGGAGACATTGCTAATGATTTGTAGGACTCTGTGTCCTATGCTCTCCTGAGTTTAGTCTTGAATTCTTCCTCTTATTAAAAAATCACTTGTATACAAATACACAGACAGCAGACAGACAGACAGACAGACAGACAGACAGATGCATACAGAACTTCTCTCTCTCTCTGTCTCTCTCTCTCTGTCTGTCTCTGTCTCTGTCTCTGTCTCTGTCTCTGTCTCTCTCTCTCTCTCTCTCTCTCTCTCTCTCTCCATTGCCCTGACTCAGATGCCCAAAACATCTATATGAACATGAAGTAGATCATGGTGTGGGGGTCGGGTAGGGAATTTCTCCAAGTAAGCATCATGAAAACCACAAGGTAAGCCACTAAGAATCACGTCTGTCAGAAGAGCCCTCCCCTCCCCGAGGAGAAATGAAATGTGTTGATCCTTTCAGATCTCCTCATCAGCAGCAGACCCCTTGTTCTGTGCTAGGGATGGGGCATTGTGCTCTTTGCAGGTCATCTCCTGAGAGTAATCAGAAGTGGTAGAACACATTGTTGTCAGGAGTAAATAGGTTGTGTTAAATAACAGGAGAAACGAAATCAGTCCTGAACCACTCCTGTAAAGTAATAAGGTACCAATTAAGCAATAGTAAGTAATATTTGGAGACACAGCCACTAGAACTTGTGTATCGAAATGAGCATGGTTTCCTTCCAAATAGTCCCTTTGGGAAACTAAACAGTTGCTTCAACTGTGCTGCCATGGGCCAAGCTATTTCTGCAACTGGAACGGTTTATGTACGAGTCAACCAGAAAACAGCCTCAAAGGAGGATCACATGCCATTTTTCACAACCAGAAACAACTCTGTGTGGGTCGAACATCCATCAGACTCCCAGCTTCCTCAGGAGACAGAAAAATCACTGACCTGAAGTGGGCTCAAATAGCAGCGGCATGGCGTGAGGTGGGGGTGGGAAGCAGTGCAGTGCCCTCTGTCCTAATTGTCCAGAGTCCTGATGATCGTTCCCTCTGCCTGGGGCTCTCCTCCTTCAGTATGCCGCGGGATCCCCACCTCCTCCTTCATCACTGTTGCCAGTTATCTTTCTTGCTTCTTAACTCAGTTCTGACTGATCATGCTCTTTAGGCCTCGATATTTAATGGCTCTGTCTTTGCTTCTCTCCATTTTTGTTCTGTTGTCATTCACAGAAGTGTATTTTGCGGACTTTCAAAGTTAGCAATTAACCAATAGCATAACTGAGCAAAGTCTGTGCTCTGTCTGCGTGGGGATCAAGCAACAGCCAAACATGAAGTGAGGCCACAGAGAAAGAGAACTTTGTCGCCTCGCCTCACCTCGCCTTGCCTTGCCTCACCTCTTCTCTCTTCCTCTTCCATCCCCTCCTCCCCTCCTTCCTCCTCCTCCCCTTCATCATTTTCTCTCTTTCCTTTTTCTGTCTCTATATCAGTCTCTCTCCTCCCTCTTTTTCCTATCTCTGTCTCTAGTGTGGTAGGTGCACATCCTTTACAGTGTGGTAGAGGCACATCCTTTACAGTGTGGTAGGTGCACATCCTTTACAGTGTGGTAGATGCACATCCTTTACAGTGTGGTAGAGGCACATCCTTTACAGTGTGGTAGGTGCATCTTTCTGTGTCTGTCTGTCTCTCTGTGTGTCTCTGTCTCTCTCTGTGTCTCTGTGTCTCTCTCTCCTCTCCTCTATTCCCTCCCCTCTCTCTATGGATCAGACTTTCTGGAGGTCTGGTGACCCTAACAGCGCCTAGCAGCCTAGTCATTTTATCTCCTGTCAGCATTCTCTTCATAAAAAGCTTTACCTCTTTCCTCTCATCTTGTCATCTACCCTTTAGAGCCCTGAAGCTCATGCAGGTCTTCTGTGTGGTCCCTCAATTTTATCTTCTCCTGACTCTAGTTTTCATTCAACCTTTGCTTTCTTCCCTAATCACAAAAGTCGATACAGAGGCAGTGGACTCTAAGCACAGTGTCCATTTTTCCCAGCCCCTATCCAGACTCTCATGTGGGACTCTACTGCACCTCCTTGACTCTTCGTACCCATATCTGTTTAAGTTTTTGATATTTTCTACATGACTTCTTCACTGGCAGGCACTTGGGAGGACTGAGGTTATTCTGCGGTGACACACAGCCCCATACAAATTCACCAAATGAGATCCACAGCCCAGCACTACTCAATCATGGAACTATCTTTGAAAAAAAATAGTTGGTTTCTGATATGAGGTCAGTCGGATAAAGGCAGTAAACCCCACTGGAACTTTCTGATGTACTGCCCTGATGATTGTCAGCATGCTCTGATAGTCTCCCCCTTTGATCTGTGATAAGTACATAAACAAGAAGAGGAGCACTCCAAAGGCTGTATTAGGACAAGTGTACTCAAAGACTGTGGGCCGGAAGGGAGTGTCGCTGTTGCCTTAATTGGCCCATTTGAATTAGGGAGAGTACCTTGAGTTTTCTAAATAAAAAAAAAAAAAAACATTAAGCAGATTTCTAAAATCCAGTTCATACATTTTTGCAAGAAGGCATAACAGATGGTGGTATTAAACACAGAAACTTGGAGCAAGGGTATTAGGGGGTTACCAACTGCCTGAAAGGAGTAGGTAAAACAACAAGTTGCATGGCCGTAGGGGGACCACAGGGTTTTCTCCACACCTTTAAAAACTTCTAGATACGTTCTTATGGGAATGATTTACAGTCATTTCCATTCTTCGTTTCTTTTCTTTTCTTTCTTTCTTCCTTCCTTTCTTTCTTTCTTTTTTTTTTTTTTTTGATTTTTTTTTTTAAGCCATGGCACTCTATTCATTGTCAGATTGACAGGATAGAATATAATTAAATGATTGGATCCCTTGATCCATAAAATTGCATTGCTAGTAGCTCAGTTTAGTAATTTAAGATGATGCCCCCACCCAGGTAAAGTTTCTGGGGAAGCCACCACCTGTATATAAACACCACAGAAGACAAGTGAGAGGAGCCAATTGATGCCTCTCTGAGCTTCAACCCTGAGAGATCTCCTAACTGGACCCTCCCATCCAATGGAGAATGCTTCTGTCTTGTAAGCTTTCAGACCAGGGCTGTTAAGAAAATCAAAGGGAAAAATAGTGGCATCAAATAAGGCCCCAGGAGTTAAAAAATAACACAGTGCCTGAGGAGGATAATTTATGAGATCTCCTTAAAAATCTATTGAGCCGTAGGGTCATTTTGGTCTCCGATTGTCCAAATGCTTCCCAGATGAGCAAAGGAGAAAGGCACAGAGAGAATCCAGAGCTAGTGGAATCTGTGAATTATATATTATCAACAGGCTCTGAAGGATAAAAGAAAAAAAGAAAAAGAAAAAGACAGTAACTACTCTAACACAGTAACTTTAACAGTTGTGGGTAAGTTCTCACAACTTGAGAAAATATCCAAAGACCGTTGGTTTAATCCCTTCTTTCTCTTCAGTGCTAATTAAACAGTCACTGGGGTGTGAACTCTCTGCACTTATTGCAATCTACATTTCTTACTGTCCTCATTTAAATGATACAATTGCATTGGGAAGGGATTGTTAGTCTACCCCTCTACTCAACTATCTGGAATACATAGTTCTTAAATTCCCTCTTGTCACAGAGGACAATTCTACCAGCCTCAGTTAAAGCTGCAGTGGGTAGAGGGTATCATAGCAAAATGAATGAACAAACCTAAATGTCATTGTCTTAGTCAGGGTTTCTATTCCTGCACAAAACATCGTGACCAAGAAGCAAGTTGGGGAGGAAAGGGTTTATTCAGCTTACACTTCCATACTGCTGTTCATCACCAAGGAAGTCAGGACTAGAACTCAAGCAGGTCAGCAAGCAGGAGCTGATGCAGAGGCCATGGAGGGATGTTCTTTACTGGCTTGCTTCCCTGGCTTGCTCAGCCTGCTCTCTTATAGAACCAAGACTACCAGCCCAGAGATGGCACCACCCACAAGGGACCTCCCCCTTGATCACTAATTGAGAAAATGCCTTACAGCTGGATCTCTTAGAGGCATTTCCCCAAGTGAAGGTCCTTTCTCTGTAATAACTCCAGCCTGTGTCAAGTTGACACAAAACTAGCCAGTACAGTCATTACTATGACTAATAGGTAGCTACCACTGTCAAAGTAACTACACTGCCAAAAGTTACCTCAGTCAAAATAACTACACAAAAAAATGTTACAGTGTGTAGTAGGTATTTTTCCAGTCTTATGGGAAAGTATTTTATTTTTCTGAAGCCCTTTGTTATACCCTGTATCAACAATTTAATACTGGGAACACTAAAAACCTACAAATATCTGTTATGGTTTGAATGTGAACTCTCACCTCTAGGCTCATAGGACCAAACACTTTGTCCCTAGATAGTGATACTGTCTGGGATGTGGAACTTCACTGAAGGAAGTGTGTCCCTGGAGCCTAGTGGCTTGAAGACTTGCTCCATTTTCTGTTCACTCTCTATTTCCTGGGTGTGGATACAGTGTAATCAGCTAGCCTCCAGCCCTGTCTTCCTTGCTATCAACTCTTCCCAACTCATTGTAGACTGTATGTGTCTAAAACTGTAAGCCAAAATGACCCCTTTCTCCTTTAAGTTGTTTTTGCTAGGGTATCTTATCACAGCAAGGAGAAAGTGATCAAGTTGATATTTCACTAACAAAATTTCAGAAGAACTTAATTGCCCAGTGTTTGAGTTATTGTGTATGACTTATCTCTATAAGCCATATATACAAGCTTGCTATCCAAGGTTTCTACACTGTGTGAAGTCCAGGATACCTGAAACCCATGAAGAAGGGGCAAGTTTACATTTAGTTTGGAAGATGACTTTATTAAATGATACAAGAACAATCAGCCACACTTTTTGAATTGATATTTTTCTTGCTGAGCAGATGTAGCTAAAATTATTTATGTTAAACAGGTGTCTAGTAGGTTAGCAATCTACAAAGAGAAAATTATGCCTTCAAGAATATGACTTACTTTTTTTCATAGCCCACTGCCTTTACCCATCAAGATATGCTAAACAATCCTCAAATCTTAATAGCTTAAAATAACAAAGGACTATTTTCAGCCACTGATGTATGTCTAATGTGGATTAGGTATAGTCATTCACAATGCCGACATGAAAAATATTATCATCTTTTTATGGCATCACTGTCTTGCACAGGTCTTGTCAGGCTCAACAAAGCAGAGAGCATGTAGGAGAGTGCTAAATGTGTCTACGTAGAAGCGCTAGCCATGCATTGTTTTTAAGTTGTCTTCCATTGTCTAACAAGTAGTATGGCTAAACCCCAAACCTTGCAGGATCCCAAAGGAGCAATCAACATTTGCATAAGTACAAGAACACCCACTAATTATGTTGACCTTTTGAGAAAGAACTAACATCACATAAACATTTTTATGGCTGTTTGAAGGAGGGCTCACCATGATATTTGAGAATTTGAGGACAATATCGTCAAGCCATGAAACTCGGTTTCCAAGCATCCAGCAGGAAAACCATAGAAATTGAATGTGGGGCTAACACAAACCAGCAAATGTCTAGTTAAAAGTGGAGTGCCTTGTCTGGTTAATGTATATGTTAGTTTTCTTATTGCTGTGCTAAAACACCTGAAAGAAGCAACTTAATAGAGGAAAAACTTATTAAGTTCATGATGTGAGAGGACAGAGTCCATCATGGCACAGAAACAGTGGTGGCTGAGGGAGCAGGAGCTTGGAGGAGCTGGTCACACCATTGGGGCAGTCAAGAAGTAGAGAGATAGATAGGTGGATGTAGTTATCACTACCTTTAATCTCAGCAGTGGGGAGGCAGAGGCAGGTGGATCTCTGTAAGTTCCAGAACAGCCAGAGTTAAATAGTGAGACTGTGTAGCTGTCTCAATAATAAATATAATAATAATAATAATAATAATAATAATAATAATAATAATAATAACTCTTTTTTAAAAGTAGATCTGTTGGTATCAAGGCTGGAGAATATTCCAAATGTCCCACCTGCAGTGATCCACGTGTTATATCTAGGCCCCATCTCCTAAAGATTTCATAATCTCACAGCATAGCACTGCTATCTGTAGACCAACATAGTTTAAACACATGAGCCCAGTGGGGGACTTTTCACACAAATATTAAACAATATGGGGGCAGGAACCTTGGGACTGGACTTATATAGATTGATCCAAACACTGTGGTTTCTGTGTAGAATCCTATTTTACAATACTCAGAGACTAGACACCAAACAAAATTCTATACAATTGAAGAATCTGTGAGTTTTCTGTTAGTATATGCACTGGTGCTAAGAAGCAATATTATTTTCTCTTCTAAGGGGACTTTGGGGAAAATATTCAACTATCCTGTTTTGTGAAGTATACTACAGCTACAAAAAAAAATACCTTTAAACAAGCACTAAGGAGCAGGAGAGATAGCTCAGCACTTAAGAGCACTCACTGCTCTTGTATATGGTTTGAGTTCAGTATCTAAAACCTACGTCAAGTGGCTCATGACCACCTTTAACTCCAGCTTCAGAGATCTAAAGTCTTCTTCTGGCCTCTGCAGCCACTTGCACACATGTGTTTATGTACACACCCAGGCATATTCACACAAAAATAAAATAATAATAAAGTAAATATGTAAAACCAAAGAGCAAAAGTCAATATGTATTTATTGTTCATGACTCAAAAAAATCTTGTGCTACATGACTGGGCAGGCACGTAGGTATCTGTTGCTCTTTGCTTTGAGATGTGAGAAGGAACTAGAAGTTTGGGAAATATCTGTTAATGGAAAACCAAAAGAGAGAGGCAAATCTGAGACACATTTTCAGTTAGCTGCGCTGCATCTTAGCTCAGTTTAATGGCCATTCATACTTTTGGAGAGTGTCACAAAAGGTATCAGGTAGTATGCTTTGCTAGAGTTTCCTTGATTAGAAAATAAATCCAACCAATGAAAGATGCTTCCCATCAAATGCTTTAACAGTGGTTACCATAATGAAACAGTTAGCTAAAAATCCCTTGAGTTTGGCCAAGTCAAAAGATTCAGGAAAATAGTGGGGTTTTTTTGTTGTTGTTTTTGTTTGTTTGTTTCTTTGCCTTTAAAATAATGGAGAAGTGAGGTCTCACTTTCTGCACTAGGTGTAAAAAAGTGGAAACTAGTGCATTTAAAGCAATCAGCTCTCAGAAAAGAATCCTAGAGAATAGCAAGGCAGAGCAGAGGGGAGACTGGGAGTTAGGAGCCTCCACCGAGGTCACCACTACTGTACAGACCTCAACTGTGACACTTACTGGTAGTGTACGCATTCTGTGCCAGACTATATATCAACAAAACAAACAGACACCAAACAAACAAAAACAAACCACCTAGTAGTTTGTTGGAGAAATTAAGATCAATACAAGGAAAGGCACTTAACTCTGAATGGTACTAGTATAACAAACAATTGCTGAATATGAAGTCAATAGCTTTGATGAGGAATGAGTCTCCTTTCATAGTTAGACTCAGAAAATGGCGCTCACCAGTGACATCATAAGCATGCAGCTGTCATTATGGCAATGGGAAATGGAACCCCTGAGGTGCTGAACAGCTGACTGTTTTCTTTCGACTAAGGCATTGTGTCTAGGATTGATGCACCTAAACTTGAAGTCCCTGGGAGTCTTGAGATTTTCACAGGAGGAGGAATCCCGGGGATAGAAAAATAACCAACATTTTTGACAAAATGATACAGGTACCATTCATTAGAAGAATGAAAAGGACCATCGCTTATCTTGAGGCTGAAAGTGCTATGGGAGAATCCATTAGCTTCAGCATTACTTATATGCTGATTTTTCAACTAGAATCTGAGTAGATGCTAAGTTGAAACCCTGTCCATCCATCACTGTCTGGAACATGCTGCACTACTGATGTTTAAGGTTGTGAGCCTTACCCTGTGGCTGCAGAGCTGTCTCTCAAGCTCCACACTTTAGTTCTTTATATCGGGGAGCAACAAACTTTTTTTTCTAAAGATGAACAGATAATTAAATGTTTTATAGTTATTGTGCATCGTATGGTCCTTGTTCCAGCCATTCAGATCTCTCTGTGTTGCAAAAGTTGCCATTTATAATATATCAACAAGTGTGAATGGCTATGTTTCAGTGATATTTTATTTATTTGAGTAAGTGGTAGAATCATATTTGCTAATCTTGCTATATAGAAGGTGAGAAAACTGTGTGTTTGAGGCATGATAACCTTTATTTCAGTTTTTACCTCTTCCTCTCATGTGGCCTTTCAATCATTCACAGGTTTCTTTCATGAAAACTGGTATTTCACGTAAATGAAAATTATATGTATAAGAGCTCTTGAGACTATTCCGATGCTAGAAAAGCACTTCATAGATGCATTTTTCTAGTAAATTAATTTATACAATTTAAATTTTAAGATGTTTGACTTTTTGAAGTCTCTTGACCAGTCTTTCCCAGGGAAGGAACTCTTTTTATCTTATGTCAGGGTCAAATTCAACATTGATTCTGAAACAAAACAAAACAACCTCATGCATTCCAAAAGCTCAAACGGAATTTAGGCTGTAATGCCAATTGATACAGGTTGATTTAAACCTCTAAGGTGAAGGTAATAATTCAGAAAGTTGAAAGGAATGAAGGAAACAGAGCCTTCAAACTTACTACGATTAACCTTCAGTGTATGGAGGGAAAAGAGCCTAATAAATGTGCAGCATTGCTGTGTTCCTTTGATGGTGAAAAAAAAAAAAAAAAGCAGAGCCCATCATCAGCCGAATATTGTTCAGGAGCCTGCTGAATTGGATTAATGTCTCAACAAATCAATTTTTATGAATTACATAATGATAGCCATTGTGTAATAGCCTGTGTGTTGCAAAGATTGTACATGAAGAATTTGCTGTTGTTCACTGTGTGCTCACGAAAAAGAATGGAACTAATGTTTGAAGTGCATTCTCTCTGATGAGGTGAATAAGCAAGGTGCTTTGCTGGCGTGTCCTTTCAACAGGACATGGCTATAAGTCTATGCCTCTGTAAGAGTACTGCATACAGAGAGGCACACTGTTGCACAAGAGTGGCCAGAATTACAAGGTAGCATTCTATAGTTTGTTTAGTGCCACAGACTTAAAGACCATCTCCTAACTCTTTCAAGCCTTTTCAGTGGGGGCGGGGAGGGGGCTCCTGTGCTACCAAGGTCAAGTGGTCTCCTTCATGACACTCTCAGTTGGATGGGGCAGTTCTCAGAGCACTCCTTTTTTTTAGGAATTCCTGTTTCCACGCCTCTCATTTATTAAAAATGCAGATTTGGGGGGCTGACGAGATGGCTTAGTGGTTAAGACCACTGGCTGCTCTTTCAGAGATCCTGTGCTTGATTCCCAGCAACCATAACCATTTCTCTTGGGATCTGATTCTCTCTTCTGGCATGCATGAAAAAAGAGTATTCATGTATATTAAACAAACAAACAAATAAATAAATGCAGATTATTTTAAAATGCAGATTTGTCTTTGAAAATAACATTGTGGTGATTGGTCAAGAGTTCTTGATGCAGGTGTTATTGTAGGCATCCTGGGACAGAATTGAAAGCAAAGTTTTGAAGAATTCTGGGCCTAAGGAACCAGTAAAGGGTGGTGGTTTATATTTCCAAGCTAGCTAACTTCTCCAAGTCTGCAGATCTCACTATAAAATGGGAGAGTAATAACTATGCTTCAGGTAGTAGAAATGAATGATAATGAATGTGATGTACATAGCATAATATCAGACTTAGTGCAGATGATCAATAAACAGTATTTTACTATTACTGTTTAACCTCCCTTAATTTACTCAAATCAGTGATTTATACATTACCAGATCCAGTGACTTAGCAAAGGATGGAGGGCTTCTAAGAAATGAACTAGGAAGTATTTCACCCAAGGCCTATTCACACTATCTGTTGGTTGATTTGATACAACCATTACTTCCATTCTCTGATGATTCCAAATAAGGTTAGAGATCATTTTCTTAGCTATTTTAATTGGAATCACATGGTAGAAGAAACAAGCATTTGGTTTAAGAATCTGTTTTATATCAACCACCAAAGGATGGTGAGAGGAAACAGTAGATCTTTTCAATCCTTAATTTCAATAAGCCAAACAGAAGGAGATTTCCCAGACACACTGGGCTGCTGTGTCTCTCTCAGTGCAGGATAATTTGATATAGGCTCTCCTTTTCCAATAACAGAAGTTAGGACCATGACTCAGCAGACTAGGCGGGCAACAGACTAAAAGAAGAAAGCTCTGTGTGTGCTCCTCCGGGACATCAGATTGGAGGCTCCCTGTTTTATCTGGCCTCCTCATATTACTCACTGGTGGCCCTGGGTATCCTGTTTCAGACCTGGGCTCACCTCCTGCCAGAGCTCTGACCACATCTGCCATGTGCTCTTGACAATATCAATGTCACCACAGTGGCAGATGGATAGAACATTTTGTGGAGCGTGTCTCTCTTTTCATGTTCCAAGGAGCATGTGTGCTGTGCCCCTGCCAAGAATAACCATGTACATGCAGACTGGGGGTGGGGGGTGGGGGTGACAGGAATGGAGTGTGACCTTTGTGTGGCTCTTAGATGCTAACGTAGGAGATAGGGGGTTCAACTTCTTGTGTATCCTCCATGCAAAGGCTGTGGAGATCACTTATCTCTTGCGGATTTTCTCAAATCAAGTGTTTATTTTTCCTTCTTGGAGTTAGGTTTATGGAGTGAAAGTAACTAAATAGAAACTTAAAGTCACATGAGATACTAGGGAACTCACTACCTGTGACCAAAGGAAATCTCTCTTTTCAATAAGAATTCTTCCATAAAGTACACCAAGTCCACTGTGCCCAGCACACCCAGCTGTATTTTATTTACACTGCGTCCACTCCCATGCTACAGCGAGCAATGCAGAACCAAGCAAGCAGTAGCACCCTGACAACAGTAAAGGGGTTCCATGCCCTCTCTAAACTCATTGCCCATTCAAGGTTCAAGGCATTAGCAAGGATCTTGGTGTATTCAGGTGCTATACCAAAGGACCACAGACTGGGTTGCATATATACTATAAATCTTTTATTTCTGAAATTTGTAGAGGTTATGAGGTCAAGGTGCTAGGGAGAGCTGTTTCATTGTTTTGTTTGCTTATTTTGTTCTTTTTCACAGTAATCAGCTTCTCGAAGAGTCTTCATATGGCAAAAGGGCCAAAGAGCCTCTCTCAGTAGTCTTTTAAAAATCTTTTTCATCAGTACCTGGCCTTAATGACCTAATTACCTCCCACAAACACCACTCCTTATCCAGTAGCCATATAACAAGGATGAAAGAAAGCCACACCCAGGTCCCTTATAGGAGTTTGGGAGCCATTTGGAGATAGCTTGGTCACATTTTGGTTTAGTTTAGATTCATTTACTCTTTTAAAATCTTTGCTACGTTCACATTTTGCCCTGGACATAAGTAAATTTTTGCTATTTTAGAAAAGACTTAACCCCAAATGCAGCACACAAAGGCAGGGGAGACAAAAGTACTGAGCGGTTGTTCAAACAGACAGCTTTTGAGGCAGGGAGAGCAAGGCCTGGCTTATGGTCTTTGCTGTTTCCAATGCTGTATATTCTCTGATCTTGGTTAAGTTCGCGCTACTAATCGTTTAACACCCAATGAAGGAGCTAGAGAAATTACCCAAGGAGCTAAAGGGGTCTGCAACCCTATAGGAAGAACAACAATATGAACTAACCAGTACCCCCAGAGCTCGTGTCTCTAGTTACATATGTAGCAGAGGATGGCCTAGTCAGCCATCAATGGGAGGAGAGGTCTTCTGAAGATTATATACCCCACTACAGGGGAATGCCAGGGCCAGGAAGCAGGAGTGGGTGAGTTGGGGAGAAGGGCGGGAGAGGGTATAGGGAATATTTGGAGAGGAAATTGGAATGGGGATAGCATTTGAAATGTAAATGAAGAAAATATCTAATAAAGAAAGTTCTCAAATGTTCAACAACAGGCTTCTGTTTAACTAGCAAACTTATGTTAAGTACACCTTTACCACTACATGACAAACTTTTAAAGAAAAACAGAGTATTTTACTTAAGTCTTTTATGGCAGTCTTCACACACTTTTGTTCTATTTTACAAATAAGGTATCAGGCCGGGTATAGTGGCACACATCCGTGTATCAGTCCTCAGTGGCATGCAGATCTCTGTGAGGTCCAGTCCAGCTTAGCCAAAATAGGGAGTCATGAAAGGACTCTGGCCAGCTCTAGCATGTTGACCATGGCTCTGGCAGGCCTTTTGCCTCTCCCTCATTCCCTCTGCCTTGCTAAAACCCATTAGATTACACTCCTAAAGCTTGCTACCAAGGTCTATTTCCTTATTTGGCCACTTCCTTTTCCCGAGGTTCACTACCAAGGTTCAGCTACCAAAGTGTTGATGTCTAGCAATCAAAAGCCCCCTTTGGCTGTCCTACTTAATATGCCAAATTAAAATTAAACACCTCATCCTAACAAAAATTATCCCCTTGTACTTGTATAAACTGCCATTTTCTTATGTGCCACATCTGTCTCCTCTATCCAGAGGTAGTCTTTTTCCCTCCAGGACAGAACCCCCAACCCCTTTCCTTTGTTCTCTTCCCTTCTCCCTCATGCCCTATCTGCTGTCTCTGTCTATTACTCTTTGCCCTATCTTCCTCTGCAAGCAGGTAGCCTTTGTGTTGAGAATTTGGTTAAAGGGTTTCTGAACCAATACTTTTCCTAACAAGTTGCAGGGCAGGTAGGGCTACATAGTGGTAACATAATAAAATAAATGAATATCATATTTTCTTTGTCCTAATATTTTTTCATTTATTTTGCAGCCGTATTTTTGTGTGTGTGTGTGTTTTCAGAATGTTTCAATATCCAGGGTGTGATTTTGTTTCAACACAGAATCCCACATAGCCAAGCCTAGCCTCAAATTCACTGTGTTGGTGTGGATGGCTTGTTAACTCCTTATCTTCTAGGCTCTACTTCCTAAGTGAAGGAATTGCAGTTGGGTACCTTAATGTCAGATTTTGGGAGTGCTAGAGATTGAACTCTTGGCTTTTTGCATAGCAGATAAGAATGGAGGAAGTCTGAGGCCTTCAGTTAACAGTGCAGCTACTAAGCCTTCCTCAGCTACATTTTCAGCCAAAAGACAGCTTTTTTATAAAGAAGAAATTACACATGCTTTAGAGATGAAGAGAGCAAGGTCAAAATTAAGCTGGGGAGTAAGAGCTATACTTATCTGTAGATATAAAAATAAATATTTAATTTATCTTTATAATTAATTAATTATTTCTAACCATAAATAATAATTACATTGGGTTAATAAAGTGGGCATTGTAGGTTTCCCTCAAAGATCCATGACTTCACCAGCCCCACATAGTTGGCTAAGTCTCCAGTACCAGACATGATGTTGCTCTTGTTGAATAAGCCTTAAATTCACTTAGAAATGCCTTTTCACAACAGATGACGAATACTACAGAAAGCCATAAGTGATCAAAATGCAGATAAAATGATTCTGTGTGGCCCAGCCCTAACTAAGAATGAATGATTGTGCTTTGTGGGCCCTAACTGAGGCATCTACAACACAACTTCAGCTCCTCAGGCTCAGGAACCCCTGTGAGGGGGCAGCAGGATTGTAAGAGACAGGAATAGGAGAGTTCAACTCCAAGAAATGCCAGAGAAGCTACAGCCATGACGTTACCTCTTCATACTGCCTGACTGAATATGAACACACACAGCCCCACCAAAGAGGGGAAACGTCATAGGGCCTCAGCTCTAGACAAAGAACTATGGGCTACTAAGGAATGCTGAGAGCATGAGAAATAATCTTCCAGAGAAGGGTCCCTCTAATTGGTTATCCAGTCTCTCTCTCTCACACACACACACACACACACACACACACACACACACACCAGTTAAAGGAAAAGATGCTATGAATTTGAGAAAGAAAGTGGGGTATATGGGAGGTTTAGATAAAGGAAACAGAAAGGGAAATAATATATTTTAATTATAAAATAATTATTTAAAATAATAATAAAATAAGGGTGTTTACACGTATCTGTGGATGAATATGGGAACAATACTCTGCATATTGAACCTCATTATTGACTATTTAACTTAGAGCTCCACGGTGTAGCCTAGTCCTGTAACACTTGCCTGGCAGGCAAAAGGGTTTACATTCTATCCCAAGCTGTGAAAAAAATTGAAATTTATTTATAATCATAAAACTTCAGTACTTTTCTTATTATTTCCAAGTCTTAGTTAGTGGTTTGTCTGTTCCTACTGAACATACCTTAGAATTATCATTTCTTATTCCTTCCTCATGAGAAAAACAAAGACTAGAAGTGTATTATTATATAAAGTAGCCTATCATCAGATGACAGTTATAAAGAGACTAGAAAGTCATTCTGATGAACTTGAAATTTCAAATGAATTGCTAAGGCCAGTGTTGAAATTCACAAACTGACCATCATGAAGAGCCACATGCTACTACTACATTTTTGAGTGAGTTAACTTCCGCTCGATGGCCCAGTACCTGACAGAAACAAGGGAGGAAAGATTGACTTCAGCTCACAGTTTCAGACGGATTGCTCCAAGGAGAAAAAAAGTGGAGAAAAAAAGCCTATCAGGACAGCCTACTTTCATCAGAGTGAGTGTGTGCTGCTGAGGTTCGTCATATCATGGTGGACCCATCAGCAGAATGCAACCTGGAGACCCATGAGCACAGTGGAACCTAGGTCAGACATTGCCTTCAAAATCCCACCCCAAGTAACTACTTCCTGTAGTTAGATCCCAACTACTGAATGTTCCATGGAATCACAACTCATGCTACCAGATAGGGAACACGCTTTCAAAACATGTTGTGAGGGACATTTCAGATCTAGATTATAACGCACAGTAACACACAGCTTAGTTACCTAATGGGACTCGGAGAGCGGCATCAGTGCAGCTCCAATCCTTATTTATTCTGATGAAAAAACCAAAGCTTCAAATAGGAATGGGAAATACTGGTTAGGCGGCTCCATAAGCACCTGTAACATTAATAAGCAGAACAAGTAAAGGTTCTGGTGCCTTGTTGATAAATTATTTTCGGTTGAAATATGTACTTATTTGCTTCAGTTAAATAGAAAATAGGGAAATAAAAGTGTCCCACTAGGCAAGAAGTAAGAGTGGCCCCACCAGTGGTTCAGGTTCCAGCTGCCTACTCACAGCTGCTCTGTATTCATTGCATGCAAGCCTGGTCACCTGATGCCATCACTAGTCTTGTGCTCCACATACTGGGACCTTTTGTTAAAGAAAGCATAAACTTTCATCTTAAATTTTGGGTGTGTGTGCATGTTAACATTATTGTAATTTGATATCTAATGGTGTGTGTAATTCAAATTCAGGAGATTTAATCTCTGAATATGCAATGCTAATCAAATTGAGAAGATAAGAAGCCTAGCATCCAGACCAAATGTGACAGCTACAAAAAACGCTTGCCCTGCTATGGATCAGGATCTACAAGCTTTTAAACACAGAATACTATTTAACCCTAGGGAATCTGTATTGCTTTAGCTTTATCTCAGAAACCTGAATGACTAGTTACTTTCAGACAATCCAGTAGTAGAGTAGATCCAACTGTTTTCTTGTCTAATTCTAAATCTTAACGTCTTGCCATCAGGTATTTCAAAGAAACATAATCAGAAGGTTTTCATGCATGGCTTCAAAAACCACAGTTCCCCAGTCGTTTCTGAAGCATGAGTGAAAGGATGGAAATTAACTTTAAATTAGTGTAGAAGGTGAGTTTTGAATAGATTAGCTCAATATCTCTAGTGGCTATCTAACAAGCACATGAAAAGGATGGTGAAATTCATCATTCTCAAATGCATATGTATCACTGAGCATTTCGTTCTTTCAAGTTGAGTAGCAGATTTTTGAAGGACAGTAGATTGTTCACTTGGAAGAATTCACCTTCTCTTCATCCCAAGTTTTCACTTGAATTCACAATGCTCTGATTGGAAGAACATATTTCATTCCTATGGTAACCAGCATTTCCCCTATCCCCTCCCCTTTGAAAATCCAAAGGGACACCTTTTACTTCAGAATTAGAATATGCAGTAGAAACAGGTGACTCTATTTTTAAAGCATGTTTCTCTCCACAAATAGCCTCTTACCATTAGGTTAGAAGAAATATTATCCTCTCTCTCTTCTTCCCTTACTTTAAATTCTGTTCCAAATTATTGTTAACCCTCCACAACTACAAGTTCTTCCTCTCTAGATTCAACCAACCATAGATTAAAAAGTATTTGGGAAAAAATGTACCTATACTGAATATGAGTGGACATTTTAATTGTCATCTTCTCCTAGCCATATAATTTATAATGTATAAACCTAACCTATGCTATACAACAGCCATTTTCATCATGTTTGTATTATGTTCATATTGTAAATAAGCTGCAGATAATTTAAGTTGTCCAGGAGGAAGAGCATGGTTATGTGCAAATACCATGTTTTTTCATGCAGGGCAATTGAGCATCTATGGATTCTGGTTTCAGTACTCATCCCTGGAGACAATCTTCTGTAGAAAACAAGGGACAGCTGTATTTTCCATTGAGACAATCGCCAACTGAACTGAAAGCTTGTCAGTGGAGCCTAGGCTTAAGGCTGCCCAGTCTCTGAACTGTATTTTCCTCTGGAATGAAATGGAAAAAGTCCCTTAACATTTTGGTTGGCTTTTATATATCTTGTGTAACAATCCATAGATGTCTATGGCTGATAGAGATGTCACATGCATTTTAAAAATAGCCAGGAGAAGAAAAATTCTACTTTATAAATAGAACTAAATGTAGTTCTTCGCTGTCTCCAACTCTCAGCGAGTGTGGCAGCTATAAGAACCGGCTTATCTAAGCATCAGAAGACTACAAAATGCTCTCTGGAATTGTAATGCCAAGAAATGTTAGGCAGAATGGGGTCATAGATGTGACTTTACATCATAGCTATGAATATTAGTTCAGGAAGGTATCTCTCAGGCTTCTGGGACACCCTAGTGGCCAATCACCCACCATTCTTGATAGTGACCCCCAGCTAGCTAGTGATGGATGCTTGACGTTTCACCCATCCTCCCACCCGCATCCTTGACAACTGTTGAGGAGAAGGCAATTCAGTGAGAAGGCACGTTCATCCCCCTCAGCTCCCTCCCCTAGCTGATACAATGGATGATCACCAGCCTCACTAGTAGACAAAGTTACTTGATGTTGACCTTCTGAAACGTGTTTCTCTTGTATGAATTTCAGAGTCTTCTTCTGGAATTATAATTAAAAATGCCTTTAAGACACCATGGTCCTGTTTGTAAAGCACCTGATGTAAACCTAGCTCACCTTTTAATTGTTTAATTGTCTCTGTTTTCAACCTTCATCTGATAGGCCCGCCTCAGTTTCCTGTTATCATTCTTTCCCTAAGCTTCCATATGATGTGACTGTCACAGAAAGGTCCTCTCTCTACTGTCCCTCCTGGAGGAAACCCTGAGCTTTTCATTATGCTCTTCAGTCCTGATATGCTCTGGTTTACTGGTCTTAGTCTCTATCTTGTGGTGTGACAGCAGTCAAGGCAGAAACGGGGTCAGTTACAGACTCATGCTTGGACTAAGAAAAGATATGAGGTAAATCTCAGTTTCTGTGACTGTCCTGTGGATAAGCCAGAGACCTCTCAGATCTTCACCTCCTCCTGCAAATTTGAAATGAATAGGATTTTGTAAAAACAGTTAATACAGAAACCTGATGAGATGAGGTAATAATTAACTTGCTTACTATATAGGAAGCATACCTATAAAGCTTTCAAGATAGCCTTAGGAAGGAGATACTATTATTGAGTTTATTTTGCAGATAAGGACTCCAGTGACTTCTTGTAACTTGGAAGAGGTGAGTCAGTGAGTGGTAAAGGTGGATTGACATGGATCTTTGCAACTTCTTTCAGGAATAGAGTCCAGAATGAGGGATACAGCATAACTTATAAGACCGAGTTGTAAAAAGTCCTTGCTACTTGCTGGCTTACTTCTGCTTTGAAGTTCCCACTCGGCTTTCAGGGAGTCTGGGCAAAACAAACACACATACACACACACACACACACACACACAAACACACACACACACACAGAGGGAGAGAGAGAGAGAGAGAGAGAGAGAGAGAGAGAGAGAGAGAGAGAGAGAGAGCTATGTAGAAAGAAAACACCAATCTCCTAGTGCCCAGATTTGATTGAATGCCCAAATCAAAACCAGCATCAACTTTTAATTTGGTCCAACATCTTGGAAGTGGCTCTTCTGATCTCTGATTAGGCCACCATGTCCAGCTGAAAGTCACACAGGAAGTCACAGGAAGTTCATGCTGAGCTCCATTGACAGTGCTGATTATTTGTGAGAGAAGTTTGAAGTTTCAGGTTATTGCCTTAAATGTTTATGTTTTGAGGTTGTTTGTTTTGTTTCAATTACATGTTTACCTTTATAAGAGTTGTCTTGGTCATGGTGTCTTTTCACAGCAATAAAATGCAAACTAAGACAGTATATAATAACCCCACTTCCATGTCCTGTTATATGAACTAACCTCCTTCTCTGTTCAACTCTATACAATAAATATGCTGAACTCCCAGGATGTTGAGGTTTCTCCAGCAGGAAGCCCAGAGGACCTGATCCCAGCTCTCTTTGTTTCTGAATATGCCAGTCCTGTGTTTATTCTTTTGGTACTCTAGTACCAAAGACTATTCCTGAAGCTATGTATGAATGTAGTATAAAACCTTGTCTTAAAAACAAAACAAACAAACAAACAAAATACCTCATAGAATTTCAGAAACTTGTAGGATCATATCTCACATCTCAACATGAGCAAACAAAAGACTGCCTTGGGCTTTTCTGGCAAATCGTCTCACAAAGTCAAACCAGAACTCTTTTCTAAAATAATACCCCCTGCCCTAAAAACTCCCATTAAGCCCAACTTCTTAGAGGCTCTACATAATCTCCAAGCATCACCATTGTAGGTCCCAAGCCCCATGGGAGGCACAGCACAGCACTGACTTTGGGGCTGTCACACTGTCTTCCTGAATATCAACTACATAGAAGGCCAAGTGTCATTATGAGCACAGAATCAGATAATAGCACGACTGAAAATGCCATGCTGCTCAGATGAAAGAATAGATTTAATTAGAGAAAGCCATCCACATTTGCTAATAGGGCTGATGTGAGTCATGAGCCCACTCGGGGAAGGGCATCCAGCTCAGTGGAAATCTTCAGAGAGAAGCTTACCAAATGACTTGAGATCTTGAAGCTAATTGCATAGAGTACGTATGGGGTTGCTTGAGACGGACAGGTTTTCAGTGAGTGACCAACTAGGTGTGCTACCTCGGTGGTAGAATCTTAAGCTGATGAGATAATGAAAAACCTACACATGAGAAAGAAGTCCTTACAAGTGGGTTCAGAGAGACTCGTGGGGCAGCCATGTGAAAGGTCTTGGAAGGAGTTTTCATAGTAAACCAAAGACGAACACAGAAAAGCAAAGAGACCGTTGTGCTAGGAATAAGATCACTAAACTTTCATTTTCTGGTGCCCTACTATATTTTAAAAAAACAAAACAACACAAAAATCTTAAAAAGACTCAGGTTCACTCTGAATATTTCATAAGCTAGATGGAACTC
The DNA here is from genome assembly GCF_000001635.26 of Mus musculus. Classification (NCBI taxonomy): domain Eukaryota; kingdom Metazoa; phylum Chordata; class Mammalia; order Rodentia; family Muridae; genus Mus; species Mus musculus. Next base: position 74,872,259 of record NC_000073.6, read on the forward strand.
TTACTGGGAGGAATAAAGGGTTAAGATGAGGCTACAGATCTGCCAGGAAACCTGTGCTTTAAAAGCCCTGACAAGTGAATGTCATTTCAGAGCAAAAGCGGCCACAGCAAACCCTTGATCATTAAAAGACAAATGCCTTCCACCTGTGCATATGCTCCAGCAGTCAGCCACCCATGTAAAGTTGCAAAGTGACCATGGCTTTGACAGAGAATCACTGAACCCAAATCTTCTCTGAAAACAGCTGCTTTCCCTAGAGCAGTGAATCCTCAACCTTCCAACTGCTGAGGCCCTCTAAGACAGTTTGGTGACCCCAAAACATAAGATTACTTCAGTGCTATTTCATAACTGTAGTTTCGCTACTGTTATGAATCATAATGTAAATGTCTGCGTTATCCAATGGTCTTAGATAATCCCTAGGAAAGGGTTGTTTGAACCCAAGGATCATGACCCACAGGCTGGGAACCACTTCCCTAAAACATCAAAGGCAAACTCAGAAGCTAGTGGTATAGATACATGTTCCGCCTCCCTGATGCTCTCCTGTGCATTTCATTAGGAGCACATGGTACTGAGCATCACCGTAAGTATCTTCAGCGGGGACCTGAGGTTCTACCATCACATGACATAAGTTCCATATCAAGTCAACAGCTGAATTAGAAACAAGTTTTCAGAACAGAATAGCTTATACCCCATGGAATATCGATAATAACTTTTTCAGGTTCTTATGGAAATCTGTAACATGCACAAAAGTAGAAGTTTTCAATGAGCTGGCTGTGCTCATTTTCTTGCAATGAGCCTCTCTTCTGGATTCACAAGTTCCTCTGAGTATTTCTGTTCAGCCCTCTCCAGGCTTGGATGTGTTTTTATCTCCAAAACTCTGCACCTTCCAACTACTCTTTTGAGACCTGTAGTGAGAGTTTGGATCTTCAGGCATAACCCTTATAGTCAGTAATAACATGCTCCCATGAATATCCGGGAGCATGGCTCTCTTGTTTCAGGCAAAGCAGTGGCCATGGATATAGTTTGGCTGATAGACTGCTTACTTTCAGAAGGCATGTAGTACTGAGATCTATTCTAGTGCCCTCAAATACACAAAGCAACCTCCAAAGAACAGATCTCCCCACCCCAGAGCTGCCCAGAAGACAGAAGTGGAAAGCCCAAAGGTGGCATGGTGTGGGAGGGAAGATATGTAATTAACTGGAAGCCATTGTCTTCCTAAAGGCTCCAGAGAACCAACTGTCAAAAGGCTGGAGTGGTCTCCTAGGTGCTTTATTACCCTCTGCTATGAAGGAGCAGAGCAGACCTCTAAGGCTCTGCTGGGAAGGAAAGTGACATTACCTGGGACTTGGTAACTGCAACAACACCCTTGTGGCTTGCCTGCAGACTCTGTTCTGCTCTTCTGCCACACTCCCACTCCAGTGTCCTGGGGAACTTCCTGGATACAGCGCTCATACACAAATCCTCCTCTTGAGGTTTCTCAGGGGCTGGACTGATAATACAGCTTATTGTCAGGAAAATTCAGAGCTCCATATTTCACCTATACAATTTTTCAATATGTAATATTAATGAAGATTTACATGTTTGTATTTCTATTATGCTAGTACTACACATACACATTAATTCTTATTCATTTGTACTATCTAATAGACTATCTGAAATATCACTTGGGTTTGTATTTTCATAAATTAATCAAGAAAGTTGACACATTACACATAATAGGTATCTTTCTGCCATAGTTGCAACAGGAATGTTCCCTTGAAAAGGCTCCTGTGCTAAAGAGTTGATCCCAGATGACAGCACTATTGGAAATCAGTGGCTCCATCAACAGATAAAGTTTAGTGGGGGATTTCTTTCTGATAACTTGGAGCATGCCCCTTGACTAGCGCTTGCATTCTCTCTCTCTCCCTCTCTCCCTCTCTCCCTCTCTCCCTCTCTCCCTCTCTCCCTCTCTCCCTTTTTGTTTCTCAGTCATTATGTGAACTGATTGTCACACCATGTTCTCCTGCCTACTATATTGTCTGTCATAGGCTCAAAGCCACGGGTTAATCAAGCATGGGCAGAGAAGTCTAAAACTGTCAGCCCAGGTCACTTTCTTTTCTTTATAAACTGATTATCTCGGGGCTTTGTTACAGTAAGAGAAATCGGATTATGAGCATTTCTTCTGAGAAGCTTCGTATTTTTAAAGACTATTTATTGAAGGCACCAGTGAATACTAGTATGTCTACCCTTTGCTGTTCTTGGAAACTGGCCATCCAAAGCCTGCAGATTCATTTTGTCTATATTATTAGTTTTCTTTCCAAGAGTTGGGAACCTTTACTACTTTATGTCTGCGTGAGGAGTCCACAGTGTCTGGATCACATTATTTCTCACAGGCCTATCCTTTATAAAACCCACTGTCACCCTGTCATCGATTGGCTTTAGTACCTGAGTGAGTGAGGAGTGTTAACTCTTACAGGCTATCAGTGGAACATTCAGAGTCCTTGCTTCCTTCTACATTTACTACTGAAATTCAACTCTGGAGCACTTTTACCAACTACTGAAGGATCCTAAAACATAATTTGTAAAAGGAGGCAGGATACTTAACCCTTTCATTCATTCAGTTGTAGAAAAATGATTTGGTGTCTTAATAATACCTGTGGGCAAATGACTAAAGGCAGTATGGTATAAATTCTTGGATCCCCTCATATTTCAACCCTACTTTTGGTTCGGGGGATATTTGGTATATTTTTAATACACAGATGTCATTATCTTTTTTGGTACTTAATTTGTGCCATCTTTGGGACCAAGACAGTTTTCAATAATAGTAAGTGTGTGTGTGTGTGTGTGTGTGTGTGTGTGTGTGTGTAGAACCTCAATTAACCAAACACTCATCCACCTCTTCACCTTCCCATGAGCTCTCTGTCCACACAGAGGGTTAGAATGAGTCTTTTGAATAGGTAGACTATATCAGTTCTTACAAAGACATTTGTAATCTTACTTAATAGTTTTTCTTTTCACTATCTCTTCAACCACAATGCAACTAAATCTATATTATAGAACTGACCTTATGTCTTCAGTATATAATCATGTCTCTCCCTAGGCCCATGGGAGAATGCATACCATCACTCCAGGTCCCTGGTACTTAACAGTAGTAGCCATTCATCACCTAATGACAGAATAAACTAACATATGCAGATCCGAAGTCAAACAGTCTCAAAATCAATTTTCCCTAAACTCTCCAAATCATGATCAAGTGAAGGATTAAAAAAGAAATCTTACAGAAACCGACAGCTAACCTTCTTAATTTGATAAATTTACTGTAATCGAAGACTTAACTTCAATTGACTCCATATCTTGTGTCTCATTTATGTAATAATTAAGTGCCTATATATCATTTCTGCTCAAGCATCCCTCTGGCACATCATTTATAAGAGTAAAGATGCAGATAGATTGTTCTGGCCTACAGAGAAAAGTCACTGGAGCATAGACGCATACACGTGTGAGGAGAATGTAAGAAACCAGGATGAGTCCATCAAAACAGACCATCTGCTTCTCAGACCAACAGAGAAAATCCAACACAGAAAACATTAAAATGAAGGAAGATGCATAGACAGAACAAATGACTATAAAGCTATGTTCACTAAGAAGTGAGAAGGCTCTCACTTGCCATATAGAAATTTTGCCAATTCTCCAAGAAAAAAAATCAGGTTGTAAAAAAAAAAAAAAAAAGTCACACCAACTACTTTCTTTGAGCCTCAGTCCTGTGACTTTGTGGCTAAGATTGAATCATTTTAAACGATAACAGTATAAAATTTGGAAGAGAGCAAATTTGGAAGGCACCAAATAAAGTGCATTATTCAACCTTCATCATACTTCTTAACATAGTTCAAGACCCGCTCATTGGACAAGTATAAGTGAAAGATTGCCATGTGGGTGGCTAGCTGTATTGTCCATGTTCCTCAAGTTTAAGGAAGAAGGCAATAGAAACAAATGAGCAATAAGAGCACTCTCACATCTCAGCTACCATAAGATGCCCTTAATACAAGGAACAATAGAATCTGGGCAAATGAGAATAGAGTTGACCCATTGTCAAAATGGGATGTTATTAGGTATTTAGCAATGTGCATGACTGAATCATCTGCAAGATTAGAGTTTTATAGTTATTGTTGCTATTTTATTTTATTTTTCAATCAGAGAGAGATTGTTGGGAAAATTGCAAGGATGAAGGAAAGGATGAAACATTTTTCAGGAAACAAATATTCAGAGGTATAGTGATTTGAATATTTTATGGGCAGAGAGCTTTCTCAAAAAGATAAATGATGGCTTACTTGCTCTGGCTAATATGGACATAGAATTAGAAATATCAAAACAACCTCACACCTCCATTTATCTTTTTAAATTGATACCTGATGGGCAACTCTACAAACTTACAGCTCCGTGTGAAGAAGACATATGGAAGGAAATCATTCTGTACATTCTAGTTTATTAAGAATCAACAAGAGGAATTCCACTGTCATAAAAGTACAAATGGTTCAGAGGAATCACCTCGCTGCACAGTGGTCTGGGGAACGATCTGAGTACAGTAATTCACTGCACAGATGCCAGAGGCAGACTGTGTGGGTTCAGTTCTGTCTGGTTGCTTTTTGCTGTATAAATAACCAAAGGAACAGGAGATGGGAAAATGAGCACCACCCCTTTCTGCTACCACCATGGGAGAGGAGCAAGCCTGCTCGACAGATGATTTTGCAGTATCAAGATACAATCAGGCCTCTGTTGATGTCTACAGATCTAACCAATATCTATGGACATAACTACTATTATGCTTCCTGGCATACTATCTTGATATATTTTAAAGTCATTTTCAAAACTGAGTTATAACTTTAGGTAAGCTTAGTAAAAATTTACAATGAAGTATAGAGCTTGAAAAAAAACCTTTTAAATATATTGGACCCTCTGGAAGCCACCAGAAAAATACTTTATGGTAGACTATTTCTTTTCTATTGAGAGATGCAGAATTCTTCACACCTTTTTCTCATTTTCTTGCCTCCCAAGTTCACCACTGTACTGACTTCTCTCAACACAGTTTGGGCAGCACTGGGTATTTTTAAATAGAATCAGACACCGAGATCTTGTGTCTCTGACTAATTTCACTTAGCATCACATCTAGAAGACATTTATGTGGTATTCTATCAGGGGCTGATTTTAATTGATGCACATAACTACATTGTATAGAAAAAGCACAGGTTGTTTCTGTGGTACAGAGTTGATGAATGCTTGTGTTGTTCCCAGCTTGGAATAATTATGAATAAAGCCAATCTAGCCACCCTTGAGCAGGTGGTAGTTGTGTTTGGGAACCCAAGTCTTCCTTTTTGCTGAGTAGGATTTCTGAGTCACAGGAAATGTCTAGCTTTAAAAGGCACAGAAAAACTGCATCGGTGAACCAGTGGCTTCACTTGCACACACGCTGGGAGGTGGGTGAAGGACTTCCCAGTTGTTTCCACCCTCACAAACACGATGCATCATCAGATTTTGGATGTCAGCCTTTCTGGTAGGTGTGTGATAACATTGCATTGTCATTGTAACTTAGATTTTTTTTTATATAATCTTTCAGTATTGAGGGTGGGGACTATGTGGATATTTTATTTTGTGAAATTAATTCAAGCCTTTTGCTCATTATTAAACTTAAAAAAAAATGATCTGGAGGAATCTAGAAGGTGATCCTGTGGGTAAATCGCTTGCTACACAAACATGAGGACCTAAGTTCAGATTCCTGGAACACACAAAAAAGTTAGCTATGTGCTTCTAGCTCCAATGCCATAGAGCAGAGACTGGCATGTCCCTAAGATCACTGACCAGCCAATCTAGCCAAATTGGTGAGCTTCAGGTTAGTAAGAGTGCCTACTGGGAAAAGTAAGGTGGAGAGACATACAGGAAAGCATGCAGCACTGCCTTCTAGCATCTACATGTGCACACATGAGTGCACGAACCCACACTTACATATACACACCACACATACAAGCACACAACCTTACACACATACCCACAAAACAACAATATGTATTTGCAATAGCTTTAAAAGGAAATTCCGGAATAGAGACCTTGTTTTATTTAAATATTGCTAAGCCCTATTCCAGGAATTACCATTTTCCTTCTCTAATAAGATCTTAGAATAGTTTTTAATGAGATCTAGTTTATAAAAAATTTATAATTTATATTTTTGTGTTCTTTAAAACAACATTTTCTATCTCAATGCCATGGAAATATTGGAGTTTTTTTTCCTACTTTTAAATTTCAGTTGCTTTAGATCACCATCTAAGCTCCCTTTCAATGAGAATTTTTTTTTATGAATAATGAAAGGTAGCATGAGGGAGAAAGATAGAGTTTGTTTGTTTGTTTGTTTGTTTCAAGACAGAATATTTCTGGTAACAGCCCTAGCTGTCCTGTAACTCATTTTTGTAGACCAGGCTGGCCTCGAAATCACAGAGATTCTCCTACTTCTGCCTCCCAATTTCTGAGATTAAAGGTGTGTGCCACCATGACCAGCAAAAGATAGAGAGGTTTTGAAAGTTCACTCTTGATGGTCAGCTAGTGGCTCAGAGGTCTTGCCAGGAAGTCTGATAACCTGGGTTTGACTCCCAAGAAATAGAGGAAGGCAAGAACTGAGTTTCCTCTGTCAGATATACACATATGCACTCCCAACAAATATATCACACATGTAGTAGTAGTACTAGTAATAATAATAATAATAATTAATAATAATAATGTCTCATCTTAAAGTTCACTTTAAACAGATTTTCAGGTCCCCACTAAATTTGGTATCTTAAACTACTTCATTCAAAAAGATGCTTTTAATTTTCACAATTTTATTCTTAATATAAGTAGATTCTGGATTTTATAAAGTACTGCCCTGTATCTATTGAGTAACTTCTCTGTATCTATATCATTTTTCTTTTATTCAGTTTTAGCAAATTATATCTTTGATTTTCAAATATTAAAAGTCTCACAAGAGAGAAGGACCAACCATTTTTCCCTGTTCTTGTACTCAATACTTCTGTGGTCACGTATGGAGGGCCTTTTCCCCAGATGAAGCGTTTCGTCATTTGCTCCAATTATGAAGTTTACTAAATCATCAAGCAATCCAAAAGCTAAGGACTAAGTCTCACCTATGCTGCCCCTGACTCTGATGACAGTTGCAGGCAGTAGGATTGCACGTTAGTAATAACTTCCCTCTGGCTTGGCTACAAATCAGAAGCATCCATGATGACTTTTGGATCTTTCAACATGCTTACTTTTGCAGGTTAATTACGAAAAAAAATTATTTTTAAAAGATGTATTCATTCTATGTGTATGTGTGTTTCTCCTGCATGTGTGTGTGCACACGTGCATGCACTTCATGCATATGTGCCTGTTGCCAGAGGAAGTCCAAACAGAACATCTGATCTTCTATAAACATCTCTATGATTTACTGTAGACAAGTCCTGAGTGTGGGAGCTTCTGCTTCTGTGGAGTTGAATACATCCATCCTGTCTGTGTTAACCAACCTGACAGCTTTTGAAACCTTGTAGCTCAGGGATGAGCCTTTATTGTGTATGAATATCCCATAACCCAGCACCCTACTCTTCTTACCTCCCAGTGGACAGTAAATCTGACAGGCCCAATCGAATGATGGCCTAGAGTTTCATTAACTACTACTGATCCAAGAATTGCCTTAATAAAACGAAAGAAATATTTTTTCCAAAAATTCCAAAGGCAGAAATAGTTCTGTGGCAGGATCTGGAGTCAAAAGACGAATATTTTATCCAAGTTTGTGTAGCATCTTTAAAATTCAAAAATTATGGGATGGAAGAGAGATCTATATTTTATTATCTATATTTCAGTATCCTATGGGCAAGGGCCTAGTGCTAGATTAATTTTACTATAAAGTATGGCCTCTTGGTTGGGCCTTCACACATTGCTCACTAATTAAAAAAATACCCCAAAGATTTGAGTATAGGCAATCTTTTATGGCCATTTTCTCAATTAAGATTTCTTATTCCAAATATATTTAGGTTTGTGTTAAATTGAAAGAGAGAGAGAGAGAGAGAGAGAGAGAGAGAGAGAGAGGTCAGTATACTAAGAAGGGATATAAAACAACCTTCTAAAAGTTGTTGGAGATGGGTCCTTAATTTATGTCATCCTCAGAGACTGAAGAAATCCACAGAGGTATGTCTGATCAGCCAATCAAAACAGGAGATCATAGATATCAAGCTGAAACAGCACTGAAAGCCCAGGGTGAACTGTAGAAGTAACTGTGCTTGCTAAAAGCTAAGATGTTCATATTGGCTTTCTGACAGTCTTGTGGAAAGAACCAAATGAATAATTCTGAAGTTAACCCCAGTGTGAAGAGAGCCACACAATTCATCCCGGGGAGAAGCACAGTTGGTTCAGTCATCAAGGACCTGACAGATGCAGAGTGAGGCTCTTATAAATACTTTTATTTGTCTAGATTACAAAGTGCAAAACACAGATGTCTTATGAAATAGGATAGTAGATTATAACGAGCTCACTCAGGTGCTAGAGCCAATCACAGCAACAGTTTCAGTCCCAGCTTCTGCCACCTTGTGTGCAGTATATAGCTGTCCTCTACTTGGGACAAAGGAAGTTTCTATTTATGTCAGGGATGATAATCACATTTATAGTATTGTTTCACAGCTGCATAAAAGTTAATTGCACTGTCTCAGCCGCGAGTAATTTATTTCCAACCCTCTCTTAATAGGATCCACAATAGTCCTGCGCAGCAGCTCACAGTGTATGGCGAAGGGTCATTTCACAGGTTGGGTGATGCTAACTGAATCTTGGCTAACAAATGGTACACAGTACCCGAGGTGCCCTCACTAATCACCTGAATGTCTAAAGATGAGATATGAACCTCAAGGAAGTGTAGGAGACTTCTGTAACTAGAAAGTTGGCAGAGTTAACCATTCTACTGAATGTCAGGATTTTCCTTATGGACAGGGTGTTAAAAAAAACTTATTATGCCCACAGTTAAGAAAAATATCCATTGTGTTGACTATTAGATGTTATAAATGCCATTTTTGGTCACACTTTCCTGGCCCAACAGAAGATATTCCTTAATGTTCATCTATAAGGGGTACCATCTGGGGATTAACATGATTCCACTTTGCCATAGGATTCATAATAACATCACTTCTATCCAGACTGTATCTTATAATAAAAGAAATGTAGCAAGAGTCTTCTGCCCACAGGATATACCGTATTATGAGCAGCAACATCCAAAAGTAGTTTGTTCCATGGGGCAGTATGGGTCTTGCTGAAGACTTGGTAACAGTGCTAGTTGGGAGACAACACCTTTCAATACTGAAACCAGGAAATTGCCTTAAAATACTCTTGGCATTGTCTCACCCACAGCCAGAAAAACGTAGATCTCAGAATTGAGGTGTGAGGATGAGATTCTCACAATTAACTCTTGCTTCCTATTTTGCAATGCTGACCTCAAGAAACTTAGAGGTTTTTGTACTTAGCAAAGAAGTATCTCTACCAGGTAGCAGAGATAGATCGTGATTAATTGGAAACTGAACTTCCCATGATACTGAACCAATAGTCAGAGAAGAGCAACACTATACTCCCTGTCTCTGGTGAGCAATATATTTATAAATGGGGAAATGGAGACAGACCCGCTGCTGTTCACAGGGCATGAGGAAATCTGTCTCTTCTGTCCAGCAGGCTCAATGGATGCCTCTCAGGACTCCCTTGCCCAACAGACCTCAATAGTGAAATGCCATGAGGATAAAATAAAGAGAAGCATAAAGCGCTCGGTGAGTAGAGAAGTGAAGTCTGAACAGTTTTATCAGGTAGAGAAACCCATCCAACTGAGGGACAGGCCAGGAAAACCGAGGATTGGTCAATGGAAAATACAAGACTCGGTAATTAGACAGTATGAACAACTGCCCAGCTGAGGGGCATGGCAGCCATGAGTTACATACATTCCCTTCCCTCATTGTCTTTTATTGTCTTAGTGTAGAACGCCAATCATGGCTAGTATTCTAGACTTGAGACATAGGAACAAATGGATTTCTAGCCTCTCCGTTGGGGTAGCAGCTGGCAGGGCTTCACATATCCTCAGTGGTCAATGTAAAAACATTTTTCCACAGGTTAAGGCAAGAGGGAGTGCTGAAAGGAAATGATATGGCCAGTGACAGACACATCCATGACGTTTGCTCTTCTATCTGAGCCCTGTCCTTTCCCAGCTGCTGCTCACAAATGATGACAGCAGGGCTCCTTTGACTTTAGGTTTGGCTTCTTATTTGTTTTAGTCACAGGCAGCCTTCGCAGGACAGAGGAGTGAGAGCTGAGGGTCGAGTAGAGGGTGCTTGTTTCCCCTCTATGCTGTTGGTTTGTCTACACCCCAGCGGCCCCTGCTCCATCCCATCTTTCTATAGGATCCTACTTTCATTCACAGATAGCCACTCTTCCATCCTTTAGGCAGGTGGTGCTGACAGGCTCTTCTCTGACTAGACTCAGGTTGCTGCCTTCCTTCTTGTGGACCTTCCTTGTCCTTTGTGCTAGGATTCTTGACAGGCACAGATGATGTGTGTCCTCCCACCCATATGGCTGGGGAACTAGCTTTCTTTTTTACTTCCTTTCCCGGCATACAGGAAAGACTCTTTTCCTTCAGTTTAATATTTACAGAAGATGAGAGGTGCAGTTACATTTTAGGCTTTTAGCCTAACAAGAAATAGAAACAGAAACAAACCCCACAGGCAGGAAATTATAAGTAGCTCGGCTATCTACTTGGAAAAGTTATGACAGGTAGGAGGATTCAAGACAAATTAACACCTTAAAATATACTCCACTAGAGATTTTCTTGGCTAGCTATCTGCCTGCTTCTAAGCTCGGCATGGATGCTCTGACTCCATTCAGCATCTCGGGCCATGGGACAGTTGGCAGCAAAGACCCAATCAAAGGAAGGTAGATGCACTTCATTTCCAGGGTCAACTTCAACTGATTGGCTTTTAAAGCAGGGTATTTGAAAAGAGTCCGAGGCCTTATGCCAGCTCAGTGGGAATGCATGTTATAATCAATTGGTGATTTACCAGGGGAGGTGACCAGAGGAACAGCATCCAAGGACTGAGTATTTATTAGTCTCAGTGTAATCTCATCTGGCATAGTTATGTCTTTGGACATTTAATCCTCGTGTGTGTATAGAAGGCAAATTCTTTCACTGGGAAAGGCTAAATTGGGAGGCCAAGTCAAGAACATGTGGTCTTTAAATTCCAATGGTACTTTATATATAAGAGAATATTCTCTCTTATTGCAAGTTCCTGCTAATGTTAATGGCTAGACTACTTACAGGGATTTCTACTTTTTGTCCTAAAAATGAATAATACACGTCCCCATTTCATGATAATTGAACAGCAGAATTGCATTGGCAAATGAGTTGCTTTGACCTAACTGAAGTACAAGGCTGTGTCTTCACTATCCTTCAGATTGTGTTTGCATAAAATCTGCTTCTCTACTGAATGTCAAGTTCAACGGCATTGCTTACATTTTGGTTGTGCCCAGCTCTACTTTAGTTTTTGACCCTATTTTTGAATGAGAGAAGGAGCCAGAAGCCTTAGCCAGCTATTGGTTGGGACTCAGTCTGAATAGCATGAATATCCCTGAGCTGCAATACTGCTTTTCCAGTTGAACCAGGACCTTGTTTTTTGTCTGCTGTGATTCCTGGTAACAACTTCTGTCTTAGGGTTTCCATTGCTGTGAAAAGACACCATGACCAAGGTGACACTTATAAGAGACAACATTGAATTGGGACTAGCTTACAGTTTCAGAGGTTCAGCCCATTAATATGGCAGGAAGCATAGTAAGTATCCAGGCAGATGCGGTGCTTAGGATATTGATCTGACTGCAACCAGAAGAAACTGATTTATGGGCAGCTAAGAGGCTCTCAAAGCCCACCCCAATAGTGACACAATTCCTTCAACAAAGATACACCTCCTAGTAATGCCACTCCCTGGACCAAGCATATTCCAAATCACCACAGTCACATTTCTCTAGAACCATGGGGAAGAGACCATCCCCTTCTCTAGCTTATAGAACAAACCTTGTTATTCTTCAGACATCCTCTCAGATGATAACTGCCCATCATAAGTCCCTTCCTCTACATTTTCTTTACCTTCAGGGAGCCCCCACTGCATTATTTTAGCCATGTTGTACCTGCATAGATGGCTTATGAATGGAATTTGGTTTTATGTTTGTCTCTGCTTCTCATTAGAGTAAGTATCATTGACCCCTGAGAAAATCTGGGTGAGTCCTAGCACCTGGGAACACTTTGCTCTCGACTTCCACCTCTGCATGGCTTCTGTCTAATTCTGAAGATTTGAATAGAGCAGAACTTCAGAAGAGGACCTTGTCTGTTGCTAGACATGTCACAGAAGTAAGCGACCCTGGAAAGATAGGGGCATTGCTGAACTGAGAGGACACATGCAGAGTGATAAGTTCTGACTTTGTCTCCTCAAAGTCAAAAATCCAGATTGTGTAGTTCTTTGAATATTGAGAAGATTGTCAATGAATCCATGGAGTTTTGAACTCTAATTTGCATGTTGCTTAGTTTGTGGTTTCATTTAAAGGTAAAATAATGTAAGATACTTTTCCAGCAACCTGGATTCTTCTAGATTGGTTGGTCAGAGAGCTCCAGAGAACCTCCTATCTCCTGCTCCCCGACAGTTGCATTATAAGCACTCACAGTCATGTCTACATTTTGTCATGGGTGCTGAATCTTGAACTTGGTTCCTCCCACTCGCACAGCTCTTTATTAACTGAGCCCCTCCAACTCCCCAAAGTTCCTCTTCCTACACTCCAGCTTAGAAACCTTACAAAGTACTTGAGGAGTTAACATGCAGCAGATGCTGAATATCATTGTACACAAAAGAATGAATTAGAAAAAGGGATGATGGTATCTCTGGCTGCGTATCTTTGAACATTAATTTACAATAAAACTTTATTTCAAGCTACAATTATTCCCTAAGAAATGAGATGAAAAGAGACTAAATTAGTCACAAGTCAGATGATTCTAAATCTTTAATCACCACCCTCGCTCTTGTTAATTGAATCTTCAATGCACATTAGCTTTGCTCCCTGAGGTACCTTAATGCAAATATATAATAAGCAGGTCTTTTTAAGATGAGAGATTCCACATATTTGAGATGATGAATGTCTATAAATTGCAGCAAAAGTAGAATATGACATCAAATGGCAGAGTAAACCTTGTAGTAGAGGAAATAACATTATTCACTGAATACATTCTATCTCAAATTATATGTGTCTGTATTGCTACAGGATCCCCAGTGCAAGTCAAGGAGTATGATTGTCAATAATCTTAAACTATATTCAAAGGTAAGCCTGACATCACAGGGCAATGCCTATGCATGAGCACCAATCAGTTTTGTCATGCTAATTGAGCTGCACTGGAAGTCAACAGATTTGGTCATTAAGACCATCAAAATAAGCAGATGTTCTCATTAATTTCTTGGCAATTGATCTGAGTTTTTATGATGCAGTTGATTCATTGGTACATCCTGATTTGGCTTCCAAGGTTTCCAGACTCAACCATGAGTAAAGTGTTCTGTGTGTATGAAAAATGCCCCTAAGCCCTTTCCAATTGCAGAGTTCTGAATTTCATCTTTTGATATCCAGAGATAAGGAGAATGTGGAAAAAGCTAAGTTTGGGCACAAATAGGCCAAATTGTATTAAGATGGTAAATATATTTTTCGATACCTTGTAAATGAATATTAATCTGAAATGAATGTGAATTGGCAGTTTCCATCTTTAAAGTTCAGTTGAACCTTCTACAAATAGTGTTTGTTCAAAAACTATAACCTGTAACATTCTGAGTGAATCACTGGTCTATATTAATGGACACCTGAAGATACGTTCTGTTCCATCATACTGCTGTTGCAATGGAAACAGCCTGTGATATGTATGAAATCTTTAAAAATTACACTTCGACTCTCTCCTCCAGCCTAGGAAGATGTCCAAAGGAATGAAGGCCAAAAGGAAGAAGGTGGCCCAACCCCCACCATTGTGAAGAAACAGGAGGCCAAAAAAAAAAAAAAAAAAGAAAGTCAATCTTTGGCTTTGGGCAGGACATCTAGCCCCAAAGAGATCTCACACTCTTTGTCAAATGGCCCCACTACACCAGGCTGCAGTGACAAAGGGTCATCCTCTATAAGCAGCTCAAAGTATCTCCTGCCACTAACCAGTTCTCCCAGGCCCTGGATTGGCAAACAGCTACTCCAATGCTTAAGCTTGAGCACAAGTACAGGCCAGTGGCAAACCAGGAGAAGAAGCAAAGGTTACTGTTCGGTGCTTAGAAGAAAGCTGCTGACAAAGAGGATACCCCAACTGAGAGACCACCTGTCCTCTAAGCAGGGGTCAATACAGTCACCATCTTGGTGAAGAACAAGAAGACTCAGATGGTGGTGATTGACTGTGATGTTGACCCCATTGAGCTGGTGGTTTTCCTACCTGCCCTGTGTCAAAAGATGGGAGGGGGCAGATCTCCTACTGTACCATTAAGGGAAAGGTCAGGCTGGGGTGCCTGGACCACAGGAAGATGTTGACCACTGTTGCATTCACACAGATTAACTCAGAAGACAGGGGTTCTCTATCTAAGCAGGTGGAAGTTATTACAATGTAATTGGTGGACCAATTACAAATGACAGATGTGATGAGATCTGCTGCCACTGAAGAGGCAGTATCCTGTGTCCTAAGTCTGTGGCTCACATTGCCAATCTGGAAAATCCAAAGGGTAAGAACTGCAGCACTAAATTGGGGTTACATGTACATTGCTAAGTTTCTGCCATAAATATAACTACAAAACTGTCTTCCTAAAAACTACAGTTTAAGATATATATGTGTGTGTGTAAGAGTGTGTGTGTGTGTGCACATGTTTGTGAAAGTATAAAAACATGTAGATTCTATGCATGTGAAGGCATGAGGAGTACTTTAGGCATTGTCAGTCTTCAGACACTATCCACCTTGTTTCTGTTTTATTTTTGAGACAGGACTCTTACTGGCCTATCACAAATAGAGTGACTGGTAGACTGGTTTGTCTGTGAGCACCAGGTATTTACCTGTTTCTGGCTCCCAGTATAGGGATTACAAGAGCAGGCACCATGCCCAGCCTTCTCCTTTCTTTTCATTTTCCACCTACCTATATGTTTTATCTATCTATCTATCTATCTATCTATCTATCTATCTATCTATCTACTTCCCTCTCCTCTCCTCCCTCCTCCGCCATCTCTCTCTCTCTGACTTAGGATATCTTTATATAGTCCTGACTATCCTAAAATTCAAGTCCTGAATATCCTAAAATTCAACAGGCTGGCCTTGAACTCATGGAGATCACCAGGTATCTGCCTGCCTCTGTGTCTAAAGTGTTGGGATTAAAGAGTTGTGTCAACACATGTAGCCCAACTTACTTTCTTTAATGTGGGTTCTGGAAACTGAATTTGAGTTCAGATATTTACCTCATATGCATTTCACTGGCTGAACTATCTTCTCAACCCTCAAGATGCCATTTTTTTCTATTACAATGAAGTATCCCTGAAGTATTCATCCTGGTTAAAAGGAAACCTATGATTTTAGAATTCATTATTATTTTTATCACTTTTAGTATCTGAGAATTGTGTACATGTTTTATCATAATATTCCCTTCCCAAAACACTTCCCAAATCTACCCCTCCTCTCCCCATTCCACTTTGTGTCGTTTTGTTTGTTCAATCAAGACTAACTATTCTTGTGTAGCCCAAATATTCTCGAATGTGTAGCCTTCCACTGAAGCATAGTTAGCTTACCTAGGGCTATACTCTTAAAAACCCAATTCTCTCTCTCCATGGAACTGGCCATGAACAATAGCTCTTTGGGTAGGGGTGGGGGTTCATGCCCAGCTCCCTTCACCAGACTAGGATTTGTTCTGGCTTTGAGCTTGCATATTCTTTTGCATGCTGTCACACTGCTGTGAGTCCACATATGGAGATGCCCTGCTATAACCAGAAGGCATTGTTTCCTTGTAGTAATCCACAACCTCTGGCTCTTAAAGTTTCTGCCATTCTTTTGCAATGACACAAAAACCTTGGGAAAGGGAAATGGTATATATTAATTCCTTTTAGGATACTATACAGGATACTCTATAGTATCTTAGTCTCTGAACCTTGGTTAGGTATGAGTCTCTGTGTTAATCACAGTCTGCGAAAAATAGAAGCCTCGCAGGTAATAGTTGTGAAATTCTTTAATCTATGGGTATAACAACACGTTATTAGGAGTCAGTTTATTAGTATGTATATTTCGCACAATAATAGTAATGGGCTTCTTCTGGAGCCTATGGCCTATCCAGCCATAAGTTTTCAGCCCAATAACAGTGCCAGATATATGTGGAGCAGGATTTCAATCCAACCAGAAAATGGTTGGTTACTTTCATGATGTTCATGCCACTATTGCACCAGTAGCCAAGTCTTTTCAGGAGAATTATTATTTTAGCTCTTGGTATTCACAGATCCACAAGACCAATGTTTACTTTTCTCCTCCAGTAATATACATAGCATTTACTAGCACTATGAAAGCTAACCAGTAGGGATGAAGCATCCAGTTAACACCAGCTTGATTTCTGCATGTTCTATAATTAAAGTTGTGACATCTTCAGCAATGGGGTCTTACTATCAAGTTCTGAAGAGACACCAAGAACATTGGCAGTAGCTTATAATGATTGGTGTCTATAGCTAATGACTCCAAAAGAAGTAAAGAGATAAAGTGGAATTACTCTATAATGAATAGGAATGCTCCTACTAGACATAATAGGCCAACAAAAAGTACATTAATTTTTATGAATTATTTGTGTGTGTGTGTGTCTAGATGCATGTGAGTCAAATGCTTGAGGAGGGTAGATAAATACATCAGATTCCCTGACATTGAGTTGGTCATGTGCTGCCTAATGTAGGTTCTAGGAGCTGAATTTTGTTCAGAGGAGCAGTGTTAGAGTATGAGCAGTTAACCACTGCGTCAAGTCTCCAGCACTGACATAAGTAATTTTTAGAGAGATAAATATCCCCCCTTCTCTCTCCCTCTCCCTCACTCCCCCTCTCCCTCTCCCTCTGTCTCTCTCTGTCTCTCTGTCTCTGTCTCTGTCTCTCTCTGTCTGTCTCTCTCTGTCTCTCTGTCTCTGTCTCTGTGTGTGTGTGTGTGTGTGTGTGTGTGTTTGTGTGTGTGTGTGTGTGTGTGTGAGAGAGAGAGAGAGAGAGAGAGAAAGAGAGACTGTACTTCATACAAGCTAGGCAAGTGCTGTATCTCTGAGATACCTCTCCTAGGTCAGCCAATTTTCACCTTAAAATATAAGGAAATGTTAAAGCTAAAAATATGGTGATCTTCAGGTCATACACTAGACAAACATGTTAATTATTTGTTTAACAAAATTAGTAAAGAGGAAGAAAGATGTCTCCATGAGTAAATTTGCTTGCTGCCAAAACTGATGGCTTAAGTTTAGCCTCACACAGTGGGAGGAGAATATAGACTCTCACAAGTTGTCCTTTGATCTCTACATGCATGCTGTGCTATCCCCACAAGCAAATAAATAAAATGTAATAGAAATTTTTCGAGTTAAGAATAAAGTAGAGGGCCAGGTGTGGTGGCACATGCCTTTAATCCCAGCACTCGGGAAGCAGAGGCCAGCCTGGTCTACAAAGTGAGTTCCAGGATAGCCAGGGCTATACAGAGAAACCATGTCTCGAAAAAAAAAACAAAAAACAAAACAAAACAAAAAAAAAATAAAGTCGAACATGGTTACTTAGTATGCTTAACTTTTCTGCCATTTGTTCAATAGAACATTGTTAATGTCCTCCAATACTGTGATCTAAAACTCAACAGCACTGATATTCCACTAATAAATGTTGGCCCAGGTCTAGCTGTGCCCTGTGTCAGATCTTTATTTTATAAAAATCCTCGTGATATGTGTATATCCACTAAAATAAGTGAAGCATTAAATCAAAATCTAAAAATAAAAATAAATATAATACTGACTCAGTTAATGTTCTAGGAATGAAAGTGGGTCAGAATAGCATGTGCTTATGATACAAATATCAAAACATAAGCAAAGCATTGTAGTGGCTTTGAGTAGAAAGTATACAGCTTTGTGAAGATGATTCACTGAAGAGGTAGTAATTAAAGCTGTATCTTGGGAACTAAGTTAAGAGTGAAAGGTCCCAGCAGAAGTTTGTGATGCTTAGGAATGGTACCTTCTCTGTAATGGTGTGACTATTAGAATCAAGAAGTTGTTCTGGGGCAAACAAGGTAGGGTGGCAGTCACTGGGGACCTAATGCTAGAGAATGACCTCCCCCAACAGGACAGTGAGGGAACAGAAGAGCTTTAACTAAAGGGCATGATGTGATCATACCTCTGCTTCGAATAATTGTGTGCTTCAGTTAAAGGCTGCACAAGGGATTACCACCTGCATTCTAGACAGCTCAATAGAAAGAAGGGTACAGAGAGAGATGAGACAAAGTGATCGGCAAAGTCCAGAGACCCTTGGAATTCAGAACTCCAGAGTAATCAATTCCAAATGGGTTTAGAGAGTTTACAACTTCTAAATATTCACAAAGAAGTCCATTTATGTCACAGTCGTGTGCTTCCTTGACGGGCTTCCAAGCTCTTGGATGATAGTTGGTGTTGACCATTTTAAAAGAGGATTGATTTTCTATGAAGATCATCTTCACTATTTCTCAGTCTGGTTCTAGGATGTTACATGTACATGGGCAGAATCAATGCATTCTCTGGTGGACCTTTTCCTCACCACTTTGCAGAATATTGACTGTTAATCTAATAAGCAAGCAAGAAAAAAAATCCCACTAAGTTTCAACAACTTTAAGAAAGATAAACAATAAAAATGAGCAATGCAAAATTTGAACAACACTAATTCTTGTTAGCTTTGGCTTTTCTTCTCAGAGGTTAATTAATTAGTTTGCAAGTTAGCATACCTTTATGTTGCTTGTATAAGCTCTGAACAGAGCTGTAGATGCTGATACAATAAGCTGTGCAGTGTGGTGTTAATCCATAATGAAGTGAAAT
Source organism: Mus musculus (assembly GCF_000001635.26). Classification (NCBI taxonomy): domain Eukaryota; kingdom Metazoa; phylum Chordata; class Mammalia; order Rodentia; family Muridae; genus Mus; species Mus musculus. The sequence continues at coordinate 74,891,350 of NC_000073.6, forward strand.
TATGGGATTGCATGTATACATCCACTCCTAGGTTCACATACAGGTACACAGGAGCCAAGGCAGATTGGGTTCAAATCCTGATTCTGTCACTTACTATGTAAGCTTCGACTAATTTTAAGTTCTCTAAATCTTGGCCTCTTTGGGTCAAGAGTAGTATTTACCTCATTGGATCATGTAATGATTTGGTCAAAATGTGTGCAACACTTTCTGAATGATTCTTGACCTGTGGTGACAGTTAAATCAGTATTAGTCATTATCGTTGTTATTAGGAGACCCTTTAGGTAGGTCCCCACGAAGAGAAGACCTGCCAATAGAAAACTAAGAAGGTGGCATTTGAACCCAGCTTTGGAAGCTTACCAGCCAATCTCCTGGCATAAGATAGGAGGGGAAGGGGAACTGGAAAGGAAAGGACTGCCTTAACAAATGTGCTGGGCATGCTTGAAGGACATGGTAACTTGAGTGCTCTGGGGACATGAGTCAGACACAACAGTTCTACAGGAAATGGAGAAGGTCTTAGCTAGGGAATAGCAAGAAAGAGTAGATTGGAGATAAGCATTTGCACATGACAAGTATGGCAAAGAAGGTAAGTAGAGGCTCCATCACAATTCCTGACCCACTGCTTGTGTCTGGAGGCATCTTGTTCACTAAGTCCTGAAATGGAGAAAATGGATTTGAAAAAGAAATGATGGTAGGTTAAATTTTAGAGACACTGGCTTAAAAAACATGTGAGACAACCAGCCAAAAAATGATCAAATTATTGGGTAGAGTAGTCTTGTATCCTAGGTGTTCAGTATCCATGTGTTGAATGAAACAAGCCAAGCTAGGGAAGAAAAATTGGAGCTGGAGGTAGACTTCATGCCAACAATGCATGGGAAGATTAGTTTTTATTTAAATATATATATATATATATATATATATGGATATGTTTAAATAATAAATCTTTTAAAAGAAAAATATTATCATTATCCCTTTACAAATTGTAAAAATGATATATATCTATTATATATGTGTTCAGAAATTCATGTGTTCTATAAAGAACAATGAGAAAATACTTTGGTTTGTTTTTTATTTTTGAGACTAAAAAAATAATTACATCATTTCTCATGCCCTTCTTTATCACTCTAATCTCTCCATGTTCTCTTTCCAGAGTAAGATCCTTTTAAACTGGGTTGGCTGAAAGGCACTTAAAGAAACATTCCACACCCTCAATTGTCAAGGAAATCAAATAAAATTAATTTGCGATTACAACTTGCAACCAGTCAAAATGGCCACGATCAATAAAACAAATGCCACTTCACACTGGTGAGGATGTAGAGTAAAGGGAACACAGTTCTGGTCAAGGTGCAAAGTTGTACAACCACCATAGAAATCAGTGTGGTAGTTCTTCAGGAAGATGGGAGCCAATCTATCTCAAGATCCAGCTATACCACCCTTGGACGTATAACCAAGGAACACATCATCCTACTACAGAGACACTTGCTCAGCTAAGTTCATTGCTGCTCTATTCATAATAGCCAGAAACTGGATGCCTATGAACAGATGAATGAATAAAGAAAATGTAGTACATTTACACAATGGAATATTTTTAAAGAACTCTGCCATTAAAAAAAAATGAAATGGGCCAGCAGCTCCTGGTGAGAGCCACATAGCATCTGAGGCGGCGCCATTTCCGGCTCCAGACAACCGACCACCTTCCTGGTGAGAGCACAGGTGTCCACCTGGCCCGAGAGGCTTCTGCCTCACTTTCCACAGGGGCCACATTGGTTCCGAGACTCCACGGCGGGCGGTCTGCAGGTGAGAGTGTGGAACACAGAGGCCAGCAGCTTCTGGAACGGGTGAGAGCCACAGAGCCTCTGAGGCGGTGCCATTTTCGGCTCCAGACAACCGGCCATCTTCCTGGTCAGAGCACAGGTGTCTGCCCAGCCCGAGAGGCTTCTGCCTCACGTTCCTCGGGGGCCACCTTGGTTCCGGGACTCCACGGAAAATAGTCTACACAGGTGAGAGTGTGGACTACTGAAACAAAGGCTTCTGTGACAGGCCAAAGCAACACAGCTTCTGGGAAAGATCCTGTTTTGGGCCCTCATCTTCGGCCAGGAGGAGGTCCAAACACCAGGTAACTGTGCACCTCCCTGAAAGAGGAGACCTTGCCTGCAGAGACTGCTCTGACCACTGAAACTCAGGGAAGAGAGCTAGTCTCCCTGGTCTGCTGATAGAGGGTAACAAAATCACCAGAGGAACAATCTCTAAACAGAGACAACTATAACAACTAACTCCAGAGATTACCAGATGGCTAAAGGTAAACGTTAAGAATCTTACTAACAGAAACCAGGACCACTCACCATCATCAGAACCCAGCACTCCCACTTCGCCCAGTCCAGGGCACCCCAACACACCTTAAAAGATAGACCTGGATTTCAAAGCATATCTCATGATGATGGTAGAGGACATCAAGAAGGACTTAAATAACTCACTTAAAGAAATACAGGAGAACACTGCTAAACAAGTAAAAGACATTAAAGAGGAAACACAAAAATCCCTTAAAGAATTGCAGGAAAACATAACCAAACAGGTAGAAGACATTAAAGAGGAAACACAAAAATCCCTTAAAGAATTGCAGGAAAACACAACCAAACAGGTGATGGAATTGAATAAAACCATCCAAGACCTAAAAAGGGAAGTAGAAACAATAAAGAAAACCCAAAGTGAGGCAACACTGGAGATAGAAACACAAGGAAAGAAATCTGGAACCATAGATGCGAGAATCAGCAACAGAATACAAGAGATGGAAGAGAGAATCTCAGGTGCAGAAGATTACATAGAGAACATCGGCATGGCAATCAAAGAAAATGGAAAATGCAAAAAGATCCTAACTCAAAACATCCAGGAAATCCAGGACACAATGAGAAGACCAAACCTACGGATAATAGGAGTGCATGAGAATGAACATTTTCAACTCAAAGGACCAGCAAACATCTTCAACAAAATTATTGAAGAAAACTTCCCAAATCTAAAGAAAGAGATGCCCATGAACATACCAGAAGCCTACAGAACTCCAAATAGACTGGACCAGAAAAGAAATTCCTCCTGACACATAATAATCAGAACAACAAATGCACTAAATAAAGATAGAATACTAAAAGCAGTAAGGTAAAAAGGACAAGTAACATATAAAGGCAAGCCTATCAGAATTACACCAGATTTTTCACCAGAGACTATGAAAGCCAGAAGAGCCTGGACAGATGTTATACAGACACTAAGAGAACACAAACTGCAGCCCAGGCTACTATACCCAGCCAAACTCTCAATTACCATAGACGGAGAAACCAAATTATTCCAAGACAAAACCAAATTTACCCATTATCTCTCCACGAATCCAGCCCTTCAAAGGATAATAACAGAAAAAAACCAATACAAGGACGGGAACCATGCCCTAGAAAAAACAAGAAGGTAATCCCTCAACAAACCTAAAAGAAGACAGCCACAAGAACAGAATGCCAACTTTAACAACAAAAATAATAGGAAGCAACAATTACTTTTCCTTAATATCTCTTAATATCAATGGACTCAACAACCCAATTAGAAGACATAGACTTACAAACTGGCTACACAAACAAGACCCAACATTTTGCTGCTTACAGGAAACTCATCTCAGAGAAAAAGATAGACACTACCTCAGAATGAAAGGCTGGAAAACAATTTTCCAAGCAAATGATGTGGAGAAACAAGCTGGAGTAGCCATTCTAATATCTAACAAAATCTACTTCCAACCCAAAATAATCAAAAAAGACAAGGGGGGGCATTTCATACTCATCAAAGGTAAAATCCTCCAAGAGGAACTCTCAATTCTGAATATCTATGCTCCAAATACAAGGGCAGCCACATTCATTAAAGAAACTTTAGTAAAGCTCAAAGCACACATTGCACCTCACACAATAATAGTGGGAGACTTCAACACACCACTTTCACCAATAGACAGATCATGGAAACAGAAACTAAACAGGGACACAGTGAAACTAACAGAAGTGATGAAACAAATGGACTTAACAGATATCTATAGAACATTTTATCCTAAAACAAAAGGATATACCTTCTTCTCAGCACCCCATGGTACCTTCTCCAAAATCAACCACATAATTGGTCACAAAACAGGCCTCAACAGATACAAAAATATACAAATTGTCCCATGCATCCTATCAGATCACCATGGACTAAGGCTGATCTTCAATAACAAAATAAATAATAGAAAGCCAACATTCACGTGGAAACTGAACAACACTCTTCTCAATGATAACTTGGTCAAGGAAGGAATAAAGAAAGAAATTAAGGACTTTTTGGAGTTTAATGAAAACGAAGCCACAACATAACCAAACTTATGGGACACAATGAAAGCATTCCTAAGAGGAAAACTCATAGCTCTGAGTGCCTCCAAAAAGAAACTAGAGACAGCACACATTAGCAGCTTAACAACACACCTAAAAGCTCTAGAACAAAAGGAAGCAAATTCACCCAAGAGGAGTAGACAGCAGGAAATAAGCAAACTCAGGGGTGAAATCAATCAAGTGGAAACAAGAAGAACTATTCAAATAATCAACCAATCAAGGAGCTGGTTCTTTGAGAAAATCAACAAGATAGATAAACCCTTAGCCAGACTCACTAGAGGGCACAGGGAAAGCATCCTAATTAACAAAATCAAAAATGAAAGGGGAAACATAACAACAGATCCTGAAGAAATCCAAAACACCATCAGATCCTTCTACAAAAGGCTATACTCAACAAAACTGGAAAACCAGGATGAAATGGACAAGTTTCTAGACAGATACCAGGTACCAAAGCTAAATCAAGATCAGGTTAATGATCTAAACAGCCCTATATCCCCTAAAGAAATAGAAGCAGTCATTAATAGTCTCCCAAACAAAAAAAGCCCAGGACCAGATGGGTTTAGTGCAGAGTTCTATCAGACCTTCAAAGAAGACCTAATTCCAGTTCTTCACAAACTATTCCACAAAATAGAAACGGAAGGTACTCTACCCAACTAATTCTATGAAGCCACAATTACTCTGATACCTAAACCACAAAAAGACCCAACAAAGATAGAGAAATTCAGACCAATTTCCCTTATGAATATTGATGCAAAAATCATCAATAAAATTCTTGCTAACCAAATCCAAGAACACATCAAAACAATCATCCATCCTGACCAAGTAGGTTTCATCCCAGGGATGCAGGGATGGTTCAATATATGGAAATCCATCAACGTAATCCAGTATATAAACAAACTCAAAGACAAAAACCACACGATCATCTCCTTAGATGCTGAGAAAGCATTTGAAAAATCCAACACCCATTCATGATAAAAGTCTTGGAAAGATCAGGAATTCAAGGCCCATACCTAAACATGATAAAAGCAATCTACAGCAAACCAGTAGCCAACATCAAAGTAAATGGTGAGAAGCTGGAAGCAATCCCACTAAAATCAGGGATTAGACAAGGCTGTCCACTCTCGCCCTACCTATTTAACATTGTACTTGAAGTCCTAGCCAGAGCAATTAGACAACAAAAGGAGATCAAGGGGATACAAATTGGAAAGGAAGAAGTCAAAATATCACTTTTTGCAGATGATATGATAGTATATATAAGTGACCCTAAAAATTCAACCAGAGAACTCCTAAGCCTGATAAACAGCTTCAATGAAGTAGCTGGATATAAAATTAACTCAAACAAGTCAATGGCCTTTCTGTACACAAAGAATAAACAGTCTGAGAAAGAAATTAGGGAAACAACACCCTTCTCAATAGTCACAAATAATATAAAATACCTTGGCGTGACTCTAACTAAGGAAGTGAAAGATCTGTATAAGAACTTCAAGTCTCTGAAGAAAGAAATTAAAGAAGATCTCAGAAGATGGAAAGATCTCCCATGCTCATGGATTGGCAGGATCAACATTGTAAAAATGGCTATCTTGCCAAAAGCAATCTGCAGATTCAATGCAATCCCCATCAAAATTCCAACTCAATTCTTCAACGAATTAGAAAGGGCAATCAGCAGATTCATCTGGAATAACAAAAAACCTAGGATAGCAAAAACTCTTCTCAAGGATAAAAGAACCTCTGGTGGAATCACCATGCCTGACCTAAAGCTGTACTACAGAGCAATTGTGATAAAAACTGCATGGTATTGGTATAGTGACAGAAAAGTAGACCAATGGAACAGAATTGAAGACCCAGAGATGAACCCACACACCTATGGTCACTTGATCTTTGACAAGGGAGCTAAAACCATCCAGTGGAAAAAAGACAGCATTTTCAACAAATGGTGCTGGCACAACTGGCGGTTATCATGTAGAAAAATGCGAATTGATCCATTTCTATTTCCTTGTACTAAGGTCAAATCTAAGTGGATTAAGGAACTCCACATAAAACCAGAGACACTGAAACTTATAGAGGAGAAAGTAGGGAAAAGCCTTGAAGATATGGGTACAGGGGAAAAATTCCTGAATAGAACAGCAATGGCTTGTGCTGTAAGATCGAGAATCGATAAATGGGACCTCATAAAATTGCAAAGTTTCTGCAAAGAAAAAGACACCGTCAATAAGTCAAAAAGGCCACCAACATATTGGGAAAGGATATTTACCTATCCCAAATCAGATAGGGGACTAATATCCAATATATATAAAGAACTCAAGAAGGTGGACTCCAGAAAATCAAATAACCCCATTAAAAAATGGGGCTCAGAGCTGAACAAAGAATTCTCACCTGAGGAATACCGAATGGCTGAGAAGCACCTGAAAAAATGTTCAACATCCTTAATCATCAGGGAAATGCAAATCAAAACAACCCTGAGATTCCACTTCACTCCAGTCAGAATGGCTAAGATCAAAAATTCAGGTAACAGCAGATGCTGGCGAGGATGTGGAGAAAGGGGAACACTCCTCCATTGTTGGTGGCATTGCAAGCTTGTACAACCACTCTGGAAATCAGTCTGGCGGTTCCTCAGAAAATTGGACATAGTACTACCGGATGATCCAGCAATTCCTCTCCTGGGCATATATCCAGAAGATGTCCCAACCGGGAAGAAGGACACATGCTCCACTATGTTCATAGCAGCCTTATTTATAATAGCCAGATGCTGGAAAGAACCCAGATGCCCCTCAACAGAGGAATGGATACAGAAAATGTGGTACATTTATACAATGGAATACTACTTAGCTATTAAAAAATGAATTTATGAAATTCCTAGGCAAATGGATGGACCTGGAGGGCATCATCCTGAGTGAGGTAACCCAAACACAAAGGAACTCGCACAATATGTACTCACTGATAAGTGGATATTAGCCCAGAAACTTAGGATACCCAAGATATAAGATACAATTTGCTAAACACATGAAATTCAAGAAGAACGAAGACCAACGTGTGGACACTTTGCCCCTTCTTAGAAATGGGAACAAAACACCCATTGAAGGAGTTACAGAGACAAAATTTGGAGCTGTGACGAAAGGATGGACCATCTAGTGATTGCCATATGCATGGATCCATCCCATAGTCAGCTCACAAACGCTGACACCATTGCATACACTAGCAAGATTTTGCTGAAAGGACCCAGATATAGCTGTCTCTTGTGAGACTATGCCGGGGCCTAGCAAACACAGAAGTGTATGATCACACTCAGCTATTGGATGGGTCACATGTCCCCCAATGGAGGAGCTAGAGAAATTACTCAAGGAGCTAAAGGAAACTGCAACCCTATAGGTGGAACAACATTATGAACTAACCAATACCCTGGAGCTCTTGACTCTAGCTGCATATGTATCAAAAGATGGCCTATTCGGCCATCACTGCAAAGAGAGGCCCATTGGACTTGCAAACTGTATATGTCCCAGTACAGGGGAACCCCAGGGCCAAAACGCGGGAGTGGGTGGGTAGTGGATTGGGGGGGGGGTAGGTATGGTGGACTTTTGGGATAGCATTGAAAATGTTAAAGAGGAAAATACCTAATAAAAATAAAATAAAATTTTAAAAAACTGAAATGGTGTCAGCATTTGGAGGCTGATTATGGGATGGATCCCCGGATCTGGCAAACACAGAAGTGGATGCTCACAGTCAGCTATTGTGTGGAACCCAGGGCCCCCAATGGAGGAGCTAGAGAAAGTACCCAAGGAGCTAAAGGGGTCTGCAACCTTATAGGTAGAACAATAATATGAACTAACCAGTACCCCAGGAGCTCATGTCTCTAGCTGCATATGTAGCAGAAGATGGCCTAGTTGGCCATCATTGAGAAGAGAGATCCCTTGGTCCTACAAACTTTTTATGCCTCAGTACAGGGGAACACCAGGGCCAAGAAGTGGGAGTGGGTGGGTAGGGGAGTGGGGAGAGGGTATGGGGGACTTCTAGGATAGCATTTGAAATGTAAATGAAAAAATTACCTAATGAAAAAAATTGGAAATGATAAAAAAAATGAAATGATGAAATTAGGCAAATGGATGGATCTAGAAAGAATATCATTCTGAGTGAGGTAACAGAGACCCAGGAAGACAAATATGATATGTATTCAATAACATAGCTTGTGTGTAGTTTTAAAAATTCACGCTATCACCTTCTGGGTGTCACACTCTCAGATCTGCTCAGAGTAAGTTGTCGCTGTCCCTGGTCCCATTCCTGACATAGATCCACCAATAGCCAGCTGATTCTCTGACCCTCAGGAGCTGAATTCGCTCCTCCAAGCCCTCATGGCTAGCTCTGCCAAAGCTCTGACAACTGCCCAGGCTGTGCCCTTTCTCTCTCCCCACCTAAGTCGACATGGATGGAAAGCACCAGACAGTTCAAACAGTTTTAAAACAGCCAGATAGCATAACAGCTGGGTAAAGAATCTATTGCTCTAAACTCATCAGCTATCCTATATCAAAATTCTTCCAGTAGCTGAGGCCACCACTGGTTCTAGTTGGCCCCAGACCTTACATGGTTTGTGCTCCTCTCCCAAAGCCTGGCCAAAGGGGCCCTTTCTCCATCTCATCTCCTTCTCTTCCTCCTGAAATCCCACCTTTTTTCCTTTTCCCAGTGATTGGCTTCTGCCATCTTTATTGACACAATCAGGAAGCAATTAGGGAACCAGATTTTAATATCAGTTCCTCTCACTACAATAGCTGTTAAGTCAAGGATACGCAAGCTATAGTTCATAAAACCAGATGAGGTGAGATATAGAGTAAAGGACTTGGGGAGGACAAGGCAGATATCCTTAGAAGAGGAAATGGTATTGATAGTTATGGATGGACACAGAGGTGGGTGCTGTGATGGGAGGATCAAGTAAGGAGGAAGAGGAAATAAGGAGTGGGGGAGCTAAAAGTAAGAGCCATTTGAAGGCCATAGAAAGTCATTTGAAAGCCATATGAAAACCTAATGCAGTTAGAGTTTCCTTAATTATATATAGATACAGATACAGATACAGATACAGATACAGATACAGATACAGATACAGATACAGACACAGACACAGATACAGATACAGATACAGATACAGATACAGATACAGATACAGATACAGATACAGATACAGATACAGACACAGACACAGACACAGACACAGATACAGATACAGATACAGATACAGATACAGATACAGATACAGATACAGATACAGATACAGATACAGATACAGATCTCCAAGTGAAAAACTCTCATGACCAAATGAGGGTTCTGTACTGCGAATAGATTGTATCTGTTGTCAGGTATTCAAAAAGGGCATTAGTGGTTATTATGACCCAGCCAGCCCCAATAATTGAGTCAGAGTCCTATCAATTTATTTAATCAGCTTTAGCACAATTAGTGGGCGATTATACGTAGACTATTTTTCTATGGTAACCGTCCATTTCCCAGTTGTGTTTCTCAAGTTACTTGCTGTTTGAGTTTCACCTGGATCATTACTGCTCTACCAGCCTGTCCTCAAGGGTACATTTCTCTCTCTTGGCCATGTACTCCTGGTCTATCTCATTTAATGGAGGTCATTTGCTCTCTCCATCTTCTTTTCCCTTCTCCCTTGGCTTCCTGGTCTCTCCTGAGACCCTCAACCTGGTAACTGAAGCCCCATTTACCTCCATTCTCTCCCCAGTAATTGACTTTTATCTAACCAGTCAGAAAGGTTGGTTTGCAAAGCTTATACAATGTCATTTGTTGTATGTGAGAATGTGCTCGTTGGAACTGCAACCAGATCTTAGGTTCCAGTATTTAACAGAGCCAGAACAACCCCCAACATACATCTAATAGAGCTGTTGGCCAAATGGGGTCCTATGGGAACTCCTAGGCTGTTCCAAAAGCTATACAGGTTGCTCTCCACAGACTAATATAACAGCCTTATGCTGAAAATGATACCAATGCATCTCACTGTGGAACATGGAGAAGTCAAGTTGGTTTCTACATAGGGCTTTAAACACTACTGCTTATTGTTCTTGGTACAGGAAGGTACTCTGCATGCTATTAAAGGAGAAATGCAAGCCCAAACCTTTTGATCTACAATGATGTTCTGCCTGAAGATGTGCTAGTTCAATGGAGGTGCAAAGCTTGTAAGAGTAACCAACCAATATCTGATTTGATTTAAGATGCATTCCATGAGATGCCCCCATGCTGCTTGGCTGTCCAAGAGCTTGACACTAGATATCCCAGAACCTACAGGAAAACCAAATACTACTGTTTTTTTACAAAGGAGCATAGCAGTATAAATGATTCCCAGTGGCATTCTGCCATACTCATGGATTGTCGCCTTTCTCAACCATCATCAGAGAAGCTTCCACCTGAAGTGGATGGGAGGTAATACAGAGATCATGGCCACACAACTTGCAGAGAGTTAGAGCCCTTGGAACTGTATATATTACAGTTTCTACTTTTGTATTTTATGGGATTCCTGAATATGCAATGAGTGTGTCTTTGAATCTTTCCTAGGACTCTTTTTCTTCTATTCGATTGTTTTGTTCTATTCCAATTTTTGTTATTATATTATATTATATTATATTATATTATATTATATTATATTATATTTCCTTAGATGTCTGTTTGTTGTCTAAAGAGAGACAGAAAGGGGGTAGATACAGCTAGGAGGGGAGATGGGAAGAACTGAGAGGAGTAGAAGGAGGGTAAACTCTAATCAGACTATATTGCATGAAACAATATACTTTTCAATAAAAAAAGAAAAAAAGGAATGTTCTTTTTTCTCACTAATTATTGTTGCATGCCCTTATGTATATGTATATACATATTCCTAAAGATACTCATGCTCAATTTGTATAATGTTACTAGTATGCATATTTTCATTGAGACAATTGGGTATTTGATAACTATTTGGCATGCTTTTCCAAAGAGAGTGCTTCTCCCATAGAAGACTAAGAAAACCAGCCCTTCCATCAGCCACAGGCAAAAACTATTAACACCATTTTCAATTGTTTTCATGTTAATTTATTTATTTATTCACTTTACATCTGAATCTGTCCCCCCTTAAGGTACCCTCTCACACAGTCCCTCCCAATCCCCCAATCCCCCTCCCCTGTTCCCTTCTTCTCTTAGAGGGTGGAGGACCCCTGGGTATGCCCCACTCTGGCAGTGTTAGGTGCATCCTCTCTCACTATGGCCAGATAAGCCAGCCTAGTTAAGGGAACAAATACCACAGACAGGCAACAGCTTTAGAGACAGCCCCCACTACAGTTGTTGGGGAACTCACATGAAAGCACATCTTCTACATATGTGAGGGGCCCTAGGTTTAGCCCATGTATGTTCTTTGGTTGGTGGCTCAGTTTCTGACATCCCCCTAGGGTTCTGTTGGTCTTCCTGTGGAGTTCCTATCTCCTTCAGAATCCTAAATCCTCCCCTGAAACTCTACCACAACCAAACATCCAATGCTTGGATGTGGGTCTCTGCATCTTCTGCATTGAGCCTCTCAGAAAACAGTTGTGCTAGGTTCCTGTCTGCAAGCATTACAAAGCATCATTAATAGTGTCAGGGATTGGTGTTTGTCCATGGGATGGGTCTCAAGTTGGGCCAGTTACTGCCTGGTTATTTCCTTAGTACCTGCTCCATCTTTGTCATTAAATTTCTTGTAGACAGGACAGACAAATTTGGGATCAAAAGTTTTGTGGCTTGATTGGTGTTCTTATCACTCTACTGGGGGTCCTTCTTGACTACAGGAGGAGGCCGCTTCAGATTCCGTATCCCCACTGCGATTCATCTCAGCTAAGATCACCCACATTGACTCCTGGGAGCCTATACCATCCTAGGTCTCTGGCAAATCCTAGAGATTCCCCCACTCACCAGCTGCAGATTTCCATTCATTCTCCTGTCTGTCGGTCTGTCTGTCTGTCTGCCTGCCTGCCTGTCTGTCTGTCTGTCTCCTCTTTCCATATCTGATCCTAAAGACCCCCTTTCCCTTTCCTGTGCCCATCCCCTTTCCCACCCTGTTTTCTCCTTCTACTACCTCTCATGGCTGTTTTATTCTCCCTTCTGAGAGAGACTCAAGCCTCCTTGCTGGGACCTTCCTTCTTGTTTGGCATGTGTGAAGTACAGCCTAGGTATCCTAAATCAATCAACAAAGAATCAACAAAACTAACATCTGGTTCCTTGACAAAATCAACAAGATAGACAAACCCTTATTCAAAGTAAAAGGCAGAGAGAGGGTATCCAAACTAATGGAATCAGAAATGAAAAGGGAGACATAACAGAAACTGAGGAAATTAAAAAAAGAAAAATCATTAGGTCTTACCTTAAAAACTTGTGCTCCACAAAATTGGGAACTCTAAATGAAATGAATGAGGTAAACTATCTGAACAGCACTATAACCCCTAAGGAAATAGTCATTAAAATCTCCCAACCAAAAAAAGCCCAGGGCTAGATGGTTTTAGCACAGAATTTTACCAGACATTCAAAGAAGAGCTAATAGCAACACTCCTCAAACTATTTCACAAAATAGAAACAGAGGGAACACTGCCAAATTCATTCTATGAGGCCACAATCACTAAGATACTTAAACCAAATAAAGACTCAACAAGAAAAGAGAATTTCCGACCCATTTCCCTTAAGAACATTGATCAAAAATACTCAAAAATACTCACAAACAAAATCCAAGAACACCTCAAAAACATCATCCACCATGATCAAGTAGGCTTTATTCCAGGGACACAGGGATGGTTCAATATATGAAAATCCATCAGCGTAATCCACCATATAACCCACCACATGATCATCTCATTGGATGCTGAAAACCCTTTGACAAAATCCAATACCTCTTCACATTAAAGGTCTTGGAGAGATCAATAATACGAGGTACATACCTAAATATATCAAAAACAATATATAGCAAGCCTATAGTCAACATCAAATTAAATGGAGAGAAATGTAAAGCAATCACATTAAAATCAGGGACAAAATAAAGCTGGACCAGTTTTAGGTTCCAGGTATGAATGAGATCATGTACTGATAATCTTTTTACTCTTACTTCTTTTGGCATAATACTGTCCTTCTAGACTGTTCCACACTCCACATTATTCCCTGTATATATGTGCAATTATTATCTGGTTTTAAAAATAAAACCATAAAGGAGAGAGGAAAGCAAAGGCTGACCTCTTAAAGCCATTATGTTAGTGGTCCTTGTCGTCCAGGTGTTGCCTGGAATCCTGAGGTAGCTAAGACTGTCTCTAGGTAAATGTGTAAAGTATAATCAAGAAGGAAAGTGAGGAGCCAGAGGGATGGCTCAGCAGTTAAGAGCACTGGCTCCTCTTCCAGAGGACCTGGGTTTAACTCGCAGCACCCACCTGGGAGCCTATACCTGCCTTTATACCTTATCTGACCCTAGTGAATGAGTTCTGCATTAGCTTAAGCTGAGGAGAGGATTCCATGCTAGAGTGTCTGGAGAACATGGTGTTCCAGGGGATCCAACACTCTCACACAGACATAACTGCAGGCAAAATGCCAATGCACATAAAATAATTTTTTTAAAAAGAAGGAAAATGAACCTATGTCTGACCACAGGAAACTCAAAGTCAAGGTAGAGTGGTTAATCTTGGTTGTCAACCTAATTGGACTTGCAATTAACTAAGAGAAACAATCTGTGGGTGTGCTCTATGAAAGAACTTTCTGGAAGGATAAAATGAAAGAGGAAGGCTCTCCTCAGAGTAGGCATTCTCTCTGAAAATGCCCCAGAGATAAAGGGGTCTGAAGAATAAGCAGTGTAAAGTTTTGCCTGTCAACTTTTGCTCCCTGTTTGTGAGTGCATCTACTCTATTTCTGCCTCTGCTGCTGACATTCTTCTACTCTATTTCTGACTCTGCTGCTGACATTCTTCTACTCTGTTTCTGCCTCTGCTGTAGACATTCTTAACAGTCAATGAAATTGAGCTTCTTCTGCCTTCTGACATGGATTGAAGATGGGCAGCTCTCCAAGCATCCTCTAAGCTTTCTGTGTCAGATGAAGAACAACTAGGGCATCCATTGTGCAAGGCTGTGCAGCTACTGTGCTCTCAGCCTTTCCAGCAAAGTGCTGGTTGGACTCTCTAGCAACGTTGCTTGGGTCAATCTGAAACATCTCCTTTGTAATTCTATTCTTTCTGTTGGTTCTGTCCCTTAACTATAGCTATTGTACATAGGAATCAATTGAAGAATCAATGGAAAAGATTACATTAATTTAGTCAAAGAAGAAGAGAAAATGGAACCAAGCTCCTTGCTTAAGTCAAGGAGTCCATGTCCTCCAGAGACTCCAGTATGGATCACTCTGTTCAGTTCAAGCCAATGATTCTTCCAAGACCTCTGCAGAACTCATTCACTAGGGTCAGATAAGGTCATAGGACATAATTAGCTGTGTACATTTTCATAAAATATTCATTCATCTTTCAAGTTATATACCTAAAGCTCTCTAAATTTTGTAGTATTCCTATTGATGGTTTTATGTAAGATATCAATAGGATTCTTTCTGAGGAGGGGTTGTCTATTTGCTTGCTTGCCTTTTAAAGATTTATTTATTTTTATTTTATGTATATGAGTGTTTTTCCTGCTGACAAAGGAGAACAGAGAGGGCGCTGAATTTCCCAGAACTGGAATTACAGAAGGTGGTGAGGCACCATGTGGGCACTAGAAACTGAATCCAGGTCCTCCTCTGTAAGAGTAGTGGGTGCTTGTCACAGCTGAGCCCCATTTCTCCAGCCCCCCAACAAGAGGATTTTTAAACCTCAGTTAGAAATGTCTAATCTCATTTTGTCAAATACGAAAGTCCAACTTAGTCAATTAAAATATGAGTAAAAATTCAGATCCAAGGATATTACAGCGATAGCTTTGGAAGACTGATTTAGTAGCTAAAACAAAAGATAACTTTAAGAAAAATAAAAAGCTGACCTCTATTTATGTATGTTTAGTTTCTGGCATCAGTGATATATCTAGGTGGAAAGTGATTAAGAAAATCCCATCAGTCTGGTGTTTTCACTCTTTAGTTGTTTTTACTGAAACCAATATTTGAAAGTCACTAGTTAATCAGTTCAACCCCCAAACAAAGCAAGCTTTATATACACAACACCGTGGTAACATGGAAGATTTTATCCATATGGGAAACACAAAATATGGGTGGCATACATAATGTATGGTAATATACAATGTGTGATATAGATATACAATATGGGATTTGTGGATAATATGGGATTTGTGGATAATACACACACATACGAGCTCTTTATGTACTTTTAGAGAAAACGCTAATTTGTTTCTGCTATGTATATATGTATACATATTTATGTGTATGTATATGTATAAATACATACATAGGAACATATATATATGCATATATATATTCATTTATATGTATATATATGGTAGTAGGAACATTTTCCCCACAAGTATATGAAAAGCTATTTTCTGCTGAGTATTTTTAGAACCTAGCAAGTGTTTTGATCAGTAGTTCCCACAGGTATAGTATCAACTGCAAAACTCTTGGGAGTAATGAATAAGAATTTCTTAAACCGCACCATGGTCTTAAAAACGATATACATTATAACATTTCTGTAATGATCGAAGCAGAGCAAACAGTCTCATAGTCTATAAATACCTCCTCTCTAGTGTTTTCTTTTTCCTTCCTCAGTTATTCTTCTAAAAGGAGAAACTGTGCTAGTGGACACTTGGAGGAGGAAGTGCAGAAATATCTTTATTCGTGCTAGCTCAAAAGAAAAAAAAAACCAAAATTAATTCTTGCTATAGATTTCCCACATATGGCAAGCAGCTGTCATCCTGGTTTTACAACTCTTGACACATTCAAGTTGTCAAGACAACAGAAAAAAAAATCTTGGGTTTGTGGTGATTTTGAAAACATACACATACACTCATCACAGAGAAAGAAATAGAGAGGGAAAAAACCCATAGATTGGAATACAGTATATCTGATTAGAAAGAACATTAGGAAAAACAGAAAGGTAATAGAGTAGAAAGAAATTGGAGTTTATTGCTGGTAAAATTAACTGCAAATCACGAAGTTTAAATGACTACAAAATTAAGCCAAAAAATAGGCAAGAAAGATAAAATACATTACGCATATAATAGTTTAATGATTTAAGTCTCAAATTAACAACCGGCCTTAGATAAGAATTCCAGTCTCTTCAAAGAAATCAGAGACAAGTTTACCTATTCCTCAGGGTCAGAAGTACGAGTTGCTTTCCAAACCATAAGATAAATGGATCACCAGGCACTACAGAGGTGAACACCCTCCATCCTGGCTCACTCAACTGCCCAATCCTCATCCTCTGCCTAAACTTATGCAAGTAAATATGGAAATTCAAGATGACTTGGGAGTTCCCAGTTGGAGACAACAGAGCTCCAATTCATCTGGGCTCTTAACTCTCTCTATAACACATCATGTACCGCACCCCACCTGTATGCCCAGGTCTGCATCAGCTTCAGACAACTAAATTCTTTTTTGATAAGCACTGACATGTCTGATTAAAAATTATTAATAAATACATAAGCAGATAAATAGGTAAATAAATAAACTGGCTTTACCTAACTCGATGTAATATCCTATTCAAAATTTGAGGAAACAAGCCTGTGTAACTATCACCACATTTAGGGAACTTCAGAAGGTAGTCCTGCCTGTTCCTGGATAACCTCTCCAAAACCACACGGATGTTACAAGTGGTGACTCTCAGCTCAGCCTTTCCCCTTCATATTATGTCACTGGTTGTAGAAAAGGGGAAGGGCAGGCAGGAGGACTCTGTTTCAGTATGATAAGAGAAAAAAATCAATTTATTATTAACTCTCCCCTTTAAAACGTGTCTGACATGTCTACATGAAAATTGAATCCAAGTTGGAGTGGTAAAGAGGAAGAAGTACATGATGCAATTTATTCTTGGCTAACAGGAAACTAAAATCCATATGGCTTTCATTTCTCCTGCCCAGAACATGGGCAGGAGGGCCACATCTGTGTGCAATGTGCCTTTTGTCAAACTGATTAGGACAGTCAATATCAGACATAACCTCTGTCTCTTTAAGGGTAGACACACTCTATCATCCATTTATTTCTCTGGCAGGGCTTAAAGGGAGGCCTTAATCAACTTGCCTCATAACCTAGAGGCATTTGGGAGAAAAATCTATATTTCTTTCCTTAGTCAGATTGCTGAAGCATGAAATGGGATGTCTTGTCCTGAGCCTGGGCTGGGATGCCATATATTCTGTTTATTTATTTGGATGCAGAAAGGAAGAGGATTGTCAAAAAGTTTTAGATTGCCCACTGACTCCAAAGGATATGGTTCAATTTGCCAGAAAAAGACAGCAATCTCCTACGAGGAGAAGGACTCACAAAACATTGTTTCTCTTAAAATATAGGAAGACTGCCATTGCAATGCCGTCAACACAGGAATATTGACAAAATATGCAAATTAGTTGTTGCTGTTGTTTTGGAGACAAACTCTTATGCAACACAGGGTGGCCTTGGATGCACAGTGCAGTGAGGAATAGTATTGAACCCCAGAACTTCCTGATTCCATCTTCTGAGTTTAAATGAGTACCACCACATTCTGTTTATGTAGTGCAGAGGGAGGGTTGAACTCCAGATTTTGTGCATGGTCAGCAAGCACATTGCCAATTGACCTTCACACACACACACACACACACACACACACACACACAGAGAGAGAGAGAGAGAGAGAGAGAGAGAGAGAGAGAGAGAGATCAAATTAGCTATTGATATTGTTTTAAATCAAACTTCTTGGGTACCTTAATCAACCATATTGCAGATATGAACTGTGAATGGCATCAGAAAGCGCTTTCATGGCTCAATAAGAAAACGAGAACATCACTGGTACAGTCATTAGGCAAAGTCTTGGGTTCCTAAATAGAGGCCTGATTGAAAGGGAAGGGAGCAGGGCTGAGTGTGCATTAGCTTAGCCAAGATATACATAAGAAGTTGTTGGTCAAAGGATGATCATTCCCTTACACACACACACACACACACACACACACACACACACACACACACCCCTATACACTGTCCTTCTTACCTGGGGGAGTCTTTTCTCTGGTTATAGAATGTGTCTCACAAGTTTTCCAGAAAGCCAGCAATGTGGCCTTGTAAAGCAGACAGGAACAAAGAAAGATGGATGGCAACAGGGACTATTCTACCTTTCCAACACCAGTGGCCATGAACTTGGGTGGCAGAGATTGTTCCTTCGCCTCTGCTGAACTTGTGTGCTGGACACTGGCTCAGTGAAGCCGCTTCCATCCCCATGAAACAGAACAGAAGACATTGCTGCGTTGCTCGCCAGGCAACCCCAGCATAGCATCATTAAAAAAGCAAATAAATGGTTTCAAATGAAAACTTTGAAATAGACACACACAAATACAGTAAAATTGTTTTGTATTTGTTTTTATTTATTTATCTTGTTTGCTTGTTTCTGCTTAGTATCTTAGGAGTTACTCTAGCCCTTCCAATGTTTAATATTAGATAATCTAAGCCCACCTTTACATCACATGGTACTACTTCTAGGACAGCACATGAATGTGTGTGTTCCCCCATCCCCATGCCTGTATCACTGCATTAATTCCATTTTACAGGTGCTATGACTAACACTGGCAATATTGCTCGGCAATGCAAAGTGTCCTGAGGGTGCTTGGACAATCTGGACTGACTCTTCATCACCCTTGGTGGGTACTTGCTACATACCTTTTGCTGTATTTATGCTTCTTACTGTTAAAGGCCTCTCTCCAAAAGCTAGAGCCTGGATAACAAAAAGCTAGTGAAAACAAGAATTAAATCAATGACAGTTCCCTGAAAAAAAAAAACAATTCTGCAGAAAATTGAGTCTTTCCTAAGAACTTATTACTTAAATAAATATTCAGATAACTAGTGAATGTTACTGGTAAGCATTATAAAGAGGGTTTGAGAAGAGTTATTAAAGAAGAAAAACAGGGACATTTTAGAAACTGACAAGCTGTAATTGAATTGCTTTTTTTTTTTAATGTTCAACTTTAAAAACAAGGAACTTGTATGTATAGGAAGAGATTTTGATCATGCAAGTTTATGATAAGCCTTGGTTCCTTCCTGAAGGCAAAAGTAAGCAGGTTTAGGAACTCTGATGTTCTTCTGCTCTTTACAGAATTGTAATAAAGATAGAGATCATATTGAAACAAGGGTTCAAGGCAGAGACGCCGAGGAAGGCATCCTGGCTCAGGGAACTGCCTGCCTTCTGAACAGACTTGTCAGACCAGAACTTCACTGATAGAATGCCCTTGCTGAAGCAAAGGGGATGGACGATATTTTAAGAACCAAAGAAAAAGGATGGTGGTCTTACGTCAAATATAAAAGAAAAGAGGAAGAAAAGGAAGAATAAAATAAGGGCTAAACTTCTATAGAAAGTTAAGTTTGACTCAGCTATTAAAAACAATGAATTTATGAAATTCTTGGGCAAATGGATGTATCTGGAGAATATCATCCTGAGTGAGGTAACCCAATCACAAAAGAAGTCACTTGATATGCACTCACTGATAAACGGATAGTAGCCCAGAAACTTAGAATACCCAAGATACAATTTGCAGAACACAAGAAAATCAAGAAGAAAGACCAATGTGTGGATACTTTATTCCTCCTTAGAACAGGGAACAAAATACCCATGGAAGGAGTTACAGAGACAAAGGTTGGCACTAAGACGAAAAGATGGACAATCCAGAGACTACCCCACCTGGGGATCCATCCCACAATCAGCCACCAAACCCAGACACTCTTGCATATGCCAGAAAGAGTTTGCTGAAAGGACCCTGATTTAGCTATCTCTTGTGAGGCTATTCCAGTGCCTGGCAAATACAGAAGTGGATGCTCACAGTCATCTATTGGTTGGAACTTGGGGCCCCCAATGGAGGAGCTAGAGAAAGTACCCAAGGTGCTGAAGGGGTCTGCAACCCTATAGGTGGAACAACAATATGAACTAACCATTACCCACAGAGCTCGTGTCTCTAGCTGCATATGTAGTAGAAGATGGCCTAGTCAGCCATCATTGGGAAGAATGGTCTTGCAAACTTTATATGCCCCAGTACAGGGGACCACCAGGGCCAAGAAGTGGGTGGGTAGGGGAGCAGAACGGGGGGTAGGGTATAGGGGTCTTTTGGTATAGCATTTGAAATTTAAATGAAGAAAATATCTAATAAAAATTGAAAAAAAAGAAAGTTAAGTTTGATATAATAGGTAGTAGGAAATAACTTTTGATCTATTAATCTTATGCAAAACTGAAACAAAATCAAATTCACATAGTCATTCTATCCAGCGTATTTGTAACCACAAGGCTTTACAACAGTAATCTTAAGAAAGAAGATACTGAGTTTAAAGAAAATCGATTTTATCATGCTAATTTTTAGTTCTTATAAAATTGCAGTTGGCTCACTTTGCCCCTCTTTCAATATTCTGACATAATCAAGGAAAACTTTAGAAGAAAAATGTATTTGAAAAGCTGTGTGATCAATGCATAAAATTTCTGAGGAAATGATTTTATGTATAAATAAAGCTTGTAAGAGACAAAAGTTGTCAGAGTCGGAAAAGCCATTCCAGCATGTGCTTCCTCTCTGTCCAGTCTCTCTTGAAGCAAATGACATCCCGTAGCTGATCCTTCCTTCCCTTCACTGGTCTTGTATCCACCCTTCTCCAGACCCTGCCCTCAGCTGAGGCTGGTCCCCTGCAATTGCTTTAAAGTTCAGTCAAGTTACATTTTGCACCATAGTAAAAGACTATTTTTCCTTGACCTATATCATTGGTGCAGATCCAAGTTCCTGGAGCAGCATCATTTTTTTTTTCTGCTCAAAGAGCATCCTGTAATGTTTCCTAAAACATTCATCAGCTGGGTATGGGTTTGCTGGGTTTTTATTTATTTCTTCTGTGCATGTGAAACCCATTTATTCAGTGTATGGAGTTCTGGTTTAACAGTCAGTTTCCTCTTCGTATTTTAAAAGTGTCTCTCCATGGTAACTGGCTTGAGAGCTTGTAATGAGGCTTCTGTGATTCTTACTAATGTACCGCAGTTTGCTCCCCTGGCTGCACACAAGGCTTTCTTCCTGGGGGGTCCAGCACTTCTACCAAGCCTGAGTGTGCTTTTCTGCTCTCAGCTTCATATAATCCTGTTCAGTGTTTTTTGTTTTTTTTCTCTCTCTCTCTTTTCTTTTCTTTGATAAAATGCTTTATTAGATATTTTCTTAATTTACATTTCAAATGTTATCCCTTTTCCTCATTTCACCTCCAACCCCCCCTTCCATCCCACTTCATCCCCCTCACTACCCACTCTGGCATCTGCCTCCCTGTCCTGACATTCCCCTACACTGGGGCACTGAGCCTTCACAGGACCAAGGGCCTCTCCTCTCACTGATGTCCCACAAGGCCATCCACTGCTACATATGCAGCTGGAGCCATGGGTCCTTCCATGTGTACTCTTTGGTTGGTGGTTTAGTCCCTAGGAACTCTGAGGGGTACTGGTTGGTTCATATTGTTGTTCCTCCTATGGGGCTGCAAACCCTTCAGCTCCTTGGGTCTTTTATCTAGCTCCTCCATTGGGGACCCTGTGCTCAGTCCAATGGATGGCTGTGTGCATTCACTTCTGTATTTGTCAGAGCCTCTCAGGAGACAGCTATATCAGGCTCCTGTCAGCAAGCACTTGTTGGCTTCCACAATAGTGTCTGGGTTTGGGAACTGTATATAAGATGGACCCCCAGGTGGGACAGTCTCTGGATGGCCTTTCTTTCAGTCTCTGTTCCATTCTTTGTCTTTGTATCTCCTCCCATGATTATTTTTGATCCCCCTTCTAAGAAGGACCAAAGTATCCACACTTTGGTCTTCCTTCTTCTTAAGTTTCATGTGTTTTGCAAATTGTATCTTGGGTATTCTGAGCTTCTAGGCTAATATTCACTTATCAGTGAGTGCGTACTTTGTGTGTTCTTTTGTGATTGGGTTACCTCACTCGGGATGACATTTTCTAGATCCATCCATTTGGAATTTCATGGAGTCATTGTTTTTAATAGGTGAGTAGTACTCCATCATGTAAATGTACCATTTTCTGTATCCATTCCTCTGTTGAAGGAATCTGGGTTCTTTCCAGCTTCTGGTTATTATAAATAAGGCTAAGTATCTTCTGGGTTTATGCCCAGGAGTAGTATAGCTGGATCCTCAGGTAATACTATGTCCAATTTTCTAAGGAATAACCAAACTGATTTCCAGAGGGGTTGGACCAACTTGCAATCCCATCAGCAATGGATGAGTGTTCCTCTTTTTCCACATTCTCGCCAGCATCTGCTGTCACCTGAGTTTTTGATCTTAGCCATTCTGACTGGTATGAGGTGAAATCTCAGGGTTGTTTTGATTTGCATTTCCCTGATGACTAAGGATGTTGAAGTTTTCTTTAGGTGCTTCTCAGCCATTTGGTATTAAAACAACATTTGTAACAAATGGTGCTGGTTCAACTGGCAGTTAGCATGTAGAAGAATGCAAATTGATCCATTCTCATCTCCTTGTACAAAGCTCAAGTCCAAGTGGATCAAGGACCTCCACATAAAACCAGATACACTGAAACTAATAGAAAAGAAAGTCAGAAAGAGCCTTGAGCACATGGGCACAGGGGAAACTTTTCTGAACAAAACACCAATAGCTTATACTCTAAGATCAAGAATTGACAAATGGGACCTCATAAAATTGCAAAGCTTCTATAGGCAAAGGATGCTGTCAATAGGACAAAATGGCAACCAACAGATTGGGAAAAGATCTTTACCAACCCTACATCTATCTGATAAAGGGCTAATATCCAATATATGCAAAGAACGCAAGAAGTTAAGACTCCAGAGAACCAAATCACCCTATTAAAAATGGGGTACAGAACTAAACAAAGAATTTTCAACTGTCTGGTGTTCTTAGGTTCTCTTATATGTCCTTTGGTGTCTACTTTGGAAAATTGTCGGTCATTATGTCTTCAGATACCTCCTCTGTTCTTTTCCATTAGTCTTTGCTTTCTGATATTCCAAATGAGCATACACTAGAAAGCATAATGTTGTCCATCAACTCTTGGATGCTGCTTTTGTCTACTCTTTCCCAGCAGCTGTCAGTCAGCATACATTCAATGGCCCTGTATGGCAACATAGAAAATTCTAACACATATTTGGAGTATTTTCTACTTCTTTCTTAGACTATGCTGGAAATATTCTTTACTTTTGCTGGGGCACTTTTAATTTCTAACATCGTTGAAGCTACCTGTCAGGTTACATATGTTTTCTCTTTTCTATCAGAGCCTTTAACATATTAATTGCACCTTCTTTAAATCCTTGCCTATTATTAATCTTAAGTCTGTGTGCTTAGTGTCTGTGTGTACCTCTTCTGAGGGTGGTTTTCCGTTCAGGGCTATACTTATTATTGCATTTTGGTATGCCCTGTAAAAGTGTTGAAAACTGGATACATTATATATGACAGTAGATACAGAGATGGGCACTTTTGTGACTAGGGAAGACATATATTTTCTGATACTAAATCATTACAAGAAATAGCTGCACCAGTCTAGTCAGAAGTTGGACTGTGTTTGTAGTTTGCTATTGCTATGGCAACCAGAGATGGCGTTTATTGTTAATAATTGGCACTAGAGATTTCTAGTCATTTTAATGATATTTTATTTTTATCTCTCTGATTAACTCTGCTGCTCCTCTTTGTCTGCTTACCAGAGAGACTCTGCCTTGTACATCTGTCCAGAAAAAAAAAATTCTCTTACCTTTTCTATGAATTCCTCTGGGATAGTTGAGCTTTGGGTCTGGGGATCAGACTCTGGAACCCTGACTTAGGCAGGTCTAGGAATCTGGTCCTCACGTGTCTAGCTCTCACAATACTTTCTGTCCTCTTCCCATGCATAGAACTTCTTTTTATCACTAGGCCTCCTCACTGCAATTAGAATCCAGTTGTGTCTTCAGGCTGGAGTCTTAACTCCTTCGTCCCTTGCAGGATCACTTATCCTTGAAAGTGATGGAGAGATGAGTCTGGTAATGGTCTGTGTGCTGGTACCAGCAAAGCTAGACTGATTCCACCAGAGGCCTGGCTCCAAACCTCTCTAACCATGAAGCTGAAGCTTTCCATTTTGTGTTCATGAGGCGAGATGGTCTAGTAGGTTTCAAAGTGCCATGAACTTGCACTGGACACTACCTCTTCTTCCCTGTGAGACTCCTAGGGCAAGGCTATAGGAGAATGAAAAGCTAACTACACTGCTGATGGTTAAATATTTCTTGTCTTTAATTTAAACAAATTATGGGTATCAGTGTTTTGTATGTATGTTACATACAGTCCAACTTCTGTACTACGTGTATGGCAGGTACTGGCAGAGACCAGAAAAAGGTGTTGGATCATTTGTAACAGGAGTTACATATAGGGTACTGGGACTTGAACTTGGGTTCTCTGGAAGGGCAGACAGTGCTCTTAACTTCTGAGCCATCTCTCCATCCCCTAGACCAGGTTATCTCTGAGGATTGGGGTCACTTCATTATAATCCTGAAAACTACATAAATAATCTAAGTGCAGTGTCTCTGTAGAGTCAATGCCTCATGCAAAAATGATATCTTTTTGTTGTCTTTTCATTAGGTACAAATGCTATGTTCTCACGTGGCAAGCAAGATAAATAAAGCCAACTGGTTTCCATTGACCATTTTACAAGGAGCTAGTTCATTCGTAAGGGTTCTGCTCCCTTCACTTAATCATTACCTTTAGGTTCAATTTCTGATAGTATCAACACACAGACTTTCCAGATGGCCCATTGTTGATTTTCCATCTCAATGAACATGATACCTGGTGTTGTGTGCATGAAGATTTGCACTCTTAGGTCTCATTTCATTCTTATTTAAGTAGATATATCACTCCAGAACTGAACTGAGTTGCCCACTCTGGTATCTCAGTGTTCTAGAGTATAAAGCTGTTAATTTTCAGACTGTGCAACCTTCCCTTGGGGAGTTTTGACACCATTCGTTTCTTCTGTCTACATCACTGAACTGAATCCAGAACTTGGTAAATTGGTGTTTGTTTGTTTGTGTGAGGCTTTTGTAGATAATTGGGCCTACACCTTGTCTAAGCTAGGCAAATGCTCTGCCACTGACTCTATCCACACCCCAGTCAACTGATGTTTGATAAGCTGTAAAGGCAAGTACTTGGAGAAAACATAGATTTTCTATAAATATATAGGGGACAATTGGACAAGGGGACAAGCTGTGAGCCTCTGCAAGACTAACCACATCTCAGAAGTTAGCTCAAAACAGACCAGAAACATACCTTTCAAATGCAAGACTGTAACACTTATTTAAGAAAACATATTAAAATTCCTCATGTCCTTTGCAAATTGACATGTCCTTAACAAATTAGCAATAATTACAATAAAACATTAAAGTGTGATTCATGGGCTGGGGAGGTGGCTCATTGTGCAATTGTACTTACTCTACAGCATGAGGATCTGAGTTTGAATGCCCTTTGCCTTCATTTAAAAAAAAATGCATGTGGCTGTTGGTGCCTATAACTCCAATGTTGGAGGAAATGAAGAGAGGAGTATCCCAGGACATTACTAGCCAGCCAGCCAGCATAGCTAAAACGGTGAGCTTCCTGTTCACCAAGAGACTTTGTCTCAAGGCAATAAAGCAGAAAGGCACCTGTCATCCTAGTCTGACTTCTGCATTTACCTGCTCATATATGTGCATGAAACACACACACACACACACACTGCAATTCATTAAATTCATTAAAGAAAAAGTTCTAAATTAGATTTAGCCAACATAAAATACTTTTTTCTACTAAGGGCATTTATGCTACTATTATAATAAAGACAGTCTATGCAGTGGGAAAATGGATTCCAAGTAACAATCCTCACAAAGGACTTAAAGTCCCCTTAAATGTGGACTTCGCGGAGAGTTCATAAGAAAATGAACATCTGAGCCTAAGAAAGGTAGACATTTCACTGAAGGATATGTGCAGATGAAAACTAAGCCTATAAAAATGTGGTCTGTGCTTTAAGTTAAGAGACTAAACTTCAAATTTGCCACAAAACACTACTATCTACTTACTATTATCAGTAAAATAAAGAGAACAGGCCAAAGCAAGTGCTAAGAAGGATACAGAGATACAGAAGTTCTCTTTCATGGGTGGTGGGGATAGAAAAATACCTTGGAAGTTACAGAGATTAACATAGTCTTACCACGCAATCCAGAAATACCTCTCAGATGTATCTACTTGAATGAAATGGGTAAGCAGACTCTGGCATATGTAATGACAATAAAGGAATGGAGAGTTGAATCTCACTATGTCTGGGGAGCTTGTGGGCACAAGGAAGTTGAAAGAACATTTCTCTTGCTTTTCTGATACACAACTCGCCATGAAAACTCCTGGTCTTGGGCATCTGTATACCTCAAGACCTGGAGATTTGCTTCTGTGGAAAAAGCAACCAGGTGTCCTATCCTGCCTAGCCACAGCTGCTTCCTTTAGTCTTCACTATTGTCACTGTCCACAAGTGTGGCTCTTGAGAGACAGATGTCCCAAACACCTTCATGCCATTCTCATTCGTAGACACAGTTGAGAACAATGGCTCTAAACCTGCAATACCTACACTGGGGTCTGGAATCTCCATTGGAAGATAGAATCTAAAGATTCACCCCAGACCCTCTATGTTGTTCAGGGGTTTTGTTGTTGTCCACTCGACACCAGCTAGGTTTATCTGGTAAGAGGAGACCCTAATTGAGAAAATGTCTCCTTTAGAGTGGCCTGTAGGTAAGTCTGGGGGGGGGGTGTTATTTCCTTGATGGATGATTGATGTTGGAGGGCTCAGAGCACTGCAAGCAGAGCCATTCCTGTGCAGAAAACCCTAGGGCATACATAGTAGGCTGAGCAAGCCAGGGAAGTCAAGCCAGCGAAGAGCATTTTTCCATGGTCTTTGCTTCAGTTCCTACCTCCAGGTCCCTACCTTGAGCTCTCACTCTGATTTCCCATCATAATTGGCAGTAATCTAAAAAAGGAATGAAACCCTTTCCTTTCTCGAGTTGGTTTGGGTGATGTTTATCACCCCAATAGAAAGCAAACTGGGACAGCTACTGAACTGGAAACTCTCTTATGGAGTCCTGAAATCATTTTTTTTTCAAGCCTATCAGATAATACAGATGCCTGGCATACTAAGTCCTGAGAACCACTAGCCTTTGGCAATGTGGACACAGGCCCAGGCAAAGGAGGCTGCTGGCTGGAACATTCCTAGAACTGCTGGGCTGTGGCTACCTTTCCTGCAAATGGAGACACAGAGAGAAAACTGTTCTGTGTTCTACATTCAAGTTCAGCTATGGTAGCTCATGTTGCATCAGGCTTGTGGTCTTTGATGAGTTTTCTCTCTCTCTCTCTCTCTCTCTCTCTCTCTCTCTCTCTCTCTCTCTCTCTCTCTCTCTCTGTGTGTGTGTGTGTGTGTGTGTGTATACCTTATAAAAATGCTGCTAAGAAAATTGATACTACAATTTAAAGAGAGAGAGAGAGAGATTGAGAGATAGAGAGAAAGAGAGGGAATGAGGAGGGTAAGGGCAAGGGAGGGAATTCAGAGAGAAACAACTAAAATTAAGAACCATTTTATTGAGAGGTAGCATGGAAACCTACTTCTTTTAATCTGTTACTGCATATAACATACACGATGCTAGGTCTGTCTGTAAAGGACAAACATACACAAGGCTTAGTACTATGTTGGATGTCAAGGATCTTCTGGGACTCTTAGAATGTGCCCCATGATCGTGGGTACAACTGTGTGTGTGTGTGTGTGTGTGTGTGTGTGTGTGTGTGTGTGTGTGTGTGAGTGTGTGTGTGTGTGCGTGTGTGTGTGTGTGTGTGTGTTTACCTTATAAAAATGCTGCTAAGAAAATTGATACTACAATTTAGCCACTGAAATGTTACTATCTAACAAGGCTGAGAATCAAGGAGCCAATGGTAGCTTACTGAAGTCATCCTACTCCTTTGAAGTGTAAATATATCCATCTCATGAAACCAGGTGCAAACAGGTAACTGTCACATATTATGTGATTTCCCCTCAATATTGTCAGGGGACTGAATCTAGGAACATTCAAATTCTCAGACATTCAACTCCCTTATATTAAATTATGTAGTGTTTGCATGAATCCTATGCACACACATATGCATACTTTAAGTTATCTCTAGAAGATGTTGGATCACCTAATGAAATGTAGATGTTATGTCAACAACTGCTCTTAAGAAATCTACCAGAAAGGAAATCTGTACATCTTCAGGTCAGATACAACTGATTTTTCCAAATATTTTTGACCCTATTGTTTGAATCTCGAGATGTAGAATACAGAGGGGCAACTGTAATTGGCATGAGTGATTTCATGAGCATGACCCCCTCCCCGAAAGTATGATGAATGTAACAGTATCTTTGATGGCACAGGGACAGCACAGTGAAGCTTGCTGCACTGAGACTACAACATCAAGTTCAATACCAAACTCTTTTGTCTTCTCCTGATCAAGTTTCCCAATATTGCTAATCCTATTTCCTTTCACAGTGAAAGAATTAATGTCCACATGACCCAACCTCAAGAAAGATTAATGAAGTCCTTGTATGAATGGTCTTAGTTGCTGCCTAGTTGCAAGAATGTTCACTTTTCCTCAAGACCATACATCCAGACTCTACCTCCTATCCCCACTGGATGAGTTACACATAGCCTCAGTTTCATGTTTCTCACATCTATTCATGACCTGATGATTTGGAGCCCCAAAAGACTGATATTGTTTCTTAAAAGATCTTTGTCCAAATCGATCCAATGATGATTGTTCAGGAATCAATTGGTTGTAGAATGACATATATTTTTGTCTTTTCTAAAATTGAATTTATGTTGTCTTTGTACCACACTTCTGCCCAGATCTATAGAAGCACCCATCCCATTGGCCTTTTGATGGGGAATTGCCATGGAGAAAAAGGCATGCCAGTGTCCTTAAATCTCCCCTTCCTGGTCTCCTAATGCTGCCACCAAATCCAGACTGTCATTGGTATTCTTCAGCTGAGTAAAAAAGAAAAAAGAGTTAAACAACATCTCTTCTAATTGAGGCCTGCCCATTATATTTCTCTGTACCTCTCTGACCACTGCCTTGACTCCTCTGTGTTTCAGTTGTTCATGTTGAGATGTGAGATGATGTCACCAGGCAACCTTCTAGGGATTTTGTGAAGTTGAACTCATCAAATATAAAGCATTTTAAAGATGCTGAGGGCCTGAGGAAGGTTGGAGAAACAGGAGTATCACAGATGTACTATACCAACCAACTTGGACTATACTCAGTGATGATTTAACTTACACAATAACAAACAACTTATTTCTGTTCTATAATTGAAATTATATATCTTCCCACTTAATTTTCTCATCGCACTTGACATATTGAGTTGAATTCATGAACATGAGATCACATTGATTTGTATATGTGTAAGGACCAGGAGGGTTATATGAATGCAAATATGCAAATAACCTATGGGCAGTATCTCTGTGCCTTGGGTGGCATGTTGAGATGAATGAGGAAAATGACAGCATAGTAAAAGTTCCACAAATAGTACTGAAAATAGGTTGTTTTGAACTGAATGTCTGATTCTCCCACCAAGTGCATATATTCAAGCTCTGCTAGTATTTGGAAGTGATCCTCCTTTGTGGGAATAGTGCCCTTTAAGAAAAGAAAGAAACTACAGTTTTCTCTCTACCTCATCATTTGAAGACATATAGAGAAGAAATGGTTTACAATCCATGAAAGGAGGTTGACTGGAATCCCAACTGTACTGGCATCTGCCCCTGGGCTTTTAGCCTGCAGAAGTTTAAGGACATGAACTGTTATTTAAACTACTCAGTTCATGCTCTTTTGTAATAACAGCTTCATCAGATCAGCATGGAACTATATTTAAACAAGGCTGTGTGTTGCATTTTAGTGCTATACCATGGGTTATCCTTGCATAGTGGGAAGACAAAAGAGCAACTTTAATGTCTAAGAGAGGTAAAACGTGGTCTCACTGAGGAGTTACATCATTTGGTGACTTGAATTCACTAAATCACTTTGTACTTATCATGTATTTATTAAATGCCTGGTATGCATTTAGTACTATAAGATTATAGCTATGAGCATAGAGATTAAAAGCCATGCCCTTGTGTTCCCTTTTGTAGAGAAGATGAGTAATATATTCAGAAGGAGTGAGATGCTCTGGTTACCTGGAGCCCAGGTATCTGAGGAGAACAGTGAAGGGGAAGGTATAAGGCATGGAAGAGCCAAATTGAGACAGGTCTTATTCAGACTGGATTAATGGGGAATCTTTAAGGGAATGTAAGTAAGTGACAGAATAATGATGCAAAAAAGACTGGGATTTATTACTTATGCTTCCAGGGATTGGCCCATGTAGTCCAACAATGGTGGTATCATACTGGACAAGCCAAGCATTTGGTAGTTTGTGGTGAGAATTTTGGTTTCTTTACAGACACAGAAAAGTTATGTGGATGTTTTTGTTTTAATCCCAGGTATGAGAAATCAGGGTCCTTCAGGCTGTTCACAGAAGCTGACTACGATTTGTGTCATGTTCTGGCAAGTGCATGATTCTGCCAGCTGAAGATAGCTTATGTCTGGAATTCTGGGGACAAGTGAGAGGGTATAAAAATGCCAGAGCCCTGAGAGGCTGTGGTGATGACTGCTCCCCCTGCTGTTGCTGATGTTGCTGTTTGCTGATTGTTTGCTGTTTGCTGTTTGCTGTTTGCTGTTTACTGTTTACTATTTACTGTTTACTGGTTGCTGTTTGTTGGTTACTGGCTGCTGGTTACTGGTGACTGGTTGAAGATATCTTGACAATGAAGATAAAACTTACCCCAAGAAACTTGATGTCCCTAATCAGCCAGAAGTAGTCCAACAAGATCAATGCCACCTTTTCCCTCTATCCTTTTTCACCTACATAGTATTCGGGGGTTATAAGAGTGGAGAAAGATGGTAGAAAAAAGAACCCCATAAAGTAGCCAAAAGTATAGTTACAGTTTTTTCTCAGTCCACAAGTTTAGATGTCTTAACAGTCCAACCAAGCACTGAAAGTCTGAGGGTTGATTCTTAGAGAGCTGCTTATTTCCAGCCTAAGAAGTTGGTTATATAAATTAAGGGCAGAATGTCATGGTTACAGGACAGATAGACTTGCCAGCAAGAGTGAGGGCAAGCATGCAAAAAGGCAAAGTTTCCTTCTTCCATGTCCTTTTATCTGGACTGCCACCAGAAGGTACCTAAATTTAGAGTGAATCTTTATTCAAATAATTTGATCAAAACATTTCATCACCAGACTGCATTCAAATAATCTTATCAAGAAAATCCCTTAAGGATGTTGCCAGTTAAAGTGGGAGCACTAATTGGAAAAGAGCACCATCCTCTCACTGGGGAAGGAAGTGTAGAGGAGAACCCTAATGAGGCCGAGGACTTTGAGCCCTCAGATTCTGAAGGAATTATCTTACCTGAGTAAGTAGTGTCTACATCCTCACCAGAGGATGCATCCCTAACCCCACTTCTTACAGGATTACCCACCCCACTCTTGCCTGAGAGAATTAATTCCCCATTATCTGTAGAACTGGCAGTGACCTTCCCTAAAGGATATGTCAGACAAGACAATATGGATGACCTTCGGTGCACACTGATAGGTTACATCTAGCCCTATATAACAAGACTCAAAGCCAAAAAGGACAGCCTTTAGAGTTGCTGCTACCAGACAAAATAGTGAACTGAAACAATATAGTGTTCCTGGGTGATAACAGAAATTAGTGACACCATCAAGGACTAAAAACATATACATGAGTGATGGTTCCCATAACTTCTTTTGACTCTTCTACTTGGTCTAATGCAGAAGACAAATGAATAATGGAGAAAGGTAGTTGCCTATAGGAACTTAGCAAATGGTAACTCCAATTGCAGCTGCTGTGCATATATGGCTTCCTTACTTGAACTGATTAACACATGTCCTGTTACCTATGTGACCATTCATCTTTCAAATGTTCGTTCTCTATATATTGTCCCTAAGGACAAAAAAGCAACTTGATTCCTGCTCACAATGCCAGTGCTAGATTTTTACCTTTGTACCACAAGAGCATATTTATTCTCCAGCCTTTACTCATAACTTAGATCAAAGGGATCTTGATTCTCTGATTCTTCCACTAAAAAAATCAAACTGGTCCACAAGACTGGTGATATGCTGATAGGATCAAGTGGATTTGGTGGATCAAACATTCTTTTTTGGACTTGGCAAAGCATATGTGCCTCAGAAGATGGGAAATAAACCCAGCCAAAATTCAAGAACCTTACCTCAGTAAAGTTTGTAGATGTCCAATGGTTTGGGACTTGCAGTGGTATTCTTTCTAATCTAAGTTGTTGCAAGTAGCTCTCCCTACCACTAAGAAAAAAAATCACAATGCTTAGAGGGCTTATTTGGATTCTGAAGAAAGTACATTCCTTAACTGGGTGTGTTAGTCTGGACTATATACACAATGCCTTGGGAAATTGCTAGTTTTGGGTGTGGCACAGAAGACAAACCGCTCTTCAATAGCTCCAGGCTACTTACTGCTCAGGATGTTATACCTCTTAGATTGTATGATCCAACAGAGCTTTAGTGCTTGAAGAAGCAGATAGGAATTCTATTTGGAGCCTTTGGCAAACCCCAGTAGATGAATCACAGAGGAGGGAGACCTTTGGGAGGCTGTGGTGAGGCTCTACTAGCATCTACAGATATCTATTCTGCCTTTGAAAAACAGTCCTTGGCCTGTTACTGGGCTTAGTAGGAACTGAATGTTTGAAAGTAGACTATGTTACTATGTGACCTGAACTGCCACCATGATCTGGTGTTATCTGAGCTACCCATCCATGAAGCAGGATGTACACAGTAGCAATCCTTTTTAAAAATGGAAGTGGTATAGTATAATTGTACCTGTACAACTGAGGTCTGTGTAACTACGTGCTGTGGTGTTCCCATATGGTGTTTACCTTATGATAAAATTACCTAACAAAGCTTTTCTCAGAACACACCTTCATTGTTAAGTGACCTATGACTATATACTGTAAACTAAGAGTTCCCCCTTTTTATTTCTTTTTACAAAGATTGGTTCATTTTTATTTTATGTGTATAACTGTTTGCCTGCATATATGTATACTCATATGCATACATATACATCATATACATATATGCAGAGCATGTATGTCTGATGCTTATAGAATCTAGAAGAGGGTACAAGTTCCCTGGAACTGGAATTCCAGACAGTTGTAAGCTACCATGTAAATAGTGAGCACTAAACTCAGGCCTGCTGCTAGAGCAGCAAGTTCTCTTCATTGCCAAGCCTTCTCTCCTGCTCCAGAAATTCTTTTTAAGTTTTTAAATTATTTTTTTTTAGTCATCCTTTTAAAAAGTAGGTTTCACTGTGGCATTTCCATACACATATCATTGTACTTTGATCATAAACAGCTTTACATGTCATACTTGAAACTGGTCTACTTTCAAGAACAATATATGAAATCAGGGCTGGAGAGAGAAGCTCTGCTGGCAAGTGCTGGTCATGTAAGTGCAAGGATCTGAGTTCTAGCCCCAGAACCCACAAGGAAAGCAGTTGTTTGTGTTGTTGTTGTTTGGGTTTCTTTGTTTGTTTTTGTTTTTAAAGCTAGTCATAATTGTTTATGTTTGTAACCCAGTCACAAAGCAAGTCAATCTATGGGGCTGGCTGGCAAGTTAGCCTAGTCTAGTTGATAAATTGAGCCCCATGAGAGATCTAGTTTCAAAGAAAAGGCTGATGACACTTATGAAAAGAAACCTGATCATCTACTGATTTCCACATGACTATGTACATGCATATACCTGTACATGTATAAATACATATGCAGACCAAAAGCACACACACACACACACACACACACACACACACACACAAAGTAAAACAATCCATCCTCCCAGGGATGAGTCCCCTAAGTAGTTATTTAATACCATGTGCTCAGCCATACAAAAACCACTAAATGGACTCAGCAGGTTGTAGTTATATATTTTATGTATTTGTACATATATCAGTAGTAGTTAAATGAAAAAGAAAACAATAAGGATAATACATAAAAGTAGAAGGAGGACTTAGAGCTAGAAGAGGGAGAACAGTGAGTGACATGCATGATATGATAATAGGTTATCAAAGTATATTTCGTATATTTATAATTTTATAATTAATTTTATAATTAATTAATGTTAATAAAATTTGAAAATAAATTAAAAAGAAATGTTTATAGTTATTAATAATTTGAATCTTGGCATTTTTTCAGAACTAAAATGAGAAACACAGAATAAGTAAATGAAATATTTATATTTATGAATAAAAAAATACTAAAAATAGAACATAGCCCAGCACAATAATAAGTCAGCCAAAATCCCAGCATGAGTGGAATAAGGGCTTCACAGAGCCCCACTCCTATTTAAGGAGTCACTGGCATTAATGATTGCTGGTGGAGGAAGTTTCAAGTTTCTTCAGGGATGTGGCCCCTGAAAAGTCTATTCATGGGTCAATAGATTGTTTTATACCCATGTACATCACTAATTGTACTCTCTAGCTTACATATAAACAAGAACACAGGAAGTTTGTACAAAAAGTAGTACAGAGAAAGAAGAAGCCCTAGCACCGAAGAAATAGGAGTGGATTTATTGAGAATGCATTCTGTGCTTGTATAAAAGTCTAAAACCATTAAATAAAGGAAAACAAAAACCAAAAAAGGGAAGAAGGAAAGGAGAGAGGGAGGGAGGGAGGGAGGGGGAAGGGAGGGAGGGAGGGAGGGAAGGAAGGAAGGAAGGAAGGAAGGAAGGAAGGAAGGAAGGAAGGAAGGAAGGAAGGAAGGAAGGAAGGAAACCCTGCAGGTCCTTGTAGGATATTTTTCCCATTTTATCTCCATACTTTCTCCTCTACTTACCCAGAGATCTGTACTTTCAAACTACAGAGATCCCAGCGGAAGACTTTCTGTTGGCAGCTGAGATTTTAAAACCCAATAAAAAAGATAAACTGCAATGACAAGTAATAGAAGCTAAGCAGCTGTACAAACTAAAGCACACATTCATAAGAAGCTTGCAGGCAGCCCAGCCATGAATACATCCACAGAGCAACCACAGAAGCAAGGAAACACCGCCAGCATTCCTTCCTCCTACCAGGGAATGTGAGAAGTGATATAAGGAACAATCATGAAGACACTCAGTGCTTCTTTGCTTTTCACATTCCTTCCCATCTTTGTCCCTTTATCCAAAGGCTCCAGTATCCCTCACTCCTCTCATAGCATGCTCTTGTCTTGTGCTCATGCAAGTCTCTTTAGGCTGTCCCTATTCTTCATTGTTATTATTGTTTTCCAAAGGACAATCTGTGTTTAGTCCCCAAAAACTCTCACCTGAGTGTTGATAGGGTGGGGGCGGGGGAGCTGCAAGGCTTAGCATCATTCTTGGAACAAGCAAAGGAATCCAGGGCTGTGGTTCAAACATTCTCCCTGCAGTGTAGAAGAGACGTAAAGATGAAGTATATTTTTCATCCAAAAGCACTTTTTTTTTAGCCCCAACCACCTGTGTGGAGTTGTTTCAGACTGTCTCAATTTCCATAGCAAAAGGAAAAATAATTCAGGCCACACCTCTTTTGAAAATATTTTTAAATGATGCATCTCCCAAGGAAGTGAGAACCTGGTTGGAATCTAAAAACCAAGAATGAATGTGAGAACTGCTGAATGCAGGCAGTTAGGGTATCTGGGGTCTAAGAGAGGGAACTCAATAAGGAAAAAAAAAAAAAAAAGAGCCTTGACATCAGAGAAACTGGTTCAAGTCTTGAACTCAGAATTTAACAACTGAGGGACCACAGGCATCTTCTTTCACAGTTCTGCACCTTTGTGTTTACCTGAGAAGACGATAAAACTAATCTAACATTGATAAAGACAAAAATAGAGAGTGTTTGCTAAGAGTGTAATACAAAGTATCCCTTAAAAAGTAAGAACTACTAGTCATCACAGTGATCTTTCAATACTACTTACCAGACCCCAATCCCAGATCTGTTTACTTGTAGAAGCCAGGTTCTGCACTGACTTAGCTTTTACAGAGTTTTATATGTATACGCAACACCCTCAACATGCACTTAAAATTCTGTAATTTTTTTCTGTTTATTTGCATCATAACATAGATAGATAATCTATAATATATTCATGGCATTCTTGATGAGCCCTTGAATTCTTTAAAAAGTTTCAAGTTTTCTTCTGATAGAATATTATATATGAAGTAATTTTTTGTGTGCAAACACATAAATACAAAGAAGGGGAAAGGTGGGGAAAACCATTGCCAGACTTGCATCCATAGACTCAACCAACTATGCATAAAAAATAGAAAATATTCTAACACACCTGTATATCTATATTATATACACATATTATGCAGGAAATAGCACAGGTTATTAAAAAAATCTGTCAGTTTTCATATTCTAATTGCCGGGATCCTACAACGAATCTCTCATAGACAAAAAGTGACAACTGTCCACACAGACATACACGTGTGGATTTTCTTACCCTTACTTGCAAAATTATTTTAAGTGACTTCCAGTGAGTTCTCTAATAGTGTCAACAAAACAGGCACCCATGACTTTGAGCATTCTGAGAGTAGATTAAAGGTTTTCAAATACATTTTCTAATTTATCAAGTCATGGAGAAATAATAAACTATACTTCAGGCAGCCTGGGGTAGCCTTATGAAATTGTTATGATTTGTGCCTAAGAGAGAGTACAAATTCCATGGTAATCTTCACCGAATTTTAATAAGAGTGAAAGGAAGACTTAGTTAAAGTGTTCTTTGTGGCTTTTCCTTTTTTCCCTTCTAACCACAGCTATCTGCAAGCACTTCCCCTGGTGTCTTATCTCTATTGTGCAGATGCAGTGGAATCTTTATCATGTGTGGCAAGAACTGAGGCAAAGAGACACATAAAAATAATGACAGTGGCCTCGTTCTTAAAAACACAACACATTCTGCTCCTCTTTCAGGCATCAAACCCCAGATGGAGTTCTCTGTGCTTTAATGCAAAATACGAGTGTGTGTGTGTGTGTGTGTGTGTGTGTGTGTGTGTGTGTGTGTGTGTGTGTGAAGGCTCCCTCTTAATCAGTTTTAAGAATCCCAGTCATTCCACTGTAAACTGCCGTCCTTTTTTCTAGAGTATACATTTTGCCAAATAGCAGAGGAGGTGGAGGTGGAAGTAGGCATATAAAATAGCGTAGTTTTTGTTTTATTTTATTTTGTTGGATGATCAAGGTTTTAAGAGCGTGTGATTGCTCTCTCTACCTACTTCCCAACTTGCAGCAACCAACAGAAAAGCTGTTCATCCTGAATGCTTAATTATGAGAAACATGACACACAAAAAGAGAGAGAGAAATAATGCAGCCTGTGAAGGAATGTTCAGTGCGCAATTTTAAACCATGATTGTGGAGAGGGATGTGTATTGTCATGGAAATAGAGCCATGACACATTAAGTGGTGAGGAAAAACCGCCAGTGCAAAGCTGTCTGCCCGGTTCAGTATGAGTCTGTTTAAATACAAATCAACAGACACTAGATGAAAGCTTACTGTGATGGGTTATTTTTATTTTCTAATGTGCCTATTCTGTGCTCACTACAATAAATGGACGTTGCTTTTATAATTACAAAGTGTCTTTAAAACATAGGCTGTGGCTCTGGTTTTGGAGAGATAAATTAAACACACTCCACAACATGTTTCCTATTGAATGCATCGATAACCGTCACATAGAATTCGTAGAACAGATGTTGAAGTCCTGCTGACCCAGTGGTTACTCTCTCTCTCTCCTCCCCTCAGCATCATCCATCCTGAATGAAGGCAGCCTGGATGCTAAAGTGTGCACTAAGTGTACACAAGCGTATACAAGCATCAAGAGAAACTGTCCACTCCTTCTCTCTTACAAGCACTCCCCTCATGCACTTGTGACCCTGACAACAGCACAGTGGCATCAGAGAGGCATGGGAAACTCTTCTGTCCACTCAACAGAACTATACTTCCAAGGCTTTTCGGTGAGTGCCTATCACTGAATCCCTTCAACAGCTTATTTATTCTGCTGCAATTTGGTTCTGAGAGTGTCCAGAGTTGTGGGAAATTTTACAGATTAACTGAGAAACTAAATATCCAGACGTCTGACCAGAGAACCAAAGAAGGGATCCTAGATTTTAGTGAAGGATAGAGAGGGGAGAGACCAAAAAAATCACACTAAAGACTATGTGAACCCTTTGCTGCCTCTGGAACATGTTCAAATCTTGCCCTGATATGTATAAAGCAAGCAGTGAGAACTTAGCTTCAGGTTGGCAGGCTACCCCATGAGACAACCTATATAGTAATAAAAACAGAATTGTGTTGAAACTAGAACTCAGAGAATGAGACAGGCCAGAATTTGTAGCACAAACTTCATCTAGTGTTGCTTCCCAAAACAACAACCAGAACTACAAATTCAAAATTCTTGTTAGAGTTTAAATAAGAACCAGGGCTTTTCGTATTGTATTAGACTGCCAAGTTTATAATCTAAAATTAATTATCACACAAGTGGGGGAAATACACCCACCCTGCAAAACACACACACACACACACACACACACACACACACACACAC
This sequence comes from Mus musculus, assembly GCF_000001635.26. Lineage (NCBI taxonomy): Eukaryota > Metazoa > Chordata > Mammalia > Rodentia > Muridae > Mus > Mus musculus. Next base: position 74,930,487 of record NC_000073.6, read on the forward strand.
AAAAGATCTGCTGTTCCAAAATTTGGTTTTCATCCTGGGGCAGCAAGCACTTTAACCACTGAGCCATCTTCCATCCTGTAAGGAGGGTCTTTAGATCAGACCAGCTGATAAGGATTCCCTATACACAAAAAGTACTGCAAAGCACATAAGTAGATACCCCTAAATTCAAAAGATTGCATTCCCAGATCATCTACACCTTAGCTGGGCTTCAAAAGAACCCTTGCTCATTGTGTCAGCTGATAAGAAGCAGAAGAGTGGGCTGAAGTGTCCTGCAAATGCTACAAGCCCCATAACACATTTGAATACATTATTAGGGGTTCTGTCAGGGTCTAGGAAGAGGTGTGCACCATTGAAGGGCTCTGGAGGCTTAACTTTTGAGATAAATACTTGTCTCATTAAAACACAACCTGGGGGTTCAGCCATAGTTAAGAAACAAGAGACAGAGATTGTGACAATTAAATTCCAATTTAGGATAATTGTTTCTTTCATGTGGGTTTAGAAGGCAGATTTTCTTCTTATTTACACATTAGCCATTCATGGAGATTTTGTTAAAGGGATCATACAAACAGCCATGACTCTTGCTTTAAGTTGAGTCATTTAAGATAATCCTCACATTGCTAGTTAGTGTTCTGTGGTAAGAGTCCCAGGAAAAGAGAAAAAGAGAGTGTTCAGGGGGCTCAGGAGATGGCCAGTTCTTAAACTGTGTATGCATAAACACCTGAGTTAAACTTTCTAGCACTCACATAAAACTCGGGAGTGTCCTGGACATGGTGGCGTAGACCTTTAATCTGAGCATTTGGGGGGAGGGGGGGAGACCTACATAGTGAGTTCCAGGACAGTCAGTGCTAAGTAGAATGATCCTGTCACAGTAGTTCGCCAAAATCAGGAATTGGCCTCCTGCTTGAGGGTTCCCAAGTTAGCCAGTCTAGCAAGTTCTTGAGATCCAAGTCCAATGAGCGATAATGTCTCAAAAGATTAAAGTGGACAATGGCTTATGCTGTAAAATCGAGAATCGAAAATGGGACCTCTTAAAATTGCAAAGCTTCTGTAAGGCAAAAGACACTGTTAATAAGACAAAAAGGCCACCAACTAATTGAGAAAGGATTTTTAACAATCCTAAAACCTATAGGGGACTAATATCCAATATATACAAAGAACTCGAGAAGCTGGACTCCAGAAAACCAAATAGCCCCATTGAAAAATGGGGTACAGAGCTAAAGAAAGAATTCTCAACAGAGGAATACTGAATGGCTGAGAAGCACCTGAAAAAAATGTTCAACATCCCTAATCATCAGGAAAATGCAAATGAAAACAACCCTGAGATTCCACCTCACATCAGCCAGAATGGCTAAGATCAAAAATTCAGGTGACAGCAGATGCTGGCAAGGATGTGGAGAAAGAGGAACACTTCTCCACTGCTGGTGGGGTTGCAAGCTTGTACAACCACTCTGGAAGTCAGTCTGGAGGTTTCTCGGAAAATTCGACATAATACTACCGGAAGATCCAGCAATACCTCTCCTGGGCATATACCCAGAAGAAGTTCCAACTGGTAATAAGAACACATGCTTCACTATGTTCATAGCAGCCTTATTTATAATAGCCAGAAGCTGGAAAAAAACCAGATGTCCCTCAACAGAGGAATGGTTACAGAAAATGTGGTACATTTACACCATGGAGTACTAGTCAGCTATTAAAAACAATGGATTTATGAAATTCGTAGGCAAATGGATGAATCTGGAGTATATCAACCTGAGTGAGGTAATCCAATCACAAAAGAACTCAAATGGTATGCACCCACAGATAAGTGGATATTAGCCCAGAAACAGAATAACCAAGATACAACCAAGATACAATTTGCAAAACACATGAAACTCAAGAAGATGGAATACCGAAGTGTGGCTACTTCGTCCCTCCTTAGAATGGGGAACTAAATACCCATGTAAGGAGTTGCAGAGACAAAGTTTGGAGATGAGACGGAAGGAAGGACCATACAGAGACTGCCCCATCCGGGGATCCATAGCATAATCAACCACCAAACGCATACTCTATTGCATATGCCAGCAAGATTTTGCTGAAAGGACCCTGATATAGTTGACTCTAGTGAGGCTATGCCAGTGCCTGGCAAATACAGAAGTGGAGGCTCACAGTCATCTATTGGATGGAACACATGGCCCCCAATGGAGGAGCTAGAGAAAGTACCCAAGGAGCTGAAGGGGTCTGCAACACTATAGGAGGAACAACAATATGAACTAACCAGTACCCCCTGAGTTTGTGTGTCTAGCTGCATATGTAGCAGAAGATGGCCTAATTGGCCATCATTGGGAAGAGAGGCCCTTGATCTTACAAAGATTATATGCCCCAATACAGGGGAATACCAGGGCCAGGAAGTGGGAGTGGGTGGGTTGGAGAGCAGGGTGGGGGGAGGGTATAAGGGACTTTTGGAATAGCATTTGAATTGTAAATGAAGAAAATATCTGATAAAATGTTTTTAAAAAAAGATTAAGGTGGAGAAGCAATTGAAGAATTGAGGAAGAGATCTGTGCTTACTTCTGGCTACCAAATGCTATACGTGCACTCATTGAGCTATATGTGAACACCATATTTAAGAATACTCTTTCACACAGAGACAAATACATAACATGCACACACACACACACACACACACACACACACACACACACACACACACCGCTCAGGGATGTGAGGTATAAGAAAAGTTTGTACCCCTTCCCCAAAACTAATGCAGTTAAAACTAGAGAGAAAGATAAAAGCTGAGTAGTGATGGCTTATGCCTTGGGAGTCAGACAACAGATAAATCTCTGAGTCACAGATTTTATTATTTTACACTACAAAGCATCTTTCAGTTAACAAGAAAAATATTGAAGAAGTGGAAAAATTAGCAAATTCCATGTCCAATCCTCAACAGATGCCATTTAAATCACTTAAAACCATATCGAAGGGAAAAAAATTAATTTTGCTAATCAAACCCATCATAATGAAGTTGCGAGTTTACTCTTGCTTACCAAATTGGCAAAACTTCTCTTGAGATTGTGTGCTTACACTTAATGAAGCAGTACAGGTCAGCAGCCTGATTTATGCACTAGTCATAGGAATACATACAGCAGTAGTCCTTCTGGGGGTGAGTTAAATAAAGAACTTCTGTTGTCGGGTGTTAAATATTCAGGCTCTGGCCCACTAATGCTGTGCTTAGTGATTATCATAAAAAAAAACAATAAAAAGATACACATAAAATATTTACTCGAGGTGCTCATCGTGGTTCACTTTTAATAGCAGAACATCAGCAACATCATAAACTTTCAGTGGGTAAACACTGAAGTTTATGGGACTCAGGAAAAGTTCATAAATGGAATATGGCATTGTTGCCTTAAAAATCAAATTTCCCAATTCATTAATAGTCTGGGGCATTGCTAATGGTATATTATGTGCTGTGGAGAGGTATAAATCTATATCAAGTTAAAATAATGTGTGTCTACATGCAGTTTCTCTTTCTGTTTCTATCTCCCTGTTTCTCTATTTGTCTCCGACTCTGTCTCTGTCTCTGTGTGTGTACACATGGATGCTTGTGTCTGTGTATGTGTTTACACAGAGTAAAAGAGTTGGTATTATGAACAATAAAATATCAATCATGATTATCATCACTCAGAGACCCTGCATATCTGTTGCAAAGGGTGAAAGATATATATATTCTAACGAGAAGGGAGAGCATTTGGGCAGCTATTGTTAGTCCAGATTCTTTCTGCTTGTGCTACCACAAAAGTGCATTACACTTGTTTTGTTTTTTTTTTTTTAAATGTCATTTGATCTGAGGAAACCCATTTGTTTGCATTCTGCCTTTAAAATAGTTTCAATATTGAAAAGGGAGTGGACTCATTATAGCACAAATATGAAGAGCAACATCAAAATCCATAATGTGAATATTTGTTTGCCTAGGGGCAAACTTTCCAAATCAAACACTGCAAGCTGAAGCAAATGCAGCCCGTGCAGAGCCTAGCTGTGTGATTTGACTTTTCACGTAGCATCCACCCATGAATAGTGAGCTCTGTGACTTGACCTTAGTGCTCAACCCCATGAAACAATCGGGTTTTCCTGGCTTTTGCTTTAAGCCTTGCCCTGCACACATGGCAAGGGAGAAGAAATCCACTGCTTCATGTACCCAATGTATATTGTCCTCATCTGACACTCACTTCCAGAAAAAAGTAGACTAATTCTTTCTGAGGAAGTTTGCTGTTATAAGTAGCTCTACAGAAAGGTGTTTCTCATTAAAGTAAGATCTGGTGACCTAAAATGTTCTTTCATTGACACTGACAGTATCATTCCAGTCCTAAAGTCACCATTTCTCTCCAAGTCTAGTTCCTTTCCTTTCTGTCAGATCCTTAGCTACTTACTTTCCCACAGAATGTGATTTCCAGGGCTGGAGAGATGGCTCAGTGGTTAAGAACACTGACTGCTCTTCCAGAGGTCCTGAGTTCAATTCTCAGCAACCACATGACGGCTTACAACCATTTTTAATGGGATCTGATACCCTCATCTGGTGTGTGTCTGAAGACAGCTACAATATACTGATATACATAAAATGAATAAATAAAATCTTTTTAAAAAAACCCCAGAATGTGATTTCCAGAACTCTCTCCTTAGGGGCATGGTTATCTTGCTTGGATTCCTCTTTCCAACATCATCTTGGAATATGGTACCTAATATTTACACATGGGGTTTGCTTTGTGCAGCATGTGTGGTCATTGTCCCTTCTCTGGATTGGGAGAGACATAGTACTGGCCACAACTACATAGCCATTCTAACATATAATGTGGATCAAGCAGACAAATAAAAGCAAATAAGAAAAGTCTTCTAGAGATTTTCACAGAATACATTTGTATTAGTCTGCTGAGGACACCTTGACAAAATATCAGCCTGGCTGGCTTAAACAGCAGGTATTTGTTTCCTCACAGCAGTAGAAATGTGAGAAGGCAGGCTTTGCATCCTTGTTTACAGATGACTGTGTCCTCTTATTGCCTTACCTCCATGTGTGCAGAAGGGGAGAAAGGGTGTTGGTCTCTCTGTAACTGATAAACTATTCTTACACCATGAATGTTACTTGTGTGGTTTTTGAATAAGAGGTGGACTGTACTATTTCTCCTCTAACTCCTAAGACCTCATAATGTCCAAATGAATCCATTATGGTGGCGCCTATCAATCAACCTGGCTTCTTTGTAACAAGAGATCCATGGAGGGGGGGACACAAGACACATTGCTCAAAGAAAGGGGGATATGGCAATGCCTGGGAGAAGGTCCCATCTACAAGTCAAGAAGAAAGAAAATCAGCCAACACTGGCAAGACTTCATCTTGCACATTCGGCCTCCAGAATCGTGAGGAACTAGACACCTGTTGTTGAAGCAGCAATTTTCAGTCAGAGTGAACCTAGAAAACCAGTCTTATCGAACGCTATGAAAACTCAGGGCAGTAGATGGTGCCTTCTGCGCTGGATTGGGCAAGACCAGAGACCTTTGAGAATAGTAGAGCCAAGGTACCTTGGACCTGCTTCACAAGCTTGCTTGCCCTTACTTTGTACTGCCTGCCCCCCGCTGACAGGACTGTAAGTGTAAGGACAAGGCAAGTAGTATGAGGCTCCATATTCCTCCACATCAGCCATGACAGTTACACCTATATCTCGAGATGTCTGGGTCAGAGGAGATGGGGAATTTTGGAGAGTCTCCAAGAAGAATGTTGTACAAGTATCTCAAAAAAAAAAAAATAGGTGAATGAGACTAAGAATTAGTCTATAAATGGAAAGTAGTGGGATGTGGGCAAAGACACCCTTGAGTGACTCTGCAACCCAGTGGGAAAAAGGATTATAGGATTGTTAAACGTTGTTGGCATTATTTCATAAGAGAGAGAATTATGATCATACCTCCATGAGGTGAGCCTCCTCAGTTAATTCATGTTACCTACTGCATACCTGTTTTGTCACCAACTGGTATTCCAGGAAAGAGACAGGATAATTTGCAGGTAATGTATTACCTGCCACTGGCTGGTGCTTGGAATATTTACTGTGCTAATATCTTCCTGGGCTGCAGATGTCAGGCAGTTTCTCTTTACATTTATTATGGGCATTTATGCACTAGACACTGGATTGTGTTAGGTGATAAATGAGTGAGAAGATTATTATTTTCATAAGGATGAAGCCAATTCCAATCTCCAGAAATTGTAAATGTAGTTGCCAATACGGTGGAAGATGCCACCAAATGTTCCCTGTACACCTTCTTTTGTCCTGCGAATAGCTTTCAGTTCCTTGCCTAGGACATCCTAAGGTATACACAGTCTGGTCCAAGAACACTCAATGATATTACACCAGTCCATGAAGAACCAAATCCCCTTTGCATACCAAAAGGAAGGAGGTAGACAGGAAACACTGACTTCCTGTGAGGGACTTTGCAAGGGTACTACTTTTAAGTTACAAAACACTCCTGAGTTTTACAAAGGAAATACAGTTCAGAGACATTATATCATTATCAAGGTTACACAACTGGTATAGGACGAGGTCAGGATTTGTCCAGATCCATTGTATTTTTCAATTTCAGCTCTTACTTTTGAACTCTTGCTCTTTTCAGCATGGCTTCCATCATCCCCCATCTATCTATAGATGGACATTTACTAACTCTATCAGATGTGAGGGATTCGTACAAAACATAACTGGACACAGTGCAATCTCCTTTTGATGGGTGTCAAGGCAATGAACACATTTAGAGGATCAAAGAGTGGAGAACAATCTCTTATTTACAGCAAGCAAGGAGATCACTGGGGTCGCTTAAGAAGCGGTGCTACTGGGAGTGGTGAGATGGATTGCTAAGTAAAGTACTTGCCACACAAGCATGCAGAACTGAGTTCAGATCTTCAGCACCCACATAAAATCCAGAATAGATGGTGTGCCTATAACTCGAGAACCAAGGAGGCAGATGGCAGACACATGAGGACACTGGAGTGTGCCTATAACCTTAGCATCAGGGAGGTGGAGACATGAGGACACTGGGGAGTGCCTATAACCCTAGCACCAGAGAGGTGGACACATGACACTGGGGATGTGCTTGTCAGCAGTTCCGACCAGTTAGTAAGCTCCATGTCTAGTGTCTCAGAAAACAAAATAAAAATCAGTTTTGACGTATGGTAGCTACACACACACACACACACACACACACACACACACACACACACACACACACCAGTGGTCTTATGGATAAAAGGAAATGTTTAGAGTTTATTCAGGGAGCCTATATATGTGTTGGACACATTTCAAAGCATGGTTAGTTTAAGGTGTACATTTCTGACCATGATCAGTTTGATCAGTTTAAGGCTATAGAGTATATGTTTAAAAAAAAATCACAAATGATAGACATGAATATTTTGGGGAGTAGCCAGTTTAGCATTATAATGAGTCAAGTTCACTCTAGATCAGAGTCAGGATCCCTTTGTGACCTTGACTGGCTCCTCATAAGTTACTTCAAAGAGTTCAAAGAGTTGAAATGAAATCAGAGAGAAAGAACGCCTTTAAATGTTGGCAGTCTTTTAAACAGACCGGAGATTTCTTATAAATGTAGGAGTTTGTCTCGAATGGTACCTGCCTCACACAGAGGTTCAAGAGAGAAGTTTCCAAAGGTGATAAGCCAACCCTTCCTGAGCATCTATCTGTATATGAAAGTCAATTTCTCAGCACTAAAGAAAGCATCCTAGAATCAGATGTAGGAAACTCTTTTAAAGGGTCTTTGGAGTCTAAGGCTATAATGAACTTGGTAGAGTGCTTGCCCAGCATGCATAAGACCCTGAGTTCTCTCTGCAGCACTTCATGAAACTAGATTTGATGGAATATGCCTATAATACCAGCTCAGCTCTGACATTAGGGGATAGAGACAGAAAGATCATAGATTCAAGGTCATGGTTGGCTCCATAGTAAGTTCAAGAATGGCCAGTGTGGACAATATGTGATAATATCTGAAAATGATGAAAATTAAATTTTAAAAAAGTTTAGGATATGATACATAAAAATTTATTTTTATAATTTGGTCTATACTACAGATATTGGCGAGAATCCTCAGGTATGAATAGATATCCTGGAATTACTGCAAAACCCTGGAAAGTAAAAAGGGGCCATTGCTAGGGTGGGGGAGTAGAGGAGCGATAGAAAGTATATAACAGGCTGCAAAAATTGTAAAAAATTCATATTCTTCACTATCTACCTAAAGCAATCCAAAATACATGTAAGTCTATATATAAATATAAATATAGTTTAGATGAAAATGTCTCATCTGATTTGGTAATGCTTTCTCAAAGAGTCAAAGATCATCTAACAAAAACCCCAAAACCAGCCACGAGAAGCCCTCTTTTGAGTTGTCAGTCAGGGTTCCAAGAGACAACCCAAAACATACAACCTATTGCTATCAACCTTGGTTGGCTTTCAGAGATAAAAGGAAAGTCCATATTGAAAGAAACCATTCATGTCAGACATAGATGTGTTGCTATTTAAATTTTACTTATATTTTAAAAGATAGTTCTTTTTTGAAAATTATGATTACATTTCCTCTTTTTTCCCTTCATCTCTCAGAACCCCAGAGGATCCTGCATCTGACTGAAAGGCTCCATCATGAGAACTAGCTTTTATGGTCCCAAAAGGGGCCATGTAAGCTTCTAAGGGAAGAAAGAAACCAAAAGTCATATCTAGCTATGATACCCATGAATCCCAACAACAACCAGAACAGCATGATGACCCTCAGGGTACAGCAGTGGCACACAAACCCTGGAGGTAACTAGCAGCTCCCTGGTTGAACTTAAGACCATTCCAACAAGAGGAACATCATATCTGGTACCGGAAACCTAGCTAGCTATTCAGTCTAGTGAAATCATGGATCGTGGATAACATATAACCAGTATCTTTTTTTAAATTTTTATTTTAATTAGGTATTTTCTTCATTTACATTTCCAATCCTATCCCCAAAGTCCCCCCATACCCCACTCCCCTACCCACCCACTCCCACTTCTTGGCCCTGGCGTTCCCCTGTACTGAGGCATATAAAGTTTGCAAGACCAATGGGCCTCTCTTTCCACTGATGGCTGACTAGGCCATCTTCTGATACATATGCAGCTAGAGACATGAGCTCCAGGGGTACTGGTTAGTTCATATTGTTGTTCCACCTACAGGGTTTCAGACCCCTTTAGCTCCTTGGGTACTTTCTCTAGCTCCTCCATTGGGTGCCCTATGATCTATCCAATAGCTGACTATGAGCATCCACTTCTGTGTTTGCTAGGCCCCAGCATAGCCTCACAAGAGACAGCTACATCAGGGTCCTTTCAGCAAAATCTTGCTAGTGTATGCAATGGTGTCAGCGTTTGGAGGCTGATTATGGGATGGATCCCCGGGTATGGCAGTCTCTAGATGGTGCATCCTTTCGTCTCAGTTCCAACCTTTGTCTCTGTAACTCCTTCCATGGGTGTTTTCTTCCCAATTTTAAGAAGGGGCAAAGTGTCCACACTTTGGTCTTTGTTCTTCTTGAGTTTTATGTGTTTTGCAGATTGTATCTTGTATCTTGGGTATTCTAAGTTTCTGGGCTAATACCCACTTATCAGTGAGTACATATCATGTGAGTTCTTTTGTGATTGGGTTACCTCACTCAGGATGATGCCCTCCAGGTCCATCCATTTGCCTAGGAATTTCATAAATTCATTCTTTTTAATAGCTGAGTAGTAAAATGTGGTATATAACCACTATCTTATTCAACCAGTATAACCCCTAACTACAGTCTAAATATTTGCTGTACAAACGAATGTAGTTCTTGTCCCTAATTTTAAAAGCTTCTCTTTTAATCTGCTGGAATTAGAACAATTGCAGAAACCTACAACCAACTAAAATGCAGAGTTGTGTGGAGTCCAGTCCCTGTGGACTTATCTACCAAATAATCTTTAAAAAGTTGCCTGTGGATTTTAAAGAGAGAGAGAGGGGGTGATGCAAGAGCTTAGAAGGACAAAAGAAAAGAGGTAAATGATGTAAATGCAATCCCAAAAAATAAAAGATGGACTCAATAGGTTATATTTAGGAATACATATGTATGTATATGTGTGTGTATGGTATGTATGTATGTTTATATGTATGTATGTACAAAATAAAGAATTTTAGTGAGATGTTAAAAGGTATGTTATGGTAATGTTGTTTTACTCTGAAATATTTCCTTCCTTTTTTATTTAACATGAGATCTACTTTCTTAAAAATTATTGAAGTGCAAAGTCCAAAGTTATCACCTCACAACTGTCGGGATGGTTGTTGCCAAAGAGGAAAACACAATCTTACCAGGCCAGTGAGATGGCTAATTTGGGGGAGTTTCTTTCAAGCTTGAATTCAGTCCCAGAACCTTCATTAGTGAAAAAACAGAGCTGATTTAGCAAGCTGTTCTCTGACCTCCATACTTGTTCTATGGTGCCTAAATACACATGCACGCGGGCACACACACACACACACACACATACACACACACACACACACACACACACACATATGAATGAATGAATGAATGAATGAATGAATAAAATTGAAATGTTTTTCTTAAATATTTGTGAAAATACAGATGATTCTAGAGATTCATGCTTAGAGGCCATTGTGTGACATGAAATGACCAAGCCACAGAGGCAAATGCAAGGTGATCTCTCATGCAGAATCTAAAACAGTTTTAGACACAGAGACCCAGAGAGTTGAAAGCAGAAATCATCTCGAGGAGGGAGACCAGAAAGTTGTCCATCAAAGATGTAAATTTTCAGTTAGACACAAGGTAGAAAGTCTACTGTACACCTTGGTTGCACTAGTTAGCCATGCTCTGTGTACTCGAAGAGGGATATTGTTCCCACCACAGTGCAAATGATAAACATATGAAGGAATGCATATTTTAGTAAGATCAATTCAGCCATTTCAAAATGAAGGTAATTCTCAAAACACCATATTATATATCATAAATACACAATATTTGTCAATTAAAACCATAGAAAGAATTGACTGAAGGACTAGGTCCTTCCCTTAAAGTAGGCAAAAGCTTCGGGTAGAGGCCCAGATAGAAAGCTGTCTGAAGAGAAAATAGCGTTTCCTGTTTGCCCACATTCACATTTGATGAAGTGTGCATCTACACTGTGGCTGGTCACAATACCAGTCTTTGCTGCTGTCTGAACAGATTCATCATGCAAATGTGGACTGAAGACCAGTGGTTCTCAGGGAAACCTTAGATTCTCAGCACAAACCCTGGGGTCTTCAGCAGAAATTGGAATCACTGAGGCAGCTAGCTCATTGGCTGAGCAAGCATGTGCACACATGGGAGCGTGTGTGTGTGTGTGTGTGTGTGTGTGTGTGCACACACACACACAGGGGGAGGGGGAGGGAGAGACAGAGAGAGAGAGAGGGAGAGAGCGCACTTTATATTTATTCCTCTTGTGTTTTAATTGCTGCTAAATTAATATAAGCAGATGAGAGTTTAACCAATCACTACCATTTTGTTGTCTTCAATGTCACCATGGTGTGTTTATTCTGTAGCAACTTCTTTTTCACATTTAGGTGCATTCTAATTAGAAACTCCAATCTACAGCGAATACAGCATGCTAGATAGTGCTGAGCTTGGGAAGGTGTGAGTTGAAAGAAGACAAATCTAAGAAGCATGCTACATAGGATTCAAAGTGTTCATTGTGCCGTGCTGCAGTATACCATCAAAGAATGACTTTTCAAAAGACTAGACTGCAGTTAAGAGTTGGTGGCAGTCCTCTGCCATTACAGGGACAATTTGATACATCCTACTGCTGCTTAGGATCAACTAAAACCTGGATCACATCCAGGAGAAGCCGAGGGAGGAGACATCATCAGACTTAAGGGTGTGCTGTGAATAGAGAGGACAGATGGTTATCATCATCGGCTGCCAGGAAATACAGTTCAAGGAGGCCCACTGTGAAATCAACTCAGTCCTGAGTATTTGGCATATGTAAAATATTCAGGTAAAAGGCATATCTATACTAAGCATGGAACTTTTGTGAAAACACTTGATATCATATTAAGAAATATTAATATTATTAACTTTTATGATTAACCTGAACAGATTTGGTTCTATAGTTCAATGGTAACTATCAAAAACAAAATCACAAAAATATACAAATAGAAGGCATACATACATAACTCAATTATGTAACAGTGGGTGTCTTAGCTGATAGAATTATGAATACAGCTTTTATCCTTTTAAATCTTTTCCATATTTTCTTGAATGATAAAATAGCTTTTATCATTGAGGAAAAATGTGAAATTTCTAACCAGGCATGTTAGCTAGCTACTCAGAAACTGTTGAAGGAGGATTATAAATTCCAAGCCTGACTGTTATACAGACTGAATTCAAGGCTGGCCAGCTTGGCTAGCAAGAGCATGTCTCGAAACACAAGGTACAAGGGCAAGAACTATAGTTTGGTTAGAGTATGAACTAGATCCTAAGCTCAGCCTCAGTACAGGAAGAACTCCTCTGGTCTCTTTCTTGGGAAAGCACAGCCTTCTCCTCTCATGCGTTTCCTTAGTTACTGTTCCTGGCAGAAATTCCTCCTCACTCAGGCCAACACACAAGGCTGAGCAGACACAAAGTGTGATCTAGAGCTTCAATATGTGGGAAGACAAATCACTCAAAATGCATCGGGAATTCCAGAAGCATAAACTGCTGCCCCGGTGCCATCTCCTGTGAGTATCATCATAAAATTTCTAATACTTCAGAGCAAGTATAGATACCATCTACTTCCAGTGTAACAGTCAGGATTTAATAACCAACCAATGTGTCTGAGCCAAGTTAGAATATAAATGTGCCAAATGAGTGGTATTTCAGAGACATTTTCATGGTTTGTGGAAAAATAGACAGTGTTGATATTAAAATTGTTGTAGCACACTAATATTTTTGATGATTATATTTAAAAATACTAAAAATCACCAAAAGTGTTTTTACGTTGCTTTATAATTTCTTCGTCTCTATCATGTGGCAGAATAAGCAATCTCAATGCCAACAGCAACAGGATGCTTGGAGCTTAAGAGTGGGATGTGGCAGTGGGATGTGGTGTAAATACCTGTAATCCCAGGACTTGGGAGGCCAAGCCAGAAGTTCAAGGTCACCCTGAGCAATATGGTGAGGCCTGATAGCAAAGCATAACAAAGCTGTGGTGCAGGTTGCCCTAGGACAAGTTCAAATGTTTAAGTCACTGATGGTGATGGTTTAAATATGCTGGGCCCAGAGAGTGACACTATTAGGAGGTGTGTGACCTCCTTGGAGGTAGGTGTAGTCTTGGAGGAAGTGTGTCATCGTGAGAATGGGCTTTAAGATCCACACCCTGACTCCCTGGAAGCCAGTCTTCTCCCAGCCGCCTTCAGAATAAGAGGTGGAACTCTCAGCTCCTCTATCCCCATCTCTGCCTGGATGCTGCCATGACCCCACCCTGATGATAATGGGCTGAACGTCTGAACCTGTAAGCCAGCTCCAATTAAATGTCCTTTATAAGATTTGCCTTGGTCACAGTGTATGTAACTAAGACAATAGCCATATATAAATTAATAAATTCTCTAACTCACACTTTAAAACAGAATACTATGTTAAAAACAGAATACTATGAGGCTTTAAATGATGCAATGAAATGATTAATATAAATCAATTATGTGAGGTCTGATGTATAGAGTTCTTAATAAATGGCAATAATTGTTGGTCACCTAGCTAGCAAAACTTTTAAAATCAGTCCCTTACCTGTTGAGAGCCACAGATGTCTACACTGAAAGAACACTCAGAAGAGAATAGGGCTAGGAAGCCATGTGTACCCACAGGAGCCCAACATGTGTTGCAACAGGAAGTTATAGCTTTGAATTTTAAGACACTAACATATTTAACACTCTCCGGTGATTCCACTTAAAATAATGGGATGAGCAGCTTGAGCTTCTGAGAGTATTAAGCAGAGAACATAGATTTTTCCAGCTTTGTGTCCTTTGGAATCCAAGCTGCTAGTTGTCTGTGCTGGAATGAAGATTCATTTTGGCATGGGTGAGACTGTCTTCCTTCCAGGTTCTTCAGGATTCAACATGCCAGCTACTAATGGGCTCTGCTCTACATGCAAAACCCTAGAAGGAGCATATGGTGGAGATATGCATCCTTTCCGAGAGGCCCAGCTACCCTCCCTCTCCAGTCCTAATCCTTTTATAGAACAAGACCTAGATGTGTGGTTTTTTTTTGCATTTCCAAAGATTTAAATCTCTATGATGTTGGAATACCAATATTGAGAGTTCAACATAAAAACTGGCCATGTAATGGAAAAACTCTCAGACCTGGCACAAACAAATGTGGAAGCAGATTTTGGCAACATTTCCTCAAACAAGATTAGTTTCAATTCCCATAGAGTTAATACTCCCACTGACTGTGGCCTCACCACGGCATTTTACAAACGATAAAAGGAAACAAGCCAACAGAAAGCTTACAGCTATAACATGAGAAAATTTGTTTCCTAACACTTCAGACTTCCAGAAGAAAGTGTTATGCTATTAATTGTAATAAACTAAGTACGTTTAAGACCACTTGATTTTTACAAAAGTGGAAAATGTCACAGTGAAAGGAGACATAAGCAAATAATCAGACAGGTTGGAAGATAAAATAAATGTAAACATAGTTGCTGGGATTAAGCTCAATACAGAAATTGAATGGCATATTAGACACAACTGAAAAGAGGATTTCTGAACTGGAAGGAAGCTATACAGAAAAGATGCTAAAGATACAGATGGTGCTCCATTTTAGAAAGACATTGAAAACTAAATAAAAAGTTTAACCTATCTCTAAAATGACTAACAGAAAACTAGAGTAAAACGGGATAAACGTAGCATGTGTTCTTTGAAAGAAAATATTTTGAAATTCTACAGGATTGAAAAAGAGCGAATACTCACTCTTTTGATACAGCAGCACACTGAATCCCAAGCAGAACTGATTTAAAAATCAAAAATAAAATTATATCTATAATAGTAGAAAGGCATAATAGACTACAGAGTCTTGGCCAGGAGAGCTTCTTCCTTATGATGGGCAGCAGCTAACGCAGAGTACGCTGAGAATAAGTGCTTACTGAGTGCTCATCCCTAAGTGGGCATCTATACTAACCTCCCCCTCCAAGGCTCCTGGACCACCATAGAAGAAAAAGATAGGAACAGTGTAAGGGCAAGAGGGTGGAGGATAGTACTGTAAAATATTGTCCTCTGCTCCCAGGAACTATAGTTATTTGCACACAACCAAGCCAATAAGAGAAGTTGATGTTCCAGCAAGCCAGAATAATTCTACTCAGAGAATTAGTGAAAGGAATAGGGGGAAGCACATGAAGGCAAGAGAGGGGCAGATGTGTTGAGGCAGTATTTGGGAGGACTTCTAAGAGAGAATAGAGGTGAGTATTATCAAGGTACATTATATACCTGTATAGAATTGTCAAATAAAAAATTTTTTAAAAGTTAGAAAAAATTAACTAAGGAGAACAGATACTTCCTCCAAAGATTGTTAAGTGGAAAAACAGCAGATTTCCCATCAGTGACAATAGACCAGAAAGCGATGAAATATACCAATATGGAGGATAAAAAAATCATCTTCTATAATCATTTCAAACCTTCACAGTGAAATTTTATATCCAGTTAAATCTTCTCATAATTAAAGTGAAATAAAAATATTTTCTGGCAGATTTTTTTTTTATAAAACTTCCTATCAAAAGATTTTCACTGACAGAGGTGAAAATGAATGCTTTAAATGAGTTAGGGAAATTAATCTGAGAGGTTAGGTAAGGTGTGCAGAAATCATTAGTAAACAAAAGAATGTGGGAGATAATAATGGAACCCAGGTGAATTTCTCTGAAATGTTCATAAAGCTGCAGTATAAGAAAGACTCTGGGGGCTGGGAATATGGAACAGCAGTTAAGAGCACTTGCTGCTCTTGTAGAAGACCCAAGTTCAGTTCCCAGCATCCACATCTGCAGGCTCACAGCTCTCTGTAAATCCATTCGCAATAGCTATGAAGCCTTTTACTGGCTTCTAGAGGGTTTTGTTTTGTTTTGTTTTTGTTTTTTGTTTTGTTTTTTGTTTGTTTGTTTTTGGTTTTTTTTTTTTTTTTGTTTTTTGTGAAAGTCAAACATTCATTCTATGATTTGCTGCTTACTGGTAATTTTCTCTCAAAGAAATAACATAAGTATATCTGGAATCATCCTAAAGTAAGCAACGTGCTCCTTATGGTCAAACACTCTGCTCTTGAGTTACATGCACATGTGTGCCTTTCAAAGAACATTTACAACTTGGGCAAATATTCCTTGAAATCTCCAAATGATGCGTAAGACTTGTATCCATGGCATGGCAGGGAAGGCTCCTTGTGTGTTGAGCTTCTAATGGATACTTGCAGCTTGCTGCTGTGTCACAAAGCACACTGGGCCCTTTGGCCATAGTACACGTGACATCAGTCAGTCCTGAAGTGCATCTCCTGGGGACATTCCAGAGTCAGAGTTACCTCCTACCACAGCTCAGAAATCTTCAAAAGGAAGGAAGACACCAAAGCAAAGTCAGTAACCCTACTCAGTCTGCACTAGAGAAGAGAAAGCCATGTGGAATCTGTGTCTTTCTAGGACAGCCAGGATCATCTCCTCTCAAGTGAAGTGTGTTCTCTGAGCTCTGATAATTCATTACATCAAGCATGGGTTCTTTAGACCAAATGTTCCTTCCTGTAGCATCTCTGTCTCTGTGCCTTGGGATGCTGTTTCTCTGTACTGTATCTGCTTTAGTAAGTCCTTCCATTACTGGTGTCAAAATCTTTTAAATTCTGCAAATGAACATTTCCGCAAACTCACATATCTTTTATTGGAAGGAATGTCTTCTGGAGTTTGGGCTGGCTACTACCTGCTCACATTCACTTCACTACTCTCTGCAAACTCAAAACAGATGACAATAGTATCAATTCATTTTCATATCTTAGAACATATTATCCCTTCTTCCTATAATATAGTTCCCATTAGCCTTAAGAGTGAGGGTCCCATGCAGAAGTCACCCCTAAACTCAGGCACATTCTCTCATCTCTATGTGTTTTGACTACCAAAGAAGTCTTGAAATGAGAGAATGCAAATCTTCCAAAATCTTTCTTCCAAAACCTAGGTTTCCAATTTTATATAAATATTAGAATGATACTGTGAATTCTACATAAGAAAAATAGGTTTGTTGATATTTTAATGAGGTTGTTTTGAAGCTACAAATTAGTTTGTAATAAAACAATACTGATATTTTGTAATTTATGGTTATTATTTATTTTTGCTTCCATTTTGGTTCTTTAATTGTCTTTAGTCATATTTTAAAATTATTTTGGTGTAGAATTTTTGTAAATTTACTAAAAAGTTATTTCTAGTAATTTGATTTTTCCTGTGTAAATGTAAATATACTACTCTATTATCTCCCCATTTTCTTGTTGAGGGAGAAAAATGAAATGATAATTTTATATATTGAACATATGGCCATATATTTTAACTCTAAAAATTGTTATTTCTAGTAAGAGTTTTTATAGGACTTCCTAAAAGCTACGGTTACATCTAGAGATCAGTACAGAAAACAATATCTGGTTTACCCATAGATAGCAATTGATCAAGGGTGCTCAGTCCCAGTGGATGTATCTATAATGTAACTCCTACACCTAAGGCTCAGGGTAGATAGATAGGTGGTGGGTAGGTGGGTGGGTGGATGGATAGATAGATAGATAGATAGATAGATAGATAGATAGATAGACAGATAGACTGAATGGATAGAATAGATACATGATCTGTAGGACACCATTCATTGTTAAGGGTTTTGTTTTTCTACAATGTCCCTGTCCAAGTTTAGCATCAGTGTTATTTAATCCTCATTAAATTTGCTGGGAAATAAATATTCTAGTCTTTTCTTTCTTTACATCATTCTGAGTGCATGAAATTGCATTTTCTCCCTAAATCTTTCCTACACAATGTACCAAAGAACTTTCTCAATTGCATTTTCTCTGTAAGTTTTTGACCAAAATTTTTATTTCTTTAATAGTTGTGAAGACTTTCACACTTACACTTCCTATTAGTCTTCTCCAAGTGTGTTCATATGTTCATGTTCATGTTCATATTCATATGCAGTATCAATTGCTTTCCACCATATATTTTTAATTAAATTTATTTAATCATCCTTTCATATCTATGCACAATGCATACTGATTCTTTGAGACAGGCTCTCTCACTGGGCCTGAGCCTCACTAATTTGCCTAGACTGGCTGACTGGCGAGCTCCAGGAATCTACCTGTGTCCACTTCCTCAGGGATGGAACTGCAGGCACAGGCAGTTGTGTGCGGCTTTTCCTTGGGCACTGGGGAACAAAGCCAGATCTGCGTGCTTGTGTGGCAAGCACTTTGGTGACTGATTCATCTCTCTGCCTTTCTATTAATTCTTATGGCACTTTTGGAAATGCTAAGGAATTTGTCAATTTCACCTGAGTTTACTGGAATAAAAAGAGTTCCCCTATCTCCTCTTGCTAGCCTATTGGTGTTGGCTGACTGGTAATGATGTACCAATTTTACCCTGAGAGTTGGTATTTTGTATTTCCTCTATTTTTAATATAGAACTTTTATCAGTCCTTATAGAGAACTAAACTGCATCTCTTTCAGTTATTCTCTAACGTGTATTTTCTATTTAATTGGCTTTAACTTTTCTCTTCACTGACTTTCTTTGGGTTGGGTTGGCATATCTTCCTGAAATTCTCTAACTGGAAACCCACTGGTTTTAAAGTTGGAGAGCTTCCAAGACTCCATATTCCTTTAAGTGTTGCTTTATCTGTAACTCCTAATTGCATATATCTTGTTTCCATTTTCACATAATTTTAAAACATTTCTGATTTTTTATATCCTTTTGCCAATAGATTATTTAAAGGTCTGTTTTCAGTTATTTCTGGTGGCAAATACCTATAATCCCAGTATTTAGACGGTGGATATGGGGATTATTAGTTAGTTTAAGTTCAACTACATGAGAACTTTAGGGGCAGCTTAGGTTACATGAAACCCAGTCTCAAAAAGAAAGTGTTAATTTTCAGTCCTAGAATTGCATTTCAGATATCTCAAGACTGAATTGTAAGTTATTTTCCTTACAATTTTCCTGGGACATTTAATCACCAGCACATGATCTACTTGGGTGTCTGATCTATGTGTGCTTGGAATGAAAAGCACATTTTTCACATGATGGTAATTGCTCTAAAAATGAGAATGTGTTTATTACAGCTGGCACTTCTCTTCAAACATCCTCCATCTTTTCTGAGAGCTCCATTAATTACTGAGAGCAATGCTGGAATCTCTAACTAGATGTGGAAGTGCCCACTTATCCATTACAGCCCTCCTGACAGTCCAAGTCTCCCTCCTGTTGCAATTTATAACTGTTTTCTCTTCCAAAATAGTGTAACCTTATTACCATTGTCTATTTACTCTTGTTAATTCTCCTCGTTCCCGCAGCTCTTTCTTCGGTATAAATCTACCTTTCTTATACTTACCGTTTACATCAAACAAATTTTTTTCAATCCATTAGCTTTCAATTTCTTTTGAATTAAATCATCCCCCTTTTTAAAAACGATGTTGTATTTTAAATTTGTAATTACTTGCATATGGGGTATGTTAGTATTCTTGGAGGCCAGAAGAGGGCATTGGTAGCTCTGGGGTTGAAGTTACAGGCAGTTGTGAACAGCCACACCATGTGTTCTGGGAAGCAAACTTGCATCCTCTGGAAAAACAACATAGTCTCTTAACTGCTCAGCTATGTCTCCAGCACAAAAACACATCTCATTTGTCATTATTAAAACCAGCATGTAGTGAGATTTACTTTTAAAAAAATCTAGTTTGACAACTTAATTTGTAATTGGAATGCATAGTAAATCCACTTATACTTATGTTAATTATGAACATATTTGCCCCTGTAAGTCTACTTGTTTGCTATTTATTTTCTAGTACTCTCACTTCTTTTTTACCAGTATATTTGTTTTTCCTTTGTAGGGTTTTTGCTCTGTGTGTGTGTGTGTGTGTGTGTGTGTGTGTGTGTGTGTGTTTCATATTAATTCTAATTATGCTGCCTCTTTTAGCTGGCTCTTTACTTTAGGTTTTAGAACATAAGTCTCTAACTTCACAGAATATACAGAATTATTTTAGTGCACTATCACATAAAACAGAAGACAATCACAGCAAGGTAATCCTATCTGTGACTCCCAATGTGTTATTGTTATATAATTTCCACACGCATGGTATAATGCCACTATAAGAGGAGATTGTAATTTTCATTTTAATTGGTGTCTTAGCCTTTCTATTGCTGTGATAAAGCAGTATGACTGAACAGGTTTATTTCAGCTTTCAACTCTTAGGGTAGAAAGTCTAGATAGAGACTTAAGACAGGAATCTAAGGGTGGGAAATAAATCAGAAGCCATGCCATGGAGGCTAGTTCCCGGATTCCCGTTCTCTGGCTTATGTGCAGCCTGCTTTCTTATACCCAGAACCACCTGCCCAGTGGTGGTTCTCTCCACAGTGAGCTGGGCCTTGCCACCTCAATCATTAATCAAGGCATTACTCCAAAGACTTGCTTACAGGCCAATCTTATCAAAGTATTTTATTATAATTAAAATTCCTCTCCCATGGATCAGAAAGATTGTAAGAGTCGGAGGAGCAGGAGGCTTGCTATGAGACTGACTCTTCTGGAGATATCAGAAGCTACACTCACATGGCTACACCAACATGGCTACCTAAACATAACCCAAACGAGAATAGCACCAATGGACATGCTGAAATGAAAAAGAGAAAACCCAGGAAGCCTCAGTCTCAGACAAAGAGCTGCAGGCAACTGGGAGTGCTGAGAGCCAGAGACAAAGTTTTACCCAGGGAAGAAGTCACCAATTGATTGTCCAGTAGCAAATGGTCAGCCTTTAAAACATAGGCATACAAGCAGGTTTTAGAAACTGTGCACGTTGTATTTATATATTTAGGGATATGCATACATGCATATGTAACAACATTTAAGGAGGAAATGTCATGATTTTGAAGGAGAGAAAGTGGGTGGGATATATGAGAGGTTGGAAGAAAGAAAGGGGAGAAACTGTAATTATAATATAATCCCAAAAAGCAAGAAAAAATTTTAAAAAGAATGTTCTTCCCAGACATGTCTTTGTGTCAGATAAACAAAAGCCAAACAGTATCTTTAGATACTCCCTTTTATGACATACTCCCTTAAATTATAACTGCTCGTGCATCACCTAAATTCTTTTCTTTGAATCATCAAGTCACAAATCTGTAGTTTTCTGTTGGAGTACTAGATGCCTCGTATTGTGAGGTCTAGATTGGGTGCACATAGAAGAAACTGTTGGTGGTGATTTTGCCTAGTTTTGCATAGAAATTTGAAGCATCTAATTTCCTCATGTTTCTGCTCCCTGTTGGATTTTCTACTGTGCTTGGAAGAACTTATCATTATTTTAAGAAGGAATGGTCCCACCCAAGCAACTTCACCATTAATGGAATGGAAATGTTCCTGATAACACTGCTTTAATTGTCCAAGTTTGCTTTTTGTTTTTTTGTTTTTCAAGACAGGGTTTCTCTGTGTAGCCCTGGCTGTCCTGAAACTTACCCTGTAGACTAGGCTGGCCTCGAACTCAAAAATCTCCCTGCCTCTGCTTCCCAAGTGCTGGGATTAAAGGTGTGCGCCACCACTGTCCCGATAAGTTTGATTGTTTTTTTAAAAGGCAACAAAAAATCTACGGTCATAACTACTACAGCTTGATAATGAGGATGATTGTAAAAGTTAGCTAATTATATCCAGATCTTCCTGTCTCTAAAATCAAATTCTGATAAGTCCAGAGTTTGGCAACTCTATATTGCCTACACCTATACCACCAGGCAGAAGACCCATCTCCTTTGATCTCAGAAAACTAAACAGTCTTTTTGTCACTCAATTTTAGTAATTTTGAAAATGTATAATCAAATGTCTGCTTTTGGCAGATTATCTTTTCTGTTCTAGAATTGTCAAAGTTCCTCTAAAATAATTACAGAACTGTTAGCAACAAGTGATGAAAAGTCTGGCGGGATTCTGTTAATCAGATCTTGGACCTCCGAGGAAGCAATGTAAACGGAAGAAATGTTTATTTTGGTTCATGGTTTCAGAGGGTGAGAGGATGGACATGGTGGAGCAGATCTGTCTAACTTACAACAGTCAGGAAGCAGCACAAATTCATGTAAATTACTGAAGGCATACCTCTGTGACCTATGTCCTTTAACAAGAAACCCTTAAATAATGTCCATTCCGAGTTTCAGTCCATTCACTGATTAGGTCAGAGAATTCAAATTGTAACCATCCCTGGAAATAGCTTCAGAGACACACCCAGAGCCATGTTTACCAATCTCCTAGGCTTCAGTCAATCTAACTAAGCAACCAAGATTAACCATTACCAGGGTCCCCTTTGTCAACTTGACATTCACATATATCTCCTCAAACTGAAATATCCCTGCCTTGGTCTTTAAAATGCTCATAGTCCTCTTATAATTTAAATTGCCATCCATCTCTAAGAGTTCCCATAACCAACATTTGCAGCACTGACAGGATGGTCAAGCTCAGAGTCTTTTTTGATACTTGAGAACAACTCTTAGCTGCGAACACCTGAAGAATCAAAGAAAAAAATTCCAATACACAGGGCCACATCAAAATTTCCATCTCAAAAGGAAGAATAGAAAAATAGTAAAGAAGTATGGATCAATACAAGACTAAAATCTATAAAGGTGAAGACTGAATTCTGTAGTCCCATACCCTGAGCCCACTGCATACGGGGGTTATGATGTAAACTCTCAAGGTCTGCATTAGCCCTGTTCCTATGACCCTACTATGTATATCCAGCATGGTTTCTTTCTTTCTCTGGCTCTGGTTTGTTGCTTTCCTTAGAAGACACTCAACATTCCTAGCACCTGTGACTTTCTGACATCTCCATTATCACATAAACTTCATTGTTTCAACTTCAAACATTGCTTTCTGAGGAGCTGCCTAAAGGAATTCTGTCTCTACAGTACACTGGTTACCCTTCTATTTCTTCTTTCAAAATCCTGGATGAAGCATTCATCACTCCATAAATTTTACATTCTAGATGCCTGAAAAATCCCATACACAATACCATGGTTTATGGCAGATTCAGACCTTTAGACTACAGTCACACTGATATCTTGAGTGTCTAGGCAGTTAAGAATGGGGAAAAAACTCCTAGGTTACCCTCTAAAAGCAGGACATTCTGAGGGTGCTCTCTTCTCAAGAAAAAGTCTTTCAAATGAATTTGGTTTTTTATGCCTCTGACCTTGCATTCGATGGTATCTGACTAAGCCTTGGTATTCCCCTAAGGAAACACACTGTTTTTTAGGTGCTGAGTGCGTTGGTTCTTTTTAATGGTGCTAATCTCTTTAGAAACAATGGCTTCCTCGGCTTCAACTTTATGATAGCTTTTTCTGATCAAGTTTTTCAATTATTTTTGTTCTCCCTTTGTCCTTCCTAGTCTCACTGTAACCTGGCTAAAAAGAACCTGCCAATAACCACACTACAGGCTGAATGCTAGGCTACCTTAAAATTTCCTTAAGCAGATTAATCAATCTGACCTTTAGATGCAACCTCATTCAGTGTCCCAGAACATAAAACAGTTTACCAGAATGTAACATGAATGGGGTGAAGGCCAATGGTTAATATAGTTCTCATTCCATTTCAAAATCTTAGGAGCAGTCTTTATTGTCTGAATTTTGATCTGCATTCACATCTAAACTACCAAAAAAAAAAAAAAGTCAACAATTAAGCCCTGCATACAGCATTCCAGGGCTGCTGTAGACCACATCTCCAAAGTCTTTCAAACCCTACCACAACCAATTCTAAAGGCTTCTGAATTACTTCATTAGTAATAGTCATGACTCCAGACCTCTGGCACCCATTATCTATGTGTTACTTTTAGATTACCATGACAAAACACCTGGAATTCAAAGAGAAAACAAACAAAAACAAATCAAAACAAACAAACAAAAGACAACTAACACTTTAAGGGAGAAAATTTTCATTTTAGCTCAGGTTCAGATTTTAGTCCATAATCACTGGGTTTGTAGATTTAATTGTGGAACCATGATGAAGGGATATTTATGGTAACAGGAGCACGTGGAGGTAGACACTGTCCAACTCATGGCAGATAAGATATAGGAAAGGACAAGAGACCAAGTATAACTTTCAAAGACATGCTCATAGCAACTGTGATGGTTTGAATATGCTTGGCCCAGGGAGTGGCACTATTAGGAGGTGTGGCCTTGTTGGAGTAAATGTGGCCTTGTTGGAGGAAGTATGTCACTTTAGGGGTGGACTTTGAGATCCTTCTTGTAGCTACCGGGAAGATAGTCTTCTCCTGACTGACTTCAGATCTAGACGTAGAACACTTGGCTCCTTTGCCAGCATCGTGTCTCCCTGGACAATCTTCCTGCCATGATAATGGACAGAATCTTTAAACCTGTAAGGCAGCCCCAATTAACTACTGTCCCTTATAAGTTACCTTTGTTATGGTATCTCTTCTCAGCAATAGAAAGCCTAACTCAGACAGAGTAACCTACTTCATTCAGTTAGATCCCACCTTTCAGTTTCCTCCACCTCCCAATAGTCTATTCTAATTTGAATCTCAGATTGTAATTAAACAATTGCCTAATTCAAAGGTTTTGTTGACCAAGCCCACTCAGTCAGTCAACAGGTTCTCCAGTGCAGGAATGAAGATTAAAAAGAAAAAAGACTCTCGAGACTCGAGCCCCGGGCTACCTTGCCAGCAGAGTCTTGCCCAACACCCGCAAGGGCCCACACGGGACTCCCCACGGGACCCTAAGACCTCTGGTGAGTGGACCACAGTGCCTGCCCCAATCCAATCGCGCGGAACTTGAGACTGCGGTACATAGGGAAGCAGGCTACCCGGGCCTGATCTGGGGCACAAGTCCCTTCCGCTCGACTCGAGACTCGAGCCCCGGGCTACCTTGCCAGCAGAGTCTTGCCCAACACCCGCAAGGGTCCACACGGGACTCCCCACGGGACCCTAAGACCTCTGGTGAGTGGACCACAGTGCCTGCCCCAATCCAATCGCGCGGAACTTGAGACTGCGGTACATAGGGAAGCAGGCTACCCGGGCCTGATCTGGGGCACAAGTCCCTTCCGCTCGACTCGAGACTCGAGCCCCGGGCTACCTTGACAGCAGAGTCTTGCCCAACACCCGCAAGGGCCCACACGGGACTCCCCACGGGACCCTAAGACCTCTGGTGAGTGGAACACAGCGCCTACCCCAATCCAATCGCGTGGAACTTGAGACTGCGGTACATAGGGAAGCAGGCTACCCGGGCTTGATCTGGGGCACAAACCCCTTCCACTCCACTCGAGCCCCGGCTACCTTGCCAGCTGAGTCGCCTGACACCCGCAAGGGCCCACACAGGATTCCACACGTGATCCTAAGACCTCTAGTGAGTGGAACACAACTTCTGCCAGGAGTCTGGTTCGAACACCAGATATCTGGGTACCTGCCTTGCAAGAAGAGAGCTTGCCTGCAGAGAATACTCTGCCCACTGAAACTAAGGAGAGTGCTACCCTCCAGGTCTGCTCATAGAGGCTAACAGAGTCACCTGAAGAACAAGCTCTTAACAGTGACAACTAAAACAGCTAGCTTCAGAGATTACCAGATGGCGAAAGGCAAACGTAAGAATCCTACTAACAGAAATCAAGACCACTCACCATCATCAGAACGCAGCACTCCCACCCCACCTAGTCCTGGGCACCCCAACACAACCGAAAATCTAGACCCAGATTTAAAAACATTTCTCATGATGATGATAGAGGACATCAAGAAGGACTTTCATAAGTCACTTAAAGATTTACAGGAGAGCACTGCTAAAGAGTTACAGGCTCTTAAAGAAAAGCAGGAAAACACAGCCAAACAGGTGATGGAAATGAACAAAACCATACTAGAACTAAAAGGGGAAGTAGACACAATAAAGAAAACCCAAAGCGAGGCAACGCTGGAGATAGAAACCCTAGGAAAGAGATCTGGAACCATAGATGCGAGCATCAGCAACAGAATACAAGAAATGGAAGAGAGAATCTCAGGTGCAGAAGATTCCATAGAGAACATCGACACAACAGTCAAAGAAAATACAAAATGCAAAAGGATCCTAACTCAAAACATCCAGGTAATCCAGGACACAATGAGAAGACCAAACCTACGGATAATAGGAATTGATGAGAATGAAGATTTTCAACTTAAAGGGCCAGCTAATATCTTCAACAAAATAATAGAAGAAAACTTCCCAAACATAAAAAAAGAGATGCCCATGATCATACAAGAAGCATACAGAACTCCAAATAGACTGGACCAGAAAAGAAATTCCTCCCGACACATAATAATCAGAACAACAAATGCACTAAATAAAGATAGAATATTAAAAGCAGTAAGGGAGAAAGGTCAAGTAACATATAAAGGAAGGCCTATCAGAATTACACCAGACTTTTCACCAGAGACTATGAAAGCCAGAAGAGCCTGGACAGATGTTATACAGACACTAAGAGAACACAAATGCCAGCCCAGGCTACTATACCCGGCCAAACTCTCAATTACAATAGATGGAGAAACCAAAGTATTCCACGACAAAACCAAGTTCACACAATATCTTTCCACGAATCCAGCCCTTCAAAGGATAATAACAGAAAAGAAGCAATACAAGGACGGAAATCATGCCCTAGAACAACCAAGAAAGTAATCATTCAACAAACCAAAAAGAAGACAGCCACAAGAACAGAATGCCAACTCTAACAACAAAAATAAAAGGGAGCAACAATTACTTTTCCTTAATATCTCTTAATATCAATGGACTCAATTCCCCAATAAAAAGACATAGACTAACAGACTGGCTACACAAACAGGACCCAACATTCTGCTGCTTGCAGGAAACCCATCTCAGGGAAAAAGACAGACACTACCTCAGAGTGAAAGGCTGGAAAACAATTTTCCAAGCAAATGGACTGAAGAAACAAGCTGGAGTAGCCATTTTAATATCGGATAAAATCGACTTCCAACCCAAAGTTATCAAAAAAGACAAGGAGGGACACTTCATACTCATCAAAGGTAAAATCCTCCAAGAGGAACTCTCAATTCTGAATATCTACGCACCAAATGCAAGGGCAGCCACATTCATTAGAGACACTTTAGTAAAGCTCAAAGCATACATTGCACCTCACACAATAATAGTGGGAGACTTCAACACACCACTTTCTTCAAAGGACAGATCGTGGAAACAGAAACTAAACAGGGACACAGTGAAACTAACAGAAGTTATGAAACAAATGGACCTGACAGATATCTACAGAACATTTTATCCTAAAACAAAAGGATATACCTTCTTCTCAGCACCTCACGGGACCTTCTCCAAAATTGACCATATAATTGGTCACAAAACAGGCCTCAATAGATACAAAAATATTGAAATTGTCCCATGTATCCTATCAGACCACCATGGCCTAAGACTGATCTTCAATAACAACATAAATAATGGAAAGCCAACATTCACGTGGAAACTGAATAACACTCTTCTCAATGATACCTTGGTCAAGGAAGGAATAAAGAAAGAAATTAAAGACTTTTTAGAGTTTAATGAAAATGAAGCCACAACGTACCCAAACCTATGGGACACAATGAAAGCATTTCTAAGAGGGAAACTCATAGCGCTGAGTGCCTCCAAGAAGAAACGGGAGACAGCACATACTAGCAGCTTGACAACACATCTAAAAGCCCTAGAAAAAAAGGAAGCAAATTCACCCAAGAGGAGTAGACGGCAGGAAATAATCAAACTCAGGGGTGAAATCAACCAAGTAGAAACAAGAAGAACTATTCAAAGAATTAACCAAACGAGGAGTTGGTTCTTTGAGAAAATCAACAAGATAGATAAACCCTTAGCTAGACTCACTAAAGGGCACAGGGACAAAATCCTAATTAACAAAATCAGAAATGAAAAGGGAGACATAACAACAGATCCTGAAGTAATCCAAAACACCATCAGATCCTTCTACAAAAGGCTATACTCAACAAAACTGGAAAACCTGGACAAAATGGACAAATTTCTGGACAGATACCAGGTACCAAAGTTGAATCAGGATCAAGTTGACCATCTAAACAGTCCCATATCACCTAAAGAAATAGAAGCAGTTATTAATAGTCTCCCAACCAAAAAAAGCCCAGGACCAGATGGGTTTAGTGCAGAGTTCTATCAGACCTTCAAAGAAGATCTAATTCCAATTCTGCACAAACTATTTCACAAAATAGAAGTAGAAGGTACTCTACCCAACTCATTTTATGAAGCCACTATTACTCTGATACCTAAACCACAGAAAGATCCAACAAAGATAGAGAACTTCAGACCAATTTCTCTTATGAATATCGATGCAAAAATCCTCAATAAAATTCTCGCTAACCGAATCCAAGAACACATTAAAGCAATCATCCATCCTGACCAAGTAGGTTTTATTCCAGGGATGCAGGGATGGTTTAATATACGAAAATCCATCAATGTAATCCATTATATAAACAAACTCAAAGACAAAAACCACATGATCATCTCGTTAGATGCAGAAAAAGCATTTGACAAGATCCAACACCCATTCATGATAAAAGTTTTGGAAAGATCAGGAATTCAAGGCCCATACCTAAACATGATAAAAGCAATCTACAGCAAACCAGTAGCCAACATCAAAGTAAATGGAGAGAAGCTGGAAGCAATCCCACTAAAATCAGGGACTAGACAAGGCTGCCCACTTTCTCCCTACCTTTTCAACATAGTACTTGAAGTATTAGCCAGAGCAATTCGACAACAAAAGGAGATCAAGGGGATACAAATTGGAAAAGAGGAAGTCAAAATATCACTTTTTGCAGATGATATGATAGTATATATAAGTGACCCTAAAAATTCTACCAGAGAACTCCTAAACCTGATAAACAGCTTCGGTGAAGTAGCTGGATATAAAATAAACTCAAACAAGTCAATGGCCTTTCTCTATACAAAGAATAAACAGGCTGAGAAAGAAATTAGGGAAACAACACCCTTCTCAATAGTCACAAATAATATAAAATATCTTGGCGTGACTCTAACTAAGGAGGTGAAAGATCTGTATGATAAAAACTTCAAATCTCTGAAGAAAGAAATTAAAGAAGATCTCAGAAGATGGAAAGATCTCCCATGCTCATGGATTGGCAGGATCAACATTGTAAAAAAGGCTATCTTGCCAAAAGCAATCTACAGATTCAATGCAATCCCCATCAAAATTCCAACTCAATTCTTCAACGAATTGGAAGGAGCAATTTGCAAATTTGTCTGGAATAACAAAAAACCTAGGATAGCAAAAAGTCTTCTCAAGGATAAAAGAACTTCTGGCGGAATCACCATGCCAGACCTAAAGCTTTACTACAGAGCAATTGTGATAAAAACTGCATGGTACTGGTATAGAGACAGACAAGTAGACCAATGGAATAGAATTGAAGATCCAGAAATGAACCCACACACCTATGGTCACTTGATCTTCGACAAGGGAGCTAAAACCATCCAGTGGAAGAAAGACAGCATTTTCAACAATTGGTGCTGGCACAACTGGTTGTTATCGTGTAGAAGAATGCGAATCGATCCATACTTATCTCCTTGTACTAAGGTCAAATCTAAGTGGATCAAGGAACTTCACATAAAACCAGAGACACTGAAACTTATAGAGGAGAAAGTGGGGAAAAGCCTTGAAGATATGGGCACAGGGGAAAAATTCCTGAACAGAACAGCAATGGCTTGTGCTGTAAGATCGAGAATTGACAAATGGGACCTAATGAAACTCCAAAGTTTCTGCAAGGCAAAAGACACCGTCAATAAGACAAAAAGACCACCAACAGATTGGGAAAGGATCTTTACCTATCCTAAATCAGATAGGGGACTAATATCCAACATATATAAAGAACTCAAGAAGGTGGACTTCAGAAAATCAAATAACCCCATTAAAAAATGGGGCTCAGAACTGAACAAAGAATTCTCACCTGAGGAATACCGAATGGCAGAGAAGCACTTGAAAAAATGTTCAACATCCTTAATCATCAGGGAAATGCAAATCAAAACAACCCTGAGATTCCACCTCACACCAGTCAGAATGGCTAAGATCAAAAATTCAGGTGACAGCAGATGCTGGCGAGGATGTGGAGAAAGAGGAACACTCCTCCATTGTTGGTGGGAGTGCAGGCTTGTACAACCACTCTGGAAATCAGTCTGGCGGTTCCTCAGAAAACTGGACATAGTACTACCGGAGGATCCAGCAATACCTCTCCTGGGTATATATCCAGAAGATGCCCCAACAGGTAAGAAGGACACATGCTCCACTATGTTCATAGCAGCCTTATTTATAATAGCCAGAAGCTGGAAAGAACCTAGATGCCCCTCAACAGAGGAATGGATACAGAAAATGTGGTACATCTACACAATGGAGTACTACTCAGCTATTAAAAAGAATGAATTTATGAAATTCCTAGCCAAATGGATGGACCTGGAGGGCATCATCCTGAGTGAGGTAACACATTCACAAAGAAACTCACACAATATGTATTCACTGATAAGTGGATATTAGCCCCAAACCTAGGATACCCAAGATATAAGATATAATTTGCTAAACACATGAAACTCAAGGAGAATGAAGACTGAAGTGTGGACACTATGCCCCTCCTTAGATTTGGGAACAAAACACCCATGGAAGGAGTTACAGAGACGGAGTTTGGAGCTGAGATGAAAGGATGGACCATGTAGAGACTGCCATAGCCAGGGATCCACCCCATAATCAGCATCCAAACGCTGACACCATTGCATACACTAGCAAGATTTTATTGAAAGGACGCAGATGTAGCTGTCTCTTGTGAGACTATGCCGGGGCCCAGCAAACACAGAAGTGGATGCTCACAGTCAGCTAATGGATGGATCATAGGGCTCCCAATGGAGGAGCTAGAGAAAGTAGCCAAGGAGCTAAAGGGATCTGCAACCCTATAGGTGGAACAACATTATGAGCTAACCAGTACCCCGGAGCTCTTGACTCTAGCTGCATATATATCAAAAGATGGCCTAGTCGGCCATCACTGGAAAGAGAGGCCCATTGGACTTGCAAACTTTATATGCCCCAATACAGGGGAATACCAGGGCCAAAAAGGGGGAGTGGGTGGGCAGGGGAGTGGGGGTGGGTGGATATGGGGGACTTTTGGTATAGCATTGGAAATGTAAATGAGTTAAATACCTAATAAAAAATGGAAAAAAAAAAAAGAAAAAAGACAGACAACACTGCAGCGTGACCCCAGTCAATTCAGAGTATGAAGGCAAATTTTTATTTTCCAATGCACTTTTTATACCATTTTAGTTACATGCAAGTATTTTGGGCAAGCAGTACAATAAGAAATTAACAAAGCAGCAAGTGAAGTCCCATGATTACTCCCACGAGAGTTGTTTAAAAGGGCTTGTCATAATGACTGAAATACTTGAGCCCACTTCCTCGTCCAAGCCCAAAATCTTGCCTGACACCTAGTTCTTCTGTTCCAACCTAAGCCTAAAATTCCCGCCTTACCTTACTTCTCTTTTACAGTCTAAAGTTAGATTCTTGTCAAAACTTACTTCCTTATTGTGCCCTAATGTCAGATTCCTGACTGAGCTTACTTCCTTGTCATGGCCAATGTCAGATTCCTGTCTGAAACCATTTCTTTGTCCTAGGCCAATGTCAGACTCCTGCCAAGTGACACCCCAGAAGGCTTTCCACATTTTATGATCTACCCATCTCTGGAAACACCCTCACAGGAACACCCAGAGGTGAATCAACATTACCTACCATTCTTGAGATCTTATTTGGATGATCTCGGAGAGGAGATTTACAGCTACACATATAACTTTGACTAAAGAATGAGCTTCCTCTATTAGGCAAAGTGTGTCCTCTTCAACCAAGTAGCGTTGGGAGGGATGCATGCAGAATATTGAGGGAAAGGGACACTCACCTAGCCAGCCAGATCAGCAGAATCAACCCTCAGGATCAAGCCAGATTATCCTTATACCCACTACCACATTCTCATATTCACAAGAAATAAATGAATAAATCTCTTGATAATCAAGGATGAAGATGAGCTTCAAAACAGTTGAAGCAATGTCAATCACAAGTATATGGCTTTTCTATTTCTCAATATCTATAGGTCTCTGATTATTACCTTCATCTACTCACGACTTGAGAAAACTTGGCTGCCAGCAGGAATGTTCCATTGCATATTAAAAATTCAGGAGAACAAGTTTCTCTTTCTTCCATACGGCACAAAAATTCTGTGCATCAATTCTGAATAGCTCATATACTTCAATCATTTATTATAAGACAGAAGATGAATTCAAACCATAGTAAATAGATATTGTCCCTGGGAGAGACTTCACAATAGAAGGGGTAACAAGGCAAATCTCTAAATGTTCTCATCAGCACTAATCCTAAATGATGAAATTTATAAAATATACTTTGAAAATGAGGTCAATTACCAAGTGACAT
Source organism: Mus musculus (assembly GCF_000001635.26). Classification (NCBI taxonomy): domain Eukaryota; kingdom Metazoa; phylum Chordata; class Mammalia; order Rodentia; family Muridae; genus Mus; species Mus musculus. The sequence goes on from NC_000073.6 coordinate 74,963,156, forward strand.
GTGTATGAAAATGCTATACAGAAACCTACTAATTTATTAGCTAATTATAATTAATTAATTTTAACTGGGTCAATTTCTATGGTTTCTTATAATTTCCATTTGTTGTGATAAAACACTATGACCGAAAATCAAGCTGGAAAAAAAAGAGTTTATTTAGCTTATACTTCCACATTGATGTTCATCATTAAAAGAAGTCAGGTCAGGAGCTCAAACAGGGCAGGAACCTGAAGGCAGGAGCTGATGAAGAGGACAACAAGGGTGCTGCTTACTGGCTTGCTCATCGTGACTTGCTCAGCCTGTTTTCTTATAGAACCCAGGACCACAAGCCCAAGGACAACATCACCCAAAATAGACTGGATCCTCCCCCATCAATTAATTAATCAATTAATAAAATGCCCTACAGGCTTGACTACAACACTATTTTATGCAGGTATTTTTAAATTAAGGTTCCCTCTGTTGCAGGAAATATTAAAAAGACTGACAACTTCCCCCACTACTCAGGGCTCCAGCCAGGTGTTCTCATCTCAGCAGATTCTCTGGCCCAGGGCCCCTGAGACTTGTTAATTTCCCTTTCGGGGACATTGCCATGCCAGCCCCATGCAATGACCACCCACCTCTCGGATAGATATCACAATACCCAGTAACGCAGTGAAATCAAAACTCTTGAAGCTTATAATTAACCAGTCAGATTTATTTAACAATAAATTCTCAATTCACAAGATGCTCACACAATAATTTCAGAGCCCATTCATAATGATACAAGCTGCCCACCTAGATTAGACAAGTTACCCCAATTATTTTATCCCTATATGATATTTATATCTGCCTGTGGCTAGCTAAAGCCACACTGAATGTGAATCATCCTGTTCATCCTCCATAGAGCTTCCTTCTCCCTACCTGTCTCCTCCGTCTCTGTCTCTGTAACTCCTTGCTCTGCCTCCCATTTCCCTGTCCAATCACAGGCTTCTTGTTGTAATAAATAATTAAATTAATTGGACAGGGAAAATCCTGCTACATCCCTCCTCTCAACTGCCTTTACCTTGGTCAAGTTGGCATAAAATTATTCAGCACAAGGTGCTTATTTGGTATACAAATCTACCTGTGGAAATCAGAAGTAGTTGAAAGAACATAGTTTTACTTCTTGGAGTTACATACATGAAAGACTCTAAGAAGCCTCATCACTGACTGGTTGCTCTACAACCTTGGGGATGGAGGAACCTTGTGTATCTTGTAAGTTTCAGGAAATTCCTGAGGCTCATGAGTTGTTTATTTTTTGAGTCTTAAGTAATCTCCTTTAGAATTTCCCAAATATTAAGCTTCCATTTAGGATGAAATGTTTTAATTAAGAATAAATGGTTGCACAAAAAAAAATCCCCCAGAACCCAGGTAAAAAGCCAGGTGGAATGATACCTATTTGCAATCTCACTGATGAGAAAGCAGAGATACACAAATCCCTGAAACTCACTGTCTAGCCAGCCTAACTAAATTGGTGGGCTTCAGGTTCAGTGAGAAAATATCAAAAACTGAAGTGGTTTTCTATAATGTTCCCCCATCTGCTGGTCAAATTTCATAGAACTGACAATAGGGTGCCCAGCCTCAATTATCATACATCTACAATACATCTTCTACACTAAAGGCTCAGGGAGCATCATGGAAGGAGGCAGATAGACTATAAGAGGCAAAAGACCAGAAGACTGTCTTCTAGATATGAAAGGGAGGCTATACCCATGAAATATCTACACTGTGGCTGCCTACACAAGATCTGAACAATGATAATACAAGGTGACATACCACCATTGATGGGGAAGTTCATTGGTGCCCCACCCATAGGTAAAAATCTAAAAGCAATTAACAATAGCTGAGAGAAGGAGAATTTGTATTTCCCAGGGATGAGCCCCTAAATGGCTATCTAATACCAAATAGTTAGCCCAAAAAACTTATCCATACTCAACTAAGTTGTGTATATATATACATATACATATACATATATATGTGGGTGTGGGTGGGTGTGGGTGTGGGGGTGTGAGGGTGTATGTATATATATATATATATATATATATATATATATATGTATATATATTCACATGTGTATATTGTGTAACTCTGTGTGTGTGTGTGTGTGTGTGTGTGTGTGTGTGTGTGTGTGTAAAATACTAGTAATTTTAAAAGGCAATGGTTTTGAAAGAAAATGGGAAGTGATGTGGAAATGTTTGAGAAGAGGGAGAAATTAGTTATATTTTAAGTAAATAAGACAAAATAAAAATATAGCAGAGAGAATCCAAGGAAGATACATGACATTAAACTATTGCCTCCACGTGTGCATGTGCACCCAAGTGCACACATGCATGCACTACATGTACTTGCACATACACTACACACAAGTCATACAGTCATACACATACACACATTTTAAACAAACATTCTGGAAGGATTTTGACAGCATTTTTTATTACGTTACTAATATTACATAGTTCTCTTTCTACCACCCCTGACCCCATCTTCTTTCCTTCTGCTACCCATCTCACCCTAGCCATTGAAAGGTCAAGTTAGACTTAGGATGGTTGTCACAAAAGTTTGAGAGGGTTACCAACAGAATTCTGCACCAAATCTCAGAACTCTGATTCCATTGAATTACATCATTTACCCTGACTTTAAGAGAAATCTTTCTAGGAAGGAAAAAAACAAACAAACAAAAAACAACAACAACAACAAAAACCATGCTTTTATTGAATTCAAAGAAAGTAAGTTGGGAGAAAGATAAACTGTGAGTCCTACCTGGCATAAGCAGACCAGCTCAGATATGGCAGTTACAGACGGACGCTGTGTTTTTCTAGGACATCCAGTGGATAATGTAACTATGAGGACAAACAAGGAAGGTTAATCATTCAGCCACATCGTATTGGTATCTCTGTGGCTAGAATTCATGTCAAGTGTTACAAAGAAAACCTGCTTCCTTCCTCCAAATACTGTGATCTGCACTGTTGAAGGATTTGCGGCTTCTTGGTTGGTCTCATCTTCCTAATATAGGAAGGGCAAAGGCCTCTTGCCACCTGGTTTCAAACAGCATCTGCAGCTTTGCCATGTCATTTCAGATTCACAACACTCACCCAGGGTTCTAGACTCTTTTGGGATCCCTCTCCAGGCAGGAGACATTCTCAAGTTGTCATCTACACATATCGTGCTGACACGATCTATGACTAGACCCTGAGCAACCTGAGAGTGAAGTTTCCCAGCAAGTTTCAACCCGATATCATTGACATACAGTAACCTACATATGTTTTAATTACACACTCTAATGACGTATCCACTCATTGGTCTTCCCTCTTCTTGATTTTCTTGTGTTTTGCAAATTGTATCTTTTTCTTTTTCTTTTTTGGTTTTTCGAGACAGGGTTTTTCTGTGTAGCCCTGGCTGTCCTGGAACTCACTCTGTAGACCAGGCTGGCCTCGAACTCAGAAATCCTCCTGCCTCTGCCTCCCAAGTGCTGGGATTAAAGGTGTGCGCCACCACACCCGGCTGCAAATTGTATCTTGGGTGTTCTATGTTTCTGGGCTAATATCCACTTATCAATGAGTGCATATCTAATGACTTCTTTTGTGATTGGGTTACCTCACTCAATGATAAGTGGATATTAGCCCAGAAACATAGAACACCCAAGATACAATTTGCAAAGCTTCGTCCTTTATGCTTAGTGCTCCTTGAATCCTGTTCAAGGAATCTCTCCACAGCCTATTAGGGCATTGTATTTCATTTAAGAGTCTTTATTTTTTACCATTCGTGTTCAGCTCTGCAATTCATCTGGTATCGATTGGTTTTATTTCTTGTTACTATTTTTTTTCTGTAGGTCTCATCTCCTGAAACCATTATTTCTGATTTTCCTTTTGGTATTAGCCACCAGTATGAACCAGCATGGCTATTGGTGATTCTATTCAAAGCTTTGTTAGTTTGTTCAGTGTTCTTGTTTGTTAGAATTTTAGTATTAAGACAGTGCATTCAGGTATCGTTTATTTTGATGGCCAACCTTCTTATATTTGAGATTCAATGTATGGCCCTCACTCAAGTCTCTGCCCTCTCTTGATACCCACACTGAAGTGTGAAGGTTGTCTCACCTGGTAACAAAGCTGTAGTTCATTTGTATACCAGACACTCTCAAGATTCAATATCTTATTGTCTTCTTTGGATTCTGGAAATATATTCTTGTAGCAGAACCTGTCTTCCACCATGGTAATGATCTGCCTTGAAAGTGTGCTATACTCTACACACACCCCTGTGGTGAGAACCTTTAAAAGCTCACCTGTGTGGCCCTTTAGTCACCATCTCTGACAACAGAAGGCTATGCTAACTCTTCAGTGAGTTGTCCTTCTAAACTTCTAAAATTTAGCCCTGGGCTAAATTTCCAATTTGTCCTCAGTGCTGTTTAAAAGAGCACTCACAATTAAGCCAGGAACACAAATAATGACCGGGCAGCCATGTTCAGACCCAGGTCTCCAGGTGTCCCTGTCAAATCAAAATAACACAGTTGAAAAAAAAAAAAAAGTCAAGCAAATCACATCCCCTGCCTTCTGCAGCTGAGGATTTTAATTTCTGCCTGAGGCTGAAGCACTGAGAGCTTAGCAGAGGTTTAAGTTCAGAAGAGCTGCCTTCCAGTCACAGCTCAGAGAAAAGGACAGCGCAACACACAGGACAGCCCCCATTCCTTTTTCTGCCTATTTGAAGTCTGTTTTTTTCTAGTTCTTTACCTTGGCTGCACAGCCAGATCCCTCTGTTCCTCCCCATTGATTTAGATGGTTTATTTGAGGCCATCCTCTGTTTGTCAGAAACAAAGCAGTCAATGTATTGGCCGCTCACTGGGTAATGCGAAGGACTGTGTAAGCTGTGGCTATTTCTTGCAGCAATTTCATTCAATTGCTGTCAGTTTAGCCTGATTAAATACAGTTCGGCCACAGCACACCAGGTTACAGTTGGTACACAAAAGCAACCAATAGTGTCCAATCAGCAACTGCTTCCACGCGACCTACAGTCCTTCCTCTCAAGCTTTTGCTTCCATTCTTCTGATTCTTCTGAAGCTTGCCTACTTGGTTTCAACATTCAGTAAAGATCGCCACCTGCTCCCTTAAGTGCCTCTTTGAAAGTCACCACCTTTACACTAGCAGTTCTCCACAAGGGTCTCATTAGGATGCATTGACCCAGGCTGGGCCTCAGAATATCAGCCCTGGGAGATTACAATGGGCAGTCAGAGTAAAGACACTGACCAATGTGGTTTCCAACCACCTGGGTGGGGGTTAAAACCCAAATCTATGACTCTCTCCCCCTCCCCAAGTCTTGTTTAGCGATCAGGCATTTCCATTTTAATGAATGTAAACTGAGAAAGATCTTTGAGAACCACTGCTTAAAAAAGAGTCAAGCCAGCCAAACTTCCGGCATGGGTGTGAGGGGGAGAGGAATTCCTGGAGCCCCACCTAGCTGGGGTATTGTTGGCCACTGGTGGCTGCTGAGGAAGGGGGGGTTGTTTGTTTGTTTCTTCAGGGATGCAGTTTAGAGAATCCCCCACACTCCTGGAGAAGGTCTAACAGCCACACACCTAGGGGCACTCCTACGTTACATGGTGTGTTTAAAAAGAAACCACATGAAGTTGGGGAAAAAAGGTAACCTGTGGGATGAGGAAGGAACTGTGGAAAGGAGAGGGGATGGGTTCCATCAATACATATTATATGCATGTGTTAATGTTTTAATAACACTTCACAAATTATTTTTAAAAGAGGAGGGCTGCCTCCATCTCCTTTGGTCCAGCTCAGGGCTAAGGTTCTATAGTGCACCGTTAATGTTTAGAATTAGTACATGATCCCCAAGCTTTGCTCTTGATTAGCCTTAGGAAGAAAACAGACTTTCTTTGTATCAAGATAAAGGACCTATATTTTAAGCCCCGGCAGTGGTGCACGCCTTTTATCCCACCCACTTGAGAAGCAGAGACAGGTAGATTTCTGAGTGAGGCCAGCCTGGTCTACAGAGTGAGTTCCAGGACAGCCAGGGCTACACAGAAAAACTCTGTCTTGAAAAACAAAAGGAAACAACAACAAAAAAAGGACCTATATTTTCCTCTGCTGATCATCCTACCCTTTAGACTCTGAAACAACTGATCTGTGCAAGTGAGCTCAGCCCCTCCTCCCATTGCAGTACACTTTTCTGCCCTGTGTACTAAGGCCAATACTGTTAGCAAGAGGAGTGAATGTGTTCTGGACATCATGGAGTCTACTATGAGCCTCCCTGCCTGTCTCCGTTATTCTAGGCCAATGTTGTACATCTGCCCTGACCACACAGGTCCATCCTCTTCACTTTGGATCACTTTTCTGCCTGGGCTTGAGTCACTTGAGGTGCTGCCTTCACTGATCTGAAAGCCTGGTCATCGTGTTTCCTTCCCTGGATGAGTAATATGCTAGATGGCCTAGAGAGCACGAGTCCAGACTTGACCTTGCATTCTGTATCTCTGATTCCCAACACTGATTTCTTCTATTGTCTAGAACTCCCCTCTTGCTGAAGGTGTGCCTAGGCTATCACCTTTCATGCACATCATTGAGAGCTCCTGTATCTACCCACTGTCTAGTCAATTAGGTTTCTTCCCTGCCTCTTGACTCGATGCTTGTATTTGACCCAGATCTCCATGTTTTTCAGTTCAGCATATTGCTGGATTTTACACTTATATTAACACATCCCTGTGATTAATTATGGAGTATCAATTATAAAGAATCAGGAACGGAGAAGAATAAAAAAGTATTAACACACTTTTGAGTGACAGTAACAGAACACCAATTTAACACAGAGAAGAGAATTTATGAATAGACACACATAAGGAAACCACCGAAAAGAGAAAAGTAGGAGAACTTAGACTATAAGACAAAAAGCATTGTAGATACAGGACTTCAGTCTGTTGGTTTTCATTTTGGTTTTTCCTGTTTTCTGCATCTCATTGCCAGTCGGTTGCTCCTCAGTGCAGAAGCTACTAGAAAAGCAAAGCATCCTTCAAGTCACGCCTACATCCTACAGCATCATGGCCATGTACAATCTTTCTCCCTAATGCCAGAAAGAAAACTCTGTCGTGTTCCGTGATGGGTCTTGTGTCCATTGCTGAGCAGTGACATTGTGGCAAGAGGTCCACTTAGGACATTTGATGCCCTGTTGTTGTTGTAACTTATAGCCCTCACTAGAACCCCCATCGCAGATGTTAAGAAAAGAGCTCTTCAAGTGAAAAAGGACTTGGGTTCACATTGGGAAAAAGATCTAAAAATCCTTTCTCAGAGAAAGACAGCTGGTGTTAATTCCTTTCAGATATAAAAGTGAAAATTTTTTAACAAAACACACACACGCACAGAGGAACTAAAACTTTCTGGGAACCTTTGTTGCTGCTTAAAGTTGAGCATAATGTTACTATTCTAGTTACATCCTTTTCTATCCTGGGAACTCTGGAAGAATTACCATGCATTTTTTTTCCATCTGGCCCTAACCCAAGTCTTGAGACCAATTTCTTAATAGTTTCTCTTCTCAAACCATGGAGGGAAAGTATCCTCTTTAATTATAACCAACAGCCGTCTGCCTAGTCTCCGAATCTATCATTCTACAACGAGAGTATTATGAACAACCTTGGAGGCTCTGCTCTACTTAAAATGGCCAAGATGCTGTGAGCTCTTGACCCTCCAGATAGCAAGTCTGACTGATGTGGGAGTGGGGCTGGGTGTTAATTGGTCCTTCAAATTTAATATTAACTAAATTGCTTGACTTTTCCTCTTCTGTCTATATGCAAAGGCACCAGGACATGCAAGTAAACTTGACATTTTAGCGGAGAGTCCTGAGACCAGAGGGATTCAATCAAAAGGGAATCTTGAAGGCAGATCTCTAATGTTTCATTTTCTGTAAAAATCCTGAGGCAGGCTCACTATTCTCTTTACATTCTGAAGCAGGTCCCAAAGAGAACTCTTAAAGCTCCTCTCCCATCAACACTGTGAACAATACTCTTTATGTCTGGGTCTCTGGGTGTACATCAAGTGTGGGGAGAATTCTCATTCACCTGAACTGTCCCTGGGAAAATTACGGTGCTTCAATTTAAAACTACTACTTGAAAATTGGACACTTTTAAGAGGCTGGCAGTGATACATGCTGACAAGCTTAAGTCTAGATGGAAGGAAATTGTTTTCTTTGTCTTCTTTGGGACAAGGCAGCTGACCCACCCATCGGCAGTGTCAAACCCTAGTCATCTACCAGGAAATTCAAACTAGAAAGAAAATGTATGTTTATAGCTCTTGAAGAACTGGGTATAAAGACTTTAAGTCACCCCTTTTGCAATTTAGGTTTTCAAAGCCTATACCAAACATAGAATAAGGGGGAAAACAGACATTGTCACCAAAAGAAAGTGAGTTTGTAGGGAATTGGGGGGGAGGGTATGGGGGACTTTGGGGATAGCATTGGAAATGTAATTGAGGAAAATATGTAATAAAAATATTAATAAAAAAAAGAAAGTGAGTTTGTTTTCTATGTCTGCCTTTTTCCTATTTTAAAGAATAACTTTTTCTTCAAATAGTTTAAGGAATCCTGGACAGATTTAGTTATTACATGACTATTATAGTCAGTTCTCTCTCTCTCTCTCTCTCTCTCTCTCTCTCTCTCTCTCTCTCTCTCTCTCTCTCTCTCTCTCTCTCCCTTGCTTTCTCTCCTCTCCCATTATCCTCCCAGCTAAACCTAAAGCTAACTGGCCAACACACTTGCTCTATGTCAGTCTGAATATCAACAACATTATCCCAAGTGAAACAATTATCTTTCAGTGCCTGTTAGGGCTTCTGTTTGCTATCAAATGCCTCTGGGTGACTCATACAGAGTCTGGATTATTATTATTTACTACATCATTATTGTAGCTATTTCTCTAAGGTCTTGAAAGTCAACTTGTGAAGATGAGGTCATACTTCAAATAATAGACCCTTTATTAAAAAAATTACTCTTCCTTTCAGACTGAAGAAAAGAAAAATTCTGACAAGAAATGGGCAGTGTTGAATAAGATAAGAAAACATGCTTCCATTTGAACAATAATCTAATGGAAGAAACAAACAGATTTATAGAGTACTATTTGGGAGAATGTAATAAGTGCTTTAGAAATTTATTTTCTAGGTATAATGGTGATGCCAAGTCTCAGATAAACACTGTGAAGTGATGGATAATAGAAACAGAGATAAGGCATTTTACTTAAGAAACTGAATTGAAAAATGAAAATAAATATATTAATTAGATTTATTAGCTTGGTTTACAGAATGCAGTCTGGGTAGTCCAATAATGTCTATCTCACACTAGAGTGGCTGAGTGTTGGGTAGCTGTTCAATTCGGAAAGCTGAATAGCTCAGCAGTCCTAATATGGTGCTGAAGGCCAGAAGATTCCTGGAGAGCTACTGGTCTTTGGTCTACATTGGAATCTCAAAGGTTCTAACATGGGGTTCTAAAAGTTGCTGGCATGGAAAGAGAACTAGAGGCCAGCTTGGAGAGAAGCACAGCATAACAGAACAAAGGATAACAGATAAACTGTGCTACAACTAAATCATTAAAGTGACTGTAGAAATACAGGACAGTCCAAAGTTAAGACAAAGGTGTGTATCTGCAGCTTCTTTCAGAGAACAATGAATCATCACCTTGGGGTCCAAACCGAGCTATTGTTAAAGGCTCTTTTCAGGTTATCTGGTACCAAGTATAAAAAAAAGTCTCAGGGACAAGTGCTTTTATACAGCTCTTTGCACGTTTTTTCATTTGTTGTTTGATTGCTTGTTTTAATAGTCATTAGGGTGCTGAAGAAATAGGTTAGTGGTTAAGAGCACTTGTTCTTGCAGAGAACTTGAGTTCCATAGTGGCTCACAACAGTTGAAATTACAATTCCAAGCGACTTGATGTCCTTTTCTAGGGTCTGAGGACAGTGCCCACATATAGTGCTAGACATATAGGCTGGAACTTATACAACTAAACTAAAACAAATATTTTTTTAATAAAAAAGACCAATACCCATGGAAATTCCCAGGAATCTATGAGGGTGACCCTAGCTGAGACTCTGAGCAATAGGTGATAAAATGCCTAAACCAGCCATCTCCTGCAACCAGGTAAGACTTCCAGTGGAAGAACTGGGACACCAAACCAGCCAAAATCTTTGACCCATAATTATTCTACCTACAAGATGTTCTGGGGCAGGAGGCATAACCATCATCATAGACGTTTCACCCAGCAACTAATGCAGATGCTGAGACCCACAGCCTAACAATAGGTTGAGCCTGGGGAATCCTTCTGAAGAGTGGGGAGGAAGGATTGTATGAGCCAGAAAGGTCAAGGACACCACAAGGAAAGCTACAGAATCAACTAACTTGGGCCCATAGGGGCTCACAGAGACTGTACTGCCAACCAGAGAGCATGCATGGGACTGGCCTCTGCACATATGTTACAGTTGTGTAGCTTGCTCTTCAAGTGGGAGTCCAAACAGTGGAAGCAGGAGCTGTTTCTGACTCTGTTGCCTGTCTTTGGGACCCTTTCCTCCTACTGGGCTACCTATCTAACCTCAATAGAGAAGATACACCTAGTCTTACTGCTACTTGATATGCCAGGGCTGGTTGAGATCCATGGGAGACCTCCCCTTTTCTGAAGAGAAACTGAGAAAGTGTGGATGTGGGGGAAGGAAAGGAAGAAGGGGAAACTGTGGTTGGGATGTAAAACAAATACATTAATTAATTAACTTTTTTAAAAGGCCAATAGGTATGGTGTACTACCCATTATTTGCCTAGTACTGATATAGAAAAATCATATAAAAATATAGTGTTAAGAAATGCATGAGTTGGCTTTTATCATCATATTTTATGACCTCAGCCTACGTAAGGAAGAAAGAAGGTGGTACCAAGTAGTGTGGTTAGATATATACACTCCGTTACAAGAAGGCTTCCAGCATCCTCTCTCATCTTATTTGCTCTTCTCTGAGAGCCCACACACTAGGTCAGCCACATCTTTACCTGCCAGTGGCAGCAGGAAGCAGCTGAAACACAATTGCTCTCAATGGGACAATCTTCCAACACACTGTGAAAATGGATCTACTTTCCTCAAAATACACAGGATGGAAGCTTTCAAAGCACTCTGGTATATGGTATTGTATCAAAACTTAGCCACCTCCTGGAATTCCGACTGTTTCCCAGATAAATTGTAAAGTCTCAAAGTTGAATTCTATCTTTAAGATCATCTGGCTCATGGATTCTAAAATAAATATGTCACTGTGTAAAAAAATATATTAATTTCATTCAAAATATTTTAATATAATACTCTTTGGATAGAGGCCAGATCTCTGTGTCTGTAATACTTTACTATCTGGATTTGAGATGTGGCAAAGTTTAGGAGCCTCTGGTCATCCTGGCAATATTTGAACTCCACCTCAAATAGCCCTCTCAAATCATTCGTCAGCAGTATGTGTTCAGACACTATCTGCAGAGCCTTACTTCCTGCCTCTATGGTTCACTTCCTATTTTAAAATGTTAGCCTATTTTGATATGCAAATATGGTATAAAAATACCATAGATAAAGCAAGAAAGTTAAGAGTCCTTTATCCAAAGTGCTAGAGGCTTCGTGTCAAGACTCAGTGTTAACTGGCATGTTTTGGAGGACACACTGAAGACCTACCAGTGCCTCGCCTTTCCTCTCCAAGACTCTCTTGTTTTTCTTGGTTCTTGTCTTCCTCTTATGGTGTCATGTCAAGTCTCGATGCCACTACCTGCATCCTGTATGAAACTTCAGCTATCTTTACTGAAGAACGAATCATGGCTTTGTCTTTGCTACTTTGGCTTCTCCTGTCCAGGCTTTGCCATCTTCTGTCCAGGCTTTGCCAGCTCAAAAAACAACAAGCCTCAAGGGCTCAGTACCCGAGAAAGGGAGAAAGAGGGGCCTTCATTCCCATGCCATATTGTTTTCTCCTGCAGTGTGCCTGCATGCAACAGAATTCTCACCCCCATACACACATACACACACACACACACACACACACACACACACACACACACACACATCCCTCAGCTTAGCAACTATCCATTTCTTCATAAAGAATAGTCTAGCCTCATAGTCTAGCATGACTGAGCTGAATATTTTAGTGTTTTCCCTATGTCTGTTTATAATACAAAAGCCACAACTCAGGCTAAGCTCAGAGCAGGGTATCATGGAGAAGTGGCAATATTGTTAGCCATAATTTTTCTTTCCTGATGTACAAATTGTTTTCCAGGCAGAAAGTTGTGGCTTTATCAGTTCATTCATGCCAGTGTTAACTTACAATCTCTCTCCCAGTGTTGTCTGTAATTTGTTTACCTAGGACTTCAACTTTGCCCCATCTAATAAAGAGATACAAATAATCAATCAAAAACATATTCATTTCAGGAAATTATGTAACAAAAGGCAGCTTCCATACCTTCCTTTGGCAGAATCACCATTATCAGAGACAGAATACAGAACTGTATGAACAATTATTTCAACGTAGCAAGTTTTAAGACTCTTAAAAAAATCAGTCTTTACTTTTTGAAAATCCAAATGTTCTAGCAATGTTTCCATTCTACTAATATCACACAGAGCAGGAGCAATCTCCTTTTCATGATATCATAAGCTGAGTCACAGGGAGCCTAGTGAATATGAGAGCTCTGGGAGTTTGTTGGCAAGGAACCATGGATGGGTGGATGAGTGGATGGATGGATAGAGGGAAGGGTGGACATATGAATGGATAGATGGATAGATGGATGGATGGATGGATGGATGGATGGATGGATGGATGGATGGAATGCATGCATGCATGTAGGCTACAGCAACACTCCATATGATTAATTTGCAAGTTTGAAATGTTGCTGTCCAGGTAGAATTAGGCCAAGAAATAAGTTGGCCTGATTCTTATGAGACACAATTGCCTTGTGTCATTTTAACTACAGCCCAAGCTGAGCAAGAGCAGAGCCCACTCATAAACATGATTATGCCAGATGGGGGACTGATTAAACAGGCCAACTAACAATATCTGTTCATCTTAATTAGGGCAGAGCTTGAAGATGACTGCCTGCAATCCAATCTCATCACAACCAGAAGCAATGGAAACTGCCAAGCACACTGCTTCCTCCCTAAGAACAGGAGCCTGGGATGGCTGTAATTTCTTTTAAAAACACATTTCAGGGAAAAATTGATCTGATTTGTTAGGGCATCATTTGAGGAAGGTCCAAGTTGCAGAAGATAAATATGGAAAATGACAAAATAAATCAAAAGTTGATGATAAGCAGAACAAATGGAGTCCACCCTCTATTGCTTAGGGCTTAGACATTTTTTGAAGGAAAATGAGAACCCATATCCCTGTTATACTGTATTTATTTCTCCAGGGTACCAACATCCAACTTCCAAAACAAACAATAGATTCCACTCTTCAGTCCTGATTAAGCTCTGTCACTTACTAATTTCAGCCTAATGCAAGAAGGTTAGCCATTTTGAAGCCCCCAGTCTCCCAATGTGCAAAAGGCAGAGGGCAAAGTTACAGTCAACCACTCTGGGCCATACCAGGGTCATTTTATCTACTCCCTTAAGTCACCTACATGCTACTGCTACTTTAATCTCTTTAGGACAGATGCTGTTACCAAGAAAGTTCTGTAGCCTTGAGCATTAAACAAATTTCCCTGGTCACATGGTTACAAAACAGAAAGTCCTTGAATGAAAAATAGGAAGTTCAGTTCCAAAACTCTTTGTCATAGAGCCTGACATTTTTTTCCCAGAAAGCATCTGTCATGTGGACAGAAGAGGAAGAAAGAAGAACGGACCAAGGATAGGTATTGGGGAACCAGGTCTAACATCAACTTAGTAATTATTCCCTGATTTTTCCTAGCCTTCTAATTAGAAGCCAGTTTTCTCTATAGATCAGCCTGTGAGGGCTGGGTTTTGTTAGCAAGCCAATTCATACATTGTATCCCACTTGATGGAAGAATGCTCAAGGCAAACTAACAAATTCACACAAATATTGACTCATCCCTCTCTAAATGTGGTTAATGCAGGTCAGTCCAAGAGAGACAACCCACACAACTTTCCTAAAAAGATACCTTTGAGAGCTAACAAGATCCAAATGTGGGCTAGGGTAAATCTGCCCAGGTAATGCCCACCTTTGGGGCCACTTGCAGAGAACTGTTCATTAAGTGGCTGATAGAGGATAGCTCTCTTTGAATCAAATACAAAAGCATAAGCAGGATTGTATGTACTTGAAAGTATCTAGGAGGTAATTAGTGCTATTTGGTATACAGCATAATTAAAAGGGTACTGGCGATCCTTTTCTATTTGAGTCTAAGTACATTTTAAGTTCACCCAGTCTCGGATGGAAAAATGAAAGAAATTATTATTCTTTTACCCTCTAGGGCCTGTAGCCTGGTTCTAGGTTTCTCGAACTCTATGGCAAAGAGCATTAACCTTGGAATTTTCCTAGTGCATAATGAGAAATATAATTATAAAATGTACCTTTGAAAAGTCTTTATCTGTGTGAAATCCATTTCCAGACCCCCAGCAAGTGACTGAAACCTCTGACAGCAATGAGCCATCTTAGACACTTACCTCCCATAATAAGGTAAGGTTTAATGAATCAATTCGAGGCAATGAGAGATTAACAGTAGCCAAGAATAAAGAGAACAGTTGCACTATAATGAAACTTACATAACGTGGTCTCTCTGTTTCCATCAATATCTTCTTGCACAATCCCCACTTTGTTTTCTGTGGTTGTCCTCTGTGATTATGAGGTGATACAGTGCTGATGTGATGAGGTACGTGAGGGGAATGATGGTTTCCTGACATACCATGAAGCTGCTGAACCTTCTAATAATTCATGAGGCTGCTGTACCATCTAATAACACGTGAGAAGAATGGGGTACCTTCACATACCCCATTCACTTTGAGACATGAAAATTCCGGATGGTGGCGGGTAACTAAAACCTCAGACAGCAAAACCATGGAAAAGGGGACTTCTATACTTAAAAAAAAAATTTTAATTGTATTTCATTCTTTGAGCATGTCATACAATGTATTTTGATGATATTTAGCCTTCCTCCCCCAACTCCATTCAGATCCACCTCCCTACTTTAACATCATATCCTTTTGTTGTTATTTTTTTAATTTTGTATTGATTCTTTGTGAGTTTCACATTATGCAACCTAGTCCTGCTCATCTCTCTCATATCCACACTTTGCTCTTGCAACTTTCTCCTCCAAAATACACACACACACACCACCACCACCACCACCACCAAAACAACAACAACAACAACAACAACAACAACAACAAAAGCAAAACATCCCATTGTGGAATCTCTAGGATGTCAGTGTGTCTCACAGTATATCCTTTTGTCCACATGCCTTCACTTGCAAAGATTCATTGCAATGAGTCATTTACCTAGGTCTAGTTAAAGTCTCTGGCCCCTATGACACCTTCAATACTGGATTCTTACTGTACCTCCTGCCAATTATTCTGTGGTTGTCCTGTGCTATGGAGATCCTCCAGCTTTGGACTGGCCCTTCACATACCCCAATCATTCTCAAGTGATAACAGATTTGGGTGTGGGTCAACTCAAAGCCCTGGATCTGGGCCTGGGTGGTAGCTGAGCAGGTCAGTGCACCCACTGTCCTTTAACCACACTAACGGAGCAAGCTCTCCAGCACTACTCTAGTTAGGCCACCCAATGCTACCATCAGCAGAAGGCAGGGTCAGCTCTCCTGCTCTCATGCCTTTGGGGCCAGCTCCCCTCACACCCATGCCTCCAGAGCCAGCTCCACTGGGGCTGCCAGCCAGGGTGTGAGGCCCATTTTCCCAAGTGCTGCAACCTGTAAGGGTCTGGGCCAGCCTTCTTCCTCTCATATCCTCAGGCCTGGTTCACTCATGCTTTAGTCTCCAGGGCCTGTTTCACTGTGTTGCCCAATCAAGGTGCAGGGCCCGCTCTCCCAAGTGCTACAGCCGGTGAGGGGGTATGGCTAGCTCTCATACCCTACAGGCTAATTCTCCCAACTACTACAGGTGGCGAGAGAGAAGGAAGAGTGCATCACCCCTGCACCCACATCACGTCAAAGCAGATGAGGGACAGGGCCAGCTCTCCCATGCTCTAGCACTTGGAGCTAGATCACCTGTGCCCCTCCACCAGGGCCATCTCTGTTCTATCCAAGTGAGGTGCAGAGTTTATACTCTGGTGACTGCTGTAGCCAGTGAGTGATGGGAACAGCTCACTTACTCTCATGACCCCAAGGCCAGCTCTCCAACTGCTCCAGATGGTGAGGGATGAGCTGGGGAGGTCATCACCCCCAAACCCATACCACCTCCTGGCAGAGGAGTAGTGGAGACAGCTCTCTGGTGCTCTTGCCGTTTCATCTGTGCCCCTTCTCTACCAGGGTCAGCTGTGCTGTCCAGGCGAGGTGCAGTGTCTGCTCCAAGTGCTGCAGCTGGTGAGGGGTGTGGTTAGCTCTCCTGTGATGATGACACTGGGCAGCTTTCCCAACTGCCAGAGTCAGCTCATCTGCACTCATGCCTTTAGGGCAGCTCACCCCCACCCCTACCACCAGGGTCAGCTCTACTGTGCTGTCCTGGGTGAAGTACAGGGCCAGTTCTCCTGAATTCCCACTCTCCTGAGTGCTGTCATCAGTAAAGGATGGGGACAGCTTTCCAAAGCACCAAAGCCAGTGAGAGGCAGGGCCAGTTCTTCACAGCTCTTGAACGTCCTTGTGGTCTCAGGTGGCTGCTCTAGCCAGGGACATTCCCATGTTCTCTAGTGATAATATAAGCCACAGACATGGCCCTCAGTGGTAGCTAGACTGGAACATCAACATTGCCCCAGGAGTAAGGGCTGGCCACTTACAACAGGCTCCCCCTCTCCATCCTCAAGTCTCCGGTTCCATCCCTCTTCATAATTCTCAAACTTACACTTCTCTTTGTCTCCCTTCTGTCCACCCCATACTTGCACATTGTGGTGGATCCCACTGCAGGCTGGCCATGCAGATGGCAGGCCCCTGGGTGACATCTTCAGCCAGCGCTGTGTGGCATCACACCAAACAGGTGTCTATGGTCCACCTGTGTGTACCTGAGGGCAGGTCTGTGCATGGCATGGTGGTCTGCATCTCTCTGCCTGTCTTCCTTCTCTCTCACTGTGCTACCTGGATTTGGTTTGGTTTGATTTGATTTGATGTGTAATGGACATAAAACAGCTTCAGCCATGAAACCAGATATCAAGCTAGGATGAAAAAAGAACTTTCATCTGCTCTAACCATAACTGATATAAGACCACCAACAAGATGCCACTTTGCCCATTGTTCAGGGGGAAGGAGCTATTTTTTAAACCTATCATCAAATTCAATTTATGCTACCCAAATATTATTGAGCATAGGGCCATCCCCTAGAACATAATCAAACCACTGGGGGGTCACATTCTTAAAGAATAACTCCCTCTCCCAGCAGCTATCAATTGCCAGTGGTTCTTCAGCTAGAGGTTGTATTTTCTGCTCCCTTTCCTACTCCATTCTGAGACTTTGTCTGATACAAGCTATCACAACCACTTTGAGTTCATATGCACAACTACCCTGTTTGTGTCCATTTCCTTTATAGTCATCTGCCACCTTTGGCTCTTGCAATCTTTCCATTCTCTCTTCTGTGATGATTTCTGGCTTTGAGAGTAGGGGATGTGATAGAGATGTTCTAGCTACAGTCTGCTATTTTCTGCAATTGACCAATTGTGTTCTCTATGCTGATTGTCATGTAATACAAGAAAATGATTATCTGATGAGGATGAGGAATGCACTGTTCTATGGGGATAGTTATTAGTCATTACGCATTATTGTAATAGTATTCCAATTTTGGAGAATACTGGTAGGTTCTTCCCTAGGGCCAATGATATATCTAGCCACAGATTCTTGAGCCTAACCACAGTACCACCATGTTCCCTCTTCCATCCATGTGGGAACAGGCCTTAAATCCAATCAGAAAGTGTTGAGTCACTACAAACTCTTCGTGCCACAATTGCACCAGTAGGCACTTCTTGTCAGGCTAGTCATTATTGTAGCTTGCAGTTCACAGTTGGGTAAGAGTGATGGTCAGTTTCACTTCATTCTTGGCTATTTCAGAGCATCTTCCAGTACTATGAAAGCTGCCCAAAGGAAAAATAATTAAATCACACTTCCAACTTCATTTCAAATAAACTTGATAGTCTTCACGGTTCCTGTAAAAAGACAATTATTTGCATAACCCTCACTATATATCTACTGGCATAGTAAATCCCTTAGCCTAATTCAGTTCAGCTATCAAATAAGCATTCATTGTGGGTAGACTTCATTCCCAAAAAAAAGGAAAAAAAATTGTTGTAGGCTTTGAGGAAGCCACAGAGTTGAATCTTGAAGAAGGAACTTACATTGTGAATATTTACTAGTTACTTCAGTTTCATGGAAATGGAACTTCACCAAAAAATCCATGGAAGGAGACAATATTAGCCTCAGTTAACAATGAAGAAACTAAAATGTGAAGTCAGGCCCTTCATTCAATGTCAGCCAAGAATTGAAACAACATTTGTATTTACTGAAGATTAGAAAGATAGTCTTATATCTCTTTACTACAAACCTTTGTTTAAGAAATATCATGTTGGGCCAGGTGTGGTGGCGCACGCCTTTAATCCCAATACTCTGGAGGCAGAGGCAGGTGGATTTCTGAGTTCGAGGCCAGCCTGGTCTACAAAATGAGTTCCAGGATAGCCAGGGCTATACAGAGAAACCCTGTCTCAACCCCCCACCCCCCAAAAAAGAAAAAAATATCATGTAGAATGTTAGACACAAATATGGCTGTGTCTTCACAAATCCTAGTGTCTTCAAAGGGGGTCAGGACAGTATGTTATTGGGTATTCAGAGGAATAGACACGCTTCCATCTGGGAAGGTTTAAGAACTGCTTTGTTTATGACTGATATGACATTTGAGTGGGGTCACAATAAGAAGTAAGTCACTCCACATGGTAGAATAGAGAAGTTGGAAAGTCTTAACTAATTAAAAGAGAACTATCAAATACTTATGTAAACATAAGCATCCTCTTCTCTAAAAGTAATTGAATCACAGAATACTTCTTATGTGTAAGAAGAGAGAATACAAGCTAGTTTCCAATGTGGAAAGCAAAACTTCTCAGGACTCAGCTTCAGAAACACAGGAGAATTAGACTGGCTTCCTGTTCATAAAATTATGAAGAGCTTCCTAGAAGAGGGAATTTGGTGGGGAACAGATTCTCACAAAAAGCACTGCAGAAAAATAGTGTTCTAAGCCACAAAAAGGACAACAAAACATTTAAGGTAGTGTGGTGGTTTGAATATGCTTGGCCCATAGAAAGTGGCGCTATTAGGAAGTGTGGCTTTGTTGGAGTAGGTGTGGTCTTGTTGGAGTAGGTGTAGCATTGTTGGACGAAGTGTGTCTCTATGGAGATGGGCTTTGGAAACCTCCTCCTAACTGCAGGCAGAAGACAGCTGCCTTGGTCATGGTGTCTCTTCACAGTCAAGGAAACCCTAACTAAGACAGCTAATAAATAGTATGAAAAAAATAGATGAAGACAAAGACATTTGACCAAAACAGAAGATATACTCAGTGGTCACTGTGCAAGCACAAAACAATCAGGCCCTGTGACACAATGTTTAACCCAGCAATTCAGTTTATAATATTCTATTAAATTAAAATGAATTATGTTATTTATCAAATAATTTGTAACTACAGCTGATAAGACCTGCTGCAGTGGTATATAGATATCTGCTATTTGATGTCTTGCTGTGGATTCTTCATTGACTCAGTAGGCATTGAGTCGTACTAATTTCTTCAATGAAGGTATGAAATAGATAAGAATGTCTTGTGGTTGATCCTATATGACACTTTCTTGCCAGGGAATATGCTGATGTCCCTGCATTATGGATTCAACTCTCTATCACTCTTCACTGCTTGTCACGTCCAATCCTTGTGTGGCAGCAACATCAAAATGATGCTGAGCTAGATTATCTCCTGTCCATCTTCTTAAATCATGCACTGTCTTTTTTAATCATTCTACTTTCCTGTTGAAGTCACTACCATTGCTGCTTTGGTGAAGAAACATAGGACCAATACTAGAGATGAGGAAGAATATAGAACTAACCCTACAGTCATTCCAGGATATCAATTCTTTATATACTTTTTTTTGTCTTTGACTGCTATGAAAATTAATATTGATTGTTGTCTTGATACAGTCCACTAAGGCATGCCTCTTGGTGGGTCTGTGAGGCTGCCTCTATGAAGACCTGGCTGAAGTCAGAAAAGCTTACCTAGTGTGAGTTATACATTCCTGCGGAGTCCAACAGCCCAAAGGACCTCCAGATCTGTTGTCCAGATAAGATTGTCTGAAAATCCACAGAAAAACACAGATATTTACATTATGATTTATAATAGCAGCAAAAGTACAGTTATGAAGTAGTAATTAAAACTAGTTTTATAGTTCGGGGGTCACCTTGACATGAGGGACTTATGAAAAGTCTGTCGTATGAGGAAAGTTGAGACCACTGTTCTAGAGAATCCTAATACAACTCCAAAGTTAAAAATGTAGAAAAGAAAGACAGGTGCATCTTGAGAGCTTACTGGCCAGCCAGCCTAGCCTCCACAGCAAGTTTCTACTTCAAGGCATCAAGTTGGAGAGAGACAGGGTAAGACACTTGATATATGGCTTTAGTCTAGTGTCCACATGAATAAGCATGGGATGGGCCACCCATACACTCACAAGCATACAGCATGAACATGAATGCACATGCATGAGCACATATGTGCAAGTTCCCAATTAATGGGAACTTTATATCATCTGATCCAATACACCCTAATTCAGTGGTATTTGATAAATGACCTTAACAGAATGAGCACCAACAATGAAAATATTCCATAGCTACACGGGTATAAATACATTTTTAAATTACCACCAAATAACGTAGGTATGGCAAGTAGAAATAAGCTATTTCAGTTTAAATCACACTTTTTCTGGGACTTGAAAAAATGTCATAATGTGCAGCTGTAGACGATGCCAGCAGGATTCCAACGCTGAGATGCAGCAGCAGTGCCAGTTCTCGTAACTTCACCCATGTATAAAATTTTTTTCCTCTTATGAAAGAGCATATCTAAAGTTTAATTAAGATCCTGAATCAAAGAACAAATGAGCAGTTTTTCGTCCTATGAAACATGAATGTTCAAGTACAGTGAATGAGGTTACTCACTAGCATTGCTTCTCATTGAATACACGTATTATACGGAGGGGCAGTGCAGTGCAACCCACTCTCATTTCTTCTGAACTATACAGCTATCCTGGCTGTTTGACTCTCATCTCTGCAAGACATACCCACTCTTCTTCATTCTGCTCACTGGTCTCAGTCTATGAAGATGCATTTCTCCCCTAAGTGGTGTCTTTCTAGTCTACTGCTCCAATAGTAAGAACTAAGTAGAGAAAGGAATGCTTAAGAGAAGAGGCCTCTGGTGTCTGATCCCAACAGAGCGGCAGTTTCTGGAGATGGCTACTGGGCTTTGCTAGGGTTATCCTAGAGTCCATCAGCTCAAGGGACCTCCAGACCTGGTTACAGTGACACCTCATCAGTAGATTCAGAATTGTCCTCTAGTTTAGTCAATTGTCAATTCAGAATTGACAGCAGAAACCTGGAGCTAGGTACAAGTTTGTGGATGTTAGGCAAAGGGAAATCATTTCCTATCTGAATGCTGCCATCTTCCTCCTGCTCCTCCAACTCCTTTGTTATCATCTTCCTGTCTTCTGACATTCCATGGTTCTCTGTATTCTCTAGAGACTTGTTCCTTTACTTCTAAAATTTGGATAAACAATATCTGATGGTAAGAAGGTTTGAGATTAGGCATTGGTTGGCTCAGTATTTAAAGGTGGCTGTTCTAAGCCTGATGGCCCGGGTTTTATTCCAGGGACTTGTTAGTCCTATGCAGTATCACCTCATGCAAGAAGAGGACTAGATACCTCAATTTCCCTGACTTCTGCATATGTGAATTGGCATGTGTATACACACACACACACACACACACACACACACACACACACACACACAAATGCTTAACTAAGACATTTGGAAATCTTTTTTTTTTTTTTTACTTTTTTTTCACTTTTTTTTCTTTCTTTTTCTTTTCTTTTCCTTTTATTGGATATTTTCTTTACATTTCAAATGTTATCCCCTTTCCAGATCTCCCCTCCAGAAACCCCCTATCCCATCCCCATTTCCCCTGCCTCCATTAGAGTGTGCCTCCACCCATCCACCCACTCCTGTCTTCCAGACCTAGCCTTCCCCTACACTGGGGCATCAAACCCCCTCAGGCCCAAGGGCCATTCCTCCCACTGATGTCCAACAAGGTCATCCTCTGCCACATATGGGGCTGGAGCCATGGGTCTCTTCATGTGTACTATTTGGTTAGTGCTCCAGTCCCTCAGAAACTCAGGGGAGGGGGTGTGTTCTGGCCAGTTGACTTGCCTTTCTGATGTGTTGGGGGTATCCAGGGCTTGCTGTGGTGGGAGAACTGGGTTCTGATGGTACCAAGTAGCCTTGGTTTCTGTTGCTTATGTTCTTGCCCTAGCCTCTCATCATCTGTTTATCTGTGGTATTAGCTGGTCTTGCTGTCTCTGACTGTGGTTTCTCCCTCCTACAAGCCTGTGTGTCAGTACTCCTGGGAAACCAGATCTCTCCAGGAGGAATTTGGGTATTGAGACCTGTGGCACACTATCAGCTCTGGGTGCAGACAGAAAGTGGAAGGATCCTGTATCAGGCTGCTCCTCTGTTCCTGTGTCCTAAGAGTTCCAAGCAGATTCCTTTGAACAGAAGTGGTAGTCTTACCTGTGCCCACACGCATGTCAGCACTCCTGGGAGCCCAGCTCTCTCCCGGAGGTATTTGGGTATGGAGAGTTCTGTGGCACAGGATCAGCTCTGGGATCAGATGGAAATCAGAAGGTGACAATTGGAAATCTTATGAATTAAAAAGAGGATGGTGTTTTCACATATAACTCAAAAATTTAATACAACCAGTTTTTATGTAAAATGTTTGCAGAACTTTAACTACTTTAAAACTATATTTAAACATTAGAAAACATACTTGTTCCACCATTTTTCTACTTTGTTAGTCATGTGCCATACCTGTTATGGATCTACCACTGTCTAGAGGTATTTTGAGAATTGACAACAGTATACATGGCACTTAACCCGTGGCCTACCTTGTAAGAGGTCTGAATTACCCTGGCAGCAATCACTGTTTACAACGTAGATGATATTTTCACTGCTGTATTCTACACTTTCTAATGTCATTATCATTACTATATCTCATATTACAATTTCATTTTAAAGCAACATGACACCTCTTTACTCTGTGGATGGTCATCTTTCTTAGCCTCAAATAGAGCACGTAGAACAACCACTTAAATAATAACAGCAGAAATGTATTTCAGCTCATTTGAATTTGTTAGAAGCTATAAACAGGAAAGTTGATGCTCTCCATAATAAAATATGGAGAGCATACTTAATCTTAAAGGGGACTAAACTAACATTTATGGTTGCCTATTACAGCTCAGGCAGTATGTGAAGTTCTCTTCATCTGGATCTCTATTTGGACTTGTTACCGTAACTACCAAGATGATTTGCTTTATTGATTGGACGGATACTTAAAAAGACAATGAAAGCAGACTGCTTTAATTAACAAGGAAGACCTATATTGGGAAGATGTGCATCCTACTTAGCTTTAATGCCAACTTAGAAGAAAGAAAATGCCCAGAGTCATCTAAGAAGAAAAGTGGGATTGAGAACTGCCTAGATAATACTGGGCATGTCTGGAGTTGGAGGGGATTGTTATGACTATTAATTGATGAAGAAAGACCCCTGGTGGGGAGCACTATCCCTAGGCAGGCAGGTAGTCTTGAGTTGTGAAAAAAACAAAACCTAGCTAAACATGAGCCTGTGAGTCAGAGAACAAGTCAGCAGTCAGCATTCCTCCATGGTTTCTGTGTTCCATCTTCTGCTTTAGTTTCTGTTCTGATTTCCAGGAACTCAATGGACTGAGACCTGGAAGTATAAACCAAATAACCTCTCCTCCCCAGTTTGCTGTTGGTCAGAGTATTTTACCATAGCAATCAAATGAAACCAGACTGAAGCTTGTCCATGTAATGCATTTACTTCTTGATTCCCAGGGGCTAAGGATTGTTCTAGAGACCAAGAACACAGAGATTAAAGCTATGACCTGAACCCCACCAGCAGCCTACCTGATCAGGGGCTGGATTGATAGCTGCCAAAATCTTGGGGGCAGTTTCTGCCAATAGAGCAGTCTTCTCCAGATAAGCTGTCAAGGAATTCTTTCCCCAATGAATACCAGGCCAAGGACTAATATACTGGTCCAAAAACCTCAGGCTCTGGCCATGAGGTAAACAATTCTCTGTTTATGTTCCCACTCCATCACTAGGCATGGAAACATTTGGGGGCTAAGTTCAGGGCAGATAAGCATCTGCTTTTCCCACTCCTCACTTACAGATTTTCTAGAAGTGTTCCTTCAGCCAATCACATAAGTATTTCTATTCAAGACATTGCTCCTAGAGAGTCTCACTTTGATCTGTCTTCCAGAAGGTTTGAGCCAAGGACAAAATCATATATTTATACATGCACAAAATTCATGAATGTTCATGTGTAAAGTTATAAATGTCACTGAAATCACCCCCACCCATCACACACAGAAACAGAGAGAGAGAGAGAGAGAGGGAGAGAGAGAGAGAGAGAGAGAGAGAGAGAGAGAGAGAGAAAGAGAGAGAGAGAGAGAGAGAGAGAGAGAGAGAGAGAGAGAGAGAGAGAGAATGCACAAATACACAAACAAAATAAATGAGGAGGCAGGACGGCAGGACTGAATTGTGCCCATTCTTGTGGAATATGGGTAAAAACAAGACAGGTTTGTTGTTCTGTGTTTGGTTTTGTTGTTGTTGTTGTTGTTGTTGTTGTTTAAATAGAAGCCTGAAAGATTCTCAGCAGTTAAGAGCACTTGTTATTCCTACAAAGACCCAGATCTGGTTCCTACCACCGATGTGGTACTGCACAATTATCTACAATTCTGCTTTCAGAGGACCTGGCTCCCTCTTCTGGTGTCTAAGTCCTTTAGGCACACAGATGTGCAGACATGTACACTCATACACACAAAGTAAAATAAATAAATCATTTTGAATATCTACCTAGAATTTCAGTTTTGTGAGATATATGTACTAGAACAAAGGTTAGCAAACTTCTGAAAGGCTTGCACTGCCCAGTGACAAGGCCTAGAGGAGAATGTACAGAAAAAGCACTTTCATTCTCATTTCAAATGTGACTGCAAGTACCTGGCCAGATCTGACTTGCGAATGTACTTTCAAAAGTGATTTTCCAAACATTGGTATGCACAGTAACCCTAGAGAATGCTAAGAGAACACAGATCACCCTGGTTTAGCAGAGCTTGGAATATGTATTGCAGCACCATTCTAGAGGCAGCTGCTGGCCCATCCACACCCCTTTATATAACACTTTAGGGGTTGAAGGATCCTTTCACAGGAGTGGCCTAAAACCATTGAAAAACAGGTATTTACATTAAGATTCATAACAATAGCACAAGTATAGTTATTAGGTAGCAATGAAAATAATTTTATGGTTGGCGGTCAGGTCACCGCAACATGAGACCCTGTATTAAAGTGTTGCAGCATAAGGAAGGTTGAGAACCACTGGTCTAAATAGTCAAACATGAAAAAGAGAAAAAGAATTCCTAAAAATCCTAAAAAATATCAAGTAGCACTACAGAAAGCCAATGATAAAACTGTACAAGCTGAGGTCAGAGGTCATAGCTGGTAATTTAACTAACAGACATGAACATGTAGCCTTTTAAAGCCAACTGATGCAATCATATAGATTCATCTATGATGCAAATGCTAGGAGAATGGAAGGAATCTGCATAAGTTGACATATGAATACACAACATATAACTATCATATATTACTAGTTCTGTATGCAAAAAATACATATGAGTTTTATTATACATCCATTAAAGTAAAATATTTATTATTATTAAAATAAAGAGAGTCTGTACATTTTGAGAGCCAGTAAACCACTGCTCTTCACATCACACAAAAATAGACCAAATTTTCACAACCCTAAGCACTTATTGTTAGAGACTCAGCTAGATGTGACTGCAGGAGAGAAGGAAGAGTGTTACTGTTTGTTTGGAACAGAGAAGCTGCTGGTGTAAGAGAAATGTGCTAGATCTGGAGATCAAACGCACAGGACTAGGAGAGCTGAAAACGGTCATCAGAGGCAGGCACAAAACACATGGGGATTTACGTTCCAGGTCTGCGCCAATCCACATTCCCTAAAAGAACAAACAAACTTATAGAATGAATATGTGTTGCAAAGGGAATTAGTCATTTGGCTCACAAGATACAGCCTGGACAATCCAACAGTCACTTATATGCTGGAGAGACTGAGAACCCAGTGGCTGCTCATTCCACAAAGCTAAATTCATTACCAGCTCCAATCTGGCACTGAAGGTCTAGAGGATTCCTGGACAGCTACTGATCTTTAGTCCAGAGTGGAAAGCTAAAGAGGCAGCATTTTATAGTTAGGAAAAGATGAATGCATCAAAAGCATAGATGCACCCGTAGGCAAGGAGTGGAGGCAAGCAGGAAAGGGCAACACCGTTTTCCTTAGACTTCTTTCTAACGAGGCTTCACCAGTGGGAAGAGCTACCCACTCTAGGGGAGGACCTTACCCCTGCAGTTACCCGTTTGCACCTAAAGGTATATTTCCAGATCTAAAAAAGATTAACCATCACTAGTCCCAAAACCTGATGTGTCACCTAACTCCTTGAAGCCTCAAATCTCTAGCCTGAGCAAGTACTTTTCAATCTCAGAAAAGCATACTGAGGAATATCTGGCTGTGTGTCCAGCTAGCATATACCAACTGAATAAAGGGTATTTCTCCTCTCTCTTGCTCTGGTAAAAACCATTTATGTAATCACCAGTTTATGACCTTTGGAGAAACAGAGCTGTTGCTTTTAAGAGAGCATTGCACATGGTAGAAATTCATAAGGTATTCAGATCCTAGACTAGATTGTGGTAGAAACTCTGGCTTTCTTGTTGCTAAAGGTTTGGATTCTGGCCAACGGGAAACTGCTGTGAACTGACTTGCAAAAGAGTTTTACTGGGAAGAACATAATGTACAGGCTGGCATGGAAACTAGCTGTGGAAGGGGAAGTTCCAGCTCCAGTGATCAGGACTGAATGATACACAGAGATACCTATGTCCACGACCAGGACAGTGGGCTTCTCCAAGGTTGGCCTTGTTTGTGGAAGTGTGTATAAATGAGTTAAGCTCAGAGGCAGAGAGCAGAGTGCTACCCATAAGCCTACAAGTGACAGATACTTGGAGACCCCCACAAATGACTCTTTCATGCCTTTCAGGTGTGTGCATGTTGGGACACCCTGTTTGATATGAGTGATATTTTTTTCTTATTATCTAGTATCTCAGAGGGTGTACTCAGAATGTATGCAGTATCCTGGTGAAGAAGGTGTTAAGGTTCTGTAAAAACATTGTGGCTCCTGTCCCACATGACGGGAAAACCTTTTCCCCAAGAGATCAAGCCTTTACACCTTCTGAGGATCACCAGAATGTCAATATGACTTGTTCCATTACATGACTCCAAGTAGCTTCAGGACCGCAGCTTTCATGATGATTCAGTTTAAGTACCCTGTGCAAGAGAACTGATGCAATCACACACTGATTCATCTATGAAGCACACACTAGGAGAATGGAAGGAATCTGCATAGGTCGACATATGCATACACAACATATAGTGATCATCTATTACTAGTTCTACATGCAAAAAATACATATGGGTTTTATTATACTTCCATTAAAATAAAAGATTTATCTTTATAGAAATAAAAAGGATCAACAATTGCAAGACCCAGAGGACTAGGGAATGTACTGTGAGATTGTGTTTCCTGGTAGGTCAAAAGCTACCCCCAAAATTCTCACCAGCATGAATTCCTAAATGTGACCTAAATGAGGACAATAGATATGCAAAAGTAGGTGAAAGAAAGTGCCATGGCCTTGATTCTACAAGAAGAACTACAAGCAAGCATGGAGTGCTGGAGTGGAAGAAATAGTCTTTCCCAGGGAAGAGCACTCCAGTGATCACTCCTGATAACAAGCACATGAATAACATTATGCACAGGGCAGGCTATATTTACGAATCTACATGTATATATATATGTGCATGCAATAACAATTAATATGAAAAGAGGCCATGAATTTAAAAGAGAGAGAACAAGGTTATAGGGGAAGGTTTGGAAGAAGAAAAGGGAAGGAAAAGATACAGTGGTTATATTATTATCTCAAAAAGAAAAGAAAAAATAAAAATAAAAAGGAACCAATATACAAATTAGTTATCACATTCCCATGAATATATCTATGTCTTATTTAGTATAAAAACAAAGCAGCTATTATCAATACCTGGGTGCCTGTTTTATTATTACCATTAGAGCACCCATCTGAAATAAAAATGTAGCTACTTACAAAGCACGGTTTACTGAATATTAAAGAATGGTTTGAAGCAGGGCAGTTGTGACTTGTATCTTTAATCCCAGCACTCCAGTAAAGGCAGAGGCAAGCAGATCTTTGAGTTCCAGGTCTGCCTTGTCTACAGAGTGAGTTCCGGGATGGCAAGGAATACACAGAGAAACCCTGTCTAAAACAACAACAAATAGTTTGAAATCATAGAAGTGCTCTTACTTCATTATTACTGATAATGAGTAATGAAAAGACTTCAGTCTGCAGTTTACATAAGAATGTAAACATTACTTTGTCGAAAGCAAAATATTTAATTAGTATTATTAAGTAGTTTAAGTGTCATTAAACGTATCAGAAACTTTATTCCTAAAAGGTAAGAGCATTGTACAAATAATTTATAAAACCCCTTTAGAATGATCCCCAACAAGTCAGTAACAGTGATGACATTCCAGTGGGGGCACTGACTTTGTTGAGAACAAGGGTGCAGGGAAATTGTTATTGATATTAATTCTTTTCTGGAATGTTATTTAATTGGTAGAGTTCTTACCTTGCTGACAAAGCCCTAGGTTCCATCTCTAGCACACATGGTAGTGCACACCTGTAATAGCAGTGTCTCAGAGGATAATGAGTTCCTGCCTGGTATTTGCTATTCTCTTGACATCAGTAAATATTCAAGACTCCAAGACGAAGGAGGAGGAAAAGGACGAAAGGAAGGAAGGAAGGGAGGAAGGAAGGAAGGAAAGTATTGAAAGAAATAGGGGGATAGGGAAGGAAGAAGAAAGGGATAGAGACAGAGATAGAAAAAAAAGGAAAAGTGGATGAAAGGAAGGAAGAAGGAAGGAAGAGCAAAAGAAAAAAGAACATGAAATAAGGAGAAAAATAAATAAAGGAGAAGGTTTTGTACAAACATAAGAAGGGGTGGATATGCCAGGTGGAGGTGCATGTCTTTAATCTCAGCACTTTCTAGACAGAGGCAAGAGAATATCTGTGAGTTAGAGGCCAGCTTGGTCTACATAGTGAGTTCTAGGACAGCCAGAGCTACACAAAACAACCTTCTGTCTCGGGAAAAGAAGAAAGAAGAAAGAAGAGAAAGAGGAGGAAGAAGTAGGAGAAAAGAGAGGGAGGAAGAAAAGAAGAAGGAGCAAGATGAGGAGGGTCAGCAGGAGGAGGAGAAGAAAGAAACAAAGTAGGAAGAGGATGAGGAGAGGAAGAAGAAGAGGAGGAAGGAAAAGAAGGAGGAAGAGGAAGAGGAGGAGGAGATGATGACGATGCAGCAGCAGCAGCAACACCACCAGCACCACCACCCACCACCACCACCACTACCACCACCAAAACAACAAGTGAATCTGGACACAATTTTATGACAGAGATAGACTAAACGATAGACAAAAGAAGTCATTATGATTGATTGTCTGGAAAACTACATAAAACAGTTAATTCAGCACTATTTCAACAATCTTTTCTTCTTAAATATCTACCTAAAACTTTAAATTGCATGGCTTTTATTGGGAAAAAAAATAGCAGCCATGTAACAGAGAATGGCTCTTTATCTTCACCCTTTATCATCCTTATGGCTGCCATGCTGGTTTGAAGCCTAGAGCTCTGAAGATGTTTTAGGGGGGTAAGGATGAGATCCACATACTCAGCACAATGGCTCAGAATGATGGAAAGTGCTTGAGCTTCGACAATATCCATGAGTAGCCATCTGAAATCGTTCTCTATTTCTTGTCCACAAATTAAAAAGCCAATCTCCAGGCTGGGGAGACAGTTCATTGGTAAATTAACCACTGTGCAAACATGAGACCTGAGTTTAAATCCTGAGCACTGAGCACATGCCTGTAACCTCAGTGCTGGGGTGGTGGAGACAGGAGGATTCCTGGCTTTCGTGACCTTAAAGTCAAGCCAATTGATGAGCTCTAGGAGTCATTCTGTCTCAAAAATTAAGATGCAGAAACAATTGAAAACCTCTAATGCCAACTCTCTGGCATTTGTGTCCACATACATGTACAACTACCCACACATTCATTGTTATATATTAATTCCTAGTGACATAAACATACAAGTTAGTAAATTAATGCTTCAGGGAAGGGAACACATGAGCAATGGGGAAGATAAGAAAAGGACAATATCAGACCAGCTATGTCTGAAACATGCCCTGGTGAATCTTTTGCTCTTCTTCCTAGGAATGAGCACAGCTTCTCAACAGACCATGTGTTTCTATCAGCCCTCTCTGATTCTGCTTCATCAAAAACTAGACACATTCTTTATTTCCCCCCACTCTTAAAAACAAACAAACAAACAAACAAATAAACATGTATTTCAAGAATTCTTGAGCATGTTATTTTAAAAAGAGCAGGATAATTAAACTTTAGGAATGGACTAAAAGAGAAATGTCAGAATCTCCAGGAACCAGAGACATGTTTTCATAAAACAGCACTGCCTTGGTAATGGGACATGAAATGTGTCTATGTGTCCCCATTCAAGCTTTCAGATTATTAGAAGAGCAAGTGTAACTGATCCAAGTAATATCAGACACATCAAACCTTAGAATAAATGGTCATGCCCAGAGCTCAAAGGAGCACGTGCAAATGTGGAATTTGGGAAATCACATAAAACTGAACATCCAATCAAGTCTGTATTTCCCATACTCCAACCTGCCTAGAGTGTGTGTGTGTGTGTGTGTGTGTGTGTGTGTGTGTGTGTGTGTGAGTGTGTGTGTGTGTGTCTGTGTGTGTGAGTGTGTGTGAGTGTGTGTGTGTGTGTCTGTGTGTGTCTGTGTGTGTGTGTGTGTGTGTGTGTGTGTGAGTGTGTGTGTGTGTGAGTGTGTGTGTGTGTGTGTGTGTGAGTGTGTGTGTCTGTGTGTGTCTGTGTGTGTCTGTGTGTGTGTGTCTGTGTGTGTGTGTGTGTGTGTCTGTGTGTGTGTGTGTGTGTGAGTGTGTGTGTGTGTGAGTGTGTGTGTGTGTGTGTCTGTGTGTGTCTGTGTGTGTGTGTGTGTGTCTGTGTGTGTCTGTGTGTGTGTGTGTGTGTGTGTGTGTGTGTGTGTGTGTGTGTGTGTGTGTGTGTGTGTGTGTGTGTGTGTGTGTGTGTGTCTGTGTGTGTGTGTGTGTGTGTCTGTGTGTGTGTGTGTGTGTGTGTGTCTGTGTGTGTGTCTGTGTGTGTGTGTGTGTGTGTGTGTGTGTGTCTGTGTGTGTGTGTGTGTGTATTTATATATTATACTGGCTTATGCACACCCAGAACAGAGACGATCATGAATACCTCCTTATAACTATAAGCCATTATCACCTATAGAATCACTAGCAGTTCACTTCTTCATGAGACCAAGCCCAAGTTCATGTCCATCCATAATCAAGATAGAATGTCATTATACAGGGCTTTCTGAAGGCATGTTCTCTGGATACTACCCATAGCCAGTTTAAAAAAAAAAGCATAGCAGAAGCAATCTATATTTAATGTATAAATATTTATGTATAAATATTTTACATATAAATATTTAATATATGTAAATATAAATAATATATACACATATATAATGTAGTAGATAGATTGAGTAGAGAAATGTAAGTAGAGAGCTTGTGTTTGCTTCTGAAACATGCTGTGGAGTTACTATTAGTTCATTTGGATTACTATAAGGAAATTTTATAAACTGAGTAGTTCACAAATAGCATAGATTTATTTTCCATTGTAATTAATGCAGGAGAGTCAAGGCCTGAGTGACATCAGGTCTTGTATTTGGCAAGGGTCATCTTGTGACTTGCAGTTGGGCTTTCTCACTGTATTCTCACATGGTAAGAAGGGACAGCTAGTTCTCTTCAGTTTCTTTTATTGCAGCATTTAATTCTATCTGCAGTCTGCACCCTCTTGACTAAGTCACCTCCCTAAGGCGAACCCCCTAATACCACCATATTGCTGCTCAAGTATCAGCGTAGGTATTTGGGAAGCACACAGACATACAAACAATAGCAAAGTCCTATTCAGTATTTCTGATTTCAGTGTTTTTAAACTAACAACCAAGTTCTCCAGGATACTTAGCCTAAGTTAAGTTACTCAACATTTTCTTCCTGAATAGTCTTAAGGTGTCCAGTCCACTGCATGTGACTCAGGATAGCTGTGACAGCAACCCGACAAAAACTCATGAACCTATTTAAAACAAACATTAAACTGTTTTGGTAATTCAACTGTGCAGTTCTCAAGCATAAACTTCATCAACGACCATATCATGTCACAGTGTCAGAAATCTGGACACCTCTGCTAATAACTTAGAGACCCAAGTCATGAAATGTTAGTAGTAGTCCCTTTGAGCATTGTCCTTAAGCTAGAAGCAGTGATTCTTTCTCTAGAGAAGTGGCTCTCATCCTGTGGATTACAACTCCCACAGGGTAACATATCAAATATGTACATTACAATTCATAACAATAGCAAAATAGCAATTGTGAATAATAAAATAATTTTATGAATCTTTGGGGTCACCACAACATAAGGAACTTGTTGGTCACATTAGGATGGTTGAGAACCACTGTTCCAGAGGTTTATCATTAGTGTTACTAGGTTCGGATCTTTGTATATTCCCTTATAAAATGTGAGTGACTCTGAGACCTTTGTTTGTGTTGTTTGGACTTAAACCCAAAGCCTCGTGAGTGACAGACAATCACTTAACCACCCTACGTGATTATAAGTAACTCCATTTTAAGGTTGGGTAGCTTTGCTTGCTGGGAAAATCTACTAGAAGCATGCTATAAAAAGAAATTAATAGCAGAAATGCTTGTACAAAAGAAACCACCCTCAGTTTCAGCATGAATAGATCCTTTCTTTATTAGTGGCCTTTTCCAAAATCATATAAGAATGATGAAATGATGGAAATTTTAGTGTAAACATTCATTTGATTCTCACACATGTATTTTTAAAGCACTGTCAGAATGTTCTGATTGCTAATGCAGTTTATACTTTTTCTTCAAAGTCTTTCCTACCCATGAAACGTTAGTAGTAGTCTCTTTGAGCATTGCCCTTGAGCTAAAGGCAGTGATCCTTCTCTAGAGAAGTGGCTCTCATCCTGTGAGCCATGACCCTCACATATCAAATATTTACATTACAATTCATAACAGTAACAAAGTTACAGTTATGACAAGGAGAACAAGGACTTAGGTAGCAATTGATCTGAATTTTATGTCTGGTAATTATTTGCCATCTGACCGTAGGCAATTTATTGCTTTTTTCTTGGTCTCATTTTATTCATTTATAAAATGATTATCATAATGTCTAATCATGTGCAATTTGAAAACATGCAATTTAAGATGTATATAAATTTACTAGAAAATATGTGTGTAGACACGCACATATATTACACACAAACACCAAGAGAGTGACACACACATATATCCATTACCCACTCACATACACATACACACACATACCCACTCACACACATTCACACACATATACACCCATATAACCACTCACATACACATACACACACCCATAGATACTTACATCCATACACACACACAAACATCCATACACATGTATACTCATATACCCACTCACACAGAGAGACACATACATTCATATACCCACTCACACAAACACCCATACCATGTGAACACCAATTATATCCACTCACACACACACCCATATTCACATACACCCAATACCCATTTACACACACACAAGAAGCTGAGTGTTACAGTAGTCACTTGACCTTCACTGCAGGTTCTAGAACTGTTCAAAGAACACTTTCATCAATAAATTCTGTGAAGAAAACTGCATAGACACATACAGTTAATTGGAAACATACCATTTCCTCACAAAAATATAAATGTAAAACAGAATAGATTTAAGGCTTAAAGTTATGACATGAAATTATAGGACTATTAGAAAATACAAAGTAAAACCTTATTTGCATATTGTAAAGTACTTATTTTTTTAAACATATATCTGTTTTATGTATATGTGCCTCTGTACCTAAGTGTATGTCTATGCACCATATGCATGTAGGAGCCAGTGGAGGACAGAGAGGACATTAATACCCTAGATCTAGAGTTTCAGACATTTGTGAGACACTATGTGACTCCTGGGAACCAAACCTGAGTCCTCTGCAAGAGTGACAATAGCTCTTAACTGCTGAGCCATCTCTCCAGCTCCATGCATCTTTATTTTGGTCTTGACAAAGGTTTTGGCTATGGCTCTCAAAGACACAGGTTTTAAAAAGCACACAGCAGCAGGAAAGCAACCAAATTTGAAAATGAGAGAAAGAGATGAATAGACTTTTATCAGAAGGAAGCACACGAATAGCCAATGGGTGTGTGGAAAGCATTAAACATGATGTATCTTCACGGAAATGCCCATCCACATAATAATGAGATCTACTTCACTCCTGTGAGAGCAGCCATCCTCAAAAGACAAAAGATGATAAATGTGAACAAAGGTTGGAGGGGGGGTCAGTCAAAAGGTAAGTTATACACTGTTGGATGTAAATTACCACAGGAATTACAGAAATAGTAAAGGCATTGCTCAAAAAGCTAGAACTAGAACTACCATAGGATCCAGCTTGCCTATTCTGGAAGCATGTCTAAAGAAACAAAGCCAATGTTTCTAAGACAGCTGCACTTCCATGTCTACTTCAGCACTCACTGCACACCCAAAATATCCAAACGGGCTAAGTGTTCCTGGCTGGGTGAATGGATGAGGAAGTGTGAAATATATCCAATGTTCTGCCTTAAAAAAGAAAAAGTCCTGTTTACTGGCTAATTTTATGTCTAGTTGATACAATCTAGAGTCATCAGAGAGGAGGGAGTCTCAACTGAGATGTCTCCATAGGAACAGGATGTAAGCAAGCCTGTAGGACATTCTTAATTAGTGATTCCTGGGAGAGGGCCCCACTGTCCATTGTGAGTACCAGCATCCCTGAATTGATGGTCCTGCTTCTACATGAGAACAGACTGTGCAAGCATGGAGAGCAAGCCAGTAAACAGTGCCCTCCATGGCTTCTGCATCAGCTCTCGCTTCCAGATTCCTGCCCTGTTTGAGGTCCTGTCCTCACCAGTTTTGAAAATAAACTGATATTTGGAACTGTGAGCAAGATAACCCCCTTTTTCCCCAACTTGCTTTTGGCCATGGTGTTTTATAACAGCAATGATAACCCTAAAACCCTATCTTGTCATCCACAACATCATGAATGAGGCTGGCAAGAGAAAGACAAGTAGTTCCCAGCCTCACTCATGTGTAGGATCCACATTAAAGTCAGTCATAGAAGTAGAGGTTGTTAAGAGCTACAAGAAAGGGGAGATGAGGAGATTTGAGTGAAGGGATACAAGTCTACAGCAATCTGGCAGAGTGGAGGTCAATAGGAACTCCAGTCTATTGGGAATGAAGCTTGGGGTTTCTCCATCAGAAGGACCTTAATGTTATGCCACATACACACTGCACATGGTAGCACCACATTTAGGGGGTTTGGCATTTTCACCCTATTCTCCATTCCCTCTGTCAGTGAAGGCTGAGGCCCCATATCCCTCTCTCATACTTGATGAAGTGATGCCTGGGCCAATCATGAGCAAGTGATCACAGCTGCAAGGAGTTCATGAGTAACAGGGGAAATGGTTTTTAATGTTAACACCACACACTGGAGTGGTAAGTAACCAGACTAACTTTAGTGAGAGTCATGCAGCATTTAATTGAACTTCTAATGGCTTTTTATTACTATTATTATATGTTCCTTTCCATAAGACTATTGTTTATGCTTTCAGGAAGTTCAGAAGAGGCTGTATAGAATAGACCAGAATAGACCTTCCCTTTCTTCCCCAATAATTGGGAATGTCTAGGTCACCAAGAGACCTTTGGTGCTGTATCATGAGGTGACTATATTCATATTGTGCCCTTTCCATAGATTCTGTCCATATTCTTCCTATCGACACTTATTTCTACCCATCTTGTAGTTCAGTCCAGCCCTAGACATGAAACCACTACCACAAATTAGCACAGACACACACTTATGCTCATACTTCCTTTCTTATGAAGTAGGTAGCCAGACATATTGCTAGAACACCTCACTTGTAGTATTCCTGTTATAACTCTTGAGCAGTGTCATATAGCCAGAGATCAACTTGTCATCAAACCCATTGATTCACTTCCTTCAAGTTTCTCCTCCCTCTATCCAGTAGTCACAGGATGGTCTCCATTAGGCACAAGAGAAATGCAGAGTGGAAGTGATAATGCTAAAGAAGCATATGCCCTGGGCATCTAGAGCACTTTTCTTAGTGCCTAACATCTACCCTTTTAAACTTCCAGATCTGTTCTCCTGTTTACCCTTCCCGCTTGACAACATAAGATCGATGACACAGACAAGCTTATGACTTGATAGATGGATGGCTCAATCAGCACCCAGTTCACAATTTACTTGACAAATTTTACAGTCATTTTGTGGGGAGCGGGTGTGGCGGTAGTCCCAAGATGGTGCCCTGGACTGCAGCCAAGTCTTATGACTTGTACCTGACTTCCTCATACACCCGAAAATAAGCCACATCCATCGTGAGAGCTGCGCAGGCGCACCATGACGCAAGATCAGGCCATTTGACGAAGGCCAGTGAACTGAGATTACACGGACTGGTCTGATGGGGTGTGGTTGAGGGGTTATATAAGGGATTGCGATTGGGGGCTAGGAGAGATTTCTTCTTGCATGTTGAAAGGTTCCTGAATAAACTGCTTTGAGAAGAACGCTGTGTCGTCTCTCTTTTCTGCTGGTCGGAGACAGAAACGACATCATTTTATTTTCAAAAGTCAAACAGCATATGCCTACCTGGGACTTTGTTTCAGCATAAGGATAGTCATTATTAGAAGAATGGTCAAAGTACCTAAAGGTCTGCTTGTGGTTTGTTTGTGGCAGCCTGCCAGGAGCTCTACGCCCCCACTTAGTTATGACAACTATTAACAAATGTATTCATGATAATTCTGAAATCAGAAGCAGCCACTGATGAACAAAGTACATCTCTGGAGATGGAGAATAGGAGTCAGGAATTACCTGCAAGGAATGAAAGCCATGGTAAGGATATCTGGAACATAGACTGGTGGTTTCAAGTTTATCTGAAACCACTGACTTGACACAGCCATTAACAGACAAACTACCTGCAGCCCAGGTGTGGATAAGATGTACTAAAGCTTGTCCACCATTAATTTCCTTTTATTAGTTGAACATAACCAGTTGGCAAGGCAGACTGAGACATGTAGTTTGTAGCAGAGAAAAAGAACATCAGATAATGGGCCAGCAATTAAAATGGCAAAGGACTAGCTGCCTCATTAAAAACATCTTCCAATTTTTAGAATTCATTTAGTACAGAAAATCCCTTAGGATTTTATTGAATGGATAAGGAGCCTTTTATTCTGGTCAAATTCTACTTTGGATCCAAATGAAAGTAGCAGATAATGGAGTTTTGCCTTGGGCAAATGTCCTATTGTTTGCAGTTTAGAAGCACTAAAGGAGTTTAGGGATAAGTCTCTTTTTATGAAGTTCAACTCCATTGCCTACTCAAGGCAGAATTCTATTTTATGAGAGTGTCCTATCAGAACTGTGGAGAAGAGGCACCAAACCAAACACCTGTGACCTGAATCCCTCTGGGTCAATCATTCCTTGCTCTGAGCTCTGCCACACTCCAGCAGTATCATTGCAGACCTAAATATTCCAGGAGTCCATTGTTCACTGGAGAGCTGTTGCTGTTTCTGTGTGAAAGGCTTGCGAGATTGATTTTAGTATTAACCTTTCTTCAAAGCACAGAACATTGCACTAACATGTCCTATGAGAAGCAGGTTAGTTTCAAAGTTAATGTAACTTTAATAATATTAATATACATAAAATAATGATACCAAATAAGTAAATTCATTTTCAAACCAAGTAGATCAGAAACCTCACTCAGGGATGATACCTTATAAAAACATTTTATATAAAAACCAAAACTATATTTGCTTTTGTGCAGACGTTTGTGGCCAATCAAACATGATGGCACAAACATGTAATCCCAGCACCTGAGTGCCTGAGGCAGGGTCACAAATACAAACAAGACTGTGCTATAGAAGAAATCTCTGTCTCAAGACAAATAAACAAACAAACATGCATTTCTAGATGTTGAATAAATTCTAAGTGTTCTTTTTACTTTTGTCACTGTAACAAAACACTGACCCAAAGCAACTTGGAAGGAAAGGGTTGTATCTTTCAGCCTGCCCTTCCATGTAACAGCCTTTCACTGAAGGAAGTCAGGGCATAGACCTGGAGCATAAATTAAAGATGAAACCACAGAAGAGTCCTGCTCAGTGGCTCACTTTTTCTGCCTTGTGCACAGCCAGATTTCTTCTACAACTCAAGACCACCTGCCCATGGGTAGTTACACCCACTGTGTGCTGAGTCTTCCCACATCAGTTATCAATCACAATAACTCCCCACATACATACATGGGTACAAGTCCATTTGATATGGACAATTCCTGAGACTCCCTCTTCCCAGGTGACTTTTATTGTGTCC
This sequence comes from Mus musculus, assembly GCF_000001635.26. Lineage (NCBI taxonomy): Eukaryota > Metazoa > Chordata > Mammalia > Rodentia > Muridae > Mus > Mus musculus. The sequence goes on from NC_000073.6 coordinate 75,002,266, forward strand.
CATTAACAGTAAAATCAACCTGGATGGGCAACTGGAGACATGGCTCAGTGGTTAAAGATGGTCATTGCTCTTGTAAAGAACCTGGGTGCAGTTCCCATCACCCACATGGTGGCTCACAACCATCTAGAATTCCAGTTTCATGGTATCTGACACACTCTTCTGAACTCCATGGACACAAAGCATGAGCATGGTACAAAAACATACATACAAGAAAAACACTCAAATGCATAAAATAAAAACAATTAAAAATAACTAGGATGGTAAGGAATACAGAAAAAGATAAGTTTTGGCTGCAGCAAAGGTTGTTGAATGTCCACATCCTATCCCAAGTCTGTCCTCCCCTTTCCATAAAAACAAAAAGAAATTTTCACATGGACATTTAATTTCCTTGATGCAAGGCGTGGTCAAGTGACTACAAACATCCAGTGTCATTCATAAAAAGATCCCTAGACAGCTCCTAAGCTCATCCTCAAGTTGACATCTAGAGTGTAACATGCCCTGAACCCATTCATTACTGGCATCCTCCTCTTCCTGAAACACGAAAGGAAAGAAACTGGTAAGAACTTTTAAAAAGGAAAGTTACCTTTAGGAAGGATGCAGCAATAAGTAGTGAGGTCCATAAGTTTAAGTCTCTGAGACTGGGCAACAAAGCTACCACTCAACTGGACGACATAATGACAAATTTAGTTGTACCTGAAAAAGAAAAACATTTTTAAGAAGTGCCAATCATTGTCAGGAACTTCTAAAATAAAATAGACACTTCCAACAAATGTATGAAAAATGCCCAATGTTATTAATGATTATGCAAATCAAAATTATCTTTTCCCTCCAGGTAGAATGACAATTATAAAAATTACAAACCACGCCCTAGAAAAAACATGAAGATAATCCCTCAACAAACCTAAAAGAAGACAGCCACAAGAACAGAATGCCAACTTTAACAACAAAAATAACAGGAAGCAACAATTACCTTTCCTTAATATCTCTTAATATCAATGGACTCAATTCCCCAATAAAAAGACATAGACTAACAGACTGGCTACACAAACAGGACCCAACATTCTGCTGCTTACAGGAAACCCATCTCAGGGAAAAAGACAGACCTCAGAGTGAAAGGCTGGAAAACAATTTTCCAAGCAAATGGTCTGAAGAAACAAGCTGGAGTAGCCATTCTAATATCGGATAAAATCGACTTCCAACCCAAAGTTATCAAAAAAGACAAGGAGGGACACTTCATACTCATCAAAGGTAAAATCCTCCAAGAGGAACTCTCAATTCTGAATATCTACGCTCCAAATGCAAGGGCAGCCACATTCATTAAAGACACTTTAGTAAAGCTCAAAGCACACATTGCACCTCACACAATAATAGTGGGAGACTTCAACACACCACTTTCATCAATGGACAGATCATGGAAACAGAAACTAAACAGGGACACAGTGAAACTAACAGAAGTTATGAAACAAATGGACCTGACAGATATCTACAGAATATTTTATCCTAAAACAAAAGGATATCCTTCTTCTCAGCACCTCACGGGACCTTCTCCAAAATTGACCATATAATTGGTCACAAAATAGGCCTCAACAGATACAAAAATATTGAAATTGTCCCATGTATCCTATCAGACCACCATGGCCTAAGACTGATCTTCAATAACAACATAAATAATGGAAAGCCAACATTCACGTGGAAACTGAACAACACTCTTCTCAATGATACCTTGGTCAAGGAAGGAATAAAGAAAGAAATTAAAGACTTTTTAGAGTTTAATGAAAATGAAGCCACAACGTACCCAAACCTTTGGGACACAATGAAAGCATTTCTAAGAGGGAAACTCATAGCTCTGAGTACCTCCAAAAAGAAACGGGAGAGAGCACATACTAGCAGCTTGACAACACATCTAAAAGCTCTAGAAAAAAAGGAAGCAAATTCACCCAAGAGGAGTAGACGGCAGGAAATAATCAAACTCAGGGGTGAAATTAACCAAGTGGAAAAAAGAACTATTCAAAGAAATAACCAAACGAGGAGTTGGTTCTTTGAGAAAATCAACAAGATAGATAAACCCTTAGCTAGACTCACTAAAGGGCAAAGGGACAAAATCCTAATCAACAAAATCAGAAATGAAAAGGGAGACATAACAACAGATCCTGAAGAAATCCAAAACACCATCAGATCCTTCTACAAAAGGCTATACTCAACAAAACTGGAAAACCTGGACGAAATGGACAAATTTCTGGAAAGATACCAGGTACCAAAGTTGAATCAGGATCAAGTTGACCTTCTAAACAGTCCCATATCCCCTAAAGAAATAGAAGCAGTTATTAATAGTCTCCCAGCCAAAAAAAGCCCAGGACCAGACGGGTTTAGTGCAGAGTTCTATCAGACCTTCAAAGAAGATCTAATTCCAGTTCTGCACAAACTATTTCACAAGATAGAAGTAGAAGGTACTCTACCCAACTCATTTTATGAAGCCACTATTACTCTGATATCTAAACCACAGGAAGATCCAACAAAGATAGAGAACTTCAGACCAATTTCTCTTATGAATATCGATGCAAAAATCCTTAATAAAATTCTCGCTAACCGAATCCAACAACACATTAAAGCAATCATCCATCCTGACCAAGTAGGTTTTATTCCAGGGATGCAGGGATGGTTTAATATACGAAAATCCATCAATGTAATCCATTATATAAACAAACTCAAAGACAAAAACCACATGATCATCTCGTTAGATACAGAAAAAGCATTTGACAAGATCCAACACCCATTCATGATAAAAGTTTTGGAAAGATCAGGAATTCAAGGCCCATACCTAAACATAATAAAAGCAATCTACAGCAAACCAGTAGCCAACATCAAAGTAAATGGAGAGAAGCTGGAAGCAATACCACTAAAATCAGGGACTAGACAAGGCTGCCCACTTTCACCCTACCTTTTCAACATAGTACTTGAAGTATTAGCCAGAGCAATTCGACAACAAAAGGAGATCAAGGGGATACAAATTGGAAAAGAGGAACGCAAAATATCACTTTTTGCAGATGATATGATAATATATATATAAGTGACCCTAAAAATTCCACCAGAGAACTCCTAAACCTGATAAACAGCTTCGGTGAAGTAGCTGGATATAAAATTAACTCAAACAAGTCAATGGCCTTTCTCTACACAAAGAATAAACAGGCTGAGAAAGAAATTAGGGAAACAACACCCTTTTCAATAGTCACAAATAATATAAAATATCTCGGCGTGACTCTAACTAAAGAAGTGAAAGATCTGTATGATAAAAACTTCAAGTCTCTGAAGAAAGAAATTAAAGAAGATCTCAGAAGATGGAAAGATCTCCCAATGCTCATGGATTGGCAGGATCAATATTGTAAAAATGGCTATCTTGCCAAAAGCAATCTACAGATTCAATGCAATCCCCATCAAAATTCCAACACAATTCTTCAACGAATTAGAAGGAGCAATTTGCAAATTCATCTGGAATAACAAAAAACCTAGGATAGCAAAAACTCTTCTCAAGGATAAAAGAACCTCTGGTGGAAATACCATGCCTGACCTAAAGCTTTACTACAGAGCAATTGTGATTAAAAACTGCATGGTACTGGTATAGAGACAGACAAGTAGACCAATGGAATAGAATTGAAGACCCAGAAATGAACCCACACACCTATGGTCACTTGATCTTCGACAAGGGAGCTAAAACCATCCAGTGGAAGAAAGACAGCATTTTCAACAATTGGTGCTGGCACAACTGGTTGTTATCGTGTAGAAGAATGCGAATTGATCCATACTTATCTCCTTGTACTAAGGTCAAATCTAAGTGGATCAAGGAACTTCACATAAAACCAGAGACACTGAAACTTATAGAGGAAAAAGTGGGGAAAAGCCTTGAAGATATGGGCACAGGGGAAAAATTCCAGAACAGAACAGCAATGGCTTGTGCTGTAAGATCGAGAATTGACAAATGGGACCTAATGAAACTCCAAAGTTTCTGCAAGGCAAAAGACACCGTCAATAAGACAAAAAGACCACCAACAGATTGGGAAAGGATCTTTACCTATCCTAAATCAGATAGGGGACTAATATCCAACATATATAAAGAACTCAAGAAGGTGGACTTCAGAAAATCAAATAACCCCATTAAAAAATGGGGCTCAGAACTGAACAAAGAATTCTCACCTGAGGAATACAGAATGGCAGAGAAGCACCTGAAAAAATGTTCAACATCCTTAATCATCAGGGAAATGCAAATCAAAACAACCCTGAGATTCCACCTCACACCAGTCAGAATGGCTAAGATCAAAAATTCAGGTGACAGCAGATGCTGGCGTGGATGTGGAGAAAGAGGAACACTCCTCCATTGTTGGTGGGATTGCAGGCTTGTACAACCACTCTGGAAATCAGTCTGGCGGTTCCTCAGAAAATTGGATATAGTACTACCGGAGGATCCAGCAATACCTTTCCTGGGCATATATCCAGAAGATGCCCCAACTGGTAAGAAGGACACATGCTCCACTATGTTCATAGCAGCCTTATTTATAATAGCCAGAAGCTGGAAGGAACCCAGATGCCCCTCAACAGAGGAATGGATACAGAAATTGTGGTACATCTACACAATGGAGTACTACCCAGCTATTAAAAAGAATGAATTTATGAAATTCCTTGCCAAATGGATGGACCTGGAGGGCATCATCTTGAGTGAGGTAACACATTCACAAAGGAACTCACACAATATGTACTCACTGATAAGTAGATATTAGCCCAAAACCTAGGATATCCAAGATATAAGATACAATTTCCTAAACACATGAAACTCAAGAAAAATGAAGACTGAAGTGTGGACACTATGCCCCTCCTTAGAAGTGGGAACAAAACACCCTTGGAAGGAGGTACAGAGACAAAGTTTGGAGCTGAGATAAAAAGATGGACCATGTAGAGACTGCCATATCCGGGGATCCATCCCATAATCAGCTTCCAAATGCTGACACCATTGCATACACTAGCAAGATTATGCTGAAAGGACCCTGATATAGCTGTCTCTTGTCAGAGTATGCCTGGGCCTAGCAAACATAGAAGTGGATGCTCACAATCGGCTATTGGATGGATCACATGGCCCCCAATGAAGGAGCTAGAGAAAGTACCCAAGAAGCTAAAGGGATCTGCAACCCTATAGGTGGAAAAACATTATGAACTAACCAGTACCCCAGAGCTCTTGACTCTAGCTGCATATGTATCAAAAGATGGCCTAGGCGGCCATCACTGGAAAGAGAGGCCCACTGGACATGCAAACTTTATATGCCCCAGTACAGGGGAACGCCAGGGCCAAAAAAGGGGAGTGGGTGGGTGGGGGAGTGGGGGTGGGTGGCTATGGGGGACTTTTGGTATAGCATTGGAAATGTAAATGAGCTAAATACCTAATAAAAAATGGAAAAAAAAAGAAAAGAAAATATCTAATAAAAAATAACACAAAAAAAATTACAAAGGTGGGTAAGGATGAGGAACAAAACAATTCACATATACTCCTAGTGGGAATATCAATTAGAATAGAATACAAAAAAAACAGATCTACCATATAACTGTGCTCTCCTTCCAGCCTGATCTCGAGATCCAACATGAATGTTCTTGGCAAACCAGACCGATGCTCAACAGCTAAGATATGGAATCAGCTTATGTAGCCATGAGTTGATGGGTGGATAAAGAAAATGTGGTAGACATACACAATTGAGTGTCAGCCCATACTATAGTAGAATCCTGTAACTTGCAAGAACATGGAACTGAAGATAATTATGTTAAATAAAATAAGCCAGACACCAATGACAATTGTGAGTTTTCTCTGATGTGTGGAAGCCAAAAAAAAAAAAAAAAAAAAAGGTCAAGATGATGAAAGAAGACTAGTGGTTATTGGAGACTGGAAATGGTGAGATTGGGGAGGGGGATCATATAAGGTTAAATATGATTGGTATTTACCATATTCATGCACATAACTGCCACATTGAGCCCACTAATGTTTAAATTAATAATCACCCATACAGTTTTAGGACTGCCATGCCACATTTTGAGTTACCTTCAACTACTTTATCATGTCTCCTTCCACTGAGCTTAAGCAGTGACAGTCACTTGGGAAGTGGGTACACCAACTAAGTAAAAGCCCATAAATTAGGTGCATTGATTAAATGAAGCCTGGGTCTTTTAAAAAAAGAAATTGCATGTTATCTTTTAAATAGCAGAGCAATCGACAGCTTTTAGCATCACCAACTGAGATGAAGCCACTGAGCTGTGAAAATCATTACTCAGTTTGTGGCTGTTAATACTGAGAAATCAAGCCAAAGTCTTTCTAACCACTGACAGTCTTTTAGGAAGTCAGGACCTTATGGGAGTTTATGCTTTTCTCCCTCCTCCAGATCCTTCTGTGTGCTGGATGCTGTTCCCAAGACACTTGAGTCACTGCCATCTAAGTCCTCTGTTTCTGAATTGAGGAACAGAAAAGAAGCTGTAAATGTTCTTATTTTGTAATTACTTTGAATCACTCTGTAATTTTACAGCGTGTGAGTCAAACCAACCCTGGGGATGCCCCTCTTTCTCCCTTTGGAACTATTAAGTCTTCTATGTTGGTGAAGTCAAATTTTCCTGACTGTTTTCACAGAACACTGACATCTCAAAAGATTCCAAATGGCCAGTGACCAGATATACTGGAAGTAGCAGATGTATTTTTAAATTCCACATGGATGATCAACCAATAGCATGGATTCTCTTGAGACTGAAAACCAGAAAGTTAATTGCAAAAACCACATGTTGGTTGAAAATCAACCTCTGTCAAGAGTGTAAAAAAAAAAAAAAGTCAAAAAGAAGAAAATTATTCTTGTTAGTCCCATCAAATGCAAAGTATGAATGAGAACTGAACTCATACAATGTTGAGGGCAAATTCATAGATTTTTATAGTAAGAAGAGCCTAGGGATCAAGTGATGCACATATAAAAAGAAAACCACATCCCACGTGGAAGTGGAAAAGTACTAGGACAAAAGATAGCTCATCTGAGCAGAGAAGAGCAAGTCCATGAACAGACATGGTGACCGGGTCCTTTGGTCAAAACAAAAGTAGCAGAGGAGACTGTGCCAACAAATCCCACCCTATTGGGGATCTCCAGAGTAGTGGAACTTTCTGCTCACACTTTTTGATAGACTGGAAGATATAGGTCTTTTATCTTCCTCTTTTACTGGTATATATCCATGGTATGCCAGGGTAGGATTCATAAAGATATTTTTATATGTGTGTTACATCATTTGAGCCCACTTTTTCTCATATCTCCTGACTCTGACCCTTTTCTCTCCATCCTCCTCCAATTACTCCCCTTCATTCCTCCTAGATAGTTGCTTCTACTTTCATTCATCTATACAAATGAAATTTTACATAATGTTATAAAATCTAGGATTCATACATGAAAGAAAACATGGTATTCTGTCTGATCCTGACTTAATTCAATTTATATCATAATCTGCAGTTGGGCCTGTTTCCCTGCAAATAGCATAGTTATGTTCTTCTTTATGTCTGAATAAAATTCTAAGTTCTTTGTCCATCTCTCTTTGACAGATCACTATCTTGGTTTTATAACTTAGCTAGTATATATATTGTTGCAATAAATATTGAAGAATATATACTTATAAAAATGTTAAAATTTCCTTACTGTTACATATATTGTGTAAAATAATGGGGATCTTCTGCATTTAAAACATGCCTATAATGTGTTATGATCACATTCACAAATGTCATTGTCTTCTCTTGCCCTACCTACCATACTCACTCTGGTTCCCTTCCTCTTCCCAAATATGCCATTTATGCTTTCATTTTTTTTCTAGGAAATGTGAAGATTCATGTCAACTTTACTCCACATGGGAGAGAAAATATGATATGTCCAGGTTTGGTTTATTTTACTTAATATTCCTATTCCCAGTTCCATCCACCTTCCTGGAAATGGCACAATTTCTTTTTCTTTGTGATATAGTAATACTCCAGTATGTATATACATTGTCCATGCATATTTATCTGCTACTCGATGCCTAGGCTGATTGTATAATTGGTATTGTAAATAACAGCAGAGGTATGCATGTTTCCCTGTGATGAGACTTTGTTTTAAAAACCAACACTCAGCTTGTCATCTGAGCAATGTCTCATATAAGAAGTGGATTAGGAATATCAAAAGATATGACTAGAGACATGAGCCTGGGGCCATGTACCCCAAGAATAGCTCAAGGGAAATGAATGTCTCTGTGTGACCTTGGGAGGGAAAATTGACTTCCAGCCAAGCCTATGGGTCAGCAGAGCCTTTAGTCACAACAAAGAGGTTTCTGTGTCAGAACCCGGGAGCTCGTGTCTTTAGCTGCATATGTATCAAAAGATGGCCTAGTCGGTCATCACTGCAAAGAGAGGCCCATTGGACTTGCAAACTTTATATGCCCCAGTACAGGGGAACGCCAAGGCCAAAAAGGGGCAGTGGGTGGGTAGGGGATTGGGGGGGTGGGTATGGGGGACCTTTGGGATAGCATTGAAAATGTAAACGAGAAAAATACCAAATAAATAAATAAATAAATAAATAAATAAATAAATAAAAGAGGTTTCTGTATAAAGATCTTCAAACCTGAGACAAATGACTAGAACTCCACTAGCAGACAACAGCACCCAATGTACACAAGCTGCAGATAAGCCCTGTTGTTTCCCCATGGACCTCAGTCCAGCTGATCCAGACTTCATCCAACACGACCACCCCCTTCTATACAAGACACCAGTACACATCCAGAACACATCTTAGGGATCCAAATTTTCTGCTCCCTAAGACCTTAAAAGACTTGCAAGACACAACTGGGAGGGACATAACACTGAGCGTTTTTGCAAAAATGTGGCTTGTCTCCTGGAATAGCATCTCCAAGCTGAACACAGGGGAGGTGCTATTAACTAAGAGCATCTGTAGGCACTCTAGCCCTTTCACCACATACCTTGCCCAATTAGCTGTGGAGGTCATGGTCCATAAAGAGCAGAACTGCTACAAAAAATAAAAAAGCAATAGGTTTTGTTTTATACCAAGCAGAGCTTACAATTTAATTTTAAATCATATTATGTTAGTGATTCTACTATATCAGAGGAGGGAATAAAGGTAGAAAGTAATGTTTGAAAAATGAATGTAATATAAAAGAAAAGGTTCCATGAAATAGAAACATGGAGCTGTAAGTGAAAAAAAAGTGGTCAAATAATATCAAAAGAGAACCCCTATGATTAGAAAATTCAAGAGAGAAGTTATATGCTATGAAAATTAAATTTGTCTGGGATGAACTTGAGAAATAAAATAAACATTGCAGAAATTGACCAGTTGGAGTGAAGGACAAATGCCTAACTTGAAAATTAGGAGCAACTCAAGTCATGGTCACAATGAGAGTAGAGACAAAGGGATTTTCTTCCAATTTATTATCATGAAGCTAATAATCTTTCATGAGATTAGGAGACAATATAAAAGGAGTACGGGCCCAAAATTGAGCTTTTGTACAAATTGACTACTGATGAATTTTATCAAACACATAAGAAATAAATAACAATTCCCTACAAGCTCTCCTAAAGACAAAAACAGAAGAAATATTTTCAAGCTCATCCTGATAGACCAATATTCTCCAATAAGAAAAACAAACAGACTAGAATCTCATGAGCATAGACACAAACACTTGTAACAAAATATTACTGAATCAACAAAAGTTATAAAAGATTTCTTGGCCATTGTAACAAAATATTACTGAATCAACACAAGTTATAAAAGATTTCTTGGCCATTCCATCCATCTCTGCTCCATCTTTGTCCTTGTGCATCTTATAGGCAGGACACATTTTGAGTCAAAGGTTTGGTGGGTGAGTTGCTATCATTATCCCTCCACTGGGAAGCCTGCCTAGCTATAGGACACAGCCACTTCAGGCTCTATCTACCACACTACTAGGAGTTTCAGCTAGAGTCTGAGGCATGTCCTAGAGATGTGTCTCCCCCTTCCCCTCCCCCAGCCCATCCTGCTACCCACTGCCAATTTCCATTCTCTCTCTGCTTCTTTTCCTACACCTGATTCTCAAACTTCCAGTCCCTTTTGTCTCCCCATCCCTTCTCCCACACAATTCCTTCCCTCTATCCACCTCCAATATCTAGTTTATTTTCCCTTTTGAGAAAGATTCAAGCACCTTCCCCCTCCTTGGGCCTTGTTATTTGACATTTTTGGGTCTGTGAAATTGTAGAATTGTTAACCTGTACTTTATGCTTAATATCACTTCTAATTAAATAAATGCCATATATGTTAGCATGTTATTTTTGGTCCTGGTTACCTTACTCAGAATGATATTTTTGCCTGCAAAATTCATGATGTCTTTGTTTTTAATAACCGAGTAGTATTCCATTGTGTAAATGAACCACATTTTCTGTATCATTCTTCAGTCGAGGTACATCTGAGTTCTTTCTAGTTTCTGACAATTATGAATAAAGCTGCTATGAACATAGTTGAGCAAATGCCCCTGTGGGATGATAGAGCATCTTTTGAGTATATGCCAGGAGTGGTATAGCTGGGTCTTAATGTAGAAATATCCCCAATTTTGTGAGAAACCACCAATTTTTTTTAAATTAGGTATTTTCTTCATTTACATTTCAAATGCTATAGCATTTGAAACCACCAGAGTGGTTGTACAAGCTTGCACTCCCACAAGAAATGGAAAAGTGTTCCCCTTGCTCCACATCTTCACCAGCATGTGGTGTCACTTGAGTTTTTGATCTTAGCCATTCTGATGAGTGTAAGATGGAATCTCAAAGTCATTTTGATTTGCATTTCCCTGATGACTAAGGACGTTGAACATTTCTTTAAGTGCTTCTCAGTCATTAAAGATTCCTCTGTTGCGAATTCTCTGTTTAGCTCTGTGCCCATTTTTCAAATGGGTTATTTAGGTTGGTTGGTGTCTAACTTCTTAAATTCTTTATATATTCTGGTTATTATCCCTCTGTCAGATGTAGGGATGGGAAAGATATTTTCCCAACCTGTAGGCTGCCATTTTGTCCTATTTCAAAAGCTTTTCAGTTTCATGAAATCCCATTTATTAATTGTTGATCTTTGTGTTTGAGCTATAACTGGTCCAAATTGGAACCCATCCCAAGGGCAAGAACTATCCCTGAACCTATTAATGATACTCTGCTATGCTTACAAGCAGGAGCCTAGAATGACTCTCCTCTGAAAGGCTCCAGACAGCAGCCAATGGAAACAGATGCAGAGACCCATAGCCAAACATTAGATGGAGCTTGGGGAATCTTGTAGAAGAGGTGGGGCAAGGATTGAGGAACCTGAAAAGGATAGGGACTCCACAGCAAGACCAACAGTATCAACTAACCTGGAACCTTGGGGGCTCTCAAGACTGAACAACCAACTTTTCAAGCATGACCTAAACTTAGGCCCCTACACATATGTAGCCGATGTGCAGCTTGGTCTTCATGAGGGTCTCCCGACGACTGGAGCAGGGGCTGTCCCTGAATCTTTTGCTTGCCTGTGGATCCCATTGCCTTAACTGGGTTGCCTTGTCTGGTCTCAGTGGGAGAGGATTTACTTTGATGTACCAGAGTCAAGTGATACCCAGGAGGGTCTCCCCATTCTCAAAGGAGAAGGGGAGGGAAGAATGGGGGAGGAACTGTGTGAGGGGGAACTGGGAGGAGGGACTGATTTTGGGAATAAGTAAATAAGTACTTTTCAACTTCTTAGTGATAATACCTTTTTCATTATTGCTAATGATAAGCAGATGCCATTTAAGATATACATATGTGTTACACATGTGTACATTTAGACAAACACATATCACCTCATGGGTGCAGAAAAGATGAATTGGAGTAGAGGATGGTGTACATCAAAGCAGGAACAGTGATTTATCAGAAGTTACCCTGGAATGTGTCCAGATAAAAAAAATACCTTTTAAATCTTCTCTGTGTTTTACAGATTTTGTATAAAGAATTTACATTTCATATTGTAAAAATACTTTAAAAATACATTGCGATATGTTGTACATAGAACAATACTTCATACATAACCTCAGACATGAGGGAATGCTTATGGTTCTTAGTACTTTTAAAATCTTGGCAAAAGCAGGAATAATAATGTAAAATTTAACTGTTTGTTCAAGAAGTGATGGACAAATAGCAATCATTTAAACACTGATAATTCTATGGAGACATGATGTTTCTAGTATGATCAGAAGTGAACTGTTACATTTTTTTCTGTGGAAAAGTTCAATGTTCTCTAAGTCAAAGAAGACATGTATTTCAAAGATTAAAATGAGCTTTTTTGGCTAATACCTACTTAGCAGTGAGTATTTGTCATGTGTGTTCTTTTGTGACTGGGTTACCTCACTCAGGATGATATTTCCAAGTTCCATCCAATTTGTCTGTGAATTTCATGGATTCATTGTTTTTAATAGCTGCGTAACACTCCATTGTGTAAATGTACCACATTTTCAGTATCCATTCCTCTGTTGAGGTGTTGGGGCCGGCCTGTGGCTCTCATGTCTGGGTTCGAGCCTAGGAGGCATCTTGGAACTGGAAGAGAAGAGGGAATCTAGGTGGGTAGAGAAATAATGGAACCAAGACAACTAGTCTGCTCAAGGTTCAAATTTTTAATGGCGGACACGCTTTATAAAGGAGAGGGGAAAGCCCATACCCGCCAAATCATCCTTGGAGCCCAGCTGTAGGTGACTATGTGTAGGATCCGATGTAGACTCTGGAACAGCTAGGCCGACTCCCAGCAGGTAGCAGCAGCGGCAGTGGCAGAAGAATAGAGTGATCCAGGGAGGCAGGCTCCACCCTAAGTAATCTCCTTAGTGGCAACAAAGTCAAGGTCTGGCTCAGCCTGCTTCAGGCTTGTGGGAGGCTACATTGAGGGACATCTGAGTTCTTTCCAAATTCTGGCTATTATAAATAAGGTTGCTAGGAACATAGAGGAGCATGTGTCCTTGTTATGTGTTGGAGCATCTTTTGGGTATATGATCAAGAGTGGTATACATGGGTACTCAGGTAGAACTATATTCAATTTTCTGAGGAACCTCCAGACTGATTTCCAGAGTGATTGTACCAACTTGCAATTCAAATCAGCAATGGAGGCGTGTTCGTCTTTCTCCAAATCCTTGCCAGCATCTGCTGTCACCTGAGCTTTTGATCTTAGCCATTCTGACTGGTGTGAGGTGGAATCTCAGGGTCATTTTGATTTGCATTTCCCTGCTGACTATGGATGACTAAGGAGCGTTTCTTTAAGTTCTTCTTGGCCATTTGAGTTTTCTCAGTTGAGAATTCTCTGTTTAACTCTGTTCCCATTTTTGATACGGTTATTTGGTTCTCTGGAATCTAACTTCTTGAGTTCTTTATATATATTGAATCTTAGTCCTCTATCAGATGTAGGCTTGGTAAAGATATTTTCCCAATCTGTTGGTTGCCTTTTTGCCCTATTGACCGTGTCTTTTGCCTTACAGAAGCTTTGCAATTTTATGAGGTCCCATTTGTTGATTCTTGATCTTATATCATGAGCCACTGGTGTTCTCTTCAGGAAATTTTCTCCTGTGCCAATGTGTTCGAGGTTCTTTTCCACTTTCTCTTCTATTAGATTCATCATTTCTGGTTTTATGTGGAGGTTGTTGATCCTCTTGGAATTGAGCTTTTTACAAGGAGATAAGAATGGATCAATTTGCATTCTTCTATATGCTGACAGCCAGCTGAACCAGCACCATCTATTGAAAATGCTCTCTTTTTTCCACTGGGTGGTTTTGGCTTTTTTGTCAAAGATCAAGTGACCATAGGTGTGTGGGTTCATTTCTAGGTCTTTAATTATATTACATTGATCTACCTACCTGTCTCTGTACCACTACCATGCAGGTTTTTTTTTATCACTATTGCTCTGTAATACAGTTTGAGGTCAGGGATAGTGAGTCCCCCAGAAGTTCTTTTATTGTTGAGAATGATTTTTGCTACCCTGGGTTTTTTTGTTGTTCCAGATAAATTTGAGAATTGCTCTTTCTATCTCTGTGAAGAACTGTATTGGAATTTTGATGGGGGTTGTATTGAATGTGTAGATTGCTTTTGATTATATGGCCATTTTTACTGTTAATCCTGCCAATCCACAAGCTCAGGAGATCAAAAAAGCTCAGAATACCCACAATACAACTCACAGACCATATGAAACCCAAGAAGAAGGAAGACCACACCAAAATGTGAATGCCACAGTCCTACTCAAGAGGAGGAACAAAATAATCTCAGGAAGTAGAGAGAGTAAAGTATCTGGGAGGGAGAGAGGATGGAGAGGGAAAAGGAGAACAGTTCGGATACAGGAAGAGGTAGGGGAGAAGTACAGAGGGTCAGGAATTTGAAAGGAAGTATGCAGCAGTGGGGGAGGGGAACTGGAGGAAGTCACTAGAAAGTCCCAGATGCTGGGGATCCAAGGGTATGCCAGGGATCCAAGGGTTTCCCAGGACCCAACAGGGAGGACATTATCAGAAATATCGAATGAAGAGAAGATAGAACCTGTAGAGACCATATGCAGTGGATAGGCATGGCCCCCAGTTGAGGAATGGGGCAACCCACATACCTCAAAAATATTAATCCAGAATTCCTCCTGTCCAAGGGAACTGCATGATCAAAGAGTAGAGCAGAGACTGAAGGAAAGATCATTCAGAGACTGCCCCACATAGATATCTATCCCATTTGCAAAGACCAAACCCATACACTATCACTGATACCTAGAAGTGTTTGCTGACAGGAGCCTGGTGTAGCTGTCCCATGAGAGGCTCTGCCAGAGTCAGATTAATACAGATGAGGATGCAACCAACCAACCATCTGACTGAGCATGGGGATCCCAATGGAGGAGTTAGGGGAAGGACTGAAGGAGCTGAAGGGGATAGCAATATCAACCAACCAGACTACAGCTCCCAGGGACTACACCACAAAGAGTATACTGGGGATGGGGGGACTATGGCTCCATCTGGATATGTAGCAGAGAATTGCTTTATTAGGCATCAATGGAAGGGGAGCCCCTTGGTCCTCTGGAGACTCAATGACCCAGCATAGGGGAATGTTAGGGTGCTGAAGTGGAAGAGGGTGGGTGAGTGGGGGAGCACCTCATAGAGACAGGGTAGGGGGAGTGAATAGGGGGGTTGTGGAGCAGAAACTGGGAATTGGGATAACATTTGAAATGTAAATAAGTAAAATATCCAATAAAAATTTCAAAAACAGAAAAATATCTTCATTTATTTATTCTACTGTTTAAGAGTTTATTCCAAAACTATAGTTTGACTTAGGCAAATGCTTCTTTGGGCTGATGAAGGTATAAAATGACTGTTAAATACCTTGAGGTATGTCATGTGGAACATCTCTGACCCTTACAACTTTGATGCCAGAGAAATATTCACAGCCTCACGTTCCAATCAGGGAAACTGGCAAAGCATCATCTATCATATGACACATCTAGCACACATGGAAAGCATGATCTAAACATGGTTCTGACTAACTTTAACTTCTGTGCCCTTCCTATGTCTGCCTCAACACGTCAGAGCTGGAGTCTCTGTTACTGTAATTTGCCTGCTCACAATGGATTTTCCCACTAGTTTTTGACTCAGACATCATTACTGAACAAGATGTCTCAACTAATTTACAAAAGTGACTTTATTTTCTAATTGCCATTTCCAAGAGCTAAACCCCAACCTAAGGTGCTTCCCAAAACATTTCATATCTACTGTAACCCCTGGGAATCTTAAAACGTGCCTGCGCTTTATCTGCGCTACAAAGTCTCTCATTCAGTCCTAGGTTCATATCTCAATGGTGACATTGATGGGTTTAAGAACAAACAGATCACTTTCTGGGTATAGATCTTTGACATCCAAATCAACACCACAAACTATGAAGAGAGAAGAATGAGGATGGAAGGAGGCCCACACATCCCATTTCTCTCTGACACACCACAATTTGGATACTGATCAGAGTTTTGCCAAACACAGCCTGGAGCCAGACCCTACCTGTGGTCTTCTTCTGTACAGACCATGAGTAAAGAATATTTTTTACATTTCAAAGTGGTTGAAAAAACTCAAATGATTAAGACTATTTCATGGCATGTAAAATTATATGAAAGCTAGTTTTCAGTTTCCATAAGTGACATTACATTGGAACTCAGCTACACTCACTTATGAGCCACCACGGACGTTATTCTCACCGCCACAGCAATGTGGAATAGTTGCAACAGAGACCATATGGGCCACTGAGCTGAAAATATTTACTGCTTATCCATTCACTGATGTTTGTTGACCCCTGGCACAGACAATCAAACAAAACTGGCATCCCCTAGGCATCCATGGAGAAGCAGGAAGGCTTCTGATAGCTTTCTCTACATCTTCCCTTCCTCCACCCGCCCCAATTCTATTTTCTGAGTGGTTGTCAGAGGAACACGACATCTTACAGTCGTCTTTCAGACCCCAGGAACAGTTTTTGACAGTTTTGGCTCGCTGAAGCATTCCAAGCTCCTATCGCAATGCTGCAGCTGCCTGCTCTCAGCTCAGTTAGAGTGAATTCCCACAATGCACCTGTCCTTTAATCCCACAGTGTGTGCACGCAGATTTACACACACACACACACACACACACAGGCACACAGACACACACACACACACACACCACACTCCAATTGGATAAAGGAACAAAACCCCTGTCGAGCCTTTAACAAAATCCTTTTCATAAAGACCTGGTTGTTTTCTATTGTAAAAGTGTGGCTGCCTCTTGCTTTGGAGAGGGATTAGTACACATTTTCTACCTGGCTTGCCCTGACCTATTGAATGTGCGTGTAGGTATGAACTGAGAGGCAAGAAATGAAGAAGAGGGTGGAAGGAAGAGAGCATGGCAGAGCAAGCATCCAGACATAATTTATGACATCAACACCCTGAAGTTCAGATTCAAGACTCCAGAGTCAATCACCTTTAAGATAGAGAGACTGGATATGAGAAGAGAGTGGGAGGTTCTCTCTGACAACTTACTTTTTGTCTAAGATAATTTCACGAGCAAAAATACCTCGAGCGGGGAAAGGCTCCTAGAATAAAGTAGAGGAAGAGAATATAGAAGTTATTAACAATGCTCATGTTTGGGTGGGAGGCGGGGGTGACCTGTTCCTTTTGTTTAAACTATCCAGAGTTCTCCACATTCCCTTTCAGCATTAAGATGAGGAGAAAGGATGTGAATGTTGAACCCACAGGCAGAAAGAGCCTCAAAGACACATGAGCATCTTCTGAACACACTCACTCCACGACTACTCAGAAATTAATCTGGAAACTTTTAAAAATTAAATTTTCAGGTTTCTTTCTTTTGCTCTGAAGACTGAAAACTGGATACAAGTGCATTTGTACACACACATATGTGCGCACTCGCCCCCCCCCACACACACACACACATTTTCTGAACTCTCCTCTTCCTCCTTCTTCTATCTTTATCCTAGCTTATTTTATTATTTATTCATTATTTTTTACATCTCAACTGAAGTTTCCACTCCCTTCCTCTCAGTCCCTTCTCCAGACTCCACCCCCTACCCACTCCTCAGTTTCCCTTCAGAAAAGTACAAGCCTCCCCTGGATATCCACCAAACATGGCATATCAAATTTCAGTACAACTAGGTACTTCCCCTCTTATTAAGGCTGGACAAGGCAACTTAGTAGGACGAAAGTGTCGCAAACACAGGCAAGAGAGTCAGACAGCTCCTGATCCCACTACTAGGAGTCCCAGAAGAAGACTAAGCTGCCCAACTCTTCTCTTTAAAGATGGACAAATTGTTTAATGCTTGCTTCGAATTTACTTTCCTTAAGATTTAAAATCATCCATTGTACATGATGATGGTTCTCATAAAAAGTCTTCAATGTCTCATGTACTTTGACCATATTAGCCCCCAATAACCTTACCCTGCTCCCCACTCCTCCCTTCAACTAGTCTCCTGCCCCCAGGGTCCTCTTGGTTTATATGGATATGTAGATAATCTAGGACCCACAAATCAGAGAAACATTGGATATTCATCTTTCAGAGTTGAGCTTGTTCAGTTTAATATGATGGTCTCCACTTTCATCCATTTTTCCAGCAAGTGGCATAATTTTGTGCTTCTTTATGGCTAAATAAAACTCTATTGTATACATATACCACAGCCTTCACCATTGAGGGAATTGAGAAATTAAGGCTAAGCGAAGAGTCTACCACCACATGTAGAATTGCCATCATTAAATAAAACACAATAAATGCTGGTGAGGATATGAGGGAAAACAGAACTTGCATATCCTCTTGGTAAGAATATGAACTGTTCCAGCAACTACTGAAGTCAGTGTTATGTTCCCTAAGAACAAAACACGGAACTGCCGTATGATTTAGCTAAACCAGTCTTAGGTATATACACTCAGGATTCTAAGACAACATATCACAGAAATATTTGAACATCATGCTTGTTGCTAGAATCCTGGCCATAGCCAAGTCATAGAATCAGTCTATGTGTCCATCAGCAGACCAATGGCTAGACAGTGTTTCATTTTGAAGAAGAAACAGAACTAACTCACTCCTAACCCAGAGGACCTCTGAACTCATCTGTGACAATCTCCCTCTCCATATATAACACTCTCTGATTCACCAAAACATTGAGTGATTATTAAGATTATATTTGAGGGTAAATATATGGATTTCAGTAAGATTATACTTCAGGGAAAGTATATGGATTTCAGCTAAGACAGGCACCTGCTCCTTATTAAATCATTTAAATTAGAGCTATTGAGATGGCTCAGTGGGTCAAGGCATGTGCCACCAACCCTGACTACCTGAGTTAGGTCTCCAGAACCCACACAGTGGAAGGAAAGAACTGTTCATATCACTCAGTTAGTGATGAGGACTCATGAATCTTTCCCACCTCATGATGCATACTTGCTGGCTTGATCTCATGCAGGTAACCATGGCTGCTGTGGGTCATGAGGTCAGTGGTACTGTTGAGTCCCCAAGACCCTGGATACTTTGCTCACTGCACCTCTGGCTCTTACACTCTTCCCACTTCCTTTCCAGGAAGGTCCCTGAGCTTCAACAGGGTTGAGCTGTAGATGTCCCATGTGTAGCTGAGCATGCCTCAACCACTTAGTCCCTGCACTTGGGATTATTAAATCAAATTTTAAAAGCACACAAAGTTAGAAGTGTGAAGGATCCAGGAGAAATTAAGGAAGGAGCTGGGGCAGACATGGTCAAAATACATTGTATGAAATTTTCAAAAAAATAAAATATTATTTGGGCAAGAAATTAATATATTTTACTTTAATTTTTATTTTTGAGTACCACATTTTATGTTGTAAGCATCACATTTATCTTTTTCCCTTCCTTCTCTTCCAACCCTTCCATATGCCTCTCTGTGCTCTCTTTAAAATTAATTGCCTATTCTTATCACATTCTTAAAGAATATTATATTTATATAAGTATATATATATACATATATTTATGTAACATGGAAGTATTTTAAAAATACGAAAAGAAAAAAGACAGTATTTATGACATTTAGTAGTATGACATAATGCAGAATGTATAAGGCGAACCTGATGAAGTGGGTCTGAGTGTGCAGACTTGTAAGTCAGCGACAAGAAAGCAACCAGAATCCCCCAAACTCAATTCAGCAATATCATTCACTTCTAGCAAAAGTAAAGATGAAAAGGGATGAATTACATTGCGTTATGTTAAAGCAGCAAATAAATCGCATGTAGTCTTCTTGGGCTGCGTGACTACTGTCTTTATGGTGGAAGAGGCCTAAAGGCTTCTTTTTAGCATAATAGGGGTTGGGAATGGGGGCTGTGGGTAATGGGGGAGGGAGTGGTCTCAGGCTGGCGCTCTCCACACACAGAGTGCTGAAACAGAGCACCCGGGGATCATTTCCATACTGAATACTGGATTCCTCTGCTCTTCCTCCCACTTAGTTCCAAGTAGGGCAGTAAGTACGAAGGCAAAAGATAAGATGGGTTTTCTTTAGAGAGAACTTCATGTTAAGTAGAAGACTTTCTAGAGATGATAGTATAGGCATGGTAAACAATTGCCGAGCAATGGAACAGCCAGCTCACTGTCTGAGCTAACAAACCCAGAACTTCCATCCACCTTTTGCATTTTGGTGCTCTACTTTTTAGCAGAAACTGGCAGCTAAGGGTCACCGGGCATCTGAGCAAAGCTACTACCATAAATGGCACACATCAGACCCAACGGACAAAATAACCTAAGTGGAAGAGGACCACAGCAGGAGCAAAGTAAACCTCAAACTGCTGTGTGTGTCCTAAAAAACTAAAAGCAGGCATTATGTTCATGAGACTTGAACCCAATTCAGAAATGAGGAATCTCCTGGAAGTTGAAGGTGCTACAGGGTACCTTTGAAAAATGATCTTCATCAGAATGGCAAAAGACAAAGTGGATGGGAAGACCCATTTATTCCCTACAGAAACAAAGCTGAAAGAAAAAAAAAGCTAACACTCACAAGCAAAAATAATAATAATAATAATAATAATAATAACAAAACTAGAATATGTCTAACTTTTCAATAATTAAATTTTCAAAAAGATAGGGTCAGACAGGTAAAAAGCTGATGCATCTGTACACACACACACACACACACAAACACAGTTCAAAGACACATCCCACATTGAAATAAACAAAAATCTGTACCAAGCAGATCACAAGATTTTTAATCATTGACAAAAACAAATAAAGGAATAAAAATTTAAATTGTTTGAAACATCTCAAAAGCAATAACAGAGCCTGGAAAATAGTTTAAAATCAGAAATAATTTCTAACCTAGTTACCTATATTCAACTCAATCACACAATAGTAATAAAGAATATAGTCCTTTTTCAGAAACATTCTATCCTATCTTTCAGGAATACTCTGCCAAAATGTGGGGCTAAAGAGGTGCTTGCAAGTGTGTGTGTGTGTGTGTGTGTGTGTAAGAGAGAGAGAGACAGACAGACAGACAGATGCATGCAAGTGTCCAGGAATGTCAGATCCCCTGAAGCTGAAGTTACAGGTGGTCAGAAGTCAACTGAGGTGGGTGCTGCGAACTGAACTCAGGTCATCTTGAAGAGCAGTATGTGCACTTAATGCTGAGTCATCACTCCAGCCCCTTGGAAAAGAACTTTTAAACAAACATTGGACCTAAGAAATAGAGATCCACCGATAGGGTTAGTTCATAATGTTGTACCCCAGAGCTCTTGACTCTAGCTGCATATGTATCAAAAGATGGCCTAGTCGGCCATCACTGGAAAGAGAGGCCCATTGGTCAGGCAAACTTTATATGCCCCAGTACAGGGGAACGCCAGGGCCAAAAAATGGGAATGGGTGGGTAGGGGAGTGGGGGGGGAGGAGGGTATGGGGGACTTTTGGGATAGCATTGGAAATGTACTTGAAGAAAATACGTAATAAAAAAGAAAGAAAGAAAGAAAGGAAGAAAGAAAGAAAGAAAGAAAGAAAGAAAGAAAGAAAGAAAGAAAGAAAGAAAGAAAGAAAGAAAGAAAGAAATAGAGATCCAATCCAATTAAAAGATAAATCAATCCCCAAGTTCATGGTGAAGGAAGACTCCAGGTTAACAATGGTGACAAGAAAGCAATCAGTGTACATTAAACCAGGGGAAATACCTCTACAGGCACAAACTTCATAGAATAGGTGACGTGACTTGATGTTAAAGGAGAATTAAGCAATGGGGAGATGCAGAGGTGAGTTGATAATAACTTCACAGGAAATGAGTGCAACTCAGAAAACAGTTACTAGCTCCAGAAAAAGCAAACAGTGTGCCAAAGAAGGAAGTAGTACTCATTATGTTCTGCTATGAATATTTATGCATAGTTGTAAGAACATGAATGCTAAATATTAATCAACCAACGGATCCAGCTTTGGGGAAAGGGTGGGATAGAGGATAGAAAGTATACCTGTGCACAGAAAATTGGAGATATTAGATAATGTTTATACACCATCCAAAGGAGAAAACAGATGCAGATCATGGTATTTAGAGACATGGAACCAGCCAACAGAAACAACTACAATTGCTTACAAAGGGCAGAAAAAACTAAGTTCTTTTTTATCTGCTCACAGGAGGATTTTAGGCTCCAAAATAATTCTCAGAGACTGTCTTCACTCCTTAAACACACATTAAAAACACAATTTCAATTCCTAGTCCCCACAAGTGCTGAATTTGCAATCACCTTAACTCCAGCCTCAGGGGACCTGACACTCTCTTAAGGTTTCCCTCTACAGGCACGTGCATGTACAAATAAAAAAACAAATCTAAGAAACCTTAAAAGTCAATATTTTAAGACTCTAACATACATACATAAGATACCTGAATATATATATATATATATATACACACACACACACACACACATACACACACACACACACACATTGAAATCAGTAAGATGAAAGGCAGCAAGAAAACATAACAGATAAGAAAGTATAAAGGAAATATACAAAGCATACAGAAAAGGTATGACCTCAGCCTTGAGAAGGGAGTGGCAAAGATCCAGTTTTACTCATTTGGCATTACATAGGACACCTGACGTTGTAATATATATCGTTTCTCTGTTGACTGTACCTTCCTTCCCAAACCCTCTCATTACAAGAGTCCTTCCTGGCCTTTTTCAATACTAATATCACGTAAATACTTGTTAACACACAGGTTGATTAAGGATATGTAAAGGAAGACAGGAAATAAAAACATGTATATATTGTGTACTTCATGCTATGAAGGCCTCATAATTGACAGGTAGACTGAGTGACTGACAGGTACAGATCTACTAGCTAGCCCTGACAGTGACCGACTGCTGTAGACAATGGAGTTGCCCCAGCCTCCCCTCTTCCATCTCACTTATATCTAGTGAAGAATAGATCTGGAAGGGTAAAACTCTCTTCCCAAACCTTTGCCTGTGAGGAGGTGTGACCAACCATAGGAGGCTGCTTCCATCCATCTCAGCCACACCCTCAGCACCCCAATCCTCCCCCCCCCCTGAATCCAAACTCAGACTTCATAAACTCTTTCCATGCTTCAACAAAACTTTGGAAGAGATGTCAAACCAGCTCTAACCTGAGTCAGAGGCTATGTCACTGACAGAGACATTGAAAATACCTGAATGCCCAGATAAGATGTACTTCCTGTGGCAGAGAGGTGGGAAGCACATGCAGGCTTAGGGCGTGTGTGTTTAAGGAGGATTGTGTAGACTGGAACAAGTCTTCATTAGTATCCTGGAGCCTTCTTCCCTTCACATGAATTCCCAGCACTTGTGGCTTCAACAAGCATTTCAACCACTGATTAGCTATAGCCGGGTGGTTCTTTCTGGAGCTTCGGGAGATAAACAGTCACATTTCATTAAAGGCTGATTTGATTTGATCCACTGAGAGGTTGTCACTGTCCCCTTGAACTGCAGCTTTGTGGAAAGAAGACTCATGTATAGTTTTTAAAATAGCCCTACTATGTTTGACTAGTATCATCCTGGACAAGTTTTCTACCCTTCCATTTGCCAAATACAGTAATTTGTAAATACAGTATCAGAAGAATGTAAACAAGGAAGTCAAGGAAGTTCCTACCCTGGGTGCTCTACCCACACTGTGCTGACAAATCTATACAGTTATAGTTCCTTCTCCCCTGAGAACCCACTATCCTAAGGCAGCCACTGCCCTGGACCCTAGCAGCAACAAGGGAGTAATCATACTGGTAAGACCTTTGCCCCAGGAGCTGGTCTATCACTGGCCACTGCCATCTGACTCTACCAAACTCCCTGAGTATCTCTGCATGCTGCTTCTGCCTTGCTTTTCAGCAGAAGGGACACCAAAGGAGCTCCCCATGAAACAAAACCAAAGCGATCCAGGATTAAAGGAAGGCAGGTTTGATGAAAGACTGGGAGTTAACCCACTCCTCACTCCGAGAAAGTGAACTCCCATTAGCCCTGCTCCTCCAGGCTGCCAGACAAATGATCCCTTTCTCTGCAACATTGCCACCTCATTTCCCACCTTCAACTGAATCATGGAGCGGATGGGGCTCTGCCAGGCAGCTCCTCTCATGCAGGGGCAGCAGCTTTGAGGAAGATCAGCAGTCAGCTTCAGGTAGCCAGCAGGTCCCAGCAGGGCTCTTCAGGAAGGCACTCTGCTCTCTGTCATTCACAGCTCAAAGGTTCAGCCTGAGCCACTGTGAAGCATGGGTTCAGTCACAGCAGAAAGATGTCAGGAAACAAGGCTTTAATTCTTATATCCCTGGCAGAGAGAGGTTATTAAAAAAAACTAATTTCTGAGCACTGAACTAGAAATTAGTTAATCTCTTCTGCTGCTTGTGTTTCCCTGATGTGTCCTCTGCAAAAGGAAGGGATTAGATTAGTGAGTCTCTAAAGCCCCTTTCTGTGGTAGGGTTCTGACTTCTACTTCCAACAGTCCTCTGCAAACATCTGCACCTCATAAACATCTTGCTTTGTGAGAGACAGTGAAGCGAAATAGATTAGCGATTGTTATTGTTATAGAGACGTGTCTTCTCCAGGTTGCCACTGGAGAGGAGCAATGCTAAACATGAGTTGTTAAGATTGTTTCCACAGAAAGACAGATAATGGAGCTGCTAACCAAGACCTGCAAAGAGTTTGCTCAAAAAAAAAAAAAAAAAAAAAAAAGTTTTTCTACCTGCATGTGACCAACCTCAATGTCTTAGAGAACTGGGCTTAATCTGCATAGGGGATTCAGATGGAGGATTTTAAAGGGCTCCAGGTCCTGGTTCCTTTCTGATAGAGAAATGTCTTTCCTTCATCTTAAAAGGCAAACGTGCTGCATGAAGAAAGACTACAGACTGAAGGGCACCAAGAGTAGAAGGTGCCTCAAAGACTGGAGTTCCAGAACCTGCTACTTGCCTCTGACTAGAGCCAGGAGTTAAAGGGTGCAGAGTGGATCAGATGAAGCCGGGGAGCAAAGGGAAAATATGTAAATCAGGAGCACCTATATGTTACTGTAATTTCTTTCAAAACCTATTTTATGATGGTTCTTAAATGTTTTAGCTTCCTTTTAGCCCACTGCCCGCCAGAATTAGTGGGAAAGAAAGGATATGGCAGGGGATGGGGGTGGACCTGTTAGAAAGGTTCTTTGGAGCAAATGCCCTGTCTGTGTTGTCTGGAAATCGGCAGTTCAATTCACAGGTTAGCATTGGCAGCTGGATATACTCACAAACACTCCACAGATATGTCAGCAGTCCTGGTTAGTAAAGTTGGGATAGCAAGCATGTATCAGCAGCAGTGACATTACCTAGCAGAGGCGGCCAGGCCTCGTCCTTAGCTGGAGTCAGCAGAAGGGATCAAGAGGAACTCCAGGAGAAGTTGTTGACTGTGACTCTCTCAGCGAAGCAAAGAGACCACAAGCATTGCAGAACTAGCTCTATAAACAAGCCAAGCTTAGCCTCCTGAACTGCCCACTGAGTCTTCTTTATACCCTCCAAACATCACATGTCCTCCATGGTTCTTTCCTCAGCACATGCGTCTGTCTCAGCTGGCATCACTCTGCCAAGCAACTTGAGTCTGAGGAAGCAGCAAGAAACTGCAGCACACCACCAGAAGTTTTTTGGTGCATTTCTCTCTATGGAGTCCTGGCAAATGGAGCTCAACTATGCAATGTAAGGCAGACCAATACAATGTCTTATGTTAAAATTGAGCTTCCTGAGCTGGGATATATCTTTGTTGGAGAACTGCCTGGTTTGAATGCACAAAGCCCTGGGTTTGATCCTGAGGGTCACATAAATCATCCATGGAAGCACATTTATGAAATCTGAGC
The DNA here is from genome assembly GCF_000001635.26 of Mus musculus. NCBI lineage: Eukaryota > Metazoa > Chordata > Mammalia > Rodentia > Muridae > Mus > Mus musculus. The sequence continues at coordinate 75,028,114 of NC_000073.6, forward strand.
ACTTGGCTTTTAAAAGTAAGGAGGATCAGAAATTCAAGGTTGGCTTATTTTGGAGTCAGCCTGGGATCCATGAGAACCTATGTTCTTTCTTCAGATATCACAGCTTATTCACACATGTTTGCTCCTCCTCATGCTCCGTAGCTGAGGTCAATTGCCACAGCACAGCTCTATGAAAGGCAGCCAAAGAAATGGTCCACTGTCAATACTCTAAGTACAGTTCTTATCAATTTCACACTACGGTAAAGTTGGGAGGGCTCCAGTTCAAGATAGGATGGATACATTTTACTGTGAACTTTTTCAAACATTCAAAGCCAAAATACCTCCTAGTGAACATCGGTGTGTTCACCAACTAGTTTTACATTATGACAAACCTATGTGTCCACCATATCTGTGTATCTACTTCATATCTCTCATTCATTGTTCATCGTCTCTCAACTCTCAGAGAAGTCACTCTTCTTCAATATCAATCATACTTCAGCCAGCAAAATACTGTCCATATTCATTCATGTGGCTGCTCTTATCGATAATTCTTTCATTTTTATTACAGAATAGTATTACATGCATCTCCACAGCGTGTGAATTTGAGGAACATTTGCAGTTTGAGGATCTTAGGAATGAACATGTTATATTCTTCTCCATCCATTTCATTAACATTGAGTAACTATCTACCATCCAGATCACCATATTGATAGGCTAAATACATGCTAATTTTGTTTTTGAAAGTTTCTGTTTTTGAAAATTGTGGGTTTTGTCCTTTGTGTATCCTTTGGCATTTTTACACATGTATCCATTGATCATGTTAATCCTCAACCCCTTCCTCTAACTCCTCCAGACACTTACCAACATGGATCCCTCCCGTCTTCACATTTCATATCTGCATAATTTTAATTGATTTTCATAACCACTAAGTCCAGGTAATTGTGACTTATACAGCATTGGCTGATTCTGTTGGATTTGTCTTGTGCAGGTCTGTTACAGGAATCTGTAACTATAGGAAATCATTTTTACAATTCTATCTTAGAGCCAAAAGATGCCTTACAATTATCCTTCCTATCCTCTGTTTCTTCCATGGGCATTGAGGGAGTTGGTATAGATGCTCCATTTGGGGTTGAATGATCAGTCACTTATTCTCAGTGTTTGATCAGTTATGAGTCTCTGCATTAACTGCTGCCATTGGAAGAAGAAGAAGAAGAAGAAGAAGAAGAAGAAGAAGAAGAAGAAGAAGGAGGAGGAGGAGGAGGAGGAGGAGGAGGAGGAGGAGGAGGAGGAGGAGGAGGAGGAGAAGGGGAAGGGGAAGGGGAAGGGGAAGGGGAAGGGGAAGGGGAAGGGGAAGGGGAAGGGGAAGGGGAAGGGGAAGGGGAAGGAGAAGGAGAAGGAAGGAGAAGGAGAAGGAGAAGGAGAAGGAGAAGGAGAAGGAGAAGGAGAAGGAGAAGGAGAAGGAGAAGGAGAAGGAGAAGGAGAAGGAGAAGGAGCAGCAGAAGCAGAAGCAGAAGCAGAAGCAGAAGCAGAAGCAGAAGCAGCAGCAGCAGCAGCAGCAGCAGCAGCTTCTCTGACCAAAGTTGATAACAGCACTGATCTAAGGATATAAACCTAAATATTTAGAAGACACTTTGGCAATAGTAAAACATGGTAGTAAGTTCTCCTCTAAGGTCTATAAAACCTGAGCCATAGGTTTTTTGATCAGCTTTACAATGCCAGGAATCAATTCCCTTTCCTTGAAGCAGGTGTTAGATCCAATCAGAAAGTGCTTAATTATCTCCATAATCTTTATTCCCCTAATTCACTAATGTACCTATGTTTCCCTGGCAAGTCAATATTACAGCATTCAAAGTTCATGACTGGGAAGCTATTGATGACCTTTCTTCCCCAGCAGCCAACATAGCTCTACCAACACAATGAAAGCTATCCAACAGGGAGAGAAATTTCAGGTCCATTACAGCTTTAATTCCCTATGCCTTGCAACCAACGTGTGGTGTGGTTTTATCAACATACTCTTAACCATCTACTTTTGGTGTACAATTAAGACCAATGGCATTATTCTATGTTTCCAGGCAGCAGGGTTCTAGAACATCCATGACCAAAAACTTCTAAGGAGGTATTGGCATCAAGATTGTCCTCTAATAGGCCTTGTCCTCTGGGGAAAGCATGGTCTGCCCATTCAAGGTACCTGTCTTCAAGCTCCTTCCTTTAGAAGAAAATTACATTTTTTAACTAGCTTACCTAGCAATGTGTTTCCATTAGTGTTTTTCTATGTCCTTAGTTCTTGTTAAACCCATCTCTCTCCTCTCCCATGTTCACATTGTCCCACTCTACTTTCATATCTTGGATGTTCTTCTATATTTCACCCATCAGGATCCCTCCTCTTCCCTCGCTCTAAGTATTTACTTACTTACTTACTTTCTTACTTTTTTAAGACAGAGTTTCTCTGTGTAGTCCTGGATGCCCTGGAACTTACTTTGTAGACCAGACTGGCCTCAAACTTGGAGATTCACCCACCTCTGCCTCCTGAATGCTGGGATTAAAGGTATGCGCCACCACCATTTAACTTCTAAGTTTTATTTTTAAGGTATGTTTTTAACCTCATGTAGACCTTTGAGCCATTAATTTGATATCTTACTCTTTTATTAATATCAGCATATAAAGCCATAGTTCCTCTAAGTACTACTGAAACTATATTCCAAAATGATTGGAAAGCCATGTTTTTATTATAGTTAAAATCAAAATATTTTCTATTTTTACTTACAACATGTGGAATGCAGTTAATTTCCACATATTTGGGAACTTCCAAAACATTTGTGAATTCCTATATTGACACTGTTCCGTGAATGTCATGGAACATACACTGTATAGTTTTAATTTGATTTTAATTTATGAGTCTATTTACTTTATGTATTTACATGCTTTCTACATTTAAGTGATGACTAAAAATTCATGTTTTGACCACATTGCATGCACTTTATGTACATCTCTCTGATTAAAGTATATCCAGCAAGAAAGCAATTTATACTTCCACAATTCAATAACATATCTATGTTTAAAATAAACATAGATATGAAACAGACTTTGATAGATATACAAATATTATATAGTATGATGTTAAGGTTTTTATATTGATCTAAATTTTAAAGGTCTCATCACTTTAATATAAATCAGGCAGTACATAGATTTTTCTTTTTACCAAAATACTTAATTTAGATAGCATATTCTAGAGTATATAAATACTATTCAGGAAAAAATTATTTCTAAAAATATACTTATCCAGGTGGAGAAATCCTAGAAGCTATATAAGGCCCCAGAAATAATTACTGCTGACTTTTTAAAATAAATACAGAAACTATATTTGAGAATAAATATTATTTATCTAACAGAGAATTATGAAATTATGTAAAAGAAATGAATAAGAACCTGATATTTGTACCATGTAAACATACTCTATATAAAAACATAAATGTTCTACTTAAAGACTCTAGCATTTATAGAATCTTTCCCCCAAAAAAGTAACAAAAAATGATAGTTTCCAATTCCTTCCCATATTACTGACTGATTGTCATCACTAAAGAAACTTGATACTGCAGTGTCTGGGATAATCTATATGGAGACTAGTCCTCACGAATGGACTCACTAGCAGTGGGCTATGTGTCACTAGGTGGTGAAAAGATTAAGTTTTCTATTACTTCTCAGCTCCTCTTTAAATAAAACTGTCCAGGACAACGTTAGTGGCTGTAGGTGTAAGGAGGCAGTCTTCAACAACCTGAGTTCCTCACCATGACTCAGAACCTCCAAGTGCAAGCCAAGAACACATACACTGAACACACACACACACACACACACACACGGAAGAAGTGAGCTTGTGTCCTCTTATACATCAGCCTACTTTTAGTCTCCCCCACAATCTAGCTTTTCTCTGATTAGCTCAAAGGACTATTTTTAAAAATTTCGTGAGGTCAGGCCTTGACAACAGATTATGTTTTGTCTGAGTTTTCTTCGTCTCTGTTCTTTCGTCCAATACACAAAAAACAAGTTGTGTTTAGCTGGGAATCTGTTCTAAATTCGTTTTTAAAGTATTTTAATTCTTTAAGAGTTTTATATAATCTTCCTATTCTCCCACATCTTTATGTGCTCCTCTAAATTTTGTTATTGTTGTTTTACCAGCTAATAATTTTAATCTGTGTTGCTTACCTATTCCTGGTGTGGGCCCATTTTACTGTCATGTGGTCAGCCTATCAGGTGTCAAACTCTAGAAGAAAAGTGACTCTCCCTACCCCCATGTGCCATCAATTGTTCATAACGCCTCAGTTAGGGATGAAGACTTCCCATTCCATGTTATTTCAGTACTGACTGGGTTGATCTAGTACAGGTCTTGTACAGGCAACCACAGTTGCTGTGAGATCGTGGGTGTAGCCATCATGCTGTTTTAAATTCACATCTTTCTTGCCCTGTTTCTCTTTCCTGATGATCTCTGAGCCCTGAGAGGACAGTGTGATGTAGATGAGCCAATTGTAACTGAGCACTCCACTCACACTTACACTTTGCACCTGAACCAGTTGTAAGTGTTTATATTATCCACCATCAGCTGCACATAGAAGCTTCTCCAATGTGCTCTGAAAGCTGCCCTAATCAGAAAGACAAAAGTTGAAAGCGTAGTTTGACTCAATGCTCATTAGTAGACTAACAGTAGGGGTTCACTCCTGGTGCTACAAATGTGGTGGGAGATGGTGGGCATGGGTTTTTAGCTAGTTTTATAGTATCTAGCACATGTTCACTGCTATACAAGGAGTCTTATATTCAATCATAAAGTAATTAATAACCCCATATAATGCATGGCGGTATTGCAACCCATGGGCATGTCTTGATGACAATTATTATCATAGTTCACAGAGTGCACAGCTGTAAAACATGTGTCCATCAAATGGACATGGGACTGGTGAGGTGAAGCATGCTCGAACCCCAGGGATCCCAGAGATTTGAGACAGCAGGAATAGGACTACTCCCTCCCTGCCTCTATGCCTGTTCTGGAGCCATGACCCTCAACTGAGGTATCCATGGGCTGTCAGTCAAGTACCACAACACCTGGAATAGCTACCTCTCCATGCTAATGAGGTGTCTTAGTAGCCTGAGCCTTCAGCCAATGATCTTCCCCAAAATTATATAATCCCTGGTTTCCCCAAATAAAGCATATGCATTCACATACACACCCAATATTGGAATACAAACAAGCTAAGAACTTCTCAGAGAGCTGCTTCATTAAAGATCATCATGGGGAGGGCCTTCACCTAAAGGAGCCATTACACTAAGACTCCTAAAAACCTCTCTCCTGCCCCTCTGGCACTCAGCACTCAATACTCCAGCTTGTCTGAGCTGGCTCTCCCCTTCGGGCCTGGCTTACAGCATGGCTCTGACATCCCAAAGGGACATGATGACTGCAGACCACTCCCTCTCAAACTTTGCCCAGCCCTCCCTGAGCCAGTCTGTCAGTGGAGCTCCGAAACCGCCAGAGGAGAAACAGAACACAGGATGGCATACAGCTGGGTAAAACTGTCAATAATCCCCCAGCCTTACCATTGTCCAGAACACCTTCCTGTGCTACCAACGCTATCTAAAGTGGGGATACTTTCTGATCAGTACCAACTTGCTTTCTTCATGCCATGTGAACAGTGTGTGTGGAGCCTTCAGCAAAGGGTCTTATCATCAACTTCTGGTGAGCTGGGACACCTCTCACTAACAACCCAAGAGGAGAATCTCATGTCCAACACTGGGATTTTTATTTGATGACCTATCATTCTGAATTCTTCCATACTTTCTGCTTAGTATCAAAAATACAACCCAATGGGGCCAGTGGGATGACTCAGCAGGTAAAGACATTAGTCACTCAAACTTAACAACCTGAGTTACAGTCTCAGATCCCCAATAGAAGAATAGAAATAACTCCTGAAAGGTGTCCTTTCAGCTCAGTACAACGATGTGGCACATGTACCCATCTTCATGCACACACAGCAAGAAGTAAATAATAAATACATAATAATAACCCTCCAGTGTATTACCGACTTCCTCCCATCTGTATATTTCAGCACCTTTAGCTCACAGTCAAGATAACACTTCAGAAAGTTGCTGAGTTATGCTGAATGGGTTAATATTTCAAACTATAAAAACCAGTCACATCCTTTTTGCTTGAGATTTTTCATGAGATTCCCTGTCTCTCTCCAATCATGTGACTCACTGAAGAAAAGTTTGTTTTAAATAACAAATTGAAGCTTTTCAAAGAAAGAATTTAATCATATGTGTTTTTGCATCACATCTCCTGAAATCAAAACCCTCATCCAAATACAGGTACCAGTGAGAGCCACTTTGCATTAAGTCATATTTTAAAGGACCTAGCATGTAACAACTTCAAAGGGATGTATATTCTGTGGTTATCAGGTATATTGTTGGTTGTCGTCTACTATGCAGTTCAAAGCAATTGATAATACTGTTCAGATTACCTATATCTCTACTAATTTTGTTCCTCCACAAATTCCATATTAAAATTACCAGTAACAATGATAAATTGTCTGTTAGTGCCTGTGTGTACACTTCTGAAAGGTATAGATGTAGGAACTGATGTTGTACATTTAAAACATTCCCTCTATCTTCCTGGTGAGATGATTCTTCCACTGTCGTGAATCTCCTCTTTTTATCTCTGGTTCAGTGGCTTGTGTTTTTGATCTGGAGAAAACAGGGAGACTCCAGGCACCTACACTGCTTTTCACACTGTTATCTTCTTCAGTATCAAAGAACCTATATTTTTCTCTTTATTCTTCTTCTATGTAAAATAAATCTCTTAATAACACCATACACTTGGGTATCATGGGTTTCAGCACCGATTCTTGCAATCTCTGAAGTTATGACTGAAGCATGTCATTCATCAACACTTAATATGAAATGTTGGGATGATTTGATAATTGACTTATATCATTGAATTTGGTCTACCACTCTATTATTTTTAATAATGATTTTATTTACTATGTATTCTCTCTCAGTTTTGTTGTGGCCTGCTCCTTTTATCTTAATATCCTTTGAATTATTTAAATATTCTAGGCAATTCTATCTAAAAGCATCCACTGGGTGTTTAGTTATCCTTTCTCTCAGGATTTCCTATTGATTGTTCTATATATTAAATCATCCAAATAGAAATACAATTTTATTTTGAATGGGCATTTTTAATTAAACTGAACAAGATTTTTTAAACACTCAAAAATCACCCAGAGGAAATATGGGATGACAAAACTATTATTTAATGGGCAGAAAATAGGAAAATCACAGAGAAATTTTGAAGGGAAGAAATATACCATGTCTACACCCACCACACTCAACTAAATTGTGTGCTGTGCCTGTCCCTACTTTTTCTTTAATATCTCAATTGGTATAATTATTACTAAATTAAAATAATAATGCTGTGAGTGGTTAGAAGCTGGTGGTGAGAAAACAAAGACTGAGAGCTGCCTCTGTACTCAGTTTACCGTTTGAGAATCATAAACAACATAATAGATGTTCACACAGAAACAACTGAGAGTTTTTTCTTCAACTATGTCTCTTGCTGCACTCTGCCGCCATGGTAACCTATTAGATGCAGTTGATAACAGTGTCAGCTCCTGCCCAAAGCCTGATATGAGTGAAATGTTTCATCCTTTTTATAGCTGTTTTTCTAGAAGCTAAAGTAGGAAGAAAAGAATTATTTGAGTGTAACACATGAATATTAAGAAACAAAACATTTTCTTAATGAAAGAAGCCTCGAGACAGAGTGATTGCATGATTCCATTTCTATACATGTTTCAAAAGTCTAAGCTAGAAAAATATCCAGATGTGTGGGACTAAGGACTGACTGTGAGTTTCTAGTTCCTATGACAGTTCAAACTCTATGCTATGGAGTTCATATACATTATCTCATTAGCCCTTTTCAAAAGCAGGCTATCCAGTGATTACAACAAATACTACCATTCTCTGTGGGACTTAATGATAATGAAGTCTAGACATTGCCCAAATGCACAGGATTTTCTTAAGTGTGGCTCCTTGTTTCCTTTCAGTGTGAGCAAGAGTTGTTCAACATCCTTAATCATCAGAGAAATGCAAATCAAAACAACCCTGAGATTCCATCTCACACCAGTCAGAATGGCTAAGATCAAAAATTCAGGTGACAGCAGATGCTGGCGAGGATGTGGAAAAAGAGGAAAACTCCTCCATTGTTGGTGGGATTGCAAGCTTTTACAACCACTCTGGAAATCAGTCTTGTGGTTCCTCAGAAAATTGGACATAGTACTACCGGAGGATCCCACAATACCTCTCCTGGGCATATATCCAGAAGATGTCCCAACAGGTAAGAAGGACACATGCTCCACTATGTTCATAGCAGCCTTATTTATAATAGCCAGAAGCTGTAAAGAACCCAGATGCCCCTCAACAAAGGAATGGATACAAAAAATGTGGTACATTTACACAATGGAGTACTACTCAGCTATTAAAAAGAATGAGTTTGTGAAATTCCTAGACAAATGGTTGGACCTGGAGGGCATCATCCTGAGTGAGGTAACACAATCACAAAAGAACTCAAATGATATGTATTCACTGATAAGTGGATATTAGCCCAGAAACTTAGTATAGCGAGATATAAGGTACAATTTGCAAAACACATGAAACCGAAGATGAACGAAGACCAAAGTGTGGACACTTTGCCCCTTCTTAGAATTGGAAACAATCACCCATGGAAGGAGTTACAGAGACAAAGTTTGGAGCTGAGACAAAAGGATGGACCATCTAGAGACTGCCATATCCAGGGATCCATCCCATAATTAGCCTCCAAACGATGACACCATTGCATACACTAGCAAGTGTTTGTTGCAAGGACCGTGATATAGTTGTCTCTTGTGAGACTAGGCCGGGGCCTAGCAAACACAGAAGTGGATGCTCACAGTCAACTATTGGATGGATCACAGGGCCCCCAATGGATGAGCTAGAGAAAGTATCCATGGAGCTAAAGGGATCTGCAACCCTGTAGGTGCAACATTATGAACTAACCAGTACCCCAGAGCTCTTGACTCTAGCTGCATATGTATCAAAAAATGGCCTAGTCGGCCATCACTGGAAAGAGATGCCCATTGGACAGGCAAACTTTATATGCCCCAGTACAGGGAAATGCCAGGGCCAAAAAATGGGAATGGGTGGGTAGGGGAGTGGGGGGGGGGGGACTTTTGGGATAGCATTGGAAATGTAATTGAGGAAAATACGTAAAAAAAAAAAAGAGTTGTATGTTATTTATTCCTTTACCTACTGACTTATTTATTCCTGATGCTATCTGTCAACATCAGCTGGGTGTCCTAGAGTGTGGACATGTAGAAGTCACTGATCCTAGAGAGTTCTAAGTCCTGTGAAAGAAGGAACAGTGAGAACTCACTCCTTGAGCAGTTTTCACACCAATGTCAAAAGGCATTTTCAAGAATGTCATTCATAACGTTGTTCAATACATATATTAGATAACTAAAGATATTCTAAATGCTCAAAATTGGAAGTTAGTTACAATATAAAAACAAACAAACAAACAAACAAACAAACAATGCACAACTCCTGCTCACAATCAAAGGAAACAAGGAACCATGCTTAAGAAAATCCTGTGCATTTGCTGACAGGAGCCTGATATAGTTGTCTCCTGAGAGGCTCTGCCAGTGCCTGGCAAATACAGAAGTGGGTGCTCAAAGCCATGCATTAGACGGAGCACAGGATCCACAATGAAGGAGCTAGAGGAAGTACCCAAGGAGCTTAAGGGGTTTGCAGCCCCCTAGGAGGAACAACAATATGAACCAACCAGTACCCCCAGAGCTCTCAAGGACTAAACCACAAACCAAGAGTACACATGGTGGGACTCATGGCTCCAGCTGCATATGTAGTAGACGATGGCCTAGTCGGTCATCAATGGGAGGGGAGGCCCTTAGTCTTGTGAAGGCTTTATACCCCAGTGTAGGGGAATACCAGGGCCTAGAAGTGGGAGTGGGTGGGTTGGTGAGCAGGGGGAAGGGGATATAGGGGGAGGGGTTTTCAGAGGGGAAACCAGGAAAGGGGATTACGTTTGAAATGTAAATAAAGAAAATACTAATTAAAAAAATGAAAAAATAAAAATAAAATAAAAAAATAAATAAATAATGCACAACCACTGCTCACAATCAAAGGAAACAAGGAACCATGCTTACGAGCACCCTGAGCATAAACACAAATGGAAAGGAGAAAATAGAGATTATGTTCAAAGGGCCACTTGTTTGGGGAGGAGGAAAAGAAGAAGAGGGTTTGGTATTTTTATTTATTCTGTGTCTCAAAAACATAGACAGCCACAGTGTCGAACACCACCATGGTTAACATATAGCCTTTACATGTGTATTCATTACTATGCATATACATGAATACACACATATACACCAAAAAACAATATTGACACAAAGTATACAAGATTAGAAAAATGTAGGATTTGGGGGGGGGTTATATGCTTGGCCCAGGGAGTAGCACTATTAGGAGGGGTGGCCTTGTTAGAGTGGCTGTGTCCTTGTTGGAGGAAGTGTGTCACTGTGGGACAGGATTTTGAGACCTTTCTCCTAGCCATGTGGCAGCCAGTCTTCTCCTAGAGGCCTTCAGATCAAGATGTAGAACTCTCAGCTCCTCCAGCACTATGTCTTCCTAGACACTGCCATGCCTCCTGCCTTGATGATAACAGACTGAATCTCTGAACCTATAAACCAGCCCCAATTAAATGTTGTCCTTTATAAGAGTTGTTTTGATCATGGTGCCTCTTCACAGTCACAGAAACCCTGACTAAAACAGGGGGTAATATGTATGGAGTGCATGCATATGAATATGTGTTCACATGCATATTCATCCATTTGCACACATGCAAAAGCCAGAGCAGGACGTCAAATGTCTTCCTCAATTGCTTCTTATTTAATTGTCATGACACAGGGTCTCTTACTAAAGCAGAAACTGTGTCTGACCTCTCATTAACTGCATATGTCTACCTCTACAGCATGCACAGCCAGACCTGGCTTTTTACATAATTTCTGGCAATTTGAATCAGTTCCTTAAGCTTGTGGTGAGCCATCTCTGCAGCCACTCAATAAAAACCTGTGTGTGTATGTGTGTGTGTGTGTGTGTGTGTGTGTGTGTGTGTGTGTGTGTGTGTGTGTGTGAAGTATCAAACGAGTTTTTAAATTTTCCTTCTAGTGATACACACTTTTGCTTATACTATAAACAATTTGTTAGTTCTTAGACAAAGCAGAACGAGTGCTTTGCCTCACAAAGCCTACACAGTGCCCCTTTTACCTTTGATTTCTCTTTCCTTGGTTTCAATTTTCTTCAATTACCTGTGGCCAAAGATACTAACTGGAACATTCAAGAAATAAGTAATTTATAACTTTTAAATAATTCTTATGATATTAGGTTATCATAAATGCCATTTGATGATTACTTAGGACTGTTATAATTAGAATTATATAGGATTGGGGGGATCAGTCAGTGCATACTGTTCTTTCTAGGAATCATGGAACTGAGTTTGGTTCCTAGCATCTATGTCAGGTGGCTCAGGTGACACACAGCTCCCTGGAACTCCATTTCCAAGAGATTCAAAGCCTTCATCTCACCTCTGAAGGCACCTGCATTCATGCGCACATATACACATATATACATGCTATTTTTAAAATAATTAAATTTTACCATAGACACGAATGTCAGATTTGATACTAACCAAGATCCCAGGCATACATTGAGAACTTGGAAAATTCCCTGGGCAGATGAAAGGGGCTCCTGCACAGGGATATAGACCGAAGCCTTTCTTCTAATTATGCTATGGGGCAACTCCACATGGAACAGTTTCATTCATCAGAGGAACTGTATAGACCTGAGCTGAGTCGTTCAGTATGGATAAACCCTGGAAAGAAAAGCCTGGGCATTCGTAACTTCAATTGTGATGTTTTACTTTGCAAAGAAGGGGGAGGAAGAGGGAGGAGATTGATGGAAAGGAAGGAGATGGGGTGGGAGGACACAGTGAGTAACAGGAAAGAGAACATGAATCATGTGTAGAAATATCAGCATTTAGAATTTTTCTATGATAAATACACGAATAATTGTTATACGATTATCTTTATTTTTCTACACATGTAAAGTATTCAATAATAATGACAGAAAGAATATTCTGAAAACTACACAGTTATTCAGTTTTTCTATCTGGTTAGATTATAAATTACTATAATTTTCTTTTTCATAGTTTCGTATATGTTATGATTGCTTTATATTAAACATATTATATTTCTAAAATAGTTGTTTGAGAATTAATACATTTTTCATGCCATGTGATGAAATTATGTAAACTATAAAAACAGCCAAAAGAACCGGAACAGATCAAGACATTAACAGTTGTTGACATTTGGAGTTGAGCTTATGGATGACATTTTTCTTATATTTCTACTTAAATACCAATTATTCTATATTGGGGGAATGAAACATTTGTTGAAGTTGGGCCAAATGAAAGCTTAGAGGTTTTAATGGAAAAAAAAAGTCAAATAACTTTCAAAATTATAAAATTTTCATAATCCTAATAATAAACTATGTTTTTAGAATCTGTATCTCAAGGAAAAAATTATACAGTCATCAGAATATTCTGTTAAGTAGCATGTGCAATTCCATGAATATTTTCTGTGAGGGCAGGTTATTAAGAAAGGAACACAAAAAGGTTGCAAGCAGGCTCATGCCCTGAAATATTTCCACTGAGAGGCAAACATCAGAGCCATTCAGTCAGTGCAGCATCTTTTATAAAATGTTCAGGGATTCTCCCAGGAAACCTTTAAAGAGATAGATTCCACATTATTCCTGATCTTCAGCATCGCTCCCCTGGGACTGCTGATCTACAGGACAGACGATGTGATTCCAGATGACTGACGCCCACCCATCCATGAGGTTCTCAAGGGGAAAGCATGACCGGTCCACTGACTGGAACCTGTAATGTGAAATATTAATTACACTCCTGAAGCTCTTCGGAGCTCTGACAATCCATACAGCTAGTTGGGCAAATGTCCTCATATATAAAAGCAATGTCATTTTCTGGAGTGCGGAAAAAAATGAAGCACCTAGAAAACATGGTGCTTGCTTCATGTTTGCTCTAGCCTAGCTCATCACATATGCATTCAGGCTCAAAGACGCTCTGACCCCTGCATCAGAGGTCATCTCTGATGTGTGTGGGACAACTCTTTATAAAGTAAACATGTATGTGCCTAACACCTTGTGAAACATGAATAGTAACAGCTCAAATGGAAAAGTCAGAGACTGCTGCCCCAAATGGTAGCAGGCACAAAAGATAAGGAGAGTTTAAGCAATTTGTCAAGGTTACTTCTGTTATAGGTAAGTCAGCACAGCCATGGACAGGCTGAGAAAATGTCAGCCAAGAGTTCATGTAGAGAAAAGACAATGAATGATGGTTTTTTTTTTGTTTTTTTTTTTTTTTTTTTATGATAAGTGTATGGTGATCACAGCTCGGGCTTGGATGGCCCTTCCTCTTTGTACTTCTCTTGGGTAAGATAATCAGGCTCCACAAACACAGCCTCGCCAGGCAGTGGTGGCTCACACCTTTAATCCCAGCACTTGGGAGGCAGAGGCAGGCAGATTTCTGAGTTCGAGGCCAGCCTGGTCTACAGAGTGAGTTCCAGGACAGCCAGGACTATACAGAAAAACCCTGCCTCGAAAAATAAGCAAGCAAGCAAGCAAGCAAGCAAACAAACAAACAAAACCCACAGCCTCATTTATTATGTTGCCTCCACATTAAACTTGCATATTTAAACACCAAGGTCACTTGCTTGTGGCCCTAAGCTAGGAATTCAATGACCCTGAATGTTCTCTGTCCTGTTTATTAGTAACCACATAAAAGTTGAAGAGATGACTCAATCCACTCCAGAGCACCTCAGAACATGTGCATGAGGCAACTGGGTTCAGTTGGGTTCAATACTCAGTACAGAAAAAAAAAAAAAAACAACAACAACAACAACAAACAAGACAGGAAAATGAAGGCTACGTGGCCTGGAGAGTTAGCTCAATGGTTAAGAGTACTGACTGCTCTTCTGGATGGCCTTAATTCAAATTCCAGAAACCTCATGGTGGCTCACAACCATCTGTAATGAGATTGGATGCCCTTTTATGGTGTGTCTGAAGACAGCTACAGTGTACTTACCTATAATAAATACATCTTTTTTTAAATTAATTTATTTTTTGACAATTCCAGATATTTAATATGTGTATATAATACACTACCACAATGTTCACCCCCTAATTTTTCTTCCTCTCTCCTTTCAACAAGGGCCCCTCCAACTATGGGGCCTTTTTTTTTTTTTTTGGTGGCCCACCAAGCTTAACAAGGGGTAAGCTGTCATTTTTTTCCATGTTTATAAGCTTTGCACCATTCACTTTGGGGCAGTAGCATTTAAATCTCAGGACTAAAAGAGCACATTATGCTAAGATGAGATAATTTTGATTCCTCACATCAAGTATGATAAATTTGGATTGCAGGAGTCGGGGGCAGAGATACCTGGTTAAGATGTCCTGAGTTCTCATCAAAGATGAAGAGTGAGAGAGAAGCTCTCATAGTTTCCCTTCCTTCCACAGCACTGGCCAACAGGGCTGCCCTGCCTGTATTAAGACAAGGCTGAGTTACCCTGTCAGGGGTGTGTGTGTGTGTGTGTGTAGATATGGGATGGCACCTGAATGAACTTGATGTCATTGTGTGGTCCACCTGTTTGTCTGAATACTTAAGGAATTCACAGAAAAATTTGAATGTACATTGGTGCTTTGTCATTGGAGCAGGAAGAAGAAAGGAGAAGGGTGACAAGAGAGGCCAGGTAGTGAGATATTAGTCCCAGTGTCTGCCATGCTGTAAGTTAACAAGCTGATTTGGATCAGCTTTAACATTGCTGGGGCCTCAGTTTCCCCATCTGAAAAAGTCCAGTGATGCTTTGAATTCCTTCAAAACTGAGAGTTCATTCTCTGCGTCCCTACCGCTGAAAACACTAGAGGCTGTTGTTCTCCTGTTTTGTGTTGTGTTATAAAGTATATATTACAAATGTGCCATCTCTGTCCTAAACTACCCCTCTGGGAAATTAAATGTTTAATCATATCTACCTATCTACCTGATCAGTAAAAAGGCATGAGGAAAGGGCTGGCTGTCAATAATTCTGTGGATTTAAACTAAATTCAGAGGAAAGGGCTTCTGTGAACACCTCCTCACAGAGCCTTCACTTTCCTGTCTGATTGCTTGTTTTGTTTTGTTTTGTTTTGTTTTGTTTTGTTTTGTTTTGTTTTGTTTTGTTTTGTTTTGTTTCTGTACTGAGTATTGAACCCAATTGACCCCAGGTGCCTCATGCATGTGTTCCTAGGTGCTCTGGAGTGGACTGAGCTATCTGGGATGACACTGTAAAGGGTAAACAGAATCTAGACGTGGTTCTCAACCTTCCCAGGGCTCTGACCCTTTAATATAATTCCCCATGTTGTGGTGATGGGCAGCCACCTCAAAATTATTTCATTACTACTCCAATATTGAAATTTTGCTGTTGTTATGCAGTACAAACTGATGTGCAGAATGTCTGGGATATGAACCCAAGTGGGTCACAGCCTGCTTCTGACCTAGAAGATATTAAAGAGCTAAAGTCAACTGACCTATAGGATATATTGGCTAGCAGGTAAACAAGAGAAAACGTGAATCAGAGCTAACTGGTGGGATTCTGCCTGTCAGTGTGGATAGAGGGTGCTAGACCTTGACCTCTGAACCTCAGGCTTTCATCAGTAAACAGGAACAGTATCTACAAGGTAGTGCTGCTGTCAAGTGGCTGAGATGTGATGTCTCACAAATGAGTGGTAGCTAGCCTCATTCTCCATTCTTTCTTGTTCCAATTGTTCATTCAGACTCCCAAACCTTCGATTCTTTTCATTCTCTTTTCCAACCCCTTTATCAAATAGCCAGTTTACTGATCTAATCACCCTAAGTAGTCTCTTCTGTACCAAGCTAGTAAAATATGCAAGGTGGCCATGGCTCTTATAAACC
This sequence comes from Mus musculus, assembly GCF_000001635.26. NCBI lineage: Eukaryota > Metazoa > Chordata > Mammalia > Rodentia > Muridae > Mus > Mus musculus. Next base: position 75,044,201 of record NC_000073.6, read on the forward strand.
TATTATTGAAAATGTCTCTGCTACAGCTTTGCTCACAGCAGCTCACTTTGCTGTTCTAGGAGAAACATCAATTGCACACTCAGTTCCCATTATCAGCCAAATGTTCACACACAGGTCTATTTATTAACAAGGCATGTAGTGCTGGGTCACATAAAGAGAGAAGAAAAGCATCATATCTAATGGAAAGGAAGAAAAAAACATGCATGCTGTACTTTGGTTGCAATTGAACTGTTAATACTCTACTGTTCAACTCTCCCTCCCACTTAGGACAAAGTTCCTGATGATAGCCACAAGCACATATACTGTAGCAATAGAATGTCACTCTGTAAGGGACAGGTAGGAAGGGCATCAAGACTCTACAAATGAATTAACTTGGGAAGATAACTTGCTTAAATTTACCAAAAAAAAAATCTATTTAGTAGATGAAAATATAAGTCTTGGGCTCTCCATTCTATTTACCTATCAAAAGCCCCATTTGGGAGGAGGAGCAAGAGGAAGAGGAGGGGGAGGAGGGGGAAGAGGAGGGAGTATCTCAGCAGTTTAAATCCCTTGTGATGAAGTTTACAATCTGAGTTTGATACACGGGACACCTGCAGTAGAAGGAGAGAAATAACTCCCATGAGCTGCCCTCTGACTTCTAAATGTACAGGGCAGTGTATTTGCTGCACATACACACAGCTACACACATAGGTAAATAAATAAATATTTTAAGTCCCCATCTCTCAAATGTTAAATCATATAAAATAAGTCATAAGTAATCATGCAGTCACTATACAGCCCCAAGAGACATGATCAAATATCTATACATTTCATGGCTGTGCTTTATGAAATATTATTATTATCTAACTATTATTGCTAGGATCATACTTAATAAATAAAATAGGTTGTGGTGATGTTTTGCCTTCAAAGAGATTGAACTTATGCCAGACCTTGTAGCCATGTTAATAATACACCTTGAGATCACTGAAGGCTATGTGCTTAATCTGCTGCCCTACTATGTGTACTGTTTAACTTGCCTTTCAGAGAACAATGTGACTAGCCTTACTATGCCACAGCCATAGATTCCCTACATGTTCAGCTCTTACAACCTCAGATAAATATGTAACTTTAACCTTGAATTATGCTCTCCTCCATATCCTTTCTCCAATACCTTTCTATCCTATCCTCTCTATGGAATCCCCTGACTTAGAATAATGTATGCACGTGCATAAGCCTTTTATTTTGGGGGGGGGGGATGTGTTGGTAATCATTTGCTGAAAGAAGCCAAATGATTCTTGCTCAGTTCTCTATTTGCTGATCTCTTTTCAAAGCCACTATGCTAGCTAGACTTGTGTCTGTGAAACCCACTTAATTCATAATATAAATACAAGTAGGGCAAAGATAATGAGTGATTTCAAGTTCTTCTCTGTTTAGTGAAATCCACACAATGCTTCCTGCCATCTTAAAGACCCAGCTCCATTCTTTCATGAGTGGCCAGATGTGAGGCATAACCAGAGGCAAACAGCACATGAGGGTCTCTGATATCTAACACTTTATATGAGTCTCATCCTTACTCTGTCTTCTTTGGACAAACAACCTTAGGTGGGTGACTGAATAGCTCAGACATTCAACTTAACAGTCTGAAAATAGCTCTGGTGACAAAATTTCATGAAACCACAAAAACAAAACACTTACCAGGGTGCTGAGTTTATAGTTGACTGCACACCTATTAGCTACTGTATATGTTCATTTAGATAGCCCTTGGGTACCGAAATGAACAGCATTGAAACTTACTCTGAGACATAAAGTAATTGATTCTGTCTCATACAGCTTGTAAATGACAGCGCAAAGACAAGTAAATCTTGTAAATGTAGCGGAATTAATTTTTGTTAAATCCAACTTTGCTCTCTGAAGAGGCTCTGTGGTGATACCTTAAGGCTCTGAGAATCCAGGAAGTATGGAGTCAAACTGCACAGAATAGAGGACCAAGAAGTGAAGATTTCTGGCCATGAGTCAGAAAGAGATAAAAAAAGAGAAAGGGAAATGTGGAGGGAGAGAAAGAGACAGGGCTTTGCCCTGGACACACACACACACACACACACACACACACACACACACACGTTCATGAACATCCAGCCTATGCTGACATGTTATCCTGTGTTTAGAAGCTGTGAAGAAAGGCTTGTCTCCATGTAAACCTCAGAGAGCAGTGACCAAGACATGCACATGAGGACAGCCTTCATCTGACCCTTTTAAAGGAATCAATAGTCCCATGATGGGATTTGGGTGAGAAAGAGAAAAGTTGTTAGGTGCCTGGGTTGGATTTATTAGGTGAAGTTGTGGGGGGGGGGGATGTGACATTCTATACAATCTGAGAAAATCTAGCAAGTAGTTTGAGCTACCAAGGGATCATTCTTTACCTCTTAGCATACAGTGGAGACCCAGATCCTTCAGAAAGCAAATCAGCCATCCTGCCTCAAGCCTAGAAAATTATCCAGGTACATGCTCCCAGGTGATCTTCAAGAGGCATGCAGTAAATAGAATCAAGGAAGGAAGAAACAAGGCTGAAAAAAATTATCTCTATTATTCCTAGTTGTTTGCTTTTTCACTCGCCAATTTTCAGACAAACCAGGGGTTTCCTTTGAGTACACTAGAAAATCACAAAATCCCCTGAGTGTCACTCTTTCCTGTTTGATAAAATTAGAGTTGACAGAAGACAGAATACAAATGTCACTAAAGTTCAAATATTTGGATTGTTGTGTTTTAAAATCATATTTCCTAAGTTATTGTTTGCTTTTCTGTCTCCTGGCCCTAGCGCAGCAATAATTGCTTGCATTTGCTAGGAGGGAGTAAGAGAAGTAGGAAGGAGAGGAGATGGCAGAGAGGCAGACATGGAATGGAAACAGATTCAGGGTGCTGATGGGTATCCTCCAGAGACTGCACAAAGGCATTCAAGCCAGGCTTCTCCTGACAGTCTCCATTCACATTCCCCTTGTTATCAGAGTTATGTGAAAGCCACAACCCTGAGATATTAGAATGGACTAAGCTTGACTACCCACTTCTGGAAGTCAAATAGACACATGTGTAATGAAGGCAAAAGAGCAGTTTTATCTTCAACATGGTACACTGGGGAAAAAACATGTCTAAAGACTCAAGACCTGTTTTTGCATTGCTTACAGCATTCTTAGGATTATATAAGAGACAAGAACAAAGGCAATAATTAGAGGCTCTCCACAGTAGCAGACCAGATCACTTTGGTTTGGCTGAGCTCTGGTTCCTGAAATCCACTCAATAGGCTCAAGAAAAAGGGCAGAATCTTGAGTCCTGGGAGCCCCCCACCTGTCTAGAATCTCAGCATGCTCTTCTGGGGAAGATAGATGGTCTGTACTAGGTGCCCACCTCTCATTGCTAAACTAAAGTTCTGCTTTTGAATAAACAGCAAATCCAGCTGTGGCCTGAGGAAGAATGCTGGGAGCAGGTGATTGCTTTGTGATGCTTCCATTCACAAAATTAGATTGAATTCTTCCAGGTCCATGTAGGCAGGTATGGTGTGGACTTTCAAAGAGCCCCACATTAGTTGCAGAACCATAGGCAGCAAGGAGGACATGATTCCAAGGTCGTTTGTGGAAAACCCATGAACGAAGAATGACTTTTTGAAAAACATCTCAAAAGAAAGATAATATGACATATGAAAATTATATGAAATTCAAATGTACCGTCTATAAATAAAGTTTTATTGGAACACGGCCCTGCTCACTCATTTACACATTGTCTGTAGCTACCTCTGTGCTATAACAGCAGATTTGAGTCGATGAAACAGAGACCATATGGCTCACAAAGCCTGAGACATTTACAATCTGGCCCTTTATGGAAAAATGTTTGCCAACCCCTAATCTACACACATTCCTTTGCAAAATCTCCAAGTCTTGTTACCCCTAGTGTGTGCCAATGCTAATTGTCCTCCTCACAGTGTGACTCATGTCCTCTGAATACCTTAGGAATGGCTATTTGTTAAACACATCTGTCATGACCTGCCTCATGCTAGCTACTTATTCACAAGTTCTCTATATACACTTTAATCAGAAGAAAAAAAAAGACAAAACATTTTTTGATTGACATACAATCTATTTCTAGGGTATAGTATTGTATTTTGATATAATTATACAATATATAAAGATCAACTAAGAATAATTAGTGTTGCCTAAATTTTCTTTTTGTTTAAAGACTTTGAACTCTTCTTTCTAGTTCTTCATGAAACATTTTAAAATGTGATTTAATGCACCGGTGATGATTATCAATTTTAGAAAGAAATATTATATATAAGGTGGCCATTTATTCTAGTCCCTGCCTGCCATCACTGTTGGCATTCACCACTTATCTTGTTGATATCTTACCTTAGCATCCCTTCCTGCCTCTAATATCAGGTCCCCACCCTCTCTTCCACACATCTTCAGCCAGAAAAGACTGTGCCTAGATCAATTGTTCCCCAAACCACATACTTCTGCAAGGAGACATATCATAATACCACTTTGAAACTATTTACTAGTTTTCTAGTCTGATCTACCATCTTCACAAGCAAATGAATTAGGATTAACATTTCCAGACTTTTGGTGACTCCTTTACTTGGCATAAGGAGAATGTAATGGAGTTTAAAATGTTAATGATAATACTTTTGGTTAATGTCTTTTTCTATCTCAGGAGCTTAGAGCAAAAGCTTCTAAAATCAAGAAGAAGAAAAAGCTTTTTCAGAGTCATTCCAGGATCCCATGGAGTTGTGACTAGATAAGACACTTGGCTGCTCTGAGACGAAAATGTCTTACGGATTGGCAGATAAGGAAGAGCTCTGACTGCCTGTCCCTAGTCATGGAAGGGAGTGATAAGCAGACATAGAAGTAAGGACCTGCAAGAGGAACACACCTTCACACTCCTATAAGGTACTAGTCTAAAAATTACTTTTGTAAATGAGGTATCTTATGTTGGAAAAAAGTGAAGCACAGACAATATAATACCAGTAAAAGCTCTTTATAAACTGCAAAGTATGCATGTCAAATAATGTGGCTTTTAGTTTTTGCTGTAAGAACCACCTGGCAGTGCTCAAAAGATCACAAACTATTCTGGTTGGGGGGGGGGACCCTTTGGGAACTCATAATGCACTGAAGAGGAGCAGATAATTTTATTTTCATGATAATGTTCCTGCCTTCTGGCTTCCTCGGCTTCAATTTCTTTATGAGGAAATAAAATAGCATCATTCGGGTTCACAGAATTGAGGTATGCAAAGCGTCTCACACCTGTTAGGCCTTTTAATCCCCAGCATTGCTAACGGTGGGCAAACCTAAAATCCACTCTTCAGAACTAGAAATAACCTGCCTTAGATGTTTTGGCCAAATGAGAGGAAGTAAGACTTGAAACTGGGGTCCTCAAAGTACATGTCTCCCACCTCTTCCCATGACTTGAGACAATCTTCAATCTTTGGGGACTAAGAAGCCTGGAGCAGAGAGCATGGCCAGTGGGGTGGCTCTGTAGGTAAACGTGCTTGCTGTCAAACTCTTGAGCCCCATTCTCAGAACCTCCCCGGTAGACCCATAGGATGATGTATAACGGCCATGGACAACTTGTAAAGCTGAGCTATTAAAAGCACTTGGGTTCCGCCTTGTTCTCTGAGTTGTTGTGCTCTAAAGGAAGCCAGCTGCCATGTTTCAAGAACACTCAACAGCATTTCCAGAAAGGTCCAAAGGGCCAGAAATAGACACCCTGATGATGGACCACAGAACTGGATGATGGAGCCTTTCAGCCTTTCAGCCTTTCAGGGAGGAGGCTGTGGGTGACCACAACCTCTGTCGGTGCCTTGAGTACAACCTCAAAAGAAGCTCTGAGCTAGGCTCACCCCTGTAAATCTCTCCGGGGTTCATGACATGCAGGAATTGTGCTCCATAACAAATGTTTATTGCTGTTTAAGTCAGTTCTGAGGTACTTTGCAATGAAGCAATAAAAAACTAATGTAATTTCCATGCTGATGCTTCAAGGAGTAGGTACATTATCCTCCTGAAATTGGGGGTGTCTTTTCCTAAACCCAGTCATAAATCTACTCTTCAAGCAGTTTCTTAAATTCTCTCTTAAGGTGAATTAATCAAAATAGAGAAGCCACTTGCTTTTCTGTAGTCTTCCCCAGCTGCCCAGAGGTTGTTTGTCATGTCCTCAAGTGATTTCCTCATGGTTACTGAAGCCTAGGGCCTGAAATGAGGTTATGCAAGTAGCTCAGTGTCATGTACTTTCTTTATCTGATCTATTCTTTGAGGATCACCAAACAGGATGTGAGACATGTACACTTGAAAGACTTGCATTTAGAAATGATGGGCTCTGTGTTTGTTTATTTAATCCGGGTTTCATTTTTCTTTCTTCTTTAAATCCTTCCCCAATCCTCTTATCTTTTGTGATTTAGCATCATTATTGAGAAACCAAAACCATAAAAGCCAGAGGCTAACTATAAACATATCCATCCCATAAATTTTTATAAATTCAAGACACTCATCTTTTCAAACAAAATAAATTATGAAACCACAAGTCTCCCCCAAACTTGTCCACTTATGTGACATTTATTGAGAAAGAAAGTAAGGGATAGAGTCCTGAATTTTCGTCTCTATCCAAAAGAAGGAAACAAAATAGTGTCCTACCAGGGAATTGCTCCTCAATCTGTCTGCATTGGGTATTTTGAAATGAAAAATAATAGATAGAGAAAACTGCACATGACAAAAGATGCTTTAGGATAGCCAAGGTCAGCAGAGAACACTCCTTCCATTACAGTTATGGTAGAAAGACATCGATTTAGTGTGTGCCCATTCTATCTAGTAGAGATCAGAGGAAGACCCTGGTAATCAGGAGATAATCAGAAGAGAAGAGAAAGAAGAGACAATGTTTGCAGTATATACAGCTGTTCCTCGGTATCTACAGGGCATGAACTCATATCATCTACCTTCTCCTATACTCTAAATCAGCTATAGATCATTTCCCGTGCTTACTACAAAGTACTGTTCTGTATGTAGACATTAGACTATAGTGCTTAGAGAAAAATGATCTGAAAAGAAAAAAATCTGATTTGTAAGGCTTTTGTTGTTCAATTGTTTGTGACAGGGTCACTTTTGTGTAGACCTCATTGTTCTGGAACTTGCTATGTAGGCCATCTGATCTCAGACTCTCAGAAATCCCCCTACCTCTGCCTCCCAAGTTCTGGTACTAAAGATATACACCACCATATCTAGCCACAGAAAAAGAAATATGGACAGGTTCTATACAGACATTTTTTTTCCTGAATGTTTTTGATCCACATTTGTTCAAAACTAACAAAAGGGCCTGTAATTACAGAAGGCCAACTGTATTGTCTCTCTGAAAGTAGGTTAGTTTTTCACTTAAGCCTCCTGATTGCCGAGTGCTAAGAGACCTCCTTTGATGGAAGACTAGGTTTAAAGCCCTTTCTAGTGGTCTGATAATGAGCAGGCTACTTAACCCCTTGAGCCCATATCACTCCATGAAAAATAAGACATATTCAGTATAACCAGAGATGATATCAAATAATAATCATTCCCGAATATCACACAAGAAAGAGATGAAAGGATTTCTGGACCTTCCAAGCTTTCTAGAGAGAGTAATTTACCGAGGAGCTGTGATTAAATACAGGTTCTTATTGTTGCATGAAAGTCCAATTCCTTGCACGATTCCAGGAAACACATATGATGTTGCTTTATGGACCATGTTTTGAGTAGTGAGGATATAAATGACTTAGTGATTATTGTTGGTTTTAATGTGTCAGGATGCTCTCCATAGCAAGAACACACAAGAGGTAGAGCAAAACTACCCATCCTCTGACCCCTAAGTATTTCTTCGAAGAAGTAATGTGCCTGACCTAGAGTCAGGCACTGCCATTTTAGATTCACTGACCAGTTGTCTAACAGCCTGGGGACTTCTTGAGTGACATTTCAGGTTACTAAATATCTCAACGTTAAAGGGCTCCAGGAAATAATTTCAGCACCGCTGTTATATGCTCACTGCTGCTTCCAGAGCCCTGGTTCATGCTGAGGTCTTTCCAGAGCACCCAAGTAACTTCTGCCAGCAGAGTGAGTCAAAGATGAAAATGGAGGTTTAATTTAGGATGATGATGAAACTGATTAACCAAGAGATGGGCAATGAACCCCTTTAGTCCCATCTCAGGGAAGTACAGGGCTGAAGTCACACATTCATTAGAATTAATTAAGGACTACCGAGGCAAGGATCCTAGGGAACTGTTTTACTTCCAAGATTAAGCAGACCCAAAACTTGGGCCTTGGGCTTAATTCTACTGCATCTACATACAGGCTTGGCTTCTACCTGGTACAGTAAAGCCAAGAAGAATCTGCTATAATTATTTCATACTTACAGCGTTTCTGAGACAGGAGCACCTTGCCTTTTCATGCTAGTGGATCTTGAAAATATTAGCAGAGACGTTCTGAGCAAGAGCTGTCCTCACATTCTAATTGTTTGACATCAAATTCTTTAGGAAGTATACACCTTGGACCTGAGAGTTGGTGGGAATGCACTCATAACTAGTGGTGGGAGTTTGAGACCCAGCGATGTGCATGTAATCACAGCTCATTTGAAACTGCAGTAATAATAGCTATGACTAATAACAACTTCGATTATGTCCCGGGAACTGTGCAGAGCACTGAAAAAGCGTTACCACAGCAATGTCTCCAGGAGTCCTATGGAGAATGCATCTGTCACTCCTATTTCTCCAAGATCTATGCTCATCTTTTATAGGAATTATAAAATAGAAACACTTATTTTTCCATGTTTCAATAAGCAAAGGCAACACTAAAAGCAAATCTGTTTTTTTTTATGTCAAGTGAATTTATCAGATAAAAGCAAGAGATTCAGCATCACTAAGAGCAAAAATGTGTGAAAGACTATGAAAAGGAATAAAGTGGGAGCTTGCATCTTTAGTGTCCAAAGTACAAGCCCTGTTGCCTGGAATTCTTCATTATACAAACCTTTATTCAATGAGCGTCTGCTGACAGGGTTGGACAACACAAAGTCAATCCCCAGGAGTCACGTGACAGAAAGAACCAACTCTTGCAAGTTGACCTCTGACTTCCATATAGTGGCCGTGCCATGTGCATCCCTACCAGGTACACACAACTAAATAAAATAAATTATACTTTGATTAAAGACGTTCAATAGAATGAGCAGCATGCTAGAAATTTGTGTGAGTTTTGTTCATTTGTTTTTTAAGTGTTGTCCTGGGACGTGAATCCAGTAAATCCGTAGTAGGCAAATACTTTATCACTGAAATACATTCGATACTTTACTACCTCTAAGTGATCATAGCTCCTTCATAGTGGCCTTTCTGTCCCCAGTTATTGCTATCTCCACTTGGGAATGTGATGATCTAACAAAATCTTCACTGGGCTTCATCACAAAGCCCAGTTTTGTACCCACGTCACCAATGTGCCTTGGAAAGTTGAGGAAAGTCACTGAAACCAATCCATAATATAGATCCTCATGGTTTCTAAACCTAATTCCTGCTGTTTTTAAGACAAAATGCAGAGCCCTAAAATCTAATCTAGAAAGTACTTTGTGAACCTGGTAGAACAATCTGAATTTAGAGTTCAAAACCTGTATGTTTAAAACAGCATACTGTGGACCTAAATCTGAAGCAAGGATGAACCAGAATGGATAACAAGTTGTACCTGGATATTGGATACTGCAGCCTACTCCATCAGGAAGGATCACTTAAATTCATTTAGTTTGCTTTCTGCTATTTGTTGGTTAACTTTCCATAAAGTTCTTTCTTTCTTTTTTTTTTTTTTTTTTTGCAAACCCCAGAGCCACAGTATCCACTTCTTTGCATGTGAGCCAGCAACCCACGTGACTTACATCTCTACAGGGAAAAACACCTATACCACTTAATTCTCAAGGTTGTTGAGGTAAGCAAACAAAACAATACTTAGCAAAACCACTTGACTGTGTGGTACAAATTATAAATACAATCTTGTAAAGGTAATCACTCTGATATTTAGAGAAGATTTTAGATCCTTTGTTATTTAGTCCCTGGTTCACTTCCTGAAAGAATCGTTTCAGGTAAATGAGTTAATAGAATGCAACCCTTGCTTTCTACAGGACTATTTTCCTTTGCCTTATTTCCTACTAGCAACATGCAGTTTTGAATTCTGGTGATACCTTGATAGATTAGTTTACTCCTTCACATTCAACCTTTAAGATGTACCTGATATAAAGAGATAAACACACACATACACACACACACACACACACACACACACACACACACACACATACACACACATGATATGGTTATAAATTGGATTATAGATTTTAGAGCTGCCTTCAGCTCTCAGGAGCAAGCGCACATTCCCATACAACCACAGAAGATATGCAGCCTCAACCAGATGAGCAACTGTGGCCTGTCTTCTATTAAAGCCAACTCCTCCAGCTTCATGAACACCTACAACATCTGGAAAAATAGGGTGAGTTGGGGCCATGGGCCAAGAATCATAGAATCAAAACTCCATGAACAGAGAGAAAGGAGAATCTTAGGCCAGCATGGTAGTGCACACCTAGAATGCCAGCACCCAGGAGTCCTAGGTCTGATGGCTAGGGTTTCAAGGCCAGCCTGGGATATATAGTCAGACCCTCTTTCAAGAAAAGAACAAATAATGAACTGAAGCCTTGGCAACAAGGACAGAATCTGTTAAAATCTGTAAGCCACATGAAGTCTCCAAAAATTTCCAGGATAGATCTTGTTCCTGAAAAATTCTGGTCAGAAAAAAAATAGACCATAAATCTTCCTTCTACGGTGGTTTTGTTCTTTTCACAGCTAGTAATATTTTCCCCCATCTTATTTCTTTTTCTTCATTTTGACTCTTTTTCCATTTTATGCCTTTTAATTCTTATTCCCTGGAAGAAAAGAAGCAGCATTGTGTGGATAACTTAAGAAAGAAAAGTCTGATATTTGGGGAGACACCAGCAGCATAGAGTTTCAAATCCCAAACCCATCACTAGGCCCTTTGTTAAAGCACAGTCTCCTGATGTCAAGTTTGATTTAAATTATTTTTGAATAAAGCAGTCATTTTCTTGCTGAAGAAACACTTGAGTGTCTCGAACATATTATTATTACACAGTATAGAGTTTTGTGTCTTACAAAGGGCAGTCATTAGCTGCATAACTTCCCCTTGGAGAATCTCCAAAGGGAAATGTGAAACTTGAAAATTCTCACACATTGAAAAAAAAATCTCATGTTGTCTGTTTCATTAATGGGCATGTTGACACACACATAGTATTCAAGCCAGAGTGTAAGGTATGTGGTCATGTGTATCACTGCTGGAGAAATGGGAAGTGAGGCATTAACTTACAAAACCTAGAAGGCAATGAATGATTATTTTCTTCTGAGTTGTTGAATAAAGACATTTTTCTCCCCACCAGAAGTACCTCCCCTATATTCATCAATATGGGAGACTATAAGAAGAATGGTTGTTTTATTATATATTTGAATATTTCCATATGAAATTGTGAATACTACTTAATGACAGGTAAGGTCCTACATTGTGGTATCCTTGCTGTAAGAGTTTAAAGTATAAGACACAGAGTACATTTTTCCACTTGTTCTTTGTTTGTTAGCCTAAGGAAGTACTACATTTTAATGGTATCTATCATATTCTTGTATGTGACCAGATAACTAGGATCTTACATTGAATCTTACTTTACACTGTATAGCTAAAGCTTGAATGAACTCGGAAAGACCCATGTGTCAAAATCTTTATCCCCAGGTTAGTGCTATTGGGAGGTAGGACCTAGTAAAAGGGCTTTAGGTTGTTATTGAGGAAGTAGCCCTAAAGACTATAAAAGCCTATAGCCCTCCATTTTTTTAATTTTTAAAAATGTTCTGCTGGTTATGAGGTGAGCAGTTTTTCTTCAACATACACACACAAAGATACACAAATACACAAACCCACACACTACATGCGCACATATTCATATGCAAACACATGCATATGAATGGATGTGAAGTGGAAACTTCTAGTTTCTTTGGGGAGTCAGTTATGTCAAATGATGTTTTTTTTCTGGGGCACACAGGTAAAAGGATATTTTGCTAAAGCAAGCAACAGGTGAAGGGTCATTTTGCTATAGCAAACATGTAAAAGGGTGCATGATGTTTAGAAAGAATATAAATATGACTCCACAGACAGTGGGATCTCGAGCATTGGTTGGATTTGCTCCACCTTACTATTCTTTTTTTTTCCATTTTTTATTAGGTATTTAGCTCATTTACATTTCCAATGCTATACCAAAAGTCCCCCATACCCACCCAACTCCACTCCCCTACCCACCCACTCCCCCTTTTTGGCCCTGGCGTTCCCCTGTACTGGGGCATACAAAGTTTACGTGTCCAATGGGCCTCTCTTTCCAGTGATGGCCGATTAGGCCATCTTTTGTTACATATGCAGCAAGAGTCAAGAGCTCCGGGATACTGGTTAGTTCATAATGTTGTTCCACCTATAGGGTTGCAGATCCCTTTAGCTCCTTGGGTTCTTTCTCTAGCTCCTCCATTGGGAGCCCTGTGATCCATCCATTAGCTGACTGTGAGCATCCACTTCTGTGTTTGCTAGGCCCCGGCATAGTCTCACAAGAGATAGCTACATCTGGGTCCTTTCAATAAAATCTTGCTAGGGTATGCAATGGTGTCAGCGTTTGGATGCTGATTATGGGGTGGATCCCTGGATATGGCAGTCTCTACATGGTCCATCCTTTCATCTCAGCTCCAAACTTTGTCTCTGTAACTCCTTCCATGGGTGTTTTGTTCCCAATTCTAAGGAGGGGCATAGTGTCCACACTTCAGTCTTCATTCTTCTTGAGTTTCATGTGTTTAGCAAATTGTACCTTATATCTTGGGTATCCTAGGTTTGGGGCTAATATCCACTTATCAGTGAGTACATATTGTGTGAGTTCCTTTGTGAATGTGTTACCTCACTCAGGATGATGCCCTCCAGGTCCATCCATTTGGCTAGGAATTTCATAAATTCATTCTTTTTAATAGCTGAGTAGTACTCCATTGTGTAGATGTACCACATTTTCTGTATCCATTCCTCTGTTGAGGGGCATCTGGGTTCTTTCCAGCTTCTGGCTATTATAAATAAGGCTGCTATGAACATAGTGGAGCATGTGTCCTTCTTACCAGTTGGGGCATCTTCTGGATAAATGCCCAGGAGAGGCATTGCTGGATCCTCCAGTAGTACTATGTCCAATTTTCTGAGGAACCGCCAGACTGATTTCCAGAGTGGTTGTACAAGCCTGCAATCCCACCAACAATGGAGGAGTGTTCCTCTTTCTCCACATCCACGCCAGCATCTGCTGTCACCTGAATTTTTGATCTTAGCCATTCTGACTGGTGTCCACCTCACTATTCTTTACTGATGACACACGTGGATAGGTTCACCTTACACTGCATTGCCAAACTTCGCTTGTGGTGACTTCATAGAGAAAAACTCACCAAAGAACTTCTCATGAGATTCCTGCAACTTCTTGCTGCTTCCATGGACTCTGGCTGATTGATAAGCCTTGCAGTTTCTTCTGGATTGAACTGCCCTTGCTAATTCATGTGTAGTGTCTGCCAAGTGGACAGGACTCCAGCTACTGATTAATGGTTGGTGTTTGCTAGTGGACTGGACTGAGAACAACAAAGATTGGAATTGCCCCGAAGAACTATTTCTAAACAGGTCCACTTCCCCTGTACCTTAATAACCTTTCTTTTCCACTACCTCTGGTAGGTTGTGGACTGGAGGGGGGGTGGTTGAATTCTTATATAAGTACGTTGTGAAAAATATATGCCTATACATATGCACAAACACACACACAACTTACCACAAGTCTAAAAGTGATATGATTTATCAAACATGAATTCAAACCTTGAAAACTATGAGTTGAAATAAAGATTTTTTTTCTAATAACTCAATTAGATATTTTGTTGTAGTGATGGAATACTTATTAACATGAAAGATTAGATAGATAGATAGATAGATAGATAGATAGATAGATAGATAGATAGATAGATAGATATGAGAGAGAGAGAGAGAGAGAGAGAGAGAGAGAGAGAGAGAGAGAGAGAGAGAGAGAGAGAGATGTTGGAGAGTCCTGTCTATCATATCCAGATAGCTCTCTGAGCTTGGCCCAAAAAGGAGGACTCCCTTTCTTAGCAGGGGTTCCCTTTCTCTACCTAACATTACTTGGAGACTGTCTCTGAGCACAGATGCCTGACCTAACCTGAAGGATGACTCTTCTCCCTCCAAAGAGAAGGCTGCCCAGAGCAGTGTTGGCTACTTCTAATCTCACCTCAAGGTTGCTACAGGTTCATCATCTCAAGGATCGTTGAAGAAAGTTCTCAACAGAAGGTGAAAAGAGGCTATTCATGCCTAAGAGATGGATAGCATACCTGATACACAACGTCCAACACATGAAATTCAAACTAGACTTCCTAAAGGTGGAAAGCAACAACAAAGGAATTTGCTAAGGATAGATGATGTCATGGTCCCATTCTTATCCTTTCACCTCATAATTTGGGCAAGCTCTACAGAGATTTTATAGTATCGTGTATTTTTTAAAGATGTATTTATTTATTATATGTAAGTACACTCTAGCTGTCTTCAGACAGTCCAGAAGAGGGTGTCAGATCAAATTACAGATGGTTGTGAGCTACCATGTGGTTGCTGGGATTTAAACTCAGGACCTTCAGGAAGAATAGTCAGTGCTCTTAACCGCTGAGCCATCTCTCCAACCCCTATAGTATCTTTCAAAATCAAAACTTCATTTGATCATGCAGTTCTAGATATTTGTCTAATAAAGTCCTGACAAATGTACAAAATATTACATGCACTTATATACATATGTATATAATAAATAACATATGTAGTGATAGTTATTGAAGCATTATTCACAGTTGCAAATAACTAGGATATTAAAAAGGCTCAGCCAATATGAGACTGATGAAGAAACAATGACATATTCATATTAACAATGCAAATACCTGTATTTTATGCCCACCTGTGTGCAATCATCACTAATAAATAAGAATAGACACAACTGAAAACAACAGGAGCCAGTTGTAAAACATTTGCCATGGCCATAAAGATCCATACACAAATGTTCAGCCATGAATGGTTAACTACACGGCAGTTAGAAAGAATAAGACCTCTCTACAGGCACAACTTTGCTTGTGCATTTAATCTTGATTTCACATCATCATTAAGAAGTACAAGTTGAAAGTTTACCCACCTTATCTTCAAAGCCCCCGGTTAAATTCTTTTGCATCCAGTAGCAAACAAGAGCCATCTTATGTGATGAGTGCATTGAAGAATGCCTTTAGCATAGTAGGTTTACTATGCAGTTGTTTGTAGAGGTGGGTTCCCCCCTTGTCCTGATCCTCAGTTTGTTCTAGCTGTTCAGTCGGTTGATTGAATTATAAAGCCAGAGTCTTGCACCAGAATGGCCATACCTTACAGAGTTAAACTAGTTGTGTGGCAGAATCACTTCATCAAACAAAGGGATAAATCATACTCAGCAGGGCTTTCTCTCTTCCCTGGTAGCTTTCCTCTGAGTGCTATCATTCAAACAAAATTGTACCAGCTGGACAAAAAAAAGTGTTTGGAAGCTGGAATCCTTTCCTGTGAAAACCAAGATTCTGAGTAAATATGTCCAGACTCATCTGAAATGAGCTTGCTTGTCTGCTCTTTGTTTGAAGGCACAAATTATTCACCAATCCGAGCAAGCCATACCAGACCCCTAAGTCTCAAATGGGACTAAACCAGAATCTGAGCCTTAGAATCAGGACTTAAGTGTATATTGGAAAAAATCGGTTCTTATCCTGGATTTGACCATTCCAGGAGGTTGGTTAACCCTGTGGTGTTTCCTAAGCTCATTGCTGCTCCTGCCCTGACTTGACTGCAATGTTCATGTAGGCATCTCAGAATGGTATTAACAGTGGATATCTTTTCACTGCCAGCAGCCTTTCCCACTTGTTTTTTGAAGGACTTGTAGTAGCAAATATGAGGTAAATTCACTTGCCTCTCTACTTTTCCACACATGAAAATTAGTGTTTGGCTTCATCATCACTTAAAACAAAGCACATGGCAAGACTCATGCATCAGAATGACGAGGACCACAGGACATTTTCAAAGCACCACTCATCTCTCATCACAGAGGTTGAACAGGATGATAAATTTACTGATTTCTTAGTCATGCCTGTGCAATGAAGTTTGAGAAGCCAGGACTAGGGGTTGCAAAGAGAAGTGAAATAGTCAGTATGCCCCCATGATAACTACTCCAAGTTCAATGTTTATATTCACACACACACAAATACATATATTTTAAGTAATACATATAAATCAGTGTTTACTTTCATGTATATATGAAATATTTATATATGGATATATTCATACAATGCATTATATCTACTCCCTTTCCCATCTCTCCCTAGATTCACTATCATCTTCCTTTACACCCAATTTGTATCTTCTTTTTTAAAAACCTCATTGAGTACAGTTTATGCTAATTTTATATTCTTGGAAGTGTGGACTTCGACTGGAATGTGGTCAATCTATCAGGGTCTGATTCTCTCTCTTTCAGCAACAATCAACTGCCCAAATCTCTATAGGTAGCAGTGGGATTTTACACCTACTTCTGTTCATATTAGTGCCCTACTAGTGTTCATGCTAGGGCATGGGTTGAAACTTGTGTAGCAGATCTGGCATCCAATGAGAAAGTGATGGGTTTGTTCCATTACGTCTGTGCTACCAGTAGGTGTGTCTTTAGACTGGTCATTATTGTATTCCCAGAGTTCAGAATTGGTAAGGTCAGTGATTTCTTTTCTCTTCTGCTAACGTGCATAGCACCTTCTAGGACAAAGAAATCATCCAGTAGAAGGGAAGTGTGCAGATTAGTGCAAGACTGGTTTTTTTCATGTTGTATGACTCAAATATTTTGTTTTTTAGCAACAGGGCTTTACAATAGGGCTTACTATGAAAGTCTAGAGGATAACAAAGCACAATCAATAGCCTATAGCCCATAATGTTTCAAAATCTATAGTATCTTACTGGGCAACAACACCAAAGAGACCATCCATTCCTGGTACAGATTTTTCAGTTGTCAGCCTGTAGTGTCTAGTAGTGATATTGTTGCTCCTAATAGAATGAGTGCTTAAATTCTTTTAGTATGTGTGTATGTATATATTGTAGGAAGCTTCTACAACAATGGGTTTCTGTATGACTTTTTCCTCAGTATAGTGTTGGTTTTTCCTCAGTGTCCATCCCCACCCATGTTCACTCCTCTACCCTGCCGTCCCATCCCCCATCCCACTTTACCTCTTCCTAGTTCATTATTATCCATTATTCTACTGCATTCTATCTCCCCTCCATTGATACACTCCCAACCCCTTACTGATTTTGTGATCTACAGATATTCTCAATGGAGCACACTTATCCGAAGAGCCAAAGTTAACGTCCACAAATGAGAGATAACACGTGATGTTTGTCTTTAAGGGTCTAAGCTACCTCACTCAGAATGATTGTTTCCAGATTTTTCCATTTACCTATGTATTTCATGATTTCATTTTTCTTAATACTCCTTGGATGATGGACATGTAGAGTGTTGCCATTTTCTAACTATTGCAAATGAACTTGAATGAGCAGGCATCTCTGTAGCAGCATATATTATCTTTGGGTATATTCCTGAGAGTGGGCCAGCAGGATCATGTGCTAGAACTATTTTTAGTCTCTGGGGAATCTCCATACTGACTTTCAGAGTGGCTTTAGAAGTTGGCACTCCCACCAATGTGCATATGTGTTCCCCTTCTCACTCCATGGCAGTCATTTTTTTTTAATCTTTGACATTCTGATTCTGATTGAGGTAAGATAAACATCTCAAAGTAGTTTCAATTTGTATTCTCTGAGGGCCAAGAGTTACATTTGAAAAGTATTTCTTAGCCATTTCTGTTTAATCTTTTAAGAATTGCTTAGTTCTATATCCCATTTTAATTGTTTTTAAATATTTAGTTGTGGGATTTTTCATTTTGAATTTTGATTTTTTTAAATCCTTTATATATTCTAGGCAGTAGCATTCTGTCAGATGCTTAATTGGTGAAATATTTTTCCATTCTATAGGTTGTCTCTTCACTGGAATGATGATGCTCTTTGTTACACAGAGCTTTTTAGTTTCATGAGGTCCCATTTATTTTTGTGTGAGGGTACAGGTAAGTGAGCATGTGTGTGGAGGCCTGAAGTCAACTTTGAATGTTCTTCTGGTGCCATTCACAGAGACCTGGAAATTTACTGTTAAGCTAGGATGCTTGGCTCAGGAAATCCACTTCGCCAGTGCTGGAATTACAATTATGTACCCTCACACTAGGCATTTTATGTGGAACCTGGGGAAGGAACTAAGGTTCTCAAGCATTTGACTATGTGTGTGTGTGGATATATTTGTACATGACACACATAGATAGATAGATAGATAGATAGATAGATAGATAGATAGATAGATAGATAGATAGATAGAGTTATAATTTTGAATTTTGTATTTGTCTGTACAATGTTGCATTATAGCCCTTTAACTGGGCAACAAATAGAAGCAACCAGTGTTGAATATTGACATTCTACCCAGAATTGAATGATTATCACCCTATTTGATCTTTGAAACAACACTGTGAAACAGTAGGAAATGGAGATTCAGAGTTTAAATGCCTGCTTGAGGCTTGGAGCTTGTAATTGGTTGAGCGAAAATTTGGAGGTTTCTCTATCTGCACAGCATTGCACGTTTAACCACACAAGGTAATCATGCACTTAAAATAAAATTGTTTGAGGAGTTTACTATTTGGGTAAGTTTATAAACCTTAAAAGTAGTTAATTGTACTATTCTTTCTGAAATAAATATTTGAAAAACTATTCATTTGCCCAAATTTTCCTGTGATCTGACCTTTATAGATTCTTAGGTGTGTACTATCTCCCCACTACATCTGCTAGAGAAACTACCAATCACCTTATTGTCCAAATACTGTATTGCTGTGGTGGACTGATATGCATTCTAGTGTCTTTTCATTGCTTATCTTCCTGATAAAACAAGAAGGAGGGGGGGGGGAGGAAGGAAGGAAAGAAGGAAGTAGGGAGAAGAGGAAAAGGAGAGGAGGAGAGAGAGAGGAGAGGGTCAGTGATTTAGTGATTCAGGAAGCAAAATTGGTTTGTGCCCCAGGAGGCTGATGATTTAACAGGAAATCACCCCTTGGAAGGGATGAAAAATTCCAGAAACACATGGGGCAAGGAGGGTATTTCCACATACAAATGGTTGCACAGGTACACATTCATGTGCACACACACACACACACACACACACACACACATACACACCTACACACATCCACAGACAGACAGAGGCAGAGAGAAACACAGAGAAAAAATTAAAACGTATTTAAATCAAGTTTTTTAAACTACAAGTTTTTTCATAAAACCATTTCCCTTTCACATATAAATGAGCTTTATTTTTGCCAAATCCACCCTTATTTCAAAGAGTCCCACTTCTCAGAGGAGGAAACTGAGTCTTGTGAGGTGAAGTAGTCCCTATATAACTAGAGAAAATAGAAAGAAGAAACAGAATTCCAATTATCTGATGCTTAGACTGTTAAGACAAGATTTATTGTAAGGCTTTCTACATTAGAGATAAACAATAGAATCATTGATTATTCCTAAGATGGCACATATTCTCCTGTGAAGCCAGATGCAGCAAAGACAAAGAGTTCTTTGAGAACAGGGGATGTTGTGCAGGCCAAAAGAGTGACAAATACTGTCACGGGTCCTCATTCCAGCCACACAGACACCCACTCCTCCATGACACGCTATGCATTTCTGTACTTAGGGAGTTGCAGAATCTGCTTCCCTAAAGTTAGGATGGTATGCATAGTTTGTTTCCTCACCTGCCACCCACTGGGAATTCCTTTTTTTTTTCTCTCTCTCTCTCTTAATTTGGCTGTTTTAATTTACTTTTAAAAAAACTATATTTTTATTAGATATTTTCTTTATTTACATTTCAAATGCTATCCCAAAAGTTCCCTATACCCTCCCCCTGCCCTGCTCCCCTACCCACCCACTCCCAATTCTTGGCCCTGACATTCCCCTGTACAGGGGCATATAAAGTTTGCAAGACCAAGGGGCCTCTCTTCCCAATGATAGACAACTAGGCCATCTTCTGCTACATATGCAGCTGGAGACACGAGCCCTGAGGGTACTGGTTAGTTCATATTGTTTGACCACCTATAGGGTTGCAGACCCCTTCAACTCCTTGGGTGCTTTCTCTAACTTCTCCATTGGGGGCCCTGGGTTCCTTCCTATAGATGACTGTGAGCATCCACTTTTGTATTTGCCAGGCACTGGCATAGCCTCATATGAGACAGCTATATCAGGGTCCCTACAGCAAAATCTTGCTGGCATATGCAATAGTGTCTGGGTTTGGTGGCTGATAATAGGATGATCCCCGGGTGGGGTAGTTTCTGGATAGTCCATCCTTTCGTCTTAGCTCCAAACGTTGTCTCTGTAACTCCTTCCATGGGTATTTTGTTCCCTATTCTAAGGAGGAGTGAAGTATCCACACGTTGGGCTTCCCTCTTCTTGATTTTCTTGTGTTTTGCAAATTGTATCTTGGGTATTCTAAGTTTCTGGGCTAATATCCACTTATCAGTGAGTGCATATCTAATGACTTCTTTTGTGACTGGGTTACCTCACTAAGGATGATATCCTCCAGATACATCCATTTGCCCAAGAATTTCATTAATTCATTGTTTTTAATAGCTGAGTTGTACTCCATTGTGTAAATGTACCACATTTTCTGTATCCGTTCCTCTGTTGAGGGACATCTGGGTTCTTTCCAGCTTCTGGCTGCTATCAACATAGTGGCGCATGGGTTCTTATTACCAGTTGGAACATCTGGGTATATGCCCAGATGGATCTTCCTGTAGTACTATGTCCAATTTTCTGAGGAACCACCAGACTGATTTCCAGAGTGGTTGTACCAACTTGCAATCCAATCAGCAATGGAGGAATGTTCCCTTTCACATCCTCAGCAGCATCTGCTGTCACCTGAATTTTTGATCTTAGCCATTCTGACTGGTGTGAGTGGAATCTCAAGGTTGTTTTGATTTGCATTTCCCTGATGATTAAGGATGTTAAACATTTTTTCAGGTGCTTCTCAGTCATTTGTTATTCCTCAGTTGAAAATTTTGTTTAGCTCTGTACCCCATTTTTAATGGGGTTATTTGAATGTTTGGAGTCCAGCTTCTTGAGCTCTTTGTATATATTGAATATTAGTTCCCTATCAGATTTATGATTGGTAAAAATCCTTTCCCAATCAGTTGGTGGCCTTTTTGTCTTATTGACGGTGTCTTTTGCTTTGCAGAAGCTTTGCAATTTTATGAGGTCCCACTTGTCAATTCTTAATCTTACAGCACAAGCCATTGCTGTTCTGTTTAAGAATTTTTTCCCTGTGCCCATATCTTTGAGGCTTTTCCCAACTTTCTCCTCTATAATTTTCAGTGTCTCTAGTTTTATGTGGAGTTCTTTGATCGACTTAGACTTGAGCTTTGTACAAGGAGATAAGAATGGATCAATTCACATTCTTCTACATGATAACTGCCAGCACCATTTGTTGAAAACGCTGTCTTTTTTCCACTGGATTCTTTTAGCTCCCTTGTCAAAGATCAAGTGACCACAGGCGTGTGGATTCATTTCTGGGTCTTCAATTCTATTCCATTCGTCTATTTGTCTGTCACTATACCAGTACCATGCAGTTTTTATCACAATTGCTCTGTAGTACAGCTTAATGTCAGGCATGGTGATTCCACCAGAGGTTCTTTTATTATTGAGAATAGTTTTTGCTATCCTAGGTTATTTGTTATTCCAGATGAAATTGCAAATAGCCCTTTCTATCTCAGTGAAGAATTGAGTTAGAATTTTGATGGGGATTGCATTGAATCTGTAGATTGCTTTCAGCAGGGTAGCCATTTTTACTATATTAATCCTGCCAATCCATGAGCATAGGAGATCTTTCCATCTTCAGAGATCTTGTTCAATCTCTTTCTTCAGAGACTTGACGTTCTTATCATACAGATCTTTCACTTCCTTATTTAGAGTCACACCAAGGTATTATTTGTGACTAATGTGAAGGGTGTTGTTTCCCTAATTTCTTTCTCAGTCTGTTTATCCTTTGTGTAGAGAAAGGTCATTGATTTGCTTTAGTTAACTTTATATCCAGCTACTGCACTGAAGCTGTTTATCAGGTTTAGGAGTTCTCTGGTGGAATTTTTGGGGTCACTTATATATACTATCACTCATCTGCAAATAGTGATATTTTGACTTCCTCTTTTCCAATTTCTATCCCCTTGATCTCCTTTTGTTGTCGAATTGCTCTGGCTAATACTTCAAGTACTATGTTGAAAAGGTAGGGAGAAAGTGGGCAGCCTTGTCTAGTCCCTGATTTTAGTGGAATTGCTTCGAGTTTCTCTCCATTTAGTTTGATGTTGGCTACTGGTTTGCTATATATTGCTTTTATTATGTCTAGGTATGGGCCTTGAATTCCTGATCTTTCCAAGACTTTTGTCATGAAGGGGTGTTGGATTTTTTTCAAGTGCTTTTTCAGCATCTAAAGAGATGATCATGTGATTTTTGTCTTTGAGTTTGTTTATATAGTGGATTATGTTGATGGACTTCCGTATATTAAACCATCCCTGCATCGCTGGCATGAAGCCTACTTGGTCATGATGGATGATCATTTTGATGTGTTCTTGGATTTTTATTGAGTATTTTTGCATCGATATTCATAAGGGAAATTGGTCTGAAGTTCTCTTTCTTTGTTGGATCTTTGTGTGGTTTAGGTATCAGAGTAATTGTGGCTTCATGGAATGAATTAGGTAGAGTACCTTCTGTTTTTATTTTGTGGAATAGTTTGTGCAGAACTGGAATTAGGTCTTCTTTGAAGGTCTGATAGAACTCTGCACTAAACCCATCTGGTCCTGGGCTTTTTTTGGTTGGGAGACTATTGATGACTGCTTCTATTTCTTTAGGGAATATAGGACTGTTTAGGTCATTAATCTTATCCTGATTTAGCTTTGGTACCTGGTATCTGTCTAAGAAGTTGTCCATTTCATCTAGGTTTTCTAATTTTGTTGAGTATAGCCTTTTGTAGTAGGACCTGATGATGTTTGGAATTTCCATAGGTTCTTTTGTTATATCTCCTTTTTAATTTTTGATTTTGTTAATTAGGATACTGACCCTGTGCCCTCTAGTTAGTCTTGCTAAGGGTTTATCTATCTTGTTGATTTTTCTCAAAGAACCAACTCCTGGTTTGGTTGATTCTTTGAATAGTTCTTTTTGATTTTACTTGGTTGATTTCAGCCCTGAGATTAATTATTTCCTGCTGTCTACTCCTCTTGGATGAATTTGCTTCCTATAGTTCTAGAACTTCTAGGTGTGCTGTCAAGCTGCTAGTGTATGCTCTCTCTAGTTTCTTTTTGGAGGCATTCAGAGCTATGAGTTTTCCTCTTAGAACTGCCTTCATTGTGTCCCATAAGTTTGGGTATGTTGTGGCTTCATTTTCATTAAACTCTAAAAAGTCTTTAATTTCTTTATTTCATCCTTGACCAAGGAATCATTGAGTAGAGTGTTGTTCAGTTTCCACATGAATGTTGGCTTTCTATTATTTATGTTGTTATTGAAGATCAGCCTTAGTCCGTGGTGATCAGATAGGATGCATGGGATAATCTCAATATTTTTGTATCTGTGGAGGCCTATTTTGTGACCAATTATGTGGTCAATTTTGGAAGAGGTACCATGTGGCACTGAAAATAGGGTATATCCTTTTGTTTTAGGATAAAATATTCTGTAGATATCTATTAAATCCATTTGTTTCATAACTTCTGTTAGTGTCCATGTGTCTCTGTTTATTTTCTGTTTCCAGGATTTGTCCATTGGTAAGTGTGGGGTGTTGAAGTCTTCCACTATTATTGTGTGAGGTGCAATGTGTCCTTTGAGCTTTACTAAAGTTTCTTTAATGAATGTGGCTGCCCTTGCATTTGGAGCATAGATATTCAGAATTGAGACTTCGTCTTGATAGATTTTACCTTTTATGAGTATGAAGTGCCCCTCCTTGTCTTTTTTGATAACTTTGGGTTGGAAGTCAATTTTATTCGATATTAGAATGGCTACTCCAGCTTATTTCTTCGGACATTGTGCTTGGAAAATTGTTTTCCAGCCTTTCACTCTGAGGTAGTGTCTGTCTTTTTCCCTGAGATGGGTTCCCTCTAAGCAGCAAAATGTTGAGTCCTGTTTGTGTAGCCAGTCTATTAGTCTATATGTCTTTTTTATTGGGGAATTGAGTCCATTGATGTTAAGAAAAATTAAAGAAAAGTAATTGTTGCTTTCTGTTATTTTTGTTGTTAAAGTTGGGATTCTGTTCTTGTGGCTATCTTCTTTTAGGTTTGTTGAAGGATTACTTTCTTCCTTTTTCTATGGTGTAGTTTCTGTCCTTGTGTTGGTGTTTTCCCTTTACTATCCTTTGAAAAGCTGGGTTCATGGAAAGATATTTTGTGAATTTGGTTTTATCATGGAATACTTTGTTTTCTCTGTCTATGGTAATTGAGAGTTTTGCTGGGTATAGTAGCCTGGGCTGGCATTTGTGTTCTGTTAGTGTCTGCATAACATCTGTCCAGGATGTTCTGGCTTTCATAGTCTCTAGTGAGATGTCTGGTGTAACTCTAATAGGCCTGCCTTTATATGTTACTTGACCTTCTTCCCTTACTGCTTTTAATATTCTATCTTTATTTAGTATATTTGTTGTTCTGATTATGTGTCGGGAAGAATTTCTTTTCTGGTCCAGTCTATTTGGATTTCTGTAGGCTTCTTTTATGTTCATGGGCATCTCTTTCTTTAGGTTAGGGAAGTTTTCTTCTATAATTTTGTCGAAGATATCTGCTGACCCTTTAAGTTGAAAATCTTCATTCTCATCTACGCCTATTATCCGTAGGTTTGGCCTTCTCATTGTGTCCTGCATTTCCTGGATGTTTTTAGTTAGGATCTTTTTGAATTTTCCATTTTCTTTGATTGTTGTGCCGATGTTCTCTATGGAATCTTCTGCACCTGAGATTCTCTCTTCCATCTCTTGTATTCTGTTGCTGATGCTCACATCTATGGTTCCTGATTTCTTTCCTAGGGTTTCTATCTCCAGAGTTGTCTCACTTTGGGTTTTCTTTATTGTTTCTACTTCCCTTTGTAGATCTTGGATGGTTTTGTTCAATTACATCACCTTTTTGGTTGTGTTTTCCTGTAGCTCTTTAAGGGATTTTTGTGTTTCCTCTTTAAGGGCTTCTATCTCTTTAGCACTATTCTCCTGTATTTTTTTAAGTGAGTTATTAATGCCCCTCTTGATTTCCTCTACCAACATCATGAGATATGATTTTAAGTCTGAGTCTTGCTTTTCGGGTTTATTGAGGTATCCAGGACTGGCTGAGGTGAGTGATGGGTTCTGATGATGGTGAGTGGTCTTGGTTTCTGTTAGTAAGACTCTTACATTTGCCTTTCGCCATCTGGTAATCTCTGGAATTAGTTGTTATAGTTGTCTCTGGTTGGAGCTTGTTCCTCCTGTAATTCTGTTAGCCTCTGTCAGCAGACCTGGGAGTCCAGCTCTCTCCTGAGTCTCAGTGGTCAGAGTACTCTCTGCAGGCAAGCTCTCCTCTTGCAGGGAAGGTTCACAGAGGTCTGGCGTTCAGACCTGTCTTCCGGCTGAAGATGAAGGCCCAAAACAGGGCCTATCCCAGAAGATGTATTGCTTCTGCAGTCTGCTTGCTCACCTGCACAGACTGGTCTCTGAGGGATATGGGACACAAGATGGCTCTGTCACCTGCTCCGGCAGTCAGAGCCCTCCTGGGCAGACACCTCTCCTCTGGTGGGGAAGGTGCCCGGCTGTCTGGAGCCCGAAATGGGGTATGTCCCAGAAGCTGTGTTGCTTCTGCAGTCTGCTCACTCACCCTTCCCAGTCTGAGAGCTGACCTGTGCAGACTGGTCTCTAAAGGACCCAGGACCCAAGATGGCTCCCTCACCTGCTCCGGTAATCAGAGCCCTCCTGGGTGAGGCAGACACCTCTCCTCTGGCGGGGAAGGTGCCTGGATGTCTGGAGCCTGAAACGGGGAAGGTGCCTGGATGTCTGGAGCCTGAAATGGGATCTGTCCCAGAAGCTGTGTCATTTCTGCCTATCCCAGAAGCTGTGTTGCTTCTGTAGTCAGCACTCTCACCTGCTCAGACTAGTCTCTGAGGGATCCGGGACACAAGATGGCTCCCTTACCTGCTCTGGCAGTCAGAGCCCTCCCGGGCGGACCTCTCCTCTGGCAGAGAAAGTGCCCGGATGTCTGGAGCCTGAGGGTCTGTCCCAGAAGCTGTGTCGCTTCTGCAGTCCATACTCTCACCTGTGCAGACTACTCTCTGAGGGACTTGGGACCCAAGATGGCTCCCTCACCTGCTCCGGCCCCACTGGGAATTTCAAACTTCATCTCTGGAGGAAAAGGTTGTGGTTCTCACTAAATCACCTCTTACCATTTCTTTTTCTTTTTCTTTTAAATTTTATTTTATTTTTAATTTATTTTTTACACTACGTACTCTCACCATTTCTTAATCATTCTTAATTAGTCTTCAAAATCTCTCAAGTGTAGTGTGCACACCACACACACACACACACACACACACACACACACAATTCACCCACAGACTCTGTGCCAATTTCTCTGTGCAATCACATTTCCTTTCATAAGGTAGGAGATGTCCTTTCTTCCCACATCCTCATCAGAATTTTGTTTTGTTTTCTTGATGATAACTACCTGGCTGAAATAGAATGGAATCTGAATGAAGTTTTGATTTGCATTTCCTTGCTAGCTGGGAGTATTAATTTTTCAAATAGGTATTATTACTTGTAAAAATTGATAAAATTTGAGATTGTATTATGCAAAATACACCAGACTCAAAAAGACAATCACCAGGTTTTTTCTTCCATGTGAAAGAGAGAGAGGGAAAAAGAGGGAGAGAGAATACTGAAGTAGATGGAGCTAGAGGATTACTGGAAAGAGGAGAAGGACAAGGGAGCAGAGGAGGGCAATGGAGAGTAATAGGGGGAGTAGAAGACCAGCTACGGAATGTGCATATGTAGAATTGTCACAATGAAACACACTAATGTAATGAATGTGACGTTAATAAAACCCACAGAATAATTAACATGGGTTAGTTTAAGGAATACCCCAGCAACCTGGATTGCACATATGAGGGGTAATTTTACTAATCAGCAATTATAGGGTAAGAAACAATATTTCAAGGCTCAATTCCCAAGTCAAGGCTTCAACTGCCCCCTCAATATCTGATAAGTTCTGCTATAGAAACTGGTCCTGTTGTTTTATTCTGGTCATCAGAATGCTACTTGGGTTACTTCCTACAGACAGCATTGGTAGTTTGTCAGACACCTTAACATGGCCCATTAAATACGTATTTTCACTAAGGTTAGAGACAGGAAAGAAGAAAAGAGGGAGGAAACGAGGGGAAAAGGGAAGGAGGAAGGGAAGGAGGGGTGAGAGATCGAGGGAGGGAAGGGAAGGGAAGGGAGAGGAGGGGAAGGGAGGGGAGGGGAGAGAAGAAGAGAAGAGAAGAGAAGAGAAGAGAAGAGAAGAGAAGAGAGAGAAGAGAAGAGAAGAGAAGAGAAGAGAAGAGAAGAGAAGAGAAGAGAAGAGAAGAGAAGAGAAGAGAAGAGAAGAGAAGAGAAGAGAAGGAAAATAGAAGATGTTTCTCTTTTAACAAGAATAAGTGTTTCTGAGATAGGAAGCTAGCTTGGCAAAGTGCTGCCCTACCATCATGAGGACTTGAGTTTCTTCCCCAGAACCTAAGGATGGTTTTGGCAGTGTGCATTTGTTACCCTAGTATTGGATAGACAGAGACAGGATGGGCTCTCTAGCTAGCCAGCTTAATCTACTTGGCAAATTCCATGCCAGTGAGATACTTTGTCCTAAGAAAAAGACAGTTTTTAATTGCTCAGGAGCATCAGAGATACTCCTAACATACTATAGGCTATTGCAGTCACCTTGATTGACTCCTAGAACATGAAGGTAAAACCCTACTCTTAAGACACAATACAAACATTTTGGGCATAGGACTTAGATGAATTGAGCTGGAACTGACCTAAAATTATCCTCCATGAGGACTAGGTCTCACAATATCCAAAAATTCTGTGCAAGGTTCCAAGACAGGAAGGGAGTCAAAAGTCCTATGCAGCTGTGAAGCCCATACACAACAAACATGATCACCGTGGCAAGATAATCCTATTGGGGCAGTAGTGTGCTTATATTTGTCTAGTAGGACTTAAGGCTCACTCAATAGGGGGAAATTAATGCCTGGCTGTAAACCTAGCTAACTACTCATTGCTGGTAAGGCCATGAACCCCAGAAATCTTAGAGTTGTCACTTTCCTAAAAGTGAATAATCTAGCTGCATTCTAAATATTTATACTTACACTAAGATAACTATAGTTCTCACCTCTCATCAAGAGATTCTTTTTTGCAGCAGACAGAGACCATTACAAAATTCAAAGCAGTCATAATGCAAACGGGAACTGACCCTGAGATACCCAACCCTAGTGGAAACATCTGCAATACAACCCTACATCTAAGTTGTGGGGAACACACAGAAGAGGGACAGAAAGATTGGAAGAGCCAGAGTATCAGATGTCTGCTGTGAGGTAGGATGTTCTATACTTGGGAAGCTGCATGCCCCTGCCCCCAAAATCTCAACATGATTGCCTAAACAAGACCTGGCATGCCAACACAGATGCAGGAAATATTATGAAGCCCTACTCCTAAATGAAGAGCTACGGGCAATTAATTATAGAGGGAAAATTACTCTTTTCCATGGAAAAGCCCCCTGGTAGGTTATCCAATCCCAATTAGTCAGTCCTGAACACACACAGGACTCAGCAAGCTGTTTTTATACATACACAGGTGCATATGCATATATGTAACAATATTTAAAACAGAGATCATGAATTTGAGATAGAGTAGATAGGTGACACAAGAGGAGGTGGATTTGTTAGAAATAATGTAAATGCAGTATTTATGTATAAAATTCTTTAAAACTTTTATATTAAAATTTTAAATTAAAAAAGTGAATAAATAAAGCCAGAGGTAAGGAAATGAAATCCTCTTTCTCAGTTGCTTCTCCATGAAAAGAAAAGTTTCTTGCACTGACTATGTTTTCAGGATACCAGCCAGGAGACAAAATACCAAAGGAGAATAAAATGCTGTCTATATTATTTGAGATGCAGTGTGAATAGATTTTTTTTCTATTGGAATTTTTAATTTATTTCTGATTTTTGTATTTTACTTTTCTGTATATGAGTACCTGTCTGGATTTATGTATGTGCATCACATATACCTCATGCTCAATGGAAGTCAGAAGGTAGCTTTGAATCCCCTGGAAATAGAGTCTCATATGGTTGCCAACCACCATATAGGTGCTGGGAACCAAACCTGAATCCTCTGCAGGAATAGCAAGGGCTCTTAACTGCTGAGCTGTGTCTCCTCTCTAAATTTTATTCTACATTTGTTATTTATTTTGCGTTGGAATGGGCAATATAGCAAGCATGTAGAG
Organism: Mus musculus; assembly: GCF_000001635.26. Classification (NCBI taxonomy): domain Eukaryota; kingdom Metazoa; phylum Chordata; class Mammalia; order Rodentia; family Muridae; genus Mus; species Mus musculus. The sequence continues at coordinate 75,073,914 of NC_000073.6, forward strand.
GTCAGAGGATAACTTGGGGAGTCGGCTTTCTCCATTATCATGTGGGTTCTGGGGGTTAAACCAAGGTCATCACACTTGATGGCAAATACCCTTCTTTTGCTCACTGTCCCATCTCACCAGCCCCCAAATTGGGATTGTCTAATGGCCCAGACACAGCAAAATTGATTGAGCATGGTGACAGGGATAAAATGAGAAACTTCACTTCACATATTCTTTAAAGGAACAGGCTAGGATTAGGAGATGACAGAGAGACTAATCACAGAGTGACAGGCGGTTATCAATGCCATATCAAAGGTCTGCTAATACGATCTTGGAATGAAAATTGAGCTTTAAGATAGTTTAGCTGAAGACCCTAAGAACCTCTCCTGGGAAGACTCTAATCCCCACAGGATTGAAGAGAGTGGCCGCACTGCATAAAACATGACTCACAATTTATGGCAAAGATCTCAGACAAGCCCCTGAGAGGTCAGCGAAGCTGTGATACCACATTAATTGATACACAAATTCTGTTTTCCAGATGACCTCACACCTAATTGAACAAGCAGACCTGCATACCCCATGCAATCATGTTTATTGCATGCATTATCCACATTCAGCGGTTAGGACTTTACAGGCAGCTGGGGGTAGGTGAAAGCACTCTGAAAATTGACAGGCCCAAGACAGGTCAGAAAAAAAAAACCCTCCTGTGAACTTAATAATCTTTAAAACAATGCCAAAGAAACATCACCCATCTCAAACTATCATAAGCCAGCACACAACAACACAGTATCTAGCATTCAGTCAACATTCGTAAACAACATCATTATCATCTGCATTTCCTGAAGCCTTTTCTCTTTAGACTAATTCAACTAATGTTTTCCAAGCTCCTGTTGTGTGACTATTTTCTTTTTCTCACAGTATTTCAATGAAGGTGATGTGATCACTCCTGTTTGGAAGCTGAATCAATGAAAACACAAGTGCCTGTAATAGAATATCATTGCCTTCAACTACTGACTAAAACCTTTGGGGGGTTTTGATTTGAGCTCAGACCTTACAGCATTCTATTATTTATGTGAAAGAAATTTACAATCCTTGTTCTGACAAACTAGTCCACCCAGAGAACAAGACAGGATCTGTCATGTTTGCCAATCAATGCTGGTGGTGTAAATCACACCTGCTGATGTCAAGCATAAACATCTGCTTCTAGAACTTTCCCCCACTTTCCATCAGCTCTCACTGGCCTTATTTTTTAAATAAATCTACATGTCTTTCAAAATGCCCAAAGCTCAGGAAGTCAAGGCTGAAGCTCGGTTCTTCCATCCCTCCGTTATTGTCTGTGTTCTTTTGCTCTCCCGGTCTGTTCCCCCACCCCCCTCAGTCCCTGTACATGCAACTTAGGAGCCTTCTGAAAGACAGAGCGAAGCAAGTTGGAGCTGCCAGGAAACCACACACAAGAGCCAGGCTATAAATCAGAACCAGCAAACAGCAGAAGGCAAAGCTGGGTGTGAAGAGTGGAATAAAGGAGAAATATCACGGGCAGCCAGGAAAGAAGAGAAATCAGATTGCAGATACAAAGAGCAGACCCAAGCAGGGGAGAGGCAAAGGAGCCAAGTAAACAATGATCTAAAAAGTTGCCCAGGTACAGGTAAGAGAGGCAGAAAGATTGGGTTCACCCCCTCTTCCCAACAGCTTTTTGCTGTGCACCCATGAGGAGTCTATCAGTGTTGCCGTGGACTCAGTTTCCTTTCCTGTACTCATAAGCAATGGTATCGTCTGGGACAGTTAAATGATATGAGAATCTATCATCATGCAGTACCAACTCTGCTTCAGTTTGGAATATCACGTTTATTTTACCTTAGCTTACAATTTCTATATTTGCTAGAATTGATCACCTTCCTTAGCATGAGATATACAGTCTGTCCCATGAGAACCTTCTTATACTGGCGTCTTTTTTGCTTCTGTGCCCTAAGCACCTTCATTCTGGGGTTTAGCACACATCTCTCATCTATACATATGTTTGCTCAATTACAATCACATCTATAGACCGTTTTTAGTGTGACTTCTGAGGGAGCATCTTAGATTTTTATCCAATTAACATTATATTCATTTTCTGAGACTAACATCATATAATATCATGGACTGGGTGTAATAAGCAATTTGTATTTATTTTCTCACAGTTCTTTAGAATAGACGTCCAAGATCCAAGTGTTCATAGGGTTGATCTCTACTAAGCCCTTGCCCTTGATTTGCATATGGACACCCCCCTGCATCCTCCTGATCTTGCCTCTGTGGGTACAACCCTGGGCACCCTCTGTGTTTTAATGCTAACTCCTTATAAGGCTACTTATCACACTAGAGTAAAGCCTACTATTTAAGAGTCTACTCTGCCAGGTAAGATGGAATCCCAACATTCAGGAGGCACAAGCAAACATATCTCTATGAGTATAAGGCCTAGTCTCATCAACAAAGTGTGTTTCAGACATGCTAGAGCTAAATAGTGGAACTCTGTCTCAAAAAAAGAAAAAAAAGTCAACTCTAAGATGCTCATATTAAACATCATCCTTTTTGAAGACCTTATCTTTAATATTATTATATTCTGAGCTAGTGGAGTTAAAGCTCCAATATTTGTGTTATGTTTTACTATTTGAGAATTTGATATACGTATATAGTAAATTTTGAGTCAACTCAGGCCCCATTCACTCCACTCTAATTCCTGCCATATCACCCACCACTGTACCCTTCCAATTGTATGTGTTTGTTTCTTAAGCCCCCTGAGTCCAGTTGGTACTGCCAGGATGTGCCTCAGTGCAGGCCCCTCTACTGGAGCATGGGCAAGCCTCTTAGGAACCGCATTCCTGAAGAAAATTGATGCCATCTCTCCAAGTAGCCACCAACTGCCAATAAAAACTAAGCCCCAGGTAGGACTTCATGACACATTTCTTCATCCATGCTAGGTTTTTGGTTGGTTGTTTGGTTGGTTGGCTTGGTTGGTTGGTTGATTGGTTGGTTGGTTGGTTGGCTTTTTTGTTTGTTTGTTTGGTTGGGTTTGGTTTTGTTTTGGGTTTTTTTTTTTTTTTTGAGGTTTATTGAGTCAGAAGCTCTGTAGCCTAGAATGAATTCAAACTCATTATATAGCCTTTGAAGCTTCTGATCCTCCTGCCTCCACCTCCACCATGTCCAGAGAGCTACAGTATATGAACAGAGAAATGATGCAGTTCTTTAAAAAAAAAAAAAGACTTTAAAAAGTCTTCTTTAATAGTATAGATGATATGGCCGTCACAGTACCCAGTGAACAACATTCCTTACTGGGCTATCATAGGCTCCAAAGGCTTGGAACATAATTATTCTATAGGACTTTAGCAAACATGATTTGGGCAAAGGCTTGATAATATCTTGTTCATTGATGTCTTCTTTTGCTCAGTGTTGGCACATTGGCTGGCATTGCAGGAGAAAACCTAAGCTACGCCGCTATAGGCATGAAGTCCTCCCAGACACAAAGAACTAATGTCAATGATTACTTTTGTGGATGAAGCCATTTTACACAGCAAAGGCAGATAGCACACTGTCCGTCAACTTTAGGGACACTGTGTGAGGCCAGGAGAGACTAGCAGAATTACCCCTTAGGTTAGGCTAGACCAAAATAATAATAAACAAGTAATAAACAAGCGTTGTAAAGCAGTAAGTTTGGGGTGGTTTGTTACCAGAACTGATATGATGAAGCCACAGATCTCATCTTTGTTTATTCAATCTAACACTGTGTACTTGAGAAATTTCTATTTGTAGCTCCTTTTCACTCCTTCTGGCTACTGGGTGGCATTCTGTCATCCGCACATGTCGTATTTTACTTCTCCATTCTTCTAGGAATGAACAGTTGGACTGCCTCCAGTTTTTTCCTCGGCAAACATACTCATGTACATATCTTGATCTGCCTATGTGAGCGTTTCTCTGGAAACCCTATTCAGAAGGAAAATTGCAGGCTGCAGGCTATCCATACACTTAATTGCACATCGTGTGGTTGAATTGGTCTTCAGAATCATGGTAGCAATTTACACCCCTAGAACAAAGGCAGACTGACCTGAAAACTCTTACCTGATTCACACTGAAGCAGGCCTCATTCTCCTGTGGTTGTTAGCATTCGAACTGCAAGAGACCGTAGCGCATGCCCATCTAGAACAGAGGGAGGTAGCCCAAAGGCTAGGAAAAAGCTCAGCTATTGAAATATTTTTCATTCAAGCATGAAGACCAAAGTTCAACCCAGAAAACCTATTTTAAAGAGCTACTCACAGTGTCAAACACTTGTAATCCCCTCACTGGAAAGGCAGACAGGGGAGTCCCTGTGGCTCAGTGGCCAGCAAACCTAGCATAATTGGCAAACCCAAGGACCTAAGACCCTAAGAAAATAAGGTGAATGTCTGTTAAGATGAATCTTGATATTGTTATCTGGTACACACACACACACACACACACACACACACACACACACACACACACACATTAGCACTCACCAGAGGAAGGTAAACCAGAAATCAAAATCTAGCAACTAATTGGCACCTCTTAATATTAATATTTAACTTCTTAGCTACATTGAGTGGGATTGACATGCCCTTGTTTTTGTAATTCATCTATTATAATTACTAAATCCAATTTTCTGTTTTCCATTTGCAAGTTGAAGTTTTAATTGTGCCCTTTTGAAATTTTCATTTTTTTTCTGTCATGAGGCATCTAAAAGAGTAATCACAATTTACTGATGGTTTATAATTGTGTTAAAAGTTGATCACATTATTAATGTGATTGAAAATATAAAAATACAAACAGTTTTGATAGGACAAGGAAACAACTATAATGTTAAGACAAAAATGCCAAAATATATAATATTATTGTATGCTGTATAAATCACGATTGTAGTAAGCAGAGTGTGTGCCTGGGTCTATTTGCCAATGGTAATTGCTTAGACTCCATCATCTGGCTGTGCGGAGGTAGAGGGGGAAATTCCATCCCAAGTTATCCTTGAGACCAGGAGCATTAAGGTTGGGGTGATACGCTAAAAACTACTTATTATCCTCCTCCTCCTCTCAGGTAAGACTCACTTGAAATGGGCCAGAAATACGAGTGAAAAGCCCTCTGTAGGGAACCCAGAAAGCACATTCATCCTTGAGCTAGGGGAGTCTGGTCAAATAATTTTCCCAAAGCTGTGATCACAGGTAACCAGATGGACATGGAGAATAAGAAGAAGCAGGAAGCAGGCAGTTCAACTATAAACTAATCAAATAACCATGATTACTACAGTTGAACAAAATGGGGCAGGGATTTTTTAATGTTAGTAGGACACTAAAAACAGCTTGTTATAATAGATTTGAAAGAAGCACTTAGAATTTCTGGATATAAAAGACAAAACAAACGGATGTAAGAACTCAGTGCTTATGCTGGACAGCAAATTTGACATATCCAGAAAGAGATTAAAAAAGAAAATGGCATTTCCCAGACACAGCACAGTAGCACAAACACAGAGAAGTATAACCTGAATGGCTGAAGAAGAAGAGACAGGAAAGGAAACAAAGGCAGTGTTTAAGGCAGTAATGGCTGAGATGCTTAGACGTAATATGTGAAATTGACCCCCACAGGCTTAGAATATCCATCGGGATAAATAGGAAGAGTTCTGTGTGTGGAGGGGTGTGTGTGTGTGTGAGTGTATGTGCCAGTGTGTGCCCACATGCATATATTTATATACACATTCATGTTGTGGAAATAGATGTGACATGGCCATACTGAAATAATAATAATAACCAAAAGACATGTATAAAAGGACCTAGAGATAGATCTCCCTCAATGGGTGGAAGTAAACTGGGGATGGACTTCATTCAGTAACAACAAGCAAAGCCAAAATAGAAAGCAGTTGTTTTCAGAGAGCTGAAAGGAACTTCATAGCAGTCAAAGTTTCTGTACCTAAGAAGATTATCTGCAAAGAAGAGTGAGAGGCAAAATAAAAACTTTTCACACAAGCTTCAGTTGAAATTCATGATCAAAAGATTCTCACTGAAGGAAAGGCTAAAAGATATATTCAAACGAAGAAAAGGGTATCTCAGATTAAAAGCCAGGATTTAAGAAAGAATGGAGAATGAAGAAAACTACATTCTCTTTAAACATAAACTAAACAGTATGCAGTAATGTATACCTATGAACACACACGCATACACAGAGAATTAAAGTGCCATGTAATGAATAAGATGGGAGGAGAGCTGAAGTTCAAGTGTTCCAAAGTTTATCAGGATGTAAGTTAAGTTGATCAAATTTTGCTGTTTAGTGTTAGGTATGCATGCCACCATTGTTGTGTTAACTACTAATATGAACAGAAAAAATAACATAAAATAAAAATGCACTGACTGAGTTAAGAGTTGTAGCATTGCTACATATATCATCAAGAACTGAACAATTACATAAATGGATAGCAGATGGTGTCAGCCAAGTTTCTCATTATTGGAGTGGGAAATTCAAGCAAGAATGCTACAGTGATCTATGTGGGAAGGACTTAAAGCTGTAGACACTAAGAAAAGCTTGTGTCATTTCTAATATAGGCATAATAGCCATGCTTATGGATACACAAACACATAATCTATTTTTTTGCTTTGTTGGCCAAAGACAAAACTTAAAGGCCAAATCTTGGTTTCTAAACCTGTTCTCCACTCCAAATAACCAGAGCTCCTTGGAGACATAGCTGACTTTACGGTTGAGGTAGAAAAATACACAAAATGAACCTGGAATATTCATTCGGTAAAGATAGAAATGAGAAATAGTTTTAAATTTTTTCTGCAATGATAAAACATTGTATATGATATGAGAGAAATAAATTCTACCATTTAAAGAAAGAACGGATAATATGACCAAGAATAACTTTCCCTTTATATTTTATAGTTTTCTGTTCTGCTAGAAGTATACCAATTATCATCATTTAGCTGCCAATTCCTGAAAAAAAAATCTAGACCTGTTATATTCCAGCTTCCCATAAGTAGTCTGCTGTTTCCATATCATTTATGTAATTCCCAGTGTGGAAATAAGGGAATAACACAACAAAAATCAATGACTTTGGAGGAGACACAGTGACCCACAGAAGAGATGGGGAAAGGTCATTTTATCATTCATCAGCTCCATTTAGGAGCTATTAAGCATCTGGCCTTGTGCTTCCGTTTGTGGTGTCAAATACCAGAGGGGAAATTACATGGGAAGTAGACAGCAGCCTCAGCCACATTTCAGAGAAGCATTTCAAGGGAGCCACTCCCTGAGATGTGAATCCTCAGGGAATCACGATGCAGGAGGACTTGTTTGATTACCTGTGACCTTCTGCAAGTCACACAGGTCTCCCTTGACCTTGGTGTCCTCATCCAAAATGAGGTTGTGGAAGGAATGGTCCTCCTGGCATTAAAATCCAATACCCAGAGGATATTTAATATACAGGACAGAAGTTATGATAAAATCAATGGTGAAGATAATAGCATTGAATAATCTGCAACATTTTAATCTACAAAAATGCTGTTTAATTGATGTGCTTTTCATCTTAGGCAAGTTCTATTTTAAGTAGGAACATAAATGTCATTATATCTATTATGGAAACGAGAACAATGAGATAAAGTGGGCACTGACAAGAAGCAATGGAAAGAGCAATTTTTCAGAGAATTCTGAAAACCTGGAGACTGGCATTCTGTAGCCACGTGTTCTTAACCATGTTCATTCATTTTTTTTTTTTATTCCATCATCAAAATGAGTAAGTTGAGCTAAACTAAATGACTTCTGTGATCATCTTATTTTATGACTAGAATGAATTCACTTGCTTGTAAGTAAAGGTGCTTGAACCAAAATCAAATTCTCTTGATTACAGAATATGCCTTTCCCTAGTCAGTGGTCCCCCCAAACTCCTCAGAAACCTGAGATGCATGTTTAAATGACTTAGATATCACTCATTGATCTGCCACCTACTGGCAGATATGTAACTGAATTCAGTTCTGACTCCAAGTTATGATGGGAAATGAAGACCTTTCCAACACAGGCTCTGAGACCTGTGAGATGAACACTGTACAGACTGCAGGGACAATCACTGTGCTCATGAACACACAGCAGCTGTGGTTGTCTGCACAGGACCTGCACAGACCAAGCCAGCCAACAATCTGTAGTTGGGTTGGAGTCCACATTTCTCTTTTGGTAGACTACAGAGTACTTTCCTATCCCAAATTAACTAGAGATTAGGGATAAAGGCTCCATGTAGGCACCAACTTGATTTCTCTGAGTTCAATGAATTGTGTGGATGTTATCCTCAGCCATGGGGCCCATTGTCAGTTTGTGGACAGCAATCCTTTGACTTAGCATCAGCCTGGGTTGTTTGGGGATTTCCATGGACCACCTAGGCCAACAGCTCCATTGAATGTAACCCACTCCTGA